>NW_028277112.1:19750000-20375000 GCF_059951505.1 Python bivittatus
TTTTGATTCCCTCTAGTGTCCAATGTTCAAATTCCCATCCTATCTTTTTTTTTTTTTTTTAGAATTCAAAACAACAGCATTTTCCTATGGGAAGGATTCTTATAATTAATTCTGAAATCATATTTAAAATTTATCTGGACCCTTAGTCCATTTGTAACTTTCTAAAATCAAAGTTCTAATCACCCTTTTGCTGTTTATTCCAGAAAAAGAAATTAAGTCCTTAAAGTTGTATTTAAAACTTCTTTTGCTAAGGATTGAAAGAAACTCACCCAGTGCTATACAACATGTTGATCCAAAGATTCCTAATAGCTGAAAAACAGTTAACAAGCAATTTCCAAAACTGATTAGAAATGGAAGTATGCAAACCCAGTGTCCATAAAGGCCCTGACTGTGGGTTAAGCAAGATAGCTATTCCCTTGTCTCCCAGAGCTCTAAACCCACCAGAGACCGCTGTCTTATGGACTTCTCATGAGGAACAACTATCTGGAGCACTTGTGGGTGATCTTGGGTCCTCTCCTTGTCCAGAGAGGAATTATGAAGAGCTGGTCTACTCCAGTTCACCATTTCTTCCCCAGAAGTGCATTGGTTATTTCCAAAAGATTAATGGCAACTGACCAAGTTAAACTAGATGCATTTTAAAATCTTGATCTTCACTTCATCTTTAAAATAATGGCAAAAAATATGTAATGCCTGATGTATAATCTCTTTCCAGAACAAATTAGAAATTTATATTTTCATTGAGTCTCCCAGAAATTTGACAATTAAGAAATTAAAATGAGACACACACCCCCGCCCCATGATGCAGTTTACATAATGTCTGTCCTGGATGGAAATTATGTGGTGAAACCTTCAATTTGAGGCTGATCATTAATTAAATGTGTATAAATAGTAAACAGATGAAAAGAAAGTGATTTTCTGAATCATTCATAGTACAGCATTCCATACAATTAAATTTGTTGCCTGAAAATGATGTGGAGAAAACATAGAAAGCTCCAGCTGAAAGTCAGTAGCCCCAGTTTCACTTCCAACAGTCTGCAAATCCAAATCAACCATTGGTGGTATTCCAAAATGGACTATTTTAAAGGTAGGTCAAAAGTAGCCTTTGAATGAAAGTCTTTTTGTTACCTAGAAGTTCCAACTATGAGAGCCTGGAGAAAATTCCCAATAGGAAGTTAAAAAAAAAAAAAGAATAGTCAAAATGAAAAAGGAAGAAGCCTCTCTTTTAGCTGCTATGATGTGAAAAATTGGGGGAAGTAATGTTTATCCCTCTACTTTGTTCTGATATCTACATTATGATTTCCATATCAGTCTGTAATTTTACATAGAGCTATCTAAGAATGAGTTCGTCTCAATTCAGCACAACTAACTTCAAACTATAGACGTTTAGGATTGCTTTAGGAGGTTGCAGTACCTACTTGATCTTGTCGGGACTCATAAGGTAAAGAGAATTGGGCCTAGCTACTACATGGATGAGAGACTGTCAGGCTTTAGATCAGGCTGGAAAGTCAAAAAAACTTTCTGTGCTGTTGCCAAGAAAGAAATGTGGTCCTATCTATGAAGTTACCAGGAGTTCAAGCTTAGCTTAAAGGAGATTTTACTAAAAAAATTATCATTTCTTCAATTATTCAGTCATGGTACTATTAATGCCTCTTTGTTTCTGAGGAAAAAATGAGGAACTGTCTTCCTTTTTAGTATCAAGAAGGCACCAGCAGGAAGGGTGAAACACCTTTTCATTAAAGGTTTCTTTTCATTATCGTTCTCTCCTCCACTCCCATTTTTTGCTTAGTACAGTATGTTGAAAAGTTCCCTTTTTGGCTAACTTTCCCCAAAATGATGCCTTCCAGATGTGTTGGTATTGCAACACAATTCCCCAGTCTCATCTGAAGAGAAGGCTGCTTTAGGTCATGAAATGCATTTTCACTTTGGAAATGAAACCTACCTTCATGAACTCTCTGCTAATTATAAGCCTTATAAAATATTTTATTGCCTAATCCATTTTCAAAACAGTCACTTACTCAACTTGATATATATCTTCCAGAACAATATATATATTATTGTTCAGATAGAAACAATAATTGAGTTTCAAACAGAATAATGCGTAACTCTTACTAGTATAATCAATAACTATTTCTCCTGTAGGTAAAATAATTTGAAAGAATTTTTGTCATTGAATGATCACCAAAATGGTGACTTCTGCAGCAAAGGATAATACAAGAGGCTGTTCATTAGATAGCTCTTGAAAAGCCATATGAATAATATTTTTGAATTATATGTTTTATGAATGAGTTTAATTTTAATATCAGCATTAAAGAGACCTTAACCTGGAGGGCAGCTAGATACTGTCAGAATCCAAATTGTAGCAAAGGAAACCACACTCAGCATGAAAAAGCCACTAACTATGTAGCAAGAGATAATACCCCCAAAAATAAGTCTGCTTTACTGTTAAGGTTTCTCCCACAAAGGAAGCCACACAGGGACAAATCTGAACAATTCCAAATAAAGGTTAAATTTGTTCTCAAAATTCCACTCCTTTGAAAACATGTACATACACATACCAGGGAAATTACAGAATCTTTAGATGTGTTTGCACAACATACTTACCATAAGCATCCCAGATGATACAGCTGATATTCTACCACATACAGTTTTTTGTTTATAGAAAAAACATGCAAAGGCAGATGAATAATGGGCCACTCAGAGTCAAAGGCAGAAGATGCAGGATAGAAGGAGGCTAATTCTTCCCTCAGGCTCTTTAGTTCTAAATCACCTCTTTCTCACAGGACAGGAAGAAGAGTGAAAAACAGATTGAAGCTCTGCAAATGCTGCTGTAGGAACAATTTTACTTTGTGGCTGCTTCTACTACCCAGATTTATGTCTAGAGAGCAGAAGGTGGAGTTGACTATATTTCTCTGGTTGGTTTGGGATTGAGATGCTATGGCTTAGATGAGTACGTACTAAAAAGAAACCATGGTTTCAAACTGTGATGAAAAAAATTCTGCCTTCTCCATATTCTTGATTATGGCTTGGTTTAGGTAATGTGCTAAATTCTAAGCATATTTTATCAATGGAGAAGAGAAGTAAATGTGAGGAATGGCCCTTATATATTGACTTGTTTTATTAGTGCACAGGGAGTCAATTCTGGGTATTTTAAAGGAATAACACTGAATCATTATACGGCAAATTAAAATACATTGCTATACTTTCGGTGGCTTCCCGATGAAGTGGACAAAATCCTCTGTACTGTAAATTTGGCCATCTGTGTGTTAAACCCAAATCCCTCCTGGGTTGTTGAAGTGGCCCAGGAGGTGACCTGTGGGTGGCTGGGTGCAATAGTACCAGCCTCTTTGAAGGAAGGGATGATTTCTCTGGCCTTGAAAGAAGCAGAGCTATGTCCCCTTCTCAAGAGGCTGTCACTGGACCCCTCCATCCTGGTCAGTTATCATCCAGTTTCCAACCTTCCCTTTGTGGGTGGTGAGGCAGCTGTCACAGAGAGTTTTGGAGGAAACACATTATCTGGACTCGCTCCATTTGGGTTTCAGACCAGAGTACAGTATGGAGACATCACTGGTCATTCTTGTTGATGACCTGTGGAAGAGCTGGGATGGGGATCATACATCCATCCTGTGCTCCTTGGTCTTTCAGCAGCTTTCAATACCACCAAACAGGTATTCTTCTGGACCGGCTGTGGGGATTGGGAGTGGGGGAAACTGTGTTGCAGTAGTTTACCTCATTTCTCCGTGGTTGGTTCCAGTTGGTGTTGATAGGAAGGGAGAGATTGTGTCTGTGACCCCTCACTTGTGGGGTACCTCAGGATTCAATGCTCTCACCCCTTCTGTTTAAGATCTACGGTAGTCCTTGGTTAATGACAGTATTTGGGACTAGAATTTCCAACTCTATGAGCAGCCAGTTCCAGAGTTGCCAGATGAACTTCTGCCTGAGCAGCTGCAGACAGAGGAGGCTGCACCACCCAGTAACCAGCAGGCGTAATTGCTGCTAGTCTCTGAAGATAAGGAGTCTGAGCTGCCACCCCCTCCCAGTGCAACAGCTTGCTGTGGGAAGAGGAGAGCAGAGCAAAAACACTCTGCAAGGCTCCTTGCAAGAAAGGAACCTCGTCCTTCCAAATGAACAACACCAGGGTTGCTTCTATTTAAGAAGAACAGCAAGCTCAAGCCTCACTATTGGCAACAACCATTTATTTACCCAGACTCCATGTGTCTTGACTCCTTGAAACCTCATGACTTTGACTCTGGACCTGGACCAGCTGACAACCCTTCTGCAATGTTTGAACCCTTGGACTTTGCTTGACTAATCTTGTGCTGCTGTTTTGGATTTGAACTCTCTCAAGGCAAGCTTGCTGGACTTTTGGGGACCTGTTTTCTCTAGTGTGTGTTTGAGACTATTTGATTCTAGTATGCATGTGCATTTGCACTCACATTTCCTTTGGTGCTTGTTTATTTGCTTCCCAAACTTCTCAATAAAGTTTGCAACCACCTCTCTGTGTATTTGTGGGTGTGTGGCCTGAGACAGGACACTGATTGTTAGGCGAGGACCTACCCTGATCCAAGCCATTCCTGACTTGGTCCCTCCCAGCCCTGAGCCTCCATAAGATAAGGGACTACCTCCTCTTGAACTCCCCCCCAACTATGCTCTTTTGGCTGCCCTGCACAGTGGCACTCCTTGGCAGTGGTGGCAGCACCAGTGGTGCTTGGGCTGAAGTAAAGGTCTGGGGCCTTCAGCAATCTCAGCCAGCTGCCACCGCCCCTGGGCCTCTATGTCAATTCCAGCCCCACCACTGCTGCCAAGGAGTGCTGCGTCACGGCCGGCACCACAGCCAGCCACCCCAATGCCACAGCCATTCTCAAATTGTGCACTCCATTCTTGCAATGCTTCGGAAGGTTTCTGAGGCCTTCCAAAACCTCATGAGAAGGCTGTGCAGGCCATTCTCCAAATCATGTGCACCTACTCGTGAGGTTTCGGAAGGCCTCAGAAGCCTTCTGAAGCATCATAAGAACGGTGCGTGTGATTTGGAGAACAGTGTACACCACCTTGGGAAGAAGGCCTGGTGTGGCCAGCAGCTACCTCACATAAGGCCAGGCCAGGCATGCCTGATCAGCAGCAGGAGGAAGAAAACAGCAAAGGTCAGCTGGGAACAGCAGGACCAGCGAAGTGCAGGGCAGTGAGTATGGCTGGGGCTTTGTGCTGGGGTGCTGGGGTGTGTGTGGGGGTGAGACAGTACTCTTCAGCCCCAGTGGCACCAGGACTGAAGTAGAGGCCCAGGGGTGGTGGCAGCTGGCTGAGACTGCTGAAGTCTCTGGGTCTCTACTTCAGCCCAAGTGCTGTTGGTGCTGCCACTTCCACTGAGGAGTCCCACCTTGCAGGGTAGCCAAAAGGTCTGAGATTGGAGGGGAGATATGCGGGGTGGAATTGAAGCGTTCTGTGGTCATAAGTGGGAGTGGGCTGCCAAGTCCCTGAATTTTGATCATGTGACTGTGGGGGCGCTACAACGGCTGTAACTTCAGGACTGGGTGTAAGTACCATCCATTCAGTGCCACTGTAATTTCAAACAGTTGCTGAACAAATGGTCATTAAGCGAGGCCTGTCTTCTGGGTGAGGTCATCTGTCAGTTCACGTTTCAATATCATCAGTATTCCAGTAATATAAACTGTACATCTCAACTCCAGGCTACACAGGTAATACTGTCAATGTACTGACCCAATGAAAGCTGTTCAAGTCTGGATGAGGAGGAGTAGACTTTGGCTCAGTCCCGACAAGACCAAGAGTTTGTGGCTGTTTGGGCTGAGTCAGGGACTTTTTCACCTTTGGGCTTGGATGTGGTTGCATTTCCCCATTTGAGACTAGTATGCAATTTGGGGTCCTCCTGGACTCAAGCTACTGCTCAAAGAGCATGTGGCAGCTGTAGCCAAGAGGCCTTTGCATAGGTTTATTTTGTGCACCAGTGTGCTCTTTGCTCAACCAGGAGGTCCTTTCTGTGACCAGGAGGTCCCACCCTCTTCACCTCACAATTGGACTATTTCAACAAGTTCTAAATGGGGTTGCCCTTGAAGATCATCCGGAAGCTACAGCTGGTTCAAAATGCAGTGGCACAAGCAGTAATAGGCGTTTCTTGTTATGCCCATGTATTATTACTGCTGTGTGAGCTGCATTGGTTACCAGGTGACTTCCAGGTGCAATTCAAAATGCTGATCATTACCTTTAAAGCCCTTCATGGCATAGGACCTGGTTGTTTGAGTCTTCAGTTGTTTCTTCCCATCCAGTGCATTCAGGCAGAGGGGTGCACTCCATCTCAGCTCAATTAAATGTTGCCACCTTTGGGACTGAGCAAGCATGCCTTCTGTCACAGACCCTGTCCTCTGGAACAGCATCCCACAGAGACATGCACGGCTCCCACTCTCCTCACGTTCCAGAACTCCTTAAGACCTGGCTTTGCTCTTTTTTCTGAAGGTTGGGGAATGCTGTTTTAATCCAGGCAGTCTGTTGTTTATATGTATTTTTTAACTTAATGTATTGGATATATTGTAAGCTACCCAGAGACTAACATACATAGCCTTAAGAAATCTAATTAAAAAATTAATAAATAATAATAAAACAATAAACAATAAATAAAACAATAAACAGTTTTTAATCATCTTTATAGCACATTTTCTGGTTATAATAGATTTCATAAATTGGATAGTTTGGGATGGGAAATGGACAAGATTGGCCTTTTATAACCTTTCACCCTTCAGAAGTCTTGGGACTACAACTCTCAGCAATCAGGTTGGGCAAGCTGAGTCAGAGCCATGCAGCCAAAGACGATCAATGAGATAGTTGCATTGTTTCTCTACAAGATCCCCATTTCCCTTCTGAGATATATGTTTTCTTTCTCACAATCAGTGTGATTGTTACAGTGTATTGATCTCTCTATTTTGCAAATATCTCCTTTTTTCTATCGTTCCTACGTTTTATCTCTTTTTCTGGAGGACTATCCTGAAGACATTTGCTTTTCTAAATACTCCTAATGCTGAAAGACAGATAGATAAAGGGTAGCTAGACAGAGATAGACAAATGATGAACGGAAGGAGAGATAAAAAGATATATACCCAAATTAATGACAGATGGCACTTCTCTATAAATAACTACACATATTGGCAATTAGTAACAGTAAATTTAATTGCCCTGTGTATTTCTCATATGTGGTAGGATGGAATTTAATATTTAATATATAAATATCTAAATAGAACTTCCAGGTTTTAAAGCAATATATCTATAATATTTAAAATATTTTAATGGAATGACTGTGGCTAGAGGACAAATGAGAAAATACAAATCCTTTATTTTTTTCCTTCCTTCTGTTCTACAACTTGATGTAATATGTATATTTGCATACTGAACCAGATGCCGTTCTCTTATAATATTGCAGATCATTCATTCTCTGTGGGAAAGGAAGTGAAATGGGGAGGAGGGAGAAGAACTATTGAACAATTCTCAGATGCAGATGGACACATTCAAAGAATATTCAGGGATGTACGTTTTTACATTTATTTATGAAGTGGCTAGAAACAAGCTACATGTAGATTGACCTCTCTCTCTCTCTCTCTTTCTCTCTCTCTCTCTCTCTCTCTTTTTTTTTTTTTTTTTGCTTTAAGCCCTGCCATCTCATTCTCATACAGTATTCTGCCCTAGGAATGTAGTCAACCTACATTGCACCATCAACAGACTTGTTGCTCTTGTAATTCTTTTTAAAATCTTGATTGGTAAATATAACTCCCCACCCCCAGAATAATAAAAAAACACTACTAAAGTTTTCCTACTTCCTAAAGATTAATTCAGCTTTAGGGTGCAGTCTAACACAGCAAAGAAACTAGGAATCAAGGTTGAGTGCTGAATTGGAATCCTGTAACAAATCAAATGGGACACCCTAAGAAGAAACCCTGTTTGGTAGATCTTGATATTTTCCTGGTAAGCTGTTGTTCATTTCAATAAAAGCACAATTCATTTATAGGAAGAGTAAATCAAAAAGATAATTTTCCGAGGAGACTGTTCCAGTTTTTAAGAATCACAGCCTTTAGGCACTAACACTTTTTATAAGCCTATTGCTTATGACACCTTTGGTATATCTTAGGTGTCTTAATATTTCTGTAACACTGTGGTTACATAAAGCTGTCCTCATTATTCTTTATCCCCATCTTCTTGATGCAGCATTTCATTACAAGCTCTCCATGGCCATTAGCGTCTTTCAGTTGAAAATAATTAAAAATCCAAGCTTGAAAATATGTCATACAGTCTAAATTACTGGGAAGAATTACAGAGCTACAGTTTTGACCCATTAAAGTACTTTACAATTTGCCTGGTAGAGGGCTCAGTGCCAATTAGCTAAATGAATAAAAACTGAATCAAACCAAGAATAAGATCCAATAAATCAGGAAATTATTTCTGCATTTTGTAGTTAATTAATTCCTTGATAAACATCAAGTGAATTTAGATTTATGGATGAATGTGACTTTTGCATTTTGCAGAAAACATAATTCCCTGTGTCCTATTGTTGGACAGCTGGTCTTCTGCAAGTATGAAACTAATTTATGAACTAGTTTCATTAAAAAAAATAATGAATCTAGAAAACAATAACCAGAACACACTCAGAACAAAGAATGTAGACATGGAAAGATAAACAGTTATACATGTAGGAATGGCTAGTGATGATCTGGAGTAGATATTCCTCCCTTGTGGGATGAATGACGCTTGTCTCATTCAATTGCAACTTAGAAGCTAAGAAAGTTAAAAAAAACCACACAATTAAATACAGTTATATAATATTATAAAGCTATTGTATAAACATATACATTGAATATTTTAATAGACTAATAGACACTGGATTTGGTGGAATAATTCTTCAATGCTATGATAAAATCAGAGGTTTAATTTTTTTGATGCATAATCAAGAAATGTTGCAATCCCGCTTTGGGGAAAAAATGCAAGTGTGGCTCTATATTTGTAAAAATATCTAGTTGTAAAAATAAAGTTCCCACCAGAATTTAAAAAAAAGGATTTAGGCTGTCTGAGATTAAGAGATTATGACTAGCGGGCTTCCTTCTATGTTGGCCACTGTGAGAACAGACTGCTAGACTAGAAGGGCCAGGGGTCCAACCCAGCAGGGCACTGCTTTTATTACTATGAATACTAACTTAAAGTGAGGCCAGTAGGTCCATTGAACCAATGGCACTGGAGGCATAGATGCAAAATACCCACCCATATCTCAATCTCAATTTATGGCTGAGCTGGACCTGCCAGGCAGAGGTGCCTCCAGCCAGGAGAATCTTATATGGAACTTCCAGGAACAATAACATATTAATCTGCATTCACTGAGAAACTGGTCACTATTTACCGAGAATTCCCCACTTCCATATATTTGTCATTAGAGAGAACAACAAATCTGGGTGGAACTAATGATAAAGAAGGTGAATGCTAGCCTGCAGACTAGAAAACTGAAGTTTTGATGGAAGAGAGGAACCTGAGAAGGTAAACTGATCATGCAAAATCAAAGGCTTTCTCAAAACAAGTTGTTCACTTAGGTTCTCAGAAGTCCTGCAACATGATGGACCTGTGCTGCTGAATTCCCATTATGCTTCATGAGCTTCATCTCAAAGTCAAGAAAGATGAATGTATCACTTCTTAGTCCTACTGTTAATAGCTATGACAACCAACAGTCTACAGTGTCACATTTTGGGTATAACAAAAGCACAGGCAGCTGACTGTACTTGTTCAAATGTAATGCCTGTCCTTGGATAGGAAGCAGTCTGTACTGATGTCTCTGCCTTAGGGAAAATGTGAAATAAGTTATTAAAAAAAAAAGTATGAGGCTGAAGTTTGCTCAGGGCCAGTAAAAGCAGCAGAATCAGTTTATTATATTTTTATGTCAGAACTAGTACTTTTTTTCATTCAACTTAATGGAAATGAGATGGCTGTCTTCCCCCCCCCCCCCAAAAGAAAGGACATTTTAGTGAAATTCTCACAGGTGGGAATGCAAGGTTTGTACTTACTTTCATAGTGAATATGAAATCCTTCAGGTCCTTCATTATACAACCACATCTCCAATGCTTTTCAGCCTCCTTGGCTTTCTGCATTTCAATAAAACCACAAGAGAAGACATTGACAGACCAGACTAATTCTGATATGTGGTAATATACAAATATTGTAAAATAAATAAATAAATTCCTCCCCTGGGGCTTTTTTAAATCGAGGAGAGGACAACCAGGGAAGCTGCTGGGTAATGGACAGATGTATAACAGGAAGACAAAACAAACTCAAAACATCATCCAATGAAATACTAAAGCACTCAGAGAACAAGACATAATAGCAAAAATCTACTGAGGAGAAGAATATTGTCATGAATTAGAAGGCAGATTTGGACACACTATTAGCCAACATTCTTAACACCTTGTTGGATGTAGGACAGACAGTGTTTGCAGGGTAATGTTGTTATAAAAAAATTAGTAGATTCACATTTGTTTATTCTCCTCCAGGCCACCAGTCAATCCTCTCCTGCACATACAATACATGCAGTCCACACATTCCTTCCCTTTATCTGAACCAAAAGTGATACCTCATCGCCTTCTTATCCCATGTTTATGGTTGGAACCTGAAGAGGGGAAGATCAGAATCTTGGGTGTTACTTTCTTGGGTGTGACTCTTCCAATCCGCCACATAATGTGTGCCTATTACCAGTTTGCAACTATCTTAGATGGGCGTGTTTTGTGTAACTTGCCAGTGAACCAGAATTCTTATCTTCATATTAGAAATATATATTTTAATAATATACTGCATCAGATATGGGGGGAGTGTAAAAGTTGCCATCCCTTAACTGAACACTGTAAAGATTCCCCTTTTTGCTGTTTGTGGGTATTATATTTCCTGCGCATTAATGAGCTTATTATGTTTTATTCCTCACAAGAATCATTTTTCTTTTAATAATTTTTGTACATTACTGCGATGTTCATAATAGCATTTTAATATATCCAGGAGATTATATTATGGTGGAATTTAATATTTCCTTTACTATCTTGTAGGAATGATAATGAGGTATCCCACATCTTATATTTATACTCACCTTCCAGGCATATAATTGTCTTCAAAAGTTCATAATATTCTCATAGCAAGCTGTTGTTTCAAATAATGGAATGTAAAGTAATGATCTGCCCTGCAACTAAAGCTTTTTACATTTTCCAAGCAAGAGGATTAATTCTACCTGGCTGATATAGCAATATGGACCTGGGAAATTAACATAATAAAGTGGAGAAATTCAAAACTAAAAGACAATGGTGAAGCACATATTGGGCAATGAACACAATGAGAAAGTAGTAGTAAGATTTGCAGAAATAAAACCTACCTTAATTCCTTGATTGATCTGAGCAGAGAGTCATCAAAGAGATATTTACATTATAGCCCTCAGCTTGTTCAAAGTTCTCTCTTTATGGAAATTGTTTTGGGGAAGCATTTGATGAATGGGCAGGAAATTAGAATTCTCAATACTCTCACCAAAGTACAGTTCCCAGAATTTTACAAGATAGCAGAAAAGTGAAACTGATAGTTTAGAAATACCAAAATTGTCTGTGGATCACAGGGCAGATGAAAAGTAGCAGATAATGTGCTCTTAAAATCTGTCTGTCTGTCTGTCTGTCTGTCTGTCCGCCCATCCACCCACCCACCCACCCATCCATCCATCCATCCATCCATCCATCCATCCATCCATCCATCCATCCATCCATCCATCCATCCATCCATCTATCTATCTATCTATCTATCTATCTATCTATCTATCTATCTATCTATCTATCTATCAGAATTGAACTTCTAGTCATGGTTATCTGAGGTTTACAAATTTGTCCAGCTCTCGTCTTTGACTAGATTTGTTTTTCCAGATTTTGGAAGGGTTACTGCAATGTGAAAACATTTTAACCAGTTGGCTTCTTGGTGTTCTTTAAGCTTGCTTTTCTTCTTACAGACATTTCATTACCGAGGGTAGGTAATATCATCAATGTACGGGGAGTTATATTTGCTGGCTGTCTATACATGGTAGCTTGTCCTGCTTGACTTGACCGAGGTATTGTTTCTTCCTTGATTATTTTGAATGGGCTATTGGTGTTGGTTCCTACTTATCTGGGTGTTGGTTAATAGGTGTGTGGTGAGGAAGGATGCATTTAGGGATATCTGCCCCTTTCTTTGACCATTGGTTACTTTCTTTTCTGAATGGTTTACAGATGGAGCTTTTCTCAATATGTCTGTAATGGCTGATTTGTGAGCATATGCACCCGCATACGTGGTTTTATCAACTCCATGTGGTGGTGGTGATGACGATTAGAAAACAATTTCTTGGTCTCTGGCCATCAGCAAAAAGGATGACCATTGTTGGTAAATAAAAAATCTTCCACTTTATCATTTCAAATACCTAGCCTACCTTTAAACAGAGCCCCTTCTGGTTCACAGAAGAGAAAAAACTTTTTATAATGCCCAAAGCTAAAATGCAAACCATCGATTTCCAGAGAAGAAGGCTCAGACCCAAATGATTGTGAGACACAAAGAAATTATTTTAAAACTTTAAACTGAAACAAGACAGCTGAAGAAAAAAAGTAAAAATATTAAGAACTGCAAAGGAAGTCAATTGGCTGTGTCTATTTTGGCTAAATTGGCTGGGTCTAAAATTTAACAGTCTATTTAATTTATGGGTGCATCCAATAAAAGCAAAAGGGAAGAGAAAGAAAGCCAAGCAAGATATCAAACAAGGTTTTAACCATAGATCATAAAAATGATAACATAGCCTCTAACTCAATGACAACTGAAACCTTGTGACAAGAGAAGAAAATCAATTGCTTGTCAAACTCAAGCAACCATTGACACAAAGCAATCTTCCTTTCCTCTAATGTCTAAAGATTCAATTAGGGCTAACTCTAGATGCTGTAAATGCAAGAACTCTGCTATTAAGTTGTTTAATATACTTTGGAACTCTAAACCTGTGACCGATAAATTGGCTTTCACAAATTATCCCAAAAAAGCAGAGAAAAACTCCTGATCATTATTAATAAATGCTTCTTTGTACAAAATTTTGGAAAATCTGTTAATACTCCCAGCCAGGATAATATACCCATCAAAACTCTTAAATGAAACTTAGAAGTGTGTGTATGTGTGGGTCTATTAGCAGCCCTATTTATTACAATAGATAGTTCTGATTTAACTCCCTCTGGCTGGAATAAACCTATAATAGTGTGGAGGTATGCATGAAATTTGACAGAAATATGCAAGAACTGTTACCTAGACTGAAACATTCTCTCTTAAATTCTGGGAAGCAAGATAAAACAGTATTTGGAAGTGGCTTAAGCAAACATCTCGCTGATTCAGTGGGGTATAAGAAGGAGGGGAGGAATAACACAATCAGACTTGCAAGATTCTGTTATTATAGCCTGTCTCAAAAAAAAGTATAGTTCTAGTATTCCTGTGGAGTTGATTTTCTGGTCTGATCTACCTAGTGGGGCTGACAGGATACTGGTATCCAATTCTTGAATGTATTACCAAGTAGATCCTATATTCTGCTTGCCTCCACCTTAAATGATATCAATACTTTAAATGTAAGAGAAGTAGTGCTATAGCATTCATTTTTATTATATTGACCAACCTCCACTTGACAAGAATGCAGCACTAGATGCTGTGAATCTGTATAATAAATACTTTCGTGTGCTGAGGTACACAATTCTAATGATTTTCTTTGGTGGCAGATTTCTGTGGACCTCATTTTCACATATAGTTATTTGCAATTGCTCAAGGGAGATTAGAAATCTTTATTCTCATTATGGAAGCGACACACAGAAGAATGGAGACATCAGTTCAGCTTAGTTACCTTGGAAATTGCACTTTGCATTTGCTACTCATCACTGTAATTCTATCATATGGACAGATATGTTTGGTCTGAGGCATGAAATAAAATGAAATTCAGTATCAACTTTATGTTGTTCTGGTACACTTGGGCCAATCCTAAAAACTGTATTTTCACTGTGACTACTCTTTTAACATTATAGGTTCTTTGGGAGTTATTTCTGTAGATGACAGACTACAGAATATGTGGGGCTGCTGCTATACAGTAAGTTTGTCCGGAAGCCCCAACTATTGCAGAATAGAATAGTGGAGAGTAAGGTGAGGGTAAGGTGGCTTCAGTTTCCTTCCTGACGTAATTTGCAGCTATGGTTTGGAACAAAAATGGCCTGAGCTTTAGTAACAGTCTTTTTCATCTGCATGCTGGTGAAACCATATACACAGAGCAGCCCATTCCAACCTACGGGGACTTTTAGAAAAATTAAGTCATAGTCTTCAGCGCATTTATACTGGGACACACAGGGGGCTCCCGCTGAATTCAGATGAGGCTCATTCTAATACAGTACACTGCAAACTTTAGAAGAAAACCCATTGATGAGCTACACCCGAAACATCCAGTCAGGGTTATAGCAGGAAGAGCTTTACACTGCCATATCATCCCTCTGCCCCCACGTCCCACCAATGTTTTCCTAGCTGGAATACTAAACCCATTTTCCTTACTCAAGGAGAGGAAATCAAATCAAACCCCACTCGTTGGCCCACCCAATCGACACGATTCAGCCAATAGCCTTTTCGCTTTGAGGACCGAGGCCACCACTTTCGCCTCCATCCACTGGTTTACCGACCAGCTGCCTCCCCCGTCGCCGAGAGGGCTGGGTGGCGTGCGGATTGGCTGCCGAGCATGAGCTGCTTTGGAGCCGATTGGCTGTCAGCGGCGGGAGAAGTAAGCGCGGATTCGCCGGGGCGTCCGCCCGTGACATAGGCGGGGCGGGTGGCAGGCGTATTGTGGTGGAGGGGCTCAGCTTGTCAGGTAGGTGGATGTCGCGCTTGGAGTTTGTTGCGCCGCCGGTGGGGCTTTGTGCTTGACCGCGGCTCGGCTGATGGAGGGTGCGCGGCAAGGACCTGGGGCCCCTCGAAGGGGTGCCAGGCTTGTGAGAGGTGCGGGCGCCTAGGCCCGACGGGTGGGCGGGGGCGGCGCCGGGATCGCTCTGGAGGATAAAGGAAGGAAGCGAGGCCGAAGGGAGGCGCTGCTGCTGTTGCGGCCAGCACCGGGTACTGTTTGGGCAGCCGGGTGCTGCCCGAACGTGGATCCCCAGTCATCTTGGGAGGACGTGAGCTGGCGTTCGCTGCTCGGCCTACGTCCCTGGGCCGGCGGTCTCCTGCCTCCTCCGCCACCCGGTCGTCCTCCGTTTCCTCGACCAGGTCATTTCGGAAGTGAGGTGGTAGGGACGGGGTTTGGACTCCCTGAGAGGAAATTTTCGGGCATTCGATTTGCACAGGCTTCGGAGCTCCCTCCCCGACTCGGTCCTTTTGCTGATGTGTGCCTGCTGGTCGTTACCCACCATGGCTTACTTTAAGGGGTAACTCTGGCACTTGAAAGGTGTGACGGCAAGATCTCTTATATGAAGAGGCTCAGATTCCTTTTCGCTAGTCACAGTTTGGCCACTGGAAGGTAGAAGCTTTGAAAGAAGTACAGGAACACTTTCTCAGGGCGCTTCTCTCATAGATAGATAGATAGATAGATAGAAACACACACACGCATGCATGCATGCATGAAAGCAGCATTTAATATGTCCATAAAGGCTATATTATTGGCTTCAACTGTTTCACTTACCAAGGAGGCAGTTGGATTTTTTTTAGGGAAAATATTGAAGAAAAAATCCATGTGCACAGCATGAAGTTACATAGACAAGCTGTATTAAATTTCTTTTGCTTGTGTACAATAGTAGAACATTGGAACTATTTAAAAACCCAAGTTTCTCAGGTTTCTCCAAGAAGCCATTATACGTTGAAAGAAGCAGCCTAATGCTTCATAATTCAATTCTTGGCCTAGCAGAAATATTACTACTTAATGCTTGGATTTTATAAGTTGGGTGAATAGAAACAAGGGTATCAGCTATTAGGAGCTGTTAGCTACCCATGAAGTTTTATGTTTTGGTACTGTTACAAAAGTTTGGTGCAGTAAAAGTGACCTCATTAGTAGATAGAAGAGATTTCCAGCCAATTTTGAACTGGCTTGTACTTAATGCCTTTGTGATGTTGATATTCCGTATGTTGTAATATACAAACATGAATTGTAAGATGGATTTGGAAGGGGAAAGCTGCTTTAAAATGTATGGGTCCTTAAACCAAATGTGTTTTTTCTGGAAGTGTGCTGCAGCTGTGGAGGTCAGACACCTGAGCCCAGAAAAAGCTGCAGCATGGCCCTAAATGACATCTTCATTAATATGGCAAGCACTTAATTGCTAAGATATATGTTATTAGAATAATAAACATTTTCTACTTATTAGAAGCAGAGTTTGGAGGAATTAATGTTGGCTCTTGTATTGGCTTCATGGAAAAATATAGAAAAATACTCTCAATTCTTTATTGCATGAGGATAGTAGAGCCAACTGATTAGTAATCCTTGCAATGTAAAAGCTTTCAGTTCAATCCCCAGCAACTTTAGGAAGTCTAGTAGAACTAATATCTGAAACCTTGGAAAACTGTTGTCCGTCCATGAATACAACATTGAACTAGGTGAGGTAATTGCCTGATTCTATATTGAACACCTTCATATATTTTAATGCTTTTCTCCATTGGAATTTTCTTTACAGAACACATAAAAGTCTTTTTAAAAAGTATAATATAAAAAAGTGAGCCTTTGTTGACAATTTTATTTAGGGTGGTTCCATATTATTTTCAGCCTGAGTGGTAGAATGTTTTCTGCACCTAAATGGGATTTCCTAGGTTTATAGAAGTATATTTGTAAATTACAGACAAGCATGTCTTAAAAGTACTGAATTGTGCAAACTTGTATGCCCAGTTGATCCAGCTGCATAGACATAATCATATGGGAGTAGAGTTAAGAATTAAGACAGAGAATATAATATCAGAATCTAAGGGATTTTCTCATTTTTTTAAAGGATTTTTTTATCTAAAGATTTTTATAAATAATTCAAGGCAGCAAACATACCTAATCTTCTTCCTATTTTCCCCACAACAACCCTGTGAGGTGAGTTGGGCTGAGAGTCACTGGCCCAAAGTCACCCAGTCAGCTTTCATGCCTAAGGTGGAACTAAAACTCACACTCTCCTGCCTTCTAGCCTGATGCCTTAACCACTAGACCAAACTGTCTCTCCATTTTAAATTGTATTCCTGTTCCTTGTCCTAAAACTTTCTCACAATGTCTCAAAAATGTGTCAAAATTTCTTCTTGTTGTTTGTTTTGTATATTGTAAGCTAATATAGACTTTAATGATGCCTCTTTCCATAGCTGTGGGGGCATATGTGCATGAGTTTAACTTTTATTGTGCAACTTTCCAGGGAATTGGAGAAAGATGCTGAACGAGCAGTGGTTATGACTGGTCACATGATTGCCAACTGGGCACTTGGCAACTGGCTCACATTTACAACGGTTGCAGTGTCCAGCAGTCATGTGATTGCGATTTGTGACCTTTCCTGCCAGCTTCCCACAACAAAGTCAGTGGGGAAGCTGGCAGGGAAGGTTACAAGTTGCTCAGGTAAGTCTCCCCCACCTGTGCACCCTCCCTGAGCCTTGCTGCGCTCGTGCCATGCCTTCCCAGCCATTCAAGCACCCTCCCCCACCCAGCAGCAGCCACCCCAAGCCCTGTCACACTTGTGCTATGCCTCTCTGGCCACTTGTGCACCCCTTCCTTCTCCCATCCAGCAGCAGCCACTTACCTGCCTGCTGGCCTGGTTGCGAGCCACCTGGGACTTGCAATGTCCTGCCAGCTTCCCCACTGACTTTGGTTGTTGGAAGCTGGCAGGAAGTTGTGAGGAGGTGCTCACTTAATGACTCACAGTCCTTGCTTAATGACATCAATAGGGAGTGCAGGGATTGCTGTCGCTATGCGATGCAGTCACGTTACATTGCACTTTACGACCACATCGCTTGGCGACAGAAATTCTGGTCCCAATTGTCACATAACTCGAGGGCTACCTGTATCTTTATTTGCCTCCACATAGGAAGATATGGAAACACGAGAAATGGTAATTTCCCAGGACCATTAATTGAACTTTGCAGCTGATGCTTGAATTTGCAATTCTTCACATGAAACTCAGTTTTAGTTGTGCAACAAAAGCCTTTAACAAAAGTGATGTCCTGGTTTTGAAAGCTTACTGTATTTTTTTTAAAATGTAATTGGAGGAGTTTAAACAAAAATGTGTTAGAACTAGATGATGGGAGTGTTATACATATCTAACTGAGCAGTTGTCAATTCAGTCTTCAGTGCTCAGCTTCTATTTAATTGGAACCTCTAATTTTAAATCCAAAAATTACGTTTGTGGCTCTACATTCACTTATCTTACATGGAGCCAAGTTATGTATCTCCAAGGTCTTATGATATGTTTTCAGTTGTAGCTGATGAGACTACAAATGCTCAATTGGCAGAGGATAGAATTGCTTCCTGAATTTTATATGCTAAGTAATTAAAGTGGCAATTACTGTTGAATAGTGAGAATTCATGCATTTTAATTTGCTTTGTTTGGCAACAGAATTTGTATTCTGGGTTCATATCTTTAGGGAAGATGTAGCTTTAGATCACTGTCAACTTATCCAAAGAACCTGGGAGACAGACCAGGGCAGGCAAACAATTTATGGAAAATGAAATAGACTTCTTTTTGCCTGAGAACATGATCTCAAGAGAACTCATTGACCTAAGTGTGTAGCTGTCAGATCAGTGAAGAACTGATTTCAATTTAATCTTAGATTATTAATGAATGAGTTCTGAGAATGACACCTGAGATTCTGTGCTTTTGTCCAAATTGAAATATTTCAGTAACTGAAGCCTCTTTTGTAAGTTAGCTTATCAGTGCCTTCCAGCATATTCCCATACTGTATGTTAAGTCATAATGCAGTTTTTGGGGGTTTGACAAAATGTATTTTAGGAACCATTCAATCTTCATATGGGGGGGGGGATTAATACAGTTCCAAGTTGTATTAAGCCAGAGTGTTTGTAATTTGTTGAGTAAGCCAACATTGCAATTGGGCTAATAGCTTTTCAGTGAATTATACAGTACATTGTATGCATACCATGGGCTAATATGTGTAAATGTTGTCATGATGTCAGTTTGTTTCAGTGCTTAATAAAAGTAGTGAATACACTGTTATATACAAAGATGGCAAAGCAAACTGTTTTCTTTTAAGTAAGTAAAAGTATGTACAGACACTTGTATTGGCTCTTCTGTTACTCTAATTATATAATATACAACACTTAAATCTCTGGGGTAGTTTGGGAGGTCAAACGAAGAAAGGAGCAAGTATTTTCTGTGCATACATCTTCTCTTCCCAGTTTAGCATGAAGTTGTTTGAGGCTATATGGTTCTCTTGCTGGAAATTATTGGTTAAGACAAAATGAGAAAATTAGCTAATTAGAGAAATGGTTGTTAACTAAATGCTTCCTGATTTTAATTATAGATTGTAATAGTTCATATTGGCTTATGGAGTCAAAATATGGTTGCATGAGTTAAATATATGTTTCCCTAAGAGCTACAGGCTTCTGACCTTTAGTTTATAGTATATGAGTCAAGGAATTTAAATACAGGTAGACCCCAGTTTAAGTATGAGTTCTATTCCCAAGGTTTGTCCTTTTGTCGAATTTGTACGTAAGCCAGAACAGTATTATTATATAATACTGTATAAGTAGTATTGTGTAATGAACTTGAACCATTGTGTATTTAACTCGAATTGTTGTACATTTAACTCAAATTTTACTACAGTAGGCTCCATTTTTTACTATGGGTTGTCTGTAACTCAGGCGTTCTTAACCCGGGGACTCCCTGTACTCAAAAAGTTGATACAAGTTAAGTATAAGGAACTGAAGGAATTTGAAAATTGTGGGAAATATAAATGATACAAGCTCTCACATAACAGGACAATTTTTTTTTCTTAAGGATGGGTTGCAATATGATGATAGTGTTGGGAGGGTGCTGGATCAGGAAAAAGTGGCAAGCAGGGAATTCATTCCATTCATTCATTCATTCATTCATTCATTCATTCATTCATTCATATAGCTGCCCATCTCAGACCAATGACTCTGGGCAGCTAACAACAGTAAAAACAATCAACATTAAAAACAGTACAAAAATTAAATATACTATAAATGCAGCTAAGAGATCTTGAAAACTGTTGGTATCGACACAGCCATGAAACGGGGCCCTTCCCACACTCGGAGCCCCAGGCCTGGGCACAAAGTCCGGTCTTCAAGGCCTTCTGAAAAGCCAAAAGGGTCGGGGCCATCCTAATCTCAGGAGGAAGGATGTTCCAGAGGGCAGGCGCCACAGCAGAAAAGCCACGTCTCCTGGTCCCTGCCAGCCAACATTCCTTGGCTGACGGGACCTGGAGCTTGCCCAACCTGCCGAATTGGATTGGATGGGTAGAAACAACTGGGAAAAGATGGTCCCTAAGGTCACCCAGTCCCAAGCCATGAAGGGCTTTATAGGTGATGACCAGCACCTTGAATTGCACCCGGAAACACACCAGCAACCGGTGCAGCTCCCAAAGCAGAGGTGTTACATGTGCTGAGTAGCCAACACTATTTACAGCCCAGGCAGCTGCATTCTGTACCAGCTGAAGCTTCTGAGTGCTCTTCAAGGGCAGCCCCATGTAGAGTGCATTGCAATAGTCCAAGCGGGAGGTCATGAGGGCATGAGTGATGCCTTATATTGCTTAATATTATGATTGCTTATTCAATTTATATCTGATTTTCTATTAAATTCAACAAAGTGATTAACAAATACAAAGAAAACAAAAATAGAACATAAAATGGAATGCGAAATTGTTATTGTTTAATGGCTGCCTAAAGAGATAAGTTGTCTCCCATGAACTTTGAAAAATAGAAGGGGTAAAGGTCCTGAGTCAGTGAATTCTGTGGCCTGGAGTGATAGAGGAGAAGGCTATCCCCAAGTGCCTAATCTAAAAGTAGAAGCATCTTCAAAAGGATTTGTTCTGTAGATATTAACCAGAAATGGTATATCTCAGATAATCCAACCCTAGACTGTTTAGGCTGTGAAAGTTAGCACTAACACTGAATAATACCTGGAAAGTGGGGGGCTACTGGTACAAGTCTTTTAACATGGACATCATGGGATCCCAGTATGAGCACTGAATAACAACCTACCTGCTGCATTTTCATCAATTCAGGTTACTCTCAAAAGCTGTTTGGAAGCTGGCATTGAACATACTGCAACAGTGAAATTGCAAAGCCTCAGTTGTGAAAACTGACTAACTTAAGAACAGTTGCAGTTGGTGTGCTAGGCATAATTGTGCCCTGTGCACAGATGTGTTATATAGGACTTTCATAGGGCTTTTAGAATGGGAGATTCTTATTAAGTGACAGCAGTGAAAGGGGTTGCATGATACTGATTTTTTTCCTAAATAGTCTAGTGACTAGGCAGCATACAAATTTTTTAAAAAATTGTGCAAATATACTCTTTGCCATAGTTCCTTCTAAGAACCTCACATACTGAAAACTAGGGAGCACTCCTGGCCTTCAGACTTGGTTGTTCAAGGAGAGTACAGTCCCATCAGCACTTATATTTTGTCTGGATTTAATTTCAGCAGTTTTTTACCCCTCATCTACCCTGTTACTGAACCTAGGCAGTATGCAAGAGTACTGAGCTTCTTTAGAATTTGACATCACAGATTAATAGAATTGTTACTATCATATTGGTAGGGCCCTTTTCTAAAGTTCTAAATAACTACAGATAGAAACTCAACAAAGTAGCATTTCTGCCTACTCCTTTGACTGCTTTCACTGGAAATTGGGCTGGTTGGACCCAATGCTTATTACCAAATCATTCAAAGGAAGAGCCCAGAGAATGGGGTAAATTCCATTTTTTTGGCTGAACCTCCCATGCTGCAAAGTAGAGACAGCTTCTATTGTGCTTTAGATTTTGTGGAGTCCTTGGGGTTCTCTGAGCTTGGTAGTTTTCTTGCAAATGTTTCATTACCCAGCTAGGTAACATCTTCAGTGCTAGAATGGAGTGGGATTTACTCTCTGTTTATATACAGTGGCATGCCCTATCAGTGTGTGTGTGTGTGTGTGTTTCCCCTTCTAGTAGTTTCTTTATTAGGGTATTGTTTATTGCTTGATTGTATGTCTGGTGATAATCTTGGTGTTAATCTCTGCTTATCTGGATGATGATTGCTTGTGAGGAAATGTTCTGGTCTTTTGTTTCCTTTTATTGTCTCTCTTGAATAATGTGTAGATCTTGTTTATCTCTATGTCCCTGTTGATGGCTGCCTTATCTGAATACCAAGCTTCCAGGAATTCCCTCGCATTTTTGGATTTAGCTTGGTCTAAGATGCTGATAGTTTCCCAGTTGAAACTATGGTTAAGTCTGTCCATGTGTTGTGAGATTAAGGAGTTTTCATTGTGTCTTCTGACTGCTAGTTGGAGTTCATGGATGCACTCTGCTAGCCTTCTGCCTGTCTGTCTTACATAGTGGTTGTTACAATCCTTACACTGTATGTTGTAGATGATTCCTGTTTTTTCTTCTTGGGCTACTGGGTCTTTTGGTTTGCTTAAGATGTTTTGGAGGGGTTTAGTTGGTTTGTGTGATATGGAGATGCCATGTGGTTGTAATAGTCTGTTGGTTGTTTCTTAGACATTTCTGATGTATGGCAGTGTTATCCTTTTCATAGCTTGTGTTGGTTGTGTTGTGGTAGGTTGAGTGGTCAGGCACTTTTTGATAAAGTTGCGTGGATATCCATTTTGTTGGAAGATGTTGTATAGGTGTTCTCTTTCCTTTTTCTGCTGTTCTGGGTTGCTGCAGTGCGTTTGTGTTCTCTTGAATAATGTTCTTACACAGCTCCTCTTGTGGAAGGTTGGGTTGTTACTTTGGTAATGGAGTACTTGGTTAGGGTGGGTTGTTTTCCAATAGACTTGAGTTTTTAATTTGCTGTTGTTTCCTCTGCTTTAGATTTTATTCTGTCTGATGATTATCAGAGAAGATTATTGAGAAATAGAAATCTCTGTCTTCTTTTGTATACTCCTTGGCTAGAGATAGTAATGAGCATTCTTGTACTTTGTCTTCAAGTTTTTGCCCTAGGACAAAAAAAAAAAAAAAATTACTATTCAATTACCTCTCTTCATTAATGGTCTGCTTTCCTTTCTAAATAAAGAGTGGGCTTAAATATTTTTTTCAAGTGTTTTCAGTACTGTAAGTCTGTTCAGAGATAAGGTTATATCCGTGCATATTACTGCAACTGTGCAGTCTTGGCAGCCTTATGGAAGTAATTTGCTGTTATCTTTTTCTGGTATGTTTTTTGATTTCCCCCTATAGCCAGCAGCCCTGGAATTCTCAAGTAGTTCCCCATCCATTTACATAACCAGGGCTGAACCTACTTAGTTTCTGATATCATTCAAGGTTGCCTAGGTGTAACATTTTAAAACAGGTTTGTCTTAAATATCACTACTCCCTTTCGTTTGTTTGGTTTTGGTTTGTTTTATTAGCTGAAGAATTATTCAGCAAGTAAGCTTGCAGTCTGTTCAGACACTTTTGAACATTCCACAGTCTTTCCTACTGTTCTTTTTAAAGGAGAAGAGCAGGCTAATTATGTTAACTATGGTACAATCCAGTATGTAAGTATAATAAATCCTACTGAGTGTACTGGGGCTTATTATTACTTATTGATTAGATTTATATCGCCACTACTTTTTACTTCAATAAACACCCTATGAATAATATCAGTTATTTCAGAATAATAGTTCCTGGTGTGTTATGTCATTCCATTCCAGATGAAAGCATTTTATTTCCATTTTTTATTTCCTCTGTCTTATTCATCCCTGAAATACTTCTTCAGATGACTTTCAACTCTAGAGTAGAAAGCTGTAAGGGAATAGATTCAAAGTTATCTCCCTTCCCTTGCATGTCCAAACAGATGAATTCACATTGCTCACCCAAATGTAATTACTTAGATGCCTGTGCTTTCTTGGCATAAAAAAGTGTGTGAATCAGAAGAAAGAAATTAGTCAGAATAGTTCTAGCAAGAGGAGTGGGGGAAAATAGATTTGAGAAATTATATTTATCTCTCCCTGTTTGTTACTGCTTTGTAAACTTCTAAATCTGCTGTCTGCCATCTTTCACAAATAAATAATAATAATAATAATTATTATTATTTTCAAAATTGATAGCAGACATTGCAATACCTGGAGACAGCAGAATAGAAGAGAAAACTGGAGAAAATCACAAAATATAAAGACCTGCAAATAGAACAATTGTGGCAAAAGAAAGCAAAGGTAGTACCAGTAGTAATAGACTATACTGTATTAACAGATAAAGATATATCCTAAGTGCCTCTCTTGCGCTTATATACCTCAAGTGTTCTGCCATGAAGGGATCCTTACAGATTACTTTGCCAACATTAGTAAACAAAACATTGCAGAAATAAATTTCTTCACTCCCCTAATTATAAGTCACACCCAACTGCTGAAGATTTAAAAAAAAAAAAAAACTGGAAAGGTGATCTGGCTGTTTTCCCTAGCAGTTGCAGACAGCATTAGTCATTGCCTCTAAGTAGTTACTTCACCATGTACATTTAGTGATAAGAGCTGTTTCATTAGATAGTAATTAGAAAGTTTTGTGCAGCTTTATTTTCTTTTTAAACTTGAGTTTGTGGGTAGAGAAATAAGATACAATGGAGCTCTTACTCATTTCCTCTTGAAATGGATGAAATGAAGCTCCCAAAGTAGGGAAAGACATGCTGAGAAATTGAAAGGATCATTTAAACATAGAGCTAGCTAAAATCTTAAAAAAAAAAAAAAAATAGGGCTCAGGAGATTTAGCTAGAATAAATCTTGGATTTCTGCTTTTTTTTTTTTTTATGGGGCAGGCCACCAGGGATGATTAAAAGAAAAAAGTCATCTCCAGAATGCAAGAACTTCTTTAAATGTACAGAGGAAGCAGTTAGAATCGAATGTAATATTTTATCAGAGTAAGCATTACAGAACTCAGTGGAGGTACCTCAAAGTAAATGGGTTTGAACTGCATATCCCAACCATTTTTTCAAAACATGCATACTACAACCTCTGAAGTGAATTCCTAAATCTTGTTTTGGTTAGATAACGGCCACCATTCTTTCTCCTGCTGCATCAGTCTCCCCTTCTCCATCCATTAGAAGTTGTATGTGCTACTTTGAATGATGAGTCCATTTTTACTAATACTAAAATGGTGAAGTTCAAAATGTTTGAAGTTAACTAGATTGTTAGAACATTGTTTTGCAGAACCATCATTTCTATTAACAGCAAACTCAGGTTTTCAATAGTTTTTGACTTGTTTTGCTTACAGATTAAAATGGGTGCAGAGTCTTTGGGGAATAGAGTGAAACTTAACAGGAGCAGTAATAGATTAATGTATGTTTTTATTTATTTTTGTATTTATGTTGTTATATTATAAACTGCTTAGAGCCTTGTGAGTAGGTGGCATACAACTGTTACACATATAAATGAAATTCCTCAGTTATGTCAGTGAAAGAAATGACATTTAAGAATTTACAGTATCCCTTCCTTTTAGACTGATAAGTAAATGCTTAGCTAAATCAAACCAAATGACTCTCCCCTTATAAACATTGCTAATACTAAATTATAGTTCCATCAGTATAGGACCAACAATATAAATAAAAATACACTGGATTTGTATGCTTGGAGTAGATGCTTTAAGGTGTTACAAACAAGTGCTAACTTTGCATTCTCTGATGTACCTTTTTACCTTTAAATCTGAAATGCCACACAGTCTTAACTCACACATTGAACTAAGCCATGGTTTGCTTTAACAAGACATAATGGCTAATCTCACAAAACTAGCCCATTAATCATAGTTTACAAGTCACAGAAGTTTGATTCACATGTGGTACTAACTCAGAACAATTGGAGTCAGAAATCATTGCTGATATACTGTGGCAAATAACTCAAATATCTGCTTTTGGAGTTACAGTAATTGAGAACGTTTGGAAGAGCCCTAAAACCTTGCTGTTGCAAACAAGTGTGTTACAAATAAGAAGGAGCAGTGCTTGCTATTTCCTCCCTCCCCCATCTGTTTCAACTTAAGTGGGAGAAAATAAGTTGCCCCAATGTTATAATTCTTAGGGCCATGACAAAAGACTGGGGACCTTAGAAGCCTGCTGCATCACATTTGAGGCTTTCTGAGGTTGGCATTTCAGAAAATATTAGCCTTAGATGACAAGTGGGAAGCAGAAAGAGGAAACTGTAGGTCTGCCTATGAACTCAAAAAGGGAAAATCAATAGATTTTATGCCCCCATCGCACATTTGCTTCAGTCAGGTGGTTGTGCCCTCATAATACAATTCTGTATGTGTCTATTCAAGAGTGAGACTTACTGATTTCACAAGATATATTCTCAGATGGGTATAGTCTAAGTTTTGATAATACTTAGTATTCAGGAATGATGTATGTTATTGCAGGTTTATACAAATAGGGACCCTTGCCTTGGCATTTCATTACTATCTGAGATTACTGAAGTGAGAAATGTGGGTGATAATTTTCCACATGCCATCAGTGTACATTTTTATGTTTTACTTTTTTTATATGGAATTTTAGTACAATACTACTGACTTTGCCCTTAAAGAATAGATCACAATGGTATCGTCATAGGGTTTAATACAATTTAATGATTATGCACCATCAAGTCAATGTCAACTCTTAGTGACCACATAGATAGATAATATGTCTTTAACCTGGTCTTCTAATGTTGCACCTATTGCTGCTATAATTGAGTCCATGCACTTGCTGCTGGTTGTCCTCTTTTTCCCTTTCCTTCCACCTTTCCCAGCATTACGTGCTTCTCAAGAGAGCTAGTTCTTTGCATAACGTGTTCAAATTATGGTAATTTGAGCATGGTCATTTGTACCTCAAGTGAGAACTTTGGATTGATTTGTTCTGTGATTTGATACAATACTATTGTGTTTTTATATATTTGTAACGATGTTACAGGATTATGTGAATTGGTTCCTGGGGTATTTTCATTTAATTCTTTTATAATGAATGGTATTTTGAATTATAATTTTAAGGATTCACCAGATTTTGTATGTCAGTCTGAGCACTTCCCTTTTAACTTAGGCTGTGTGAGATACAGTGGTACCTCTACTTACGAATGCCCCTACTTACGAATTTTTCGAGATACGACCAACTCCGGCCCCAAAAATTTACCTCTACTTACGAACTCACCTCGACTTATGAACTGGATCTGCGGCCATTTTCTGCCCGTTCCACATGGTCCGCGGCCATTTTCCGCCCGTTCCACGTGGTCCACGGCCATTTTTCCGCCCATGCCACGTGGTCCGCGGCCATTTTCCACCCGTTCCACGTGGTCCGCGGCCATTTTTCTGCCCGTTCCACGTGGTCTGCGGCCGTTTTTCTGCCCTGCCGCGTGGTCCGCGGACGCCGTAACGGATTAACAGTAATTACATTGAACCTTATGGGAAAATTTACTTTGACTTGCGACCAACTCGACTTGTGATCAGAGTCATGGAACGGATTAAGTTCATAAGTAGAGGTACCACTGTACTTTGTCCCAATTTTGGCCACGAAGCAGTTTGTAAGCAGGGGCAAGAGGTAGGTACAGAGAATTTGGTGTGCTTCTGTCTGATTCTCAGACAGAGCAATATATTAAAGAAGATTGGGAGCTGTTCTGCAAATGTCCTACCTGAAATAAATGCCCAGATGTAAATGCCTCTGTTGATAAGTAGACTTGGGTAGTTAAGAAAGTCAGTATCTCATAATACGTCACTCCCTGTTCAAGACCTGTGACATTATATGGTTTGTCAACTGGATCATGCAACATTTGTTTTACATAGGTTTAACAAAGTACTGTGCAGAGAACCTGGAAGAGCTAAGCCAGAAACCAAGGTGTGAATATTGGAAAGGAAAGACTGCCAGAACAATAGCTTTTATAAAAGGTATGTGTATATTTTGCCTTTCTGTTATCAAGTTTACCTGGAGAATATGATTTTCATTAAAATTTATAGCATACTCTGTCTAGGGCATTTACCCACATATTTTTATAAATATGTGGCTTTCCCAGAAAGCCCTTTGAGGATGTGTCAGGACCATAAGTGTTACTTTTCATTTGAGTTCTGTTTCTCACTGTTCTGGGAAAATCTTTCAGTCTTTTTATCACTTCATACATGCATGAGTCTTCCTAGTAGAAGATATTTACAGCCTACTTACAAATATTCTTGTATGAGCAGTACTTTATTTGTTCTCTATAATCAATTTGTTTTGAAACAAAGAAGAATAACCCATGCATTATAAATATTGGCATAGTGAGGAATATTATTGATTGCAATTCTGGCATTGTTCTGAAGAAATATTTATAATTCAATATGCATATTCTTCAATTGTCACTGCTTTTGTCTTCAAATGGAAACAACTTTATTAGTCCAATAATTACATGTGATACATGTTTGTGTTTATGTATACATTCTTATGTGTACATTCAAAATTATTATTGATGGTCTTACATCATTAATGACATTTAAGAAAATTGCAGCTTTCACAGTAATGCCTATCTTAGGCCTATTAAATAACTAAAAGTTTCTCATCAGAATAATGATTGGAGCAAATAATCTTTCTCTAACTTCTTTTTAATCATCGTAATGCAATATAATTTTCATGGATTCAGTGCCAAGTTATTTGGGGCTGATGTGATACCGTTAGAATGGCCATCCAGCACCATGGAAAACATGGCTTAAATGTTTCCAGTAAAAAAGTACTTGTATACAGTATTTGGCACTGTCCAAAACTCAGATAAGTCCTGTTTCAGAATTTTGAAAAAGTCTGAGAAGCAGCAGGATTGGAAAGATCAACTTTACAAAAAACTGCCTTGTCTGTATCCTGAGAATTTTGACCAAAGATCTTGCAGAGTCAGTTCCAAATTCTAGTAAACATGTAGGGGGAAAAGCCCCCAAAATGAATTTTATAGATAAGCACAATAAATGAACTGTAGTTTTGTGTGCAAATAAGTTGCAAGCTTTTGTTTGCATGTAATTTGGGCTATATGGCTTCAAATCAGTTTCATAAGCTTTTTTAATTTTAATTCTGACTTCGACTTTTATCTTGGTTTTGACTACATTATATGAATTTTGTCATATTATGTATGTTTAATTCACTTTACAGGTAGTCCTTGTTAACAACCACAATTGGGACTGGAATCTCGATCGTTGAGCAATGTGGTTGATAGGCGAGATGCCCATGTGACTGCTTCGCTCAACGACCACAATCAGGCACTCCTGGTTGCGGTCGTTAAGTGATCTCCTGGGTGATTAAGTGGACGGAGAGAAAGAGCTGCCTGCTAAAGGATTTCAGCTCTATGTGGAGCTGAAATCTTCCCAGCAGGCAGCCCTTTCACTCTCAAATGTTCCTGCAGCCCACCAAAGGTTTCCCCTCCCCTCCGTGCATGGAGGGGAAATCCTTCATGGAGCTAGAGAAACAGAGCTCAGATCTTCAGGATTTGAGCTCTGTTCCTCCAAACCACCCTGGGGGTTCCCCTTACCTCCATGCATGGAGGATTTGAGCTCTGTTCTTGCAGACCACAGAAGGATTTCAGTTCCCCCTTTTCCCCTCCATTGCAATCTTCCCTGCCAGCTTCCGCACTGACTTTCTGGGGAAGCTGGCAGAGAAGATTGCATGGCGATCACGTGATCGTGCGGGTTTTTTGCTCTATGGTTTTTCTAACTTCGCTAATAAAACTAAATTTATTGAAGAGCTGTGTCCTTGTGGAGGACAAATGTCAGTTGTAACCTTCAAGCCATATAAAATATTCCCAACTTAAGACCTTTGCTTCTTTTTCTGATCTGCAAGTCCTAGTTGGTTGGCAACAGGTCACTTCTGTAGGTGTGGGGCAGTTGCAATCTGTGCATTGTTACTGTAACACATGTCTGGCCTAGGCTCTTTGCATCTGATTTTGGGTCTTCTAGCCCTTGGTATGTATGTATATTTCTCCCTGTGTGTATGAATGTATTTGTGTTGTGCATATGTATTTCTGGCTGGAAGAGCAACTACTTAGATAAATCCTGCAAAATCCGTTGTCACATTCTTTAAATGTAAATGCGAGCCAATTGGCTAGTGCCCGAAATGCGGCCATGTGACTGTGGAGGGGGGGGCAGTGTGATGTTTTACGACAGCCGGAAGGGCTTTATGGGCCGTAAAGCACCCTTTCCGAGGCTGTTATAACTTCGAACCATTGTTAAACAAATGGTTGTTAAGCAAGGACTCCCTGTACTGATTGTGAGGTATTCAGTATTATAAATTGTTGTGAACTGGCTCTGCAGGGAGACAAATCAGATTCTAAGCTGAGCATTTCTCCCACCGCACATTTAGGAGAACCATAACACCACACAAAAAGCTTCCTTTTAGCTACTCAAAAGAGAAATCAGAATCAGAGATTTACACTGGGATTCCATTGAAGAGATGGGGAACTAGTTTTGTCTTGTATCAAGATGGAGAAATGTTTTAGAACAATGCTCTTCTTTTTTTAACCTTTCCCTTGAACTATTCGTTTTATAGATCTATAAAGAAATCCAAACAATTACTGTAAAGGAAGAAACTTTTTTTTAAAAAGGAAGTATCTCGTATAGTTAACTTCATTGTATTTTTGAGAAAAATTATATTGGAAAAGCCTTTAGGCAATTAAAAACATCTTTTATTTGTCTAAGATTGGTTGCTTTGTGGAGCACTTCCTCATGCCACCTTATAACAGTGGTTGGTTTAATATATCTCACTAAATCAGGTTTGTTTTAACCATAGTTCATTAAGCAACAGTTGTTTGGCTATCATTCACATACCATTTTGGCTTGGTTTGCACAGTTGCTAAGTAAACTATGTTGTGTGTTAAAGCAGTTTGTAAACCAAACACTGGGAGGGTCCAGAGCCCCTACAACAGAAAGACTCTCCACTATAAAGCCCCTCCAATAAGACCTGGCAACTCTATGAATGAAAAACGGAATTGCTTCTCCCTTTTCCATAATTTTCCTTACCTCTTCTTTGGGAATGCTTATGTCTGTATATGCAGTAACATTTACAACCAGTTTGGTGTAGTGGTTAAGGTGCTGGCCTAGAAACCAGGGGACTGTGAGTTCTAGGCCTCCCTTAGGCAGGAAAGCCAGCTGGGTGACTTTGGGTCAGTCACTCTCTCAGCCCAACCCACTTCACAGGGTTATTGTGGGGAAAATAGGAGACACGAGTAGGTATGTTCGCCTCAGATAGATAGATAGATAGATAGATAGATAGATAGATAGATAGATAGATAGATAGATAGATAGATACATACATACATACATACATACATACATACATACATACATACATAGACAGACAGACAGACAGACAGACAGACAGACAGACAGACAGGATGGTGATGGTGATGGTGATGGTGATGGTGATAACAACAATAACAACCCCTTGTCATTATTTTGTTATGTTTACAGATGTGCTGGCAAAAATAATTTTCACTAGTGGCCCTTGATAAATCTAGTGCCTTAAGAAAAAAGATGGGGTTTGGAAGTGATCTGAAGTATTCTCATGAAGCTTTGCTAAAACTGCAAGATTGGGAGTTACGGCTATTGGAAACAGTGAAGAAATTTATGGCCATGAGAATAAAAAGTGACAAAGAATATGCATCCACTTTACAGAACCTTTGCAATCAGGTTGATAAAGAGAGTACCTCACAATTGGATTATGTTAGTAATGTATCAAAGGTAAGAAAATTGTTTGTAAATTTAAAGTGAGTAAACTTTTTAAATCTGATAATGATCTACAAATATATGAACGTTATGGTTAACACATAGAGTAAATTTAAGATTACAGTTGTAAGCATACAACTTATTGGTCTCTGTTGAATTCTGTAGACCTGAATAAACATAATTTGACTGTTTATCTTGATGTTAAACTGCTTAATGGTTTGGCATGTTTTCTGTATGGGGACTTGACTTGTTTTTTGTTTGAGAACTTCTTTGTGGATTTTTGAGATAAATCATTTTGCATATACTTCCCTTCTAATTTTTGGCCCAGTAATTTATGTTCCTATTCTATTGAATTAATTACAGATACTCCTTGGTTAACAACAACAATTGGGACTGGAATTTCCATTACTAAGTAATGCAGTCATAAAGTGCGATATCATGTGACTGTGCCACTTACCAACAGCAATTCCAGCACTCCTGGTTGCTGTTGTTAAGCAAATCACTGCAGGTTGTTAAGCGAGGATGTCACATGTTCACCATCTGTGACCTCCTGCTGGGTTCTCCATTGACTTTGCTTGTCAGAAGCCAGCAAAGAAAGTTGCAAATATTGACCATGGGATGTTGCGATGTCATAATTGTGAGCTGGGTGCCAAGCACCCGGATTGCAATCACGTGGCGGTGGGGATGCTGAGAAAGCTGGAACTCTGAGGACTGGTCATAAGTACCATTCATTCAGTGCCATTGCAAGTTTGAATGGTTAATGAATGAGTGGTCGTTAACTGAGGACCACCTATATAGCTTATACAGGTGGGCCTAATTGTAATGGCATGAGCGGGGGAGGATTCTGGAATGGAAGTTCAAGGTTGTCAGGAGGGGGGAGAGACATTCCAGAGCAAGCACCTCCTCAGCCCGCAACAAGAGTGTGGGAAGACGAAGAAGATGAGGCTGGTCCCTCCCTAGAGTCTCACAGGGTTTATCCACTAGTTGCTTTGGCATAGGTTTAGTCTGGCAAGATTCTGTCTATTAGGTGCAAGCTAATAAAGGAACTGAACTGTATTGGATTGCCTAGTTGTTGTTCTTGGGCTGAACCTGACACTAATTTAGTACAACTTAAATGTTAGCCTCATAAAGAACTTAAGGACACTTGGCAATTTTACTTAACACTATAAGTAAAGTGTTAATTTGCTACAGTGTTTTACTTTAAGCCGTGATATCAATATCTTTTGACATAGTGAAGTTTACGTATTTTTGTATTCATAGTTACAGTAATATGTAACTATTAAATAATATTAAAATATTATATAAAATATTTAATATATAAAATTATATATTTATATAATAAGTTTATAATATATTAAATTAATATATAAAATATTTATATAAAATAAAATGATATTAAATTAATATTAATTTAAATTATTTCCTATGTAAAATTATTTAAATTAATATCTAGACTCTCATCTTCATATTTGTTAGATATAGAAACTCTTAAGAAGTTAACATATATGAATGGGAAGGACATGGATGATTGGAAGTTTCATTTCTACTTTTTTCATGCCAGAATGTATGCTGCAACTGTGATTTTTACAGTCTTGACATTTAGAAGTAAACCTTTTGGTTTGGTCTTAATGTACATTTTTAAGGTATTTGAAATGCAGCTAACAAGATTATACAGGTAGTCTTCGCTTAACAATGGTAATTGGAACCTGAATTTCTGTCGCTAAGCGGTGCACTTATAAAGCATGATATCATGTGAGTGCATCACTTAGCAATGGCAGTCCTAGCACTCCCTGTTGTCATTGTTAGTTGAGGATCATGGATCATTAAGCGAGTCCCAGGTGACTTGCAAGCAGGCTGGCAGGAGGTAAGTGGCTGCTGCCTGGCGGGGGGTGGTGTGCAGGTGGCGAGTGAGGCAAAGACGTCCAGACTAGGGGTGGCTGCTGCTGGGTGGGGAGGATGCACGGGTGAGCGGCATGAGCGTGGTGGGGCAAGGGGTGGCTGCTGCCAGGTGGGGGAGAGCATGAGCAACTTACCAGAGTGACTTGCGCACCAATATTATATAACATGTCTTTTCAAAATCTGAATTAATAGTTTCTTCTCAGATATATTTGCTATGTAAGTATAAATGCAGAGTGACTTCCCTGCCAGTTTCCCCATTTGCTTGTGGAAAGCTGGCAGGGAAGGTTGCAAATGGCAATCACATGATCGTAGGATGCTGCAACCGTTGTAAGTGTGAGCTGGTGGCCAAGCGCCCAAGTTGCAATCATGTGACTGTTGGGGTGCTGGGATGGTTGGAGTTTCAAGGACCAGCCATAAGTACCACTCATTCAGCGCCATCGTAACTTTGAACGGTTGCTGAATGAGTGATCATCAAAGAAAAACTACCTGTATGTTGATAATGTGCATTGAAATAGATAGAATAAACCATTTTAGCTGGGCTTATTTCAATTTGTGGCCAATAAAGTAAACTTTAGTGGTAATTTTCAGAGTTAAGAATAACAGTTTATTTAAAACATCTTTGCCTTTTCTCTTTAGTTATATTGGGGAGCCTATTTTGAAAATTAATTGCATTCTTCAAATTTTACTTATTCTGATCTCTGCTTTTCATATGTGGTTTATTTTATGAACCAAGATTACTTTAAGAGAATGAAACTTAGAGAATTTTGTTCTAAATATATTGTGCACCAATATTATGTAACATGTCTTTTCAAAATCTGAATTAATAGTTGCTTCTCAGATATATTTGCTATGTAAGCGTAATCTGCAGTGGCTTTGAGAACTGGTCTCAGTTTTTATTCCATGTTTATATAGAATAGTGTGCTTGTTTATGTACATTAAAATAGGTTGTATTTAAGTCCCTATATTTGAATTGCTATTTGTACTTGAGTCCATAAGTGCAGTCAGGTATGTTAGTAATCCTACTGTACAGTGATTTCTGCCAATAAATACTAAAATATCTCTTATCTTTAGAAAGTTTATACTCGGTCTTTGGTTTCTAAGCCAATAATAAATCAGTTCTCATCTCTTTTTAAGTCATGGTTGCTTATTGTGCAACAAACGGAGCAGCTTAGCAAGATCATGAAGACACATGCAGAAGACTTGAATGCTGGGCCATTACATAGACTTACTGTGATGATCAAAGACAAACAGCAGATAAAGAAGAGTTATGTAGGTGTTCACCAGCAAATTGAGGCAGAGATGTTCAAGGTATATTTTAAAATTACATTTTAAATGATTATACATATTTCATTCACTGAAAGTATGTTCTTACTTTATCTTTGACTGCCAGTTCTTCTTGTTACCTTCTAAATTTTACTTATAAACAAATGCATAAACCTTTTGTGGAAATTCTGTACAGAAATAACAATTCCTTTGGTAAATTAAAAATGGAAATGGAGTATTATTTCCAAGTAATTCTAATGTTATTATTTATAGCAAGTTGTCATGGGCAAATTGCAGCATTTTTAGGCTATATAGCAAGAAAAAAAATCAAATTATGTTTTCCTAACTTATGGCTGGTGTGGGTCTTCCGGGCTGTGTGGCCGTGTTCTTGAAGTTTTGTTTCCTAACGTTTCGCCAGCACCTGTGACCGGCATCTTCAGAGTGCAGGAGCACAGACAGGAGCAGTTCTCTCTGTGCCCAGAGTGATGTGACCCTTTTTGTGGGTATTTATAGAGATCTGGGGGGGGAAGGGGCTATGGGGTGTGTGTGGGGGGTTGAGTTACTGAGTGGCTGCTTGTTTTGGTGTCAGCATCTGTGTGTATCTTCCTGGGGATTAGGCAGGGTTTTTTCTTCTATTGAATTGTTAACGAGGGGCTGCTGGGGGTGATTAGGAAGTTCATTGTGTGAACTGTTCACATGTCCTGGTGGTTGAGCTGAGTTTGTTGACCTTTTGCAGGCTGTATTTTTCAGGATTGGTAGCCAGGTTTTGTTGATTTTTAGACTCTCCTCTTTTATATTGAAACTGTGCTGGTGTTTGTGAATCTCAATGGCTTCCCGGTATAGCCAGGTATAGTGGCTGTTGGTGTTGTCCAGTATCTCTGTGTTTTCAAATAGGATTTTGTGTCCAGTGTGCTTGAGAGCATGTTCAGCTACTGCAGATTTTTCTGGTTGCTGTAGTCTGCAGTGCCTTTCGTGTTCTTTTATCCTGGTATGGATGCTGCGTTTTGTGGTCCCGATGTATACTTGCCCGCAACTGCATGGTATGCGGTATACTCCTGTGGCGGTGAGGGGATCCCTTTTGTCTTTTGCTGATTTTAGCACTTCTTGTACTTTTCTGGTGGGTCTGAAGATTGTTTGGAAATTGTGTTTTTCCATCAGTTTTCCCATGCGGTCTGTGACCCCTTTGATATAGGGCAGAAATACTTTGTTGGTGGGTGGCTGTTTTTCTTCTTCAGTCGCATGTTGCTTTCTTGGTTTGATGGCTCTTTTTATTTCATTTTTGGAGTAGCCATTCGCTTGTAGGACCCAGTTAAGGTGGTTAAGTTCAGAGTTTAGGAATTGGGTTTCGCAGATCCAATTGGCACGATCCATGAGGGTTTTGATAATGCCTCTTTTCTGACGTGGGTGGTGGTTGGAGTTTTTGTGTAGGTACCAGTCTGTGTGGGTGGGTTTTCTGTAGACTTTGTGTCCTAATTTGAGGTCTGGTTTGCGTATGACCAAGGTGTCTAGAAATGGAAGTTGGCTGTCCACTTCTTTTTCCATGGTGAATTGTATATTGGGGTGGACGCTGTTTAGGTGGTTCAGGAACTTCTCTAGGTCTTCTTCATCCTGACTCCAAATTGCAAAGGTGTCATCCACAAATCGGAACCAGACTGTTGGGGTAACGGGTGCGGTTTCTAAAGCCCGTTTTTCAAAATGTTCCATGTAGAAATTTGCTACGACTGGGCTCAGGGGGCTTCCCATGGTGACACCGTCCATCTGTTTGTAGTACTCATTATCCCATAGGAAGTAACACGAACACGAAAGGCACTGCAGACTACAGCAACCAGAAAAATCTGCAGTAGCTGAACATGCTCTCAAGCACACTGGACACAAAATCCTATTTGAAAACACAGAGATACTGGACAACACCAGTAGCCACTATACCTGGCTATACCGGGAAGCCATTGAGATTCACAAACACCAGCACAGTTTCAATAAAAAAGAGGAGAGTCTAAAAATCAACAAAACCTGGCTACCAATCCTGAAAAATACAGCCTGCAAAAGGTCAACGAACTCAGCTCAACCACCAGGACATGTGAACAGTTCACACAATGAACTTCCTAATCACCCCCAGCAGCCCCTCGTTAACAATTCAATAGAAGAAAAAACCCTGCCTAATCCCCAGGAAGATACACACAGTTGCTGACACCAAAACAAGCAGCCACTCAGTAACTTAACCCCCCCACACACACCCAATCCCCCCCTTCCCCCCCCCAGATCTCTATAAATACCCACAAAAAGAGTCACATCACTCTGGGCACAGAGAGAACTGCTCCTGTCTGTGCTCCTGCACTCTGAAGATGCCGGTCACAGGTGCTGGCGAAACGTTAGGAAACAAAACTTCAAGAACACGGCCACACAGCCCGGAAGACCCACACCAGCCATCGTATGCCGGCCATGAAAGCCTTCGACAATACATTTTCCTAACTTATGTTTTTCAAAATGAGGGAATTCATTTTTTTCTGAAAAGAGAACTTTACCCCTAACCTAGCTTCTTTTACTGTTAGAACATACAGATGGGCCCCTGTTGAAGAGCATTATTTCCTAACCAAATCATTCTTGTGGTCTTTTGTCTCAAAAATGTGATCCATGGAATTACTCAAATGTTGCATTCAGAATGATTCTTCTTAATAGTGCTCTACATAAGGAAATTCAATGCTTTCTTGCTGATTGTACTATGCTTCAGCCTGGTTCTGTGGGTAATGTTTAAATCTTCATAGCATGTACTGATATGCCAATTTCTTTTCTATATATGTTTTTTGATAGGTTACAAAAACTGAATTGGAAAAATTAAAATCTAGTTATAGACAATTAATTAAGGAAGTAAACTCTGCCAAAGAAAAATACAAGGAAGCATTATCTAAAGGTAAGTTTATAATGACTACAGAAGAATTATTTAGATTTGGTTTAAGCTTTTTATGTTATATGCAGACCTTTAAATGTGATAAACTCTATGGAAGCAGGAAAATTGGTGGCCACAGTACTGGTTAGTTAGGTGAAACTGAATAGGAAGAAGAAGGGCTATGTATGCCACCTTGAGTTCCTTTGCAAAAGGCTGAGTATATATCCTGTCAAACCTGTACAACACAAAAAGCCACTAGGTGTTATAACCATTGTTTGTTGCACAGGTCAGTAACTGGATAGACACATAATGCTGAATGATAAACTATGTTTTATAAATGACATAGTTTCACACATTATAGTTTAATGTTACATGTCCCAAAGTCATATACTTTAAAATCTTGTTTCCACTACATCTAAATAATAAACTTAAGAGTTCTTAAATCGTTCCCTTATTGATTCTTTTCCTGGTAACATAGTATATCAACAGGTTTTACATTCTGTCTCTCGTTTACTCAGAGGACCTTTTTATTATGAACACTTAAATTTTTTGCAATAATACTGTATGAATAATAGCATACAACAGAAATTTCTTTTTAAAGAGTTAACATAACAAAACTGTGTGCCTTTTTATAGAATTATAGTTTACTTTCTCACAAGGGTTGGCATTCTCTGTTTTCTTTTATTTCAAAAGCACTACTTATGTTCTTTTCCTTTCCTTTTTTTTCTCCTCAGCCCACTTATCAACTGCCTCTTCTCTTTTATTCCTTCTCTATAAGTTCTCCTAGCTTTCTAGTTGCTTTCCTTGTAAGAAATTGGCTAGTTAACCTTTGATTTTCTTTAGTAGAATGTAAATCTTCTGATTCATCATATAGGTCTCTATAGGATGCTGTCATCAGTCTGTGAGGCAGTACTAATAACTTATGTTAACCAAAGTTTGTACAACTGCTTGCACAAGTACTCCTTATGGTGTTGCAATAGGTTGTACAAGTGCAAAGTTTGTACATGCTTGCACAAGTACTCATTATGTGGTGTTGCAATAGGTTGCAATGCTTTCGAGAACTGCAGCATTTTGTAAGAGGTTGTGCAAGTAGGAGGACTTGATTTAGTTATAAAGGTAGCCCTCACTTACCAATGTCGCTAAGTGATGCAGTCATAAAGTGTAACATTATGTGACTCTGCCAACTTATGACGGCAATTCTGGCAGTCCCAGTTGCTGTCATTAGGCAAATCCCACGTGGCCGCAGTGTCCCATGGACATATGATTGCCATTTGTAATACTCCTGGCTTTCTCAGTGACTTTGCTTACGACCTTTACTGCTGGCTTCCAGTAAACAATCACATGACCGCGGGATGCTGCAACATAATTGCGAGCTGGTTGCCAAACGCCTAAATCACAATCACCTGGCCATTGGGATGCTGTGATGGCCACAACTATGAGGACCTGTCATAAGTCTCCCTCATTCAATACCATCGTAAGTTTGAATGGTCACTGAACAAGTGGTTGTTAATCAAGGAGCATCTGTATTACACTTTGCATATGAGTATTTCCTCATCTTTGCGTATCTTTATCGCAACTAATTATATTCTGTTTCCTACCTTTGTCCTTACCTTAACATCTGGGATCACTTCCCATTTTATTTTTCATGTCTTAAAGTGTGATGGAATGGACTTATGAAGGCCAGGCTCAGGGAGATAAGTGTGTTCTTAGCCCCCAGCAGGAGCGTGGGAAGTTCAAGAAGATGAGGCTGGCACCTCCCTAAGGAATTCACGGTGTTGTGGCTGGCTGGCTTGGGAACTAGGGTTCAGTCTGGGGAGATTTTCCGTCTGGAGGTTGTAGCTAATAAACGCAACAGAACTGTATTTGCATTGTCTCTTGGAGTTCTTTGGGCTGAACCTGACATAAAGTGCTTTATACCTCTGTCTAGAGTTAGGCAGCATGTAGCCCTAGGGCCATTTGTGATCCCATATTCCTTTTTTTTTATAGCCTCCCAAGCTCAACTGAGGTCACCAGCAACTTTCAGTGGCTCAGCTGCAGAAAATCAGTGATATAGAGTCATATAATTTTAAAGAGAAAAAAATGAAATCTGTTCTACAGTGCTACAATACTTTTAGCATACTTTCAATATAGCAAAAAATCTCTACACCTACAAGAAACAGGACTAAAAAGGAATATTCTGACCTTTCCCACTTTGCAGCAATATTCTGCTTGCTGTAGCGCTCAGTTCCTTAAAGTTAGTACTCTGTTACTAAAAGGTTATCTATCCCTGCTCTGGGCAGTATATAATATTTCTGTTTCAGCCAGACTGACTTTCACTGGGGTGTATTCTTTCAACAATTAGAAGAAAATAGACAATTCCTAGACATAATACTATCATTGTAGTAGTAGAGCACTGCTTCTGAATTACTGCTACAGAAGTGAAATACGTTTTAAAAAGATATGATTTAAAATGTTGGAGGAAAATGATGAAATGTTAAATTTAACTGATTCTTCTAGGTTTCCCTGCTTAATTATATTATATATTCTAGTTCAGGAACATTGACTATTAATCAAAATAAGTAAAAATGAATTTGTTTAATAATTGACATTACAAGAGTTTTGTACAGAATCAAAGTAGTGGATGTGAAATAGATTTACAACAGTGGGTAAAATCAGAGTCCCTGAGAGTATATGTGTTTGTAATATTGGGAACAGTAGAATTAGAATTTCCCTAAAAGAATTGCTTGTGTTTCCTTGTCCTGATTTTTTTACTGTGTCTGCATTTGCAAACTTTGGAGCTTTTTATACATTACAGTAATTGTTGCACTGTGAGGTTATACATAATGATTCAACTGTATCTCTGTTATTGGAATACAGGGAAGGAAAGAAGATATAATTATATACTCATATCTCTTTTTGAAAATAGGCTTAAAACTCTTTTAAAAATGGCATATGGCCTGCAAAATAGCTTGATTACTGGGGGCTTCTTTAGTCTGGAGTCTGGTTAGATTCAGTCACTGCACAAGTAAGAGTGTTGTTTATGTGTTTACAATAATTATATTACACCTGTATGTGCATTTGAGAAGGTTTACAATACAACTCAAAATCACTTTGGTTTCTCTCTCTCTCTCTCTTTTTTTTTTTTTGGTCTACTTCATATCCTAATGTGATCATAATGGCAACATTTAGGCATGCTTCAGTACAGAGTGCAGATGATTTGAGAAAGAAGAAAATAATGGAGGCACTGCATTTTACTTTTTTTTAAAGTAAACGAGCTTTTTCAATATTAGGGAAGGAAAAGGGCTATTATTGGTAAGGCATTAAAATTCAAATTTCCTGTAAAATAAAGTTTTCAGAGGTAATTATGCTTATATGCTTTATTGAAAATGAAAAATACTGCTGATTCCTAATCCTGTTACCACCATTTAAAATTGTCTATCTCTTGCTTGGCCTATTGTGTTGCCAACATTTGATCCTAACCAGGTATAACTTGAACACATAATTTGTAGGCCTGCTTTGGTTTATGAAGTGTAACTAAGAATATTTCTTTGCTTATTACAAATATTTCTATGTCTCTGTAATCATAATGAGACTATAAATTTGGGTTGGAACAATAACGTTTCTTCCCTGTAGCAATTCTGATTTTAATTCAGTGCTATTTGACCCTTCATGAAAAGAGCAGAGTCTGCAGATCGCTATGTTTGTATATTTTATAATAATTTTATTAAAGATCACATAATACAGATAAAACTAATACAAAATAGAAAAAATAGAAAAATAAAAATAGAAAAAATAAAAAGTGCAAAAAAGAAAGCATATTTAAACAAGAGGGAGGGAAGGAAGGAAGGCAGGCAGGAAGTTAGTTAGTTAGTTTCCCCTCTGTCCCAGCAAGTATAAACAACTTGAACAACTTATCACCATCTATCAGCCTTACCAGGTAGTCCAGACAGGAAACACGACCAGATGAGCTAATTCTACTTTATTGTAAGGCTACATTAACAGACTCTTGCAAGTCTGAAAGTACATTTCTCCCCGCTTCCTTTATACCCTGAGAAATTAGGGTCTCTTCTAAGCCTTTTGCCCTACCCACTAGTCATCTGCGAACTATGCTGTCTCTTATCTGATTGTTCCCTAGGCAGCGTCTCTGGACCCAGTCTCCCAAGGTCATTCCCAGATACCATTATACTATCCCTTAAGATACAACAAAGAATCTCTTCATCCCATATCCTACCCCATTCTCCATAAACAAATCTCCAAAACCTCATCATCCATCCTAATGAGCAAAAGTCCATTAGGGGTTACCAGAAATAACAACCTATATATTATAAAGTTAATCTAATAAACCAACTTGAATTCCTTCCTTAAATTTATATCTCATTTTCTATCATTAAACAAATCTGCCAAACCTTATCCCAATCTAACCAGTAAAATCCAATAAAATTACCAGAGATAACTATTTTAACCTTAGTCAGATAAATTTAAAATACAGCAAATGAATTCTTTCCCATATAACTCTTATCTATAAACAAAACCTTAAAACATCATTATCCAGTCCTGGTCAGAAAAAAATCCGTTAAAGACTTCCAGACATAGCATCTATTTTAACCTTGGTCGTATAAACCAACTTTATATTCTTTCCCTTTGCTAGCAACAATGTTAATCTTTAGTCCCTTCAAATAGTGTCCAGTTCACTTGGTTTCTTTCCTTTTTCGGTTTGTCTCTTCTCACAAAATCGCTGACAGCATGAACAAATACCTTTTATAAATCCAATATACAGTGGTACCTCGGGTTACGATCTTAATCCTTTCCGTGACTCTGGTTGCAACCCGATTTGGTCGCAACCCGAAGCAAATTTTCCCATAAGGTTCAATGTAATTACCGTTAATCCGTTCCGGCATCCGCGGACCACGCGGCAGGGCAGAAAAACGGCCGCGGACCACATGGAACGGGTGGAAAAATGGCCGCGGACCACGTGGCACAGGCGGAAAAATGGCCACAGACCACGTGGAACGGGCGGAAAATGGCCACTGACCACGTGTCACGGCAGAAAATGGCCGCGGATCCAGTTCGTAACCTGAGGTAAATTTTTGCAGCCAGAGCTGGTCGCAACCCAAAAAGTTCATTAGCAGAGGCGTTCGTAACCCGAGGTACCACTGTAGAAAGGTTGTCCAAGACACTCTTCTGGTTTCTCACAGAATCATCCAAAATACTCTTCTGGTCAATTATTTGCATGTCCATTTTAGTTATCAAAACATCAGCCAGTTTTGTTTGTATATTCAATATTTTATCTTTTTCCATATCCTCCTCATAGCCTGTCATTTTCAAGTCCACATCTGAATCAATTTCAGTCTTGTCCAGTAAATCTTGTTCCTCTTCTGTAGCACCATCTAATCTATCAATAATGGCAGAGATCTTTAAAACTAACTTCTGAGTCAGTTGTTCACAAATATCCATTATTAAAGGATTTATGTACAGTGGTACCTCGGGATACGAACTTAATCCGTTCCGTGACTCTGGGCGTATCCCGAGTTGGTCGTAACCCGAAGGAAATTTCCCCATAGGGTTCAATGTAAATCCGGTTAATCCGTTCCGCCCTCTGAATTTGGTCGCACCCCGAGGCAAATTTCCCCATAGGGTTCAATGTAAATCCGGTTAATCCGTTCCGCCCTCCGCCCGAATTTGGTCGCAACCCGAGGCAATTTCCCATAAGGTTCAATGTAATTACCGTTAATCCGTTCTGGCGTCCACGGACCACACGGAAAGCGGCCGGGCGCGGCGTGGTGCGGCGCAAAAATGGCCGGGTGCAGCGCGGCGCGGCGTGAAAACGGCCCGGCGCGGCGCGAAAACGGCCCGGCACGGCGCGAAAACGGCCCGGCCCGGCGCGGCACGAAAACAGCCCGGCGCAGCGCGAAAACGGCCACGGACCACGCGGCAGGGCCAGAAAAACAGCCGCGGACCACGTGGCACGGGCGGAAAAATGGCCGTGGACCACGTGGCACGGGCAGAAAATGGCCGCGGACCACGTGGCACGGGCGGAAAATGGCTTGTACCCCGAGGCGGAGTTCGCAAACTGAGGTAAAATTTTGGGGCCAGAGCTGGTCGTAACCCGAAAGATTCGCAAGCAGAGGCGTTCGTATCCCGAGGTATCACTGTATTTCCTTCTGGCGCCCTCTGGTGTCCAAACTTCAGAGTCCCATCTTATGTTTTTCTTCCAAATGCAAAAACATGGATAGTTTCCCACAGGAAGGATTCTTATATTTAATTTCAGAATGTTATTAAATCCATCTAGACTGTTAATCTGTTTATAACTTTCTAAAATCAACAATCTAATCACCCTTTTGCTGTTATTTCTGGGAAATTAAAAAAAAAATCTTTAAATTTGTATTTAAAACTTTTTTCATAAAGAATTGAAGGAAATTCACCCAGGGAATACCATAAAACTTGCCATTTTGGAGGTTCTCAATATTTAAAAAGCAATAAAAATTAGTTCCGAAGTGATTAAGAAGTGAGAATTGGCCAAAGCTTATGACCATAAAGGCTACATTATGCCTGTGAGCTTTGATTGAATCCCCAATTCCCAGCAGCTCAACTACCAACCAGATTGTAAAAACATTGGTTCCTGCTGTCTACTCACAAGGAGCTGCTGTTTGGAGGTTGTGCAGGCAATCTCATGATCTGTCCTTTGGAGATATTTTGACAGTCCAGATCCTACATACAGCCGTCATTTTCAGCCATAATGTCATCTCTCCTTCTTCAGGGACATCTTCAATTCACCATTTTCTCACCAGAAGTCCTGATTGCTATGTCTGGACAGTGGCTCCAGATGTGGAATCAGCTTTGAGTGACTGATAAACCAGGAGACCTCAGCAATTTTTTTCCAACATTTTCTGTGATCTTTGAAGCAAGTAAGACCTTTGCAAACTATTCCAAAATGGTGCCTGGGAATCTATATCAGATAATGTCCCAGAAGGATACCATAGGAATGTCTCAGATGTTCAGCACAACCAGCAAGAAAGTCTGTTCTTTGGAGTTGGTCATTCATCAGTGGGACTACATCTCCTTTTGCCCCAGATCCAGACTTGAACATTTGATAATATTTTTTTCTTACTATTTGCTTATGAATGTACAGTACAACATTTACATTTTACAAAATGAAAAATAAAATTTGTTTAGTTTCTTCAATCCTTCATAATCCAGTCCCAAATATTCTTTTTTCTTCTTCTGGGTGTAGTCTCTTGGAGAACCAGTTTGGTGTAGTGCTTAAGGCACCAGACTCGAAACTAGAAGACCATGAGTTCTAGTCCCACCTTAGGCACAAAGCCAGCTGGGTGACCTTGGGTTAATTACTCTCAGCTCTAGAAAGGAGGCAATGGCAACAATTTCTGAAACCTTGCCAAGAGAACTGCAGGTAGTTGTCCAGGCTGTCACCAGGAGTTAACACTAGCTCAAAGGCACCACTGAAAAAAAAGAAAAAGTCTCTTAAAACTCAGTTTTCCGTATAGGTACTTTACAGTCTTCTCATATTTTATATTGCTTTGAGGTAGAATGGTATCTCCTTTATAAGTGCACGCAAAACCTAATCCATTTTACATTATTTTAGATAATGACTTGGAACTCAGGGATTTAAAGAATTATAGCTCTTTGCAGTAGATAGTGTTCTCTGACCCATATGGTCTCATATAACCAGACTACATTTGTATTCAATTTTAAATTTATAGTGTACTCAGTTATATGTTTAACAGAGAATAAAATTGGTGTCCAGATTCTGTATTCATGGGGTTTTTAAAATATAATTCACAACATAAGCAAGTTATTTCCTAAATCAATTTAGAAATGTTAGTTTAGGCTGGAAATGGTCTATTCATATTCAGTTTTGAATATAAATGTTGAAACATACTATCCTTAATATATCAGTACTGTAACAGGATTTCAAACTAACTTTAAGAATATGTATTTCTACAGTGTCTTTATTGAGAAAATACAAACAGCGGCGCAAACCTTTCTTTAAAGAAAAGGATTATTATTAGTACTATCTCCTAATCCTTTTTTATTAAAAAAAAAATAGAGGTTTGTAGATGAGGATATACATGTCTATGAAAGGTTAATAGCAATTGCATAAAACTACTGTTATGTTTGGCTTTGTTAGAATGCATGGTCAGCCACTATGATAAATATATCTTATTTTTACTTTATTTCTCACATTATGTGGTAATAATACTGAGATGGGAAGAAGAGAATAGAGTTTCAAATATTTAAGAAATGTTACTGTTTCAATAGAAGATAATATAGGTAGTTCATGGTTGAACTGTGGAGTTCTTGGTGCTCTTTGAGTTTGGTTGTTTGCTTGCAAATGTTTCATTACCCAACTAGGTAACATAATCAGTGCAAGTGAGTGTGGATTTGCTCCCTGTTTGTGTACAATAGCTTGCCCTGCCAGTGCTGGTTGGGATATGGTTTTCTTCTTGGTAGCTCCTGATTAGGGTACTGATTAGGGTATTGTTTTCTGCTTGATTATTTGTCTGGTGTTAATCCCTGCTTATATGGGTGTTGGTTGCTGAAGGGGATGTGTTCTGGTCTTTTTTGTTTCCTTAGCTTTTTATGGTCTATTTTGAATGGTATATAAATATGGTTTATTTCTATGTGTTTATTGATGGCTGTTGTCTAAATGCCCAGGAACTCCCTAGCGTTTTTGGATTTGGCTTGGTCTAGGATGCTCAGAGTTTCCCAGTTGAAGCTGTGGTTGAATCTGTTCATTAAGATGATTAAGAATTAAGATGATTAAGATTTATTTCTCCCCACTTTTTTTTTTTTTTGGCATTCATTCTGGAAAATTATGCATTTTCTTCCTTTGTCCCCCTCTCCCCCCCTTTTCTTTCAGGAAAGGAAACTGAAAAAGCCAAAGATCGTTATGATAAAGCCACAATGAAACTCCACATGTTGCACAATCAATACGTGTTGGCACTGAAAGGAGCACAGTTACATCAGCACCAGTATTATGATGCTACACTGCCTTTGTTCCTTGACTCTTTACAGAAGATGCAAGAAGAAATGATTAAAGGACTGTAAGATGTAGTGTTTTGCTTCATAAAAACATATGTAGTCTGCCTATTTTATCATTTTACATTTTTAGAAACGAATAGCAGTGTCTAAGCTTATATATGTATTTCTAACTAGTACAAAAAATTTACAGGAATCCAAGTCAGGAGCAGTTTTCTGTAGTGTTTGAAACTTGGTATGTCAAGTACAAACCTCACTTATGAATCAACATCAGAGGATATTGATATTTCATCTTCTACAGAAAAATGGTGAATTACAACTAGAATTAGAATCTTTTCCAATACTGACCAAAGCCCTCATATGGGTACACCATTGTAGAAGGAATGCTTTTCATAGCTGGGACTTTCTGTTTTTCTTATACCAGTGAGAATAATTTAATTCTTCTCAGCTTCTAATTTATAATTTTAGTTTTGCTTTTTCTGTTGCCCTAGCTGCTATTTATTTTTGGTGGCAATTTTTGTCTGTCTATTTATCTATCTTAACTATTTAATTTTTCTGTTAAAGTACTTTTGGGTACATCATCTATGGGTCTTGGGGCAGCAATCATAAATGGGGTGAGGAATAAAAGGTTGAATGTCCTCAGGCTGGCAGTCTGTTACAGGGGAAGAGAGAATAGAAGTATATGGGTGGTTCTCTATCCTGGCAGCCTTGTGAGCTCTTAGGCCTTGGTTCCAGACCCTTAAAGAACCTGGTATTTTTTGTCTGTTGTACCAGATTGGTCCAAAATAAGACCGAGATCATCCACAATTTGATCATGGATGAGATAGCTGACTTGGCTTGTGTAACAGAGATCTGGCAGTGAGAGCCATGTGGGCCAGAACGGACCCTGCTCTTGTTGATAGTGTTGGAGGCTTCTAGCCCATTTGAAAGCTTATGCTATTGCAATATGTGTTGGAAAGAATAGTTTTTTTTTCCCTATACATATTGAATCTGCAAGTTTGCAGCCTGCTGAATTATTATGTGTGCATGATTGGGGGTGATTTCTATCCATGCCTAACATACTATTATATAATCCTCAGAGGATTGTTATAATCCTTTCAGTGAAATTTTTGTTGATAAAATCTTTCATATTCAGTTTGGAGTGGAGACCACCTTTGACATATAGTCAGCTATGGGGATGTCTAGGAACAACTTTTGTTATTTTATGACCAATTTCAGTTTCTGCCATATCTGGCATCATAGACAGGTTTTCTGAAGAGGTATGTTCTGCAATTTGTAGTCTGGATTCTTGTCTAACATGACCTGTGAGTTCTGACTGGGAGGTTATTCAGGATACCTTAGTTAATATTATGGATGCCTCCCTGTTTAAAGGTGGCAGTTATTCTTAAGAAGCTTGTTCTGAATCTGTCAGAAATTTCAGGACAATCTCTGACCTACAGTGTGTGGGAAAGGTGGCTAAGATTGATGGCTTCTCAGTGCGGATAGCCCTGAGTTGGCTGTGGGTTTGAGAATGCCTTGGTCACATGATAAAGTATCCTTGTATGGGTGTTGAGACAATATGACTATTGGTTATTCTTGAAATGGGAACTGTTATATGGAATCCTTCAGAACTCTGTTGTATCTCTAGTGTTTGTTTAATACCTACATGAAAGTACACATAGAGATCATTGGGTGCTGTCAATATGCTGATGAAACCCAGCTATGCATGCCACTCACTATCAACTGTGATTGGAGCAGCCTATAAATAAATATATTTCTCTGTGATATCTTCAGGAAATGATTCCTGAATTTCTGTCTGTAGTCAGTAGTGGGCTGGATAAGGAATGACAAACTGAAACTGATCAGACAAGATGGAGTCACTTACTGTGAAGGACCATAATTCTAGAGCAGTGGTAGAGCTGTCTGTTCTGAATGGGATTACACTTTCCCAGAAGTGGCAAGTACACAACTTGTAAGTTTTTCTAGTTTTCTAGATCCAAGATTGTCTCCAGTTATCCAGGTTGAAGAAATATCCAGAAGTGACTTTTGTCAGCTTTGGTTGATACACCAAATATGTCTGTTTCTGGAAAATAATAACCATATAACTTTGCTACACTTGCTGGTAACCTACAAGTTTGACTATAGTTATGTAGTGTACATGCAGTTGTCTTTGTGTTTTGATTGGAAACTTCAGTTTGTACAAAATGAGGTAGCTAGGTTAGACCCTGGAAGAATGTGAATAGTCCATGTTACATCTGTGATTAAAGTATGGAAGTGGCTCCCAATCCATTTCCAAGCAAAATGCAAAGGGCTGATTATTAAAGCACTTCATGGCTTAGGTCAAGGTCACTGTATTTGAAAGAATCTCTCATTCTAAATGAATGTCTACAATTACTGAGATCATCTGGGGATATTTGCCTATAGTTGCCACAAGCCCATTGAGTAGCAACTCTGAAATGAGTGTTCTCTGTTTCTGCCCCAGCTGTTTAGAGCACACTACTAGCCAAATTGAGAGGCCTGACATCTTTATTAGCTTTTTTAAAGAGCCTTAAAATACATCATATTGTACAAACTGCTGATATTAACTGTTAAATTTAATTAGTTTGTTTAACTTCTTTGTGTTAATCACAAATTTAAATGTTTTTATGTCTTCATTTTAATTTCTTTTATTGTAAACACCTGAAACACTTTGATATAATCAGCAGTATACCAAATAAATAAATAATCTAAAAACAGATTATTGGGAATCTTTTAAGTAACAAAATTACCTTCTGGACTGTTATTGGCTATTCATATTATGTGATGGACTATGGTAGTCATCCTGTCTCTCTTTTTAGTATAACTGTTTCTGTAAAAATCTGAAATCAGATTATTCCCTATTCAAGCAAAGAATAAAATGCTAATAGATATTTTGAGACCATCACAGCTGTGCTTTAAAAAAAAGTTAATTGAAACCCGTATTTGCAATTACCAAAGCAGGAGACACCTTATTTTGTGACTGAAGTTCTTTTTATTTTGAGAATAAAAAATCATAGCATCCTTGCTTAGTCTCCTTACCTGTTCAGTGCTTTGAACTGTCTAGTGATTAACTTGTAACAGCAGAAGTTATGTTTCTTTGTTTGTTGGACTTGTTTATATGAAATAAAAGGATAGTTATTCTACCCTTGCCCCATATTTTTCCATTATATATTAAGAATTTTTTAAAACATTGGGTTCTTCAGAAACCATAAAGAGATACCGCTGACATTTTTAGGGCACTGGCTATCTTTCATGTTGGTGACCATGTTTATGTCTGGATTAATATCTCTTTCAAAATGTCTTGGAAAATGTCATGTTGCATGAACATAATGATGTATGTTGAGTACAATTGTATTCTTTCTCTCACATTTTTTCCAAGTCATTGTGTTGAAACTGCAGCAAGTCTCATAATTAGGATAGATGATACTGGGTAAATTACTTGAGTTAAGGGCTTATTCATTCATCTAGTTTCCCCTTCAGTGCAACAAAAACAACAGTCAGATGAGGAAAGATAAGGCAGATACTGTAGTTTCATTCAGTTCTTCATCTGTGGTCTGAAAAACAAGAGAAGAGAAATAGAGCAGGTTTAGCTGTACACTTGAACTATTTTTTCCAGTTCAAATAGAGGAAGAGAAGCTATATTCAGCAATGTGATGAAGAACAATTAAAAATAGGTGGATTACACTAACTAAAATACTGTGAAGTAACTGTTCCCTTGCCCACGATATCTAAAAGGTTCATTAATATTTGTAACTTTGAACAAGTGGGCATGATAATTATATTTGGAAGTTTCCCTCAAAATAGGAAATGTTTTAGACACTTTTAAAAATTGTTTATGATCTTGATTAAAATTGATATATGGGAAATGAGTGAAGTTTCTAGTGCGTAGAAACATAGTCCACAGCATTGGCCTAATAGTTTGGCCAATATTTATTTACTGTACTAATATCCTTTGGTATTCCTGGATCACCACTGGGGAAACAGCAGCATGTAGGTACATTCTACAATGGTTTTTGTAATCCCAAAAGTATTTGCAAATTCAGTAAGCACTGAAAGTATACCTTACTGTTGCTAATTCACACAATATGTTTGTCATGTAATGTGGGGAGAAAAAGCAAAAAACTTTTTTTTTTTTGGTTAATCCTCTGTTCTGGAAGCTATCTCATTCCATTTTCTAGAAAACAGATTTTTGTGTATCGACAAAAGATACACAGTTATGACTACCCCAAAATTTGTGACAGGTTGGTTATCTTGCTGGTGAGGTAAGGAAATAACAATAGGGGTGGTGTTTTGCAGAGAGAAAAAGAAAGAATGGTATTGAGACATAGTAGATCACAAAACTATCAACGAGAAGTATTAATGAGAGTTCAGCATAGGAAAACTAACTTAAATCTGTGAAATCAGTTTCTTATGCAGTGAAATGAATAAAAACTTTGGGAATATTAGATATGCAAGGTATAATAGGGATCATTTAATTTTTAGAGTCTCTGAACACATTTGGAATTTCAAAAGCATCTTTGAGGTACTCTCACAATATAACTGCCATGGGTGTTGGACTAGGAGCAGGAAGACCCAGGCTCTAGTCCACCTTCAGCCACAGAAACTCACTGGGTGATTTTGGGCCAGTCACTCTCTCTCAGCCGAACCCATCTTACAGGATTGCTGTTGTGGAGGAAAACAGGAAGAGGGAGCATTATGTACACTGCCTTGAGCTCCTGTAGAAAAGTTAGGATAAAAATCAAATCGTTCAGTCAATTAGTCCCATTTCCCAGGAGGCAAAGTGTTGAGAATTTTCTCCATCATTACCTTTCCAGGATACTACTACTCATTTTCCAGTGTATCTTTAACTTTTTCTTAATAGATGAGCATACCTTCTATCAAAGCACCGATCTGCAGTTATCCACCAGTTTTATTTTTTTAACAATGTATGGATCCATTGATACACTTGGAAGTAAACATTATGTGGAGCTGGCACTTTTCCATTGCAGATGTGAGCTTTTCATTTAAAACTATAGTAATATTTTTTTTTAATTGAGAGGTATGTAATGATGCCTTCACAGGCACTAAAGACTGTCCAAAAGGTAGACTCCTTAGCAGAAGTACTGAATTTTATAGAGAAAGATCCTGATGGAGCACAGGAGCAGTGCTTAGTCTATAAGACAAGTGATTAACTTTAATCTTACCCTTTCTGAAAGTTGCCATTCATCCCTGCTGGATTTGTGTGGAGATTTTTTCTCAGTGAGTCCTGACACCCTACTCTGATTTTTGAAGAGCTGCTACTTTGTTTTAAGTTACTTCCCTTTCTTTGTATGGCTTCATAAGAAAATCAAGGATACCTTGTTTATTCCTTTTGATATTGACTTTGTATTCCAGAGCCACATATCCTTCCATCATAGACTATATGCATAGAAACAGGCATCATGTAATTATGTGTACTGACAATTTTCCCTTTTTGAGCAAAAAACTTCTGGGTTAAAGAGGAGTAAGAGGGATAAAAGAAGAATTACATATTAAATCATCTCTCAATTCATCAGTATTCTTTAGAAAAAAATGGAACTAAGCAAAAACAAAAAAAAATACAATAAAACTATTGTTCAGATCTCTCTTATTTTTGTTCCTAAGGTTCTAACTAAGGTGAACACTTCCCTAAGAGTAAAGCGTATTAATTCATTTGGCCTTATGGATTAAGCCCCATAAGGTTACTAGATAATAGGTACTTGTGGGGAGATGAGCTCAAAACTCAAATCGAGTAGTTGAAATAAGAGTTTCATGAGAAATAGACTCCTTGTACTACCAAACATCCTGGTCATTTGAAGGGTCCTCTAATGCAGGCTCAGACTGGCATGCAAAAGTTTGGGGTACCACATTTTAAATAAAATTTAGAACAAGCTTGAGCAAGTACAGAGAAGGCCGGCCATCAAGGGTGATCATAGAACAGAAAATTAAGCCCTATGAAAAGAAGCTGAAAAAACTGGGAATATTCAATTTGGAGAATAGATAATAGCACTCTTTAGATACCTGAAAAGGCTGTTACAGAAGGCAGCCAATACTTACCTCTAACATCCTAGAAGGCAGGACGTGACCTAATAAATATGAGTTATAGTGAGGCAGTTTCTACTGAATGTTAAGAAAAATCTGTAACAATAAAAACAGTTTGGTACTGGAATATATTAAAGAGAGGAGTTCAAAAAGAGGCTGGACAACCATCTGTTGTAAATATATTAATTTCTTTTCCTGCACAGAACTGGATTGCATGCCTTTAAACCACCCTGATTCTATGTTCGTACTTTATAAGTTATTTAAAATACATTTTGAATTTGTTTTCTTAATAATTCCTGTTTTTCTTCAGGAAAGGAATCTTAGAAGAATACAGTCAGATCACCAGTCTTGTGACAGAAGAACTAGTGAATGTTCATAAAGAGATCCAGATGTCTGTTGAACAATTAGACCCTGGTTCAGAGTACAGTAGTTTCATAGAAGCTCACAGGTAAAATATTGGTGGTGGTAGTGTTTTATTGCACAGTAAGTATATTCTTAACAATGCAGCAGGTAGTGGCTGCACTTACAGAAGTAACTGCACATAATAGTAAAAGTGATTTGTGTGATTTAAATTGCCCAACTTTTACAAGTAGCTTTTTCACATAAATTATTTACATCAGATGCAGTAGTCTGTGTAGACAGTTAGATCTGTGCAGTACTCCTATAATTGTAATCTGCAGAAATTTCATCTTTTGATAACATTCTTCCTAGTTCTTGAGAGATTTAGCTATACGGGTGAGATTTTTCTTGCTTGACATAAGACTTACAGAAAGTTTTGGGGTTATGGTTACTGATGCATAGATTCTAAAAAAACGTGCAGGATGGCATGATTATTATTTGAAGCATTTTAACTTTAGCAGTTAAACAAAATTCACTATTTTTACATGTTTACTGTTTAAGAAAATAATTATTTTAAATATAAAATATATACCTCAAAGATACAATCTTATGTATGACTACTACATTTTTATTGCTTTACAGAATTTATTTTTTATTTTACAATTATAAAAGTGGTGTATGTGAAGAAAATCAGTTTTAATATAGAACGGGAAAACATTTCTAGCAAGAATGGGGTGCTCTATTTATTTATAATCATTTTAGAAGCAGTCTGGTTCTTTAATAATTCATTTCTTCTGCAGCTGCAATCCTATGCTAGAAATCTTTTTCTGTGATTGGAATTTCATAGAAGACGTAACAGAACTCTAATATACTAAAGCTGTAGAAAAATATACTGTGTGGCAGCTGGCTTCTTATAATTTAAAAAATCTAAATATGATCTATTCAAACAGGCTAAAGTGGAGGATTTTGATTATATATCCAGAACTATCATATTTTTGGAAAACCCATAGGTTCAGATTAGGGTGTTGATAAAAAATTAAGTGAGCAGAGAATATATGGTTGAAAAGACCATGACGAGATAGAACAAAGTACGGGGGGTGGGCGCGGGGGAGAAGAGAAATAAAATACAAGTAGATATTAAACATTTACATGGTATGGCCTAGTTAGGCCAGACAGTATAGTGTAACTGTAAAGTGGTATGCATTATTCAACTAATCTTAAATTATTATAACTTCCAGAGCCAAGTCTTAACTTATACTTAGCCTGCCTAGTACAGTGATCTCTGATGGAGGCTTGTTACTTACTCCAGGCACAAATTTAATAATGTCTTTTTTTCTCGGTGGTAATCTTATATCCATGCTGACATTAGCCAGAGGAATGTTAGTCCTAGGAGCTCATCAACAATTCTTTGAATAGGTTCTTAAAAAATTGCAGCCAGGCGGTTTTAAAAAAGAAATACCTTACATTTGTATTATTAAATATTTTACATAAACATTTGTTTTCCCTCACTAAAGGACATCAGATATTGAAAAACAAGAAATAGAGTTTGATACATCTTTATTGGAAGAAAATGAAAATCTTCAAGCTAATGAGATTATGTGGAATAATTTGACAGCTGAAAGTTTACAAACCATGTAAGTGATTTAGTTTCCTTTTTTCCCTTTCAACTTTGGCTATGTCAGGACATAAGAACTGTGTTGAATCAGATAAGATCTATGTAACATAAAATATTTTATGACAAAGATATAGCCACTCCTTGTCAGGCGCAGAACACTATATAAGAGAACTTTATCTAAATGAGATGGCAGCAACCAGTGATCTTTGCAGCATCTCTCTGTCTCAGTCACATGTTCACTTAGCAACCATTTCGCTTAACGATTGACTCATTGGAATGGAATGCAGTTGCTAAACAAGAAGGTGTATACAAAATAAAATATAAATTAAATTTGTTATGCTGTCCAAAATTATTTTGCTTTCATTACTTAGGTTTGCAGAAATGTGGATCTGTGTTTCTTTTCCAAGAATTCCATAAAAGGGTTGAGTAAGATTGTGGCTGGGTGATGACTAAGTTTAGAGAAGAAGAGAAGAATAATGACAGTGAAACCTCATTATAATGGGCCGCTTAAGGAGAGGGAGCCCTGTTACTCTCAGATGTCCATTAAATATAAAAGTATATCATCAGGACTATTTAGGGCATTTCATAATGATGTCATTATGCAAATGTCCCAAATTGTGTTGTTTGCATCAATTTATGTTTTTTGCATAATGGCCGCATTATGCAAATCATGTAAATTGATGTGGATATCATAAAATTAAGGTAAAATTAACATGAAGTTAACTGCTTTGTCCAAACTATTTCAGACAAAGTGGACATTTGAGAGAAAGGTCTGGATGAAATTTGGTGATTACACCTGAAGTCTGCTAAATGGGATTCTATTTAATCAAGATTTTACAACATCTGGAAAGAGAACTTTGAAGTGCAGTAATTTCCACTCATCAAGAAGAAGGTGTACCCATAGAGATGATGTGACAAAAACTGCATATAAAATTGCATCTAGACCTTTTACAGAGCCCAGTTCATTCCTCCTTAAAACTCTTTTCCACAAAGACTTGTGTGAAACTCCTTTATGGAGTGCAATTCAGTATTTATTCCAACTTCTTAAAGGCTGAGTCTGTTCAGTCCAAATTCCTATGAAATATTCTTCAAGTGCCTTGGTATGTTGCTAGGGCTGTTTTTTGAATGGAAGCATGACTGCTTAAAGTTGAAGCCAACACATAGATCAGCATCTTTAAATTTTGGCTAAATTTACTTTCCCTTGAAGCTTCACCCCATATATATTAGCTGACCCTTTTATCTCAAAATGGAAAAAACTTGGAGAGGAAGCTGCACCATTGTGTTTTCTCTCCTCATGCACTAATAACGATAAGGTATAACTTGGTTAGGAGGAACCTCAGACAATAAATATTTGATGTGGAGCATCAAATTGAGCACAGCCTTATTCTTACCGATATCTTCTTAGTCACTAGGTAGTACATCTGCTAGATATCTTAATCTGATCACCATATCAAAATTCTGAAGCGCTGTGACATTTGCTTACTCTAATTCTCTGCAAACTGCACCTCTGGAAGGGAGATTCCAGAAAATCCCAAATAATGAATGCCTTTGTCATTGTAAATCAGGAACCATTGAAACAACAACCCATGTGCTTCTTTACTGTCATTCCTATCAAAATCTGAAACACAAATTTATTACCTCTTTATTAACTCAATATCCAAACTGTCTGTTTTATCTTGATTATCTTTTAGCTCACAGAAGTGATATACTCTCTTACAATACACCATTGCCAAATTTTGTTTAATGGTCAGCAGGATTTGATAGGACCTTTGAGAGGAACAGTTTGACTTGATTAAACTTGCTCCAAATTTAGTAATAGTAATTACTATTAACTCTTCTATTTATCTATTTCTAGCTTTATTTACAATGGTCTCTTCACTGAAGCCTTAAGTGCTGATACCTTAGTGTTCAAAATCATGTGCTTGAACTAAGAAAATTTCAGCTGTGTTGGTCATGTTTCAATTTAAATTTTTATTACACTTTGTTTTATTTATCTTTTAATCATATTTTTTTTCTGTGTTTTATGTAAGGCTGGTTAAAGACTGAAATAAAGTACTTAGTGTGATAAATCTGCCTTTCTAAATGATATATGTGATTTATAACATATAACATTGTCTTCAGATTTTTAAACCAGGTATACAACTTAACATAAACATAATTGTATAAGCATATATATATAATCCCATTCATGGATCACTGCCTTGTCGTGGCGAAGGGGCTTGCGTAACTCAGTGAAGCCATGAGCTATACTGTGCAGGGCCACCCAAGACAGACAGGTCATGACAGAGAGTTCTGACAAAATGTGGTCAACTGCAGAAGGAAATGGCAACCCACTCCAGTATCCTTGCCAAGAAAACCCCATGGACAATGTTAAAAGGCTAAAAGATATGACGCCGGAAGATGAGCCCCTCAGGTCGGAAGGTGTCCAGTATGCTATTGGGGAAGAGCAGAGGGCAATTCCAAGTAGCTCCAGAAAGAGTGAAGCGGCTGGGCCAAAGCCGAAAGGACGTTCAGCTGTGGATGTATCTGGAAGTGAAAAGAAGGTCCGATGCTGTAAAGAACAATATTGTATAGGTACCTGGAATGTAAGATCTATGAACCAAGGCAAACTGGATGTGGTCAAACATGAGATGACAAGATTGAACATCGACATCTTGGGAATCAGCGAACTGAAATGGACGGGAATGGGTGAATTTAATTCGGGCGACCATTATATCTACTACTGTGGCCAAGAAACCCTTAGAAGAAATGGAGTTGCACTCATAGTCAATAAGAGAGTGGGAAAGGCAGTAATGGTGTACAACCTCAAAAACGACAGAATGATCTCAGTGCATATCCAAGGCAAACCATTCAATATCACAGTCATCCAAGCCTATGCCCCAACCACTGATGCTGAAGAAGCTGAAGTTGACCGCTTCTATGAAGACCTACAACACCTTTTAGAACTAGCACCAAAAAAAGATGTCCTTTTCATCATAGGGGATTGGAATGCTAAAGTAGGAAGTCAAGGAGTAATCGGAATAACAGGCAAGTTTGGCCTTGGAGTACAAAATGAAGCAGGGCAAAGGCTAATAGAGTTCTGTCAAGAGAACAAGCTAGTCATAGCAAACACTCTTTTCCAACAACACAAGAGACGACTCTACACATGGACATCACCAGATGGTCAATACCGAAACCAAATTGATTATATACTTTGCAGCCAAAGATGGAGAAGCTCTATACAGACAGTAAAAACAAGACCAGGAGCTGACTGTGGCTCAGATCATGAGCTTCTTACTGCAAAATTTAGGCTTAAATTGAAGAATGTAGGGAAAACCACTAGACCACTCAGGTATGACTTAGATCATATTCCTTGTGAGTACACAGTGAAGGTGATGAATAGATTTAGAGGATTAGATTTGGTAGACAGAGTGCCTGAAGAACTATGGACGGAGGTCCATAACATTGTACAGGAAGCAGCAACTAAAACCATCCCAAAGAAAAAGAAATGCAAGAAAGCAAAATGGCTGTCTGATGAGACTTTACAAATAGCTGTGGAAAGGAGGAATGCGAAAAGCAAGGGTGAAAGGGAAAGATATAAGCAACTGAATGCAGATTTCCAGAGAATAACAAGGAGAGATAAGAAGGCCTTCTTAAATGAACAATGCAAAGAAATCGAGGAAAACAATAGAATGGGGAAGACTAGAGATCTCTACAAGAAAATTGGAGATATGAAAGGAAAGTTTAGTGCAAAGATGGGCATGATAAAGGACAAAAAAGGCAGGGACCTAACAAAAGCAGAAGAGATTAAGAAGAGGTGGCAAGAATACACAGAAGAACTATACAAGAAAGATCTTAATGTCCCTGATGTCCATGCTGGTGTGATCACTGACCTTGAGCCAGACATCCTAGAGAGTGAAATTAAGTGGGCCTTAGGAAGCATTGCTAACAACAAAGCTAGTGGAGATGACAGTATTCCAGCTGAGTTATTTAAAATACTAAAAGATGATTGTGTTAAAGTGCTGCACTCAATATGCCAGCAAGTTTGGAAAACGTAACAGTGGCCACAGGATTGGAAAAGGTCAGTTTATGTTCCAATTCCAAAGACCAAAGTTCCAGTTTATGTTCCAACCAAATTGGCCACAGGCCAATCCTGTGGCCACTGTTGCGTTTTCCAAACTTGCTGGCATATTGAGTGCAGCACTTTAACACCATCATCTTTTAGTATTTTAAATAACTCAGCTGGAATGCTCAAACTATATTGTCGAAGGCTTTCACGGCCGGCATACGATGGCTGGTGTGGGTCTTCCGGGCTGTATGGCCATGTTCTTGAAGTTTTGTTTCCTAACGTTTCGCCAGCACCTGTGACCGGCATCTTCAGAGTGCAGGAGCACAGACAGGAGAGAACTGCTCCTGTCTGTGCTCCTGCACTCTGAAGATGCCGGTCACAGGTGCTGGTGAAACGTTAGGAAACAAAACTTCAAGAACACGGCCACACAGCCCGGAAGACCCACACCAGCCAATGCTCAAACTATTGCACAATTGCACTCATTTCACATGCTAGCAAGGTTATGCTCAAAATCCTACAAGCTAGGCTTCAGCAATACATGAACCGAGAACTACCGGATGTACAAGCTGGGTTTCGAAGAGGCAGAGGAACTAGAGATCAAATCGCCAACATTCGCTGGATCATGGAGAAAGCACGAGAGTTCCAGAAAAATATCTACTTCTGCTTCATTGACTATGCAAAAGCCTTTGATTGTGTGGATCACAACAAATGTGGCAAATTCTTAAAGAGATGGGAGTACCAGACCACCTACCTGTCTCCTGAGAAATCTGTATGCGGGCCAAGAAGCAAAAGTTAGAACCAGTCATGGAACAACCGATTGGTTCAAAATAGGGAAAGGTGTACGACAAGGCTGTATACTGTCACCCTGCTTATTTAACCTATATGCAGAGTACATCATGAAAAATGCCAGGCTGGAAGAATCACAAGCCGGAATTAAGATTGCAGGGAGAATCATCAACAACCTCAGATATGCAGACGATACCACCCTAATGGCAGAAAATGAAAAAGAACTAAAGAGCCTCTTGATGAGGGTGAAAGAGGAGAGTGCGAAAGCTGGCTTGAAACTCAACATTAAAAAAACTAAGATCATGGCATCTGGACCCATCAATTCCTGGCAAATAGAAGGGGTAGAAATGGAAGCAGTAACAGACTTCATTTATTTGGGCTCCAAGATCACCACAGACGGAGACTGCAGCCATGAAATTAAAAGACGCTTGCTCCTTGGAAGGAAGGCTATGGCAAGCCTAGATAACATATTAAAAAGCAGAGACGTCACCTTGCCGACAAAGATCCGCATAGTCAAAGCTATGGTTTTTCCAGTAGTAATGTATGGCTGTGAGAGCTGGACCATAAAGAAGGCTGAGCGCCGAAGAACTGATGCCTTTGAACTGTGGTGCTGGAGAAGACTCTTGAGAGTCCCCTCGACTGCTAGGCGGTCAAACCAGTCAATCTTAAAGGAAATCAACCCTGATTGCTCATTGGAAGGATCGATAATGAAGCTCAAGCTCAGATACTTTGGTCACCTAATGCGAAGAGGGGACTCTTTGGAAAAGACCCTGATGCTGGGAAAGATTGAAGGCAAAAGGAGAAGAGGACGGCAGAGGATGAGATGGTTAGATAGCATCACTGAAGCAATGAGCATGAAACTGAGCAAACTCAGGGAGGCAGTGAAGGACAGGAAGGCCTGGCGCAATATGGTTCATGGGATCACGAAGAGTCTGACACGACTTAACGACTGAACAACAACTATATAATGCAATACATTACTAGAAATATTGCACGAGGAAGGAGAGTGTTTCACTATATTTTCTTGAAAATTATTATTCAGTTTCTTAAAAAAAAATTCTAATTCACTAAGTTTAGTGTAAAGAAAATTATTGATTGAATACCCATCATTGCTTTACTAAAATATCCCATTATCACAAGTATAAGAAAGGATTTACTTCAAAAATTCCCTTTGTTATTTTATGAAAAGTTTATTTAATGTTCTGAAACTTGTAGTGTGACACTAATTTTGCTTTTAGCTGAGGAAATACTTTGTTTTGGTTTTTAGGGATAACTTTTCAGGGAGGCTACTGTGAGGCTATTGAGATGATATATAAAATAATCAGTAGAATGGGCTGTGTATTTGGAAAAATAATGACTGAGCATCAGACTTCTTCCAGCAAAGCTGAATTGAAACCAGTTGATCAGGCACATAAGAACTTCTGATTAATAATTTATTATAGAAAAGCTAGGAAGCCATTATGAAAAATTGCAGCAACAGCTGGGTATCAAAACTGTGTCTTATATATTGTGAAATCAAACTTCATATTTTTGTATCTCTTTCTCCTGCCTGAACTATGTAATGTCCTGGACAGCACTCTTATTTTACTGGAAGGCCCAGATTGTCTGTCTTGCTTTGACAACACACATTTAATAATCAGGTTGTTCTATATGTGAAAACTAACTCAGACTGAAAAGCTATTGGATGTTAGAGGATATGTTGGAAGGAAGGTTAAGTTAGAAGATGTTGAATAGGATATGGGATGTTGGGAAGGGAAAAGTTAAGGGTAGTAACAGTGGAAATGAGAGACAGATTGGATCTATGCCCAGTTGGGAGGCAAGCAGGAGTGGAGTCGGCCCTGGATAATGGCAGAGGCTGTAGGGAGTAAGCAGAGCTGCTGGTGGTTATGTTTTGCTGAGACAGTTGCAGAGGAATGAGAGAACAGAGTGATGACTGCCATTGTAGTTCAGGCAGTCACAGGAGAGACATGGAGCTGACCCAACCAGGAAAATACTGTAGAATTTGTGGCTGGAACAACATCCTGGCAAAGATCAGTGAGAATGGTGGAGACCAGGACAAAAAGTAGAGAATTGTTCGGAGCAGAAGCCAGAGGAGTAAAAGACTGGGAGCTATAATGGCAGCAGCTTCCCAAATACTTGTTTGGTGATGGCTGGAGGCCAGGGGGAGAACTGAAATGAACAGTTCATTTGGAAATGTAGATTGGGACTGGCAGTGAGCTATAATATTAGACTCAGGTGAGAGGAATGCTTTGAGGATCCCCTTTGAGTGAAAAAATTAGGGAGGAACCCTTGCTTTACTTAATAAATAGGTAGGCTCTGGATGATTTATTATAATAGGTAGTAGATTGTGAAGGGAAGGTAGAAGTGGGGGTGGATGTGTGTGATTTTAAACATGAATGATAGGAGTCTAAATGTAGCTAAGAGATTATCCTTGTGCCTTGTCAATCTCCATAACACTGAGGTGGCCATAGTGCTAGATGAGATTGTTCCTAAGTCACCCAGCTCCAGTCATCGATTCCTTCTGTTCTCTGGTTCTCAGAGGGGCTTCAGGAGCAGAAACAAGTGAAAAGATGCCAGAAGCAATTATGATATAAGGCAAAAAATGACTGAGAGCTGGTAGAAGCCCACATTTGAGTCTACATAGTGACAATAAAAGCAGTAAAACATCTATTCTTCTGTACATTTTGTCCATGGAATCAGCAGCCCTGTTTAGCATGACCATGACCCTTTTGAGGAACAAGGGATAGGACAAGATACCTGCAGGCCATTTAGATGATCATGCAAGTTTCCTTGTGGGTAAAGTTGTTTGAACTTGTTTAAAGTCATCCCTTTAAGTTATGATTCAGGCCATGCATGGGACAGAAACCACATTGGTTGTTATAGTGGATGACTTTCATTGGCTCCTGGATGTAATTGAGTGTATACTTCCTAAAGCTGTTAGACTTTTTAATCACATTTGATGCCATCAACCATTGTATCCTACTGGATATCCTGCAAGGGTTGGGGGCATGATTTTGCAATGGTCCCAGTCTTATCTGAGCAGAAAGTTCCAGTCAGTAGTTAAGGGGGAACAATGATCAAGCTGGGCTTGCTCCATTTGACCCTCTCCCCCATGTCATTTAACTAAGAAACAGCTGGAAGAAATCATCTGTTTGGAATGAGGTGTTACCGGTATGAGAATGATACTCTGTTGTACATCATCACCTCAGGCTGGTTTGGAGATGCAGTGGAAATCTTGAACTGGTATGTTGAGGCTATATGGGATAGGTGAGGAGAAATAAGCTCAGATTAAGTCCCAGCAAGATGGAGATGCTTTTGTCCTTAAACCTCGTGGCTATGAAGAAACATTGGTTCAGGTGGCTGCTCTAGATGGGGTTGCACTCCTCATGAAGGAGTTGGTCCATGTTTTAGGAGATCTCCCTGGACTGACCATAATCACAATCAGGATTTACCCATAATCACAATCAGGACTTGTCTTTTCTTTCTTCTGTTTTATGAGGAACAAGATATTACACTGTTCCTAGTTGCTTTGAAATAAAATTTGTATAGCATAAGAAAGAAAATGAAGGATTGTTTGTTCTCTGGAAAAGTTCTGTTATGTGAATTTTTAGTTATGATCTCTTTGTTGATGAATAGTGAAAGCAGAGAAAATTGGAAGTAGTAAGTTAATAAATCCAGTAAGTTAATCTGTTTCATTTGACATTGTTCTGTGCTATTGTATTATTCAGATTCTTAAGATAATAAATGATAAGTTATGCTACTATTGGACAGTTTGGGGAAAATTGATGTGCCTAAGTGCAGTTAGTTGACTTAGTGAATCTTCTAACTCTTTCATCTCTGTGGAACATTGTAAGTAATACTTCTTGTAGTGAAGAGTTATTAGCCTTGGGCTGCAGTGCAGAATTCAAAATGTTCTCAGGCGGGTATAAACATCTTAAAAGGGCAATGCATTTTTTTAAACTGGGCATAAATAATTAATGAGCTTATATTATTGTAGGACAGTTATGTTTTTCAGATAGCAAGTTTCTAAACTGTTAATTGCCATCCCTACAGCAAATTAATTCTGCTATATTTGAATGAACTTAATTAGTCCATAACAAAAAAAAAAGTCCCAGCAGCCTATCAATAAATGCAGTGAGTGAAAGAACAATGTTTTTATATGTAGTATAAATTTTATTTGAATTGTAGAGCTTTATTGCATTTATGTTATTTGAAACTATATTACAAGCAGTATAATCTCAAAATGGAAACCATCTCATTAAATTCTAGTTTGTTTTCAATATGTTTAGCATACTGTTGTTCCTGTTATTGTACTTCTTTTCTATCAAAGGTACTTTGTTTTTTCTAAAACTAGTATACAATATAAACGTTGATGGACTTTGACAGTCTGAAAAGATTCCATTTAAAGTATAAATCCTTTTTAGCTTCCATTTTGCTTATAAAATTTATAGACTTCCTTAATTTAATCAGATTCTAAGCAGTTTACAAATATATATAATGAAATTAATAGCAGTAAATAATAAAAAGAAGCTAAAGATGATGATGATGATAGTAAGAATGAGGAGGAGGAGATAGAAAATTTCAATTGACAAAAACAGAGAAAGTGATGCCAAATAGTCACAAATTAAATTTGTTATTATTCAAATCATAGGTTAAAAACTGTAGTGGAAGAATTAATTCAGACACAACAGACCCTTCTAAACAAGGAGGAATTAGTTCTGGAATTAGAAAAGAAGATTGAAGAGTCTTCTAAGATCTGTGAAAGAAAATCTGAGTGAGTAAATGACAAACATGGAAGTGTATTATATCTAAATTTAATTTTTCAAGTTATTCATATAAGATTCTTGAATTAAAGTGAGAGCCATGTGATGCATTGTAACTCATTTAGTAAGACCATGTTTCATTGCACCTTCTTCATAAGCCCAGTATTATTGATTATATTTAATAGCTGATTTTACAAACTATTGTAAAACTCTTTTTTTTAAATATTGTAGTACTTCTAGCATTACTTTTCAGTATTTTTCTTTTAATTCTTTTATTGATTATTGACTGATATCTGTAATGGTACATTTTATTTCCTATCCCTTCCATTGAGTGTAATGATGCTAAACTCTATTTCTTTAATTCAGTTATATGGAATTCTGGAAATTTACAAGGATTTCTTCCTTAGACTGTTCCTTATTAACTTCTCCCTCCACATTAATTTGTTAAATGCAGCCTAAACAGATTCCTGTTCTGTTCTTGTGCCTGTAGTTAAAGTTGCATACATTCATTGTACAAAGCTATAGTGAATACTAGACAACCTGTGACCCATTGGATCATCGTCTCAGAGATATTTCCTTACCTAAACAGAGAAACAGAATGATCAAGGGCAAAAAAGCAGAGGGAGCATTAGTGACTTATGACTTGCTGCGGGCTTCACCATTGACTTTGCTACTGGAAGCTGGCAGAAATCCCTCCCTCCCTCCCTCCCCTCCCCGAAGCAGCCACAAATTCCCCAAATTTCAATCCCACAGGAGTAATGGGTCCTAGAATTTCTGTAAGTTAGCCCATTTGAGTTCAAAAATTGTTGCCTTATGACATACAGTTTCGCCCAGTTGAAGGTTACAGACATGAGAGTTTTAGTAGTAGATAGATGCTGTGCAGGTAGTCCTCACTTAACAACTGCTGTGTTCAGTAACCGTTTGACATTATGACAGCGCTGAAAAAAGTAACTTTACGCCTTGTCCTTGCACTTATGATTGTTGTATAGGTGATTTACTTAATGACCACAGCAGGAGTGATGTCGTAAATCCAGTGTGATCATGTGATGTTTTGCTTAACAACCAGGCCCAATTGTGTTCATTAAGGGAAACATCTGTATGAAACATCTTATTCATGTTTATACAAAAGTGGCATATATGAGGGAGTACTTTTTATACACTATGAATTTGTCACTACTATTTGAACTTAAAGGAGAGAATTTAAAAGTAGTGAGGATCTCTACCGCTCTTCCTTAGATCAAGCTCTACAAATAAATTTGTTTGAGGGGGAAAACAGGTTGACGATTATAACCACTAGACTCCATCAGTGAAGTTAATCCCCACCCCATATTTATAGGATCTTAAATCTGCTAAAGATATATTATTGGATATGGTCTTGAGAAATGAAATAAATCCTTCCATTTTGCTTTTAGTATAATTTTGCTGCCATTCTTTTCAGCATTGTGCTCCTGCTAAGCCAGAAGCAAGCCCTCGAAGAATTAAAGCAAACTGTTCAGCAGTTGAAATGCACTGAAGTCAAATTTGCAGCCCAGAAGGAACTTCTTCAACAAAAAATGCAAGAAAATGATGGGAAAGAACCCCCACCTGTTGTAAATTATGAGGAAGATGCCAGATCAGTCTCTTCCATGGTAAAATTTACATTTATTTGTTAGGACAATGTTGCTAATGTTGTTTTAAAATGAATTGTACTGTTGGTAACTAAAAGCAAAGGATATACAGGTAGTCCTTGCTTAACAACAGACCAGAATTTCTGCAACTGGGTGGGGGAGGGGGATGATGCAGTGTGTGTGTGGCGAGGCCGGGTTGGGTGTGGTGCGGTGCAAGTGTGGCAAGGCCAGAGACACACGGAGCAAATACAGCAGGGCCAGGGGGCATGATGCGACATGAGTGTGGCGGGGCCAGGGGGTGGGCAGTGCAGCACAAGTGCCTGATGGGCTCGCACTCACCCTGCCACCCAGGGGCTCCTCAGGAAAGAACAGCAGTAGCAAGAGTGACTTACCAGAGCAACTTGCGACCTTCCCTGCTGGCTTCCCATTGATTTTGCTTGTGGGAAGACAGCAGGGAAGGTTGCAAATGGTGATCACATGACCGCGGGATGCTACAACCGTCATAAGTGCGAGATGGTTGCCAAGTGCCTGAATTACAATCATGACCACCGCATTGGCTGCAACTTCGAGGACCAGTCATAAGTCCTCATTCAATGCTGTTGTAACTTTGGTCATTGAATGAGTGGTTGGTAAGCAAGGATTACCTGTACTACATCATAAGGTATTTATTTTTTCCTGAAAGTTACTGTAACAGTATTTAACTTAAAACACTGTTTATTGAGGATCTTGGCAGTTTTCATTGGCTTTGAAATAGATTCAAATGTATGAATAGCTAAAAATATGACATGCTTGAGATTAATAAACTGATCCCAGGTAAGCTATAATTTCTAAGTTCCTATGTTGAAAGTAGAAATTGATTTGGTGCTATCAACTTGGTGTTGACTCTTAGTGACCACATAGATAGACCTTCTTTAGAATGATTTATCCCCAGCCTGACCCTGTACATCTCTCAATGGTGTACCTAACACTGCTGTAATCAAGTCAATCTACCTTGTTGCTAGTGGTTGTTGTCTTTTTTCATGCCTTCTTTCCCAACATTATCGAATTCTCTGGGAAGTAGGTCTTCTCATATGTCCATAATATGATCATTGGAGCCTGGTTGTTTGTGTCTCAGGTGAAAATTCTGGTTTGATTTGTTCCATTTGTTTGTTTTCTTGACTATCCATTCTCAAGAGTCTTCTCCAACACCAAAGTAAAAACATCAATACTCTTTCTATCCTGCAAAAGTAGAATTAATAATACTTATTTGTTGTATTCATACAATTATATGTTTTGGCATGGTCTCTACTTTATAGCAGGCAAAAAAATGAAAGATTAATTTTATGACAGTAACCATTCATAAATATGTGGGCATGATTTGTCTCAAAGTATTTATTTTTATGCCTTCAAGTTAGTCTTGACTTCTGGCAACTGCCTAGACAAGTTCCCTGCAGTTTTCTTGGCAAGGTTTTTCCAAAATGGTTTGCCATTGCCTGCTTCTTCAGGCTAAGTGAGAGTGCAGGACTAGAACTCATGGTCTCCCAGTTTTTAGCTTGATGCCTTAACCAATACACCAAACTGGCTCCTTTGCTCACTCCCTCAAATTACTGAATAGGTTTTTTTTTTAATTATATACAGAGATTTTATGCTTGTGTTCAGAGAACAAAAATATTCTTATTCTTCTTTTGATAACTTGATATCAAATCAGAATTGCATATTGATTTGCAACAGAGAATGTTAGAGTTTTGGAGGCTTACGTTCATGAGAATATAATACTGTAAGAATTTTGCATGTACATGACAACTGATCACAGTAAGAATTTCAGGATGCTGTGCCTTTCTGGATATTGTCTCATAACTATACCCAATATACTATATTCAGATATATGAATATTATTTTTTTTCTCTCTTGGTTTACCCCATTTTTCAGACCTGGAATTGTATTAATTCTTACGTCAACTTATAGGCTAGACTTAGTATTTTTGGTAAGAACGTTTATTTGTGAAGTAAATTAAGTATAACTCCCCCCCTCCCCCACATGCATGCATGCATGCATACACACACAAATTAAAAAAATAAAGAAAATGCTACAGTTTTCATCTGTAACATAATGAAGATAAGCTTTCCTGTGAGCATATTGCCCAAGAACATCCTAACTATAGAAGCAATAAAGCAACTGATTAGATTGTGAAAAATTCAAATGCCTGGGATTTTATTCAGTCTAAGTGCCAACTTGTATTTCATTTGTTTAAATAATTGTACAGATTGCCAAATTCTAAAGTATTTATTTTTATAATAGCTGTATAATCTTAAGCTAGAAGAAAAATGACTTCCTGAGGCTATGCTTTATGGATAAGTAGAGTTTTAAATATTTCATATCAACATTGCTTCCTCTAATTCTACAATACAAACCACTCTACCTATTATTTATTATTGTTTCTTCTTCATGGTGTTGCCCATAAAACTCAGGCACCCGAGTTGGCATGGAGCTGGAAAGAATCTAGTCCCTGAATTTGAGAGAGAAACACCCAATATCTTTGCAAAGTGGCTTTTTTCTCTCCGACAATATGAACCACAAATACTTCAGGCAAAGCAAAAAAGCATTTATTAAGGGCAGGGGGGTCAAGTCTTTAAATAGGGTACAGAAACAAATGATTACATACATTCGATATACGATAGGTGTATCAAAAGCAACAAATCACTGATATGCATTAAAGGCTTTGTTTTTGTTAAATGCAAGAAAAGACAAACATCCTTAGATGAAATTCCTCAAGTGGCAAATGTATGTGTCTTGAGATGGCTGATGGTCGCAGGAACCCCTCTGTCTTTTGTAAAATATAATACATCTCCTCCTTTCCCACCCAGGTTTGTTTCTTTCTTAGCTTTGATCAAAGACTCTAGAATATAGTCCTATTATTTGATTGTTCTCATCACTGTCCCTGAAAAGGCTAGTTTTTGCACATCAAAGGAAATGGCTTTGGTTCAAAGGAAAAATATGGTTTCCTAAACTTTAACCCTATAATTCTATATAACAAATCCCCCATTTGGTTCACAAACGATCAATAGTTTGCTTAACTACCCTTATATTTAGTAAGCAAGTGAGCAGTTAACATCTGGAATTACACAGGATCTATAGTTGGTGTGTTCTTTGGAGCAGGATTAAAAGAGTAATGGCAGCATATAATGAAGCAGCACATCATCATATAAGACAACATACAGGTAGTCCTCTAACCAAGCAAAGCAGTCGTTAAGCAAGACATCATGTGACCGCTCTGCTTAGCGATAGCAGTTCCAGCAGTCCGAGTTGGGGTTGTTAAGTAAATCACCTGTAGTCATTAAGCGAGACATCATGAGACAGTGACATACGACCTCCTGGTTACTTCCCCATTGACTTTGCTTGTCGGAAGCCAGCCTGGAAGGTTTTAAATGGTGATCAAGTGACTGTAGGATGCTGCAACCGTCATAAATGCATGATGGTTGCCAAGTGCCTGATTCACTATAATGTGACTGCAGGAATGCTGCAATGGTTGTTTGAGGACTGGTGGTAAGTTACTTTTCAGTACAGTTGTAACTTTGAACAGTTGCTAAACAAATGATTAAGCAAGGACTACTTGTAGTGTGATTTAGGCACCAGTTAGTACTCAGGGGCACAGGAAAAATAGAATAGCCCTTGCCTCCATAAGGGGTTGGCAGAAAGAAGATCCAACAAGTTTTATTTTGCAGGCCAGAAATTTTGATCCCATGAAACTTGAGCTGAACAAGAGTATTGTTCTTCCAGCCTATCCTACCACCGTAAGCAGCATAAAAAGCTTGCAAAAGGAGCAAAAGTCCAACAGAAGTCTTGGTTACTTAAAAGTAAATAAATCCACAAAGATTCACAAAGGAGTTCTTTAGGCAAGTTCCAAGAGACTGGGAAAGTCAACAACAGTTGATAGGGATAGAGAGGTGCAACCTATGGCCCCTAGTTTGTGGGGTGCTTCAGGGTTCAACGCTCTTGCTGCTCCTATTTAACATCTACATGAAACCATTGGGTGAGATCATCCAGCACCATAGGATGAGGTATCATCAGTATGCTGATGATACTCAACTATATGTCTCCATCCCTGGTGACCTAAGTGATGCTGTGGCTACTCTTTCGCAGTGCCTGGAGGGTGTAGGGGCCTGGATGGGGGACAACAGGCTTCAACTGAATCCTGGTAAAGCAGAGTGGCTGTGGGTACGGGGAGCCTCAAGATGTAGGAGTTTATCATCTTTGGTTCTTGACAGGGTTGCACTACCCCAGACAGACCTGGTGCATAATCTGGGGGTCCTCTTAGATTCACGACTCCTGTTCAAAGAGCAGGTAGCAGTTGTGGCTAGGAGGGCCTTTGCGCAAGTTCGTGTTGTGCATCAGCTACGCCCCTTCCTGGATCAGGAGGCTCTCTGCACAGTCACTCATGCCCTGGTCACCACCTGTTTGGATTACTGCAATGTGGTCTACATGGGGCTACCCTTGAAGAGTATCCGGAAGCTACAGCTGGCACAAAATGCAGCAGCATGGACTGTTCCGAATGCCCCCAGGGGGGCCATATAACACCTCTGTTACACAAGCTACATTGGTTGCCGGTTTGCATTCAAGGTGTTGGTTACTACCTTTAAAGCCCTTCATGGCACAGGACCAGGTTATCTGAGGAGCTGTCTCACCCCTGTTATATCAGCCCGCCCCACTCAGTCCAGCAGAAGGGGCGTTTGCGGACCCCACCAGTCAAGGAGTTTTGACTGGTGGGGGTCTAGGAAAAGGGCCTTTTCTGCTGTGGTCCCCGCTCTGTGGAACAACTTACCACCCAAGGTGCAGTGTGCCCCCATTCCCATGGCCTTCAGGAAGAGTGCGAAATCTTGGCTATGCCAGATGGCCTAGGGGCCAGATGGGGGCTCGCACCAGTGGAAGTGGCTTGTGGGGTAATTGATTCCCCCCCCCCCCATGTTTTTAGCCTTTTTTATGTATAGGTTCTTTTTTATATAGTCTGACTTTTTAACTAATTAATGTGGGTATTTATTTTTTTAATTGTTTTCAGGTTTTACTCTAACTGTGAGCTGCCCAGAGTCACCCTCTGGGGGAGATGGGTGGCATACAAATTTAATACATACATACATACGTACATAAAACAAACAGTCCACTCCCTGTCTTGATTTTTAGCAAAATGCTTTAAAAATCATGGTACTGGTTCCTCAGTCAGGACTGTTGGTTTTACATGGCTTTGATGAAGCCAGGAACTTTTTCCTTCCACAAGGACAGTGGTTTGAGTAGTCAGCAAAATCTGGAACAGACCCTCCCAGGTTGGATCAAGAGTCTTACAACTGGACCTTTTTAAGCCACACAAAATATCTCAGCTGGAATGGATGGATCTGGTCACCTGCTGGAACTGTGGCCCCCACCGCCACAGCCTTCCAGAGTTCTCTCTGCTGCTTGTGTAAGGATAGAAACTGTTTGACAGTTACTTGATCCCCCCACAACCATAAATGCCTTCAGATGGCACAGAAACCCCCTTTTTGCTGGAGAATGCTCATATACCAATTCAAAAGGAGACAGACTCAATTTGGATCTGAGTCTGGTCCTTAAATGAAATAAGACCAGCAGCAAAGCCTGAGGCCACCTCAAATCTGTTTGTTGGCAATATTCCCTAAGGGCTGCTTTGATCTCTCTGTTCCAACATTCAGTTTTTCCAGATGATTCCAGGTGCTTGAACCCCAGACATTTTTCCAGGTTTTCCAGTGTTCTGGAGATGAAGGCGGGGCTGCGGTCCATCCCCTTGGCTATTGTCTTTGCCACAGCCAAAGCAATACAGTCTCTGGTGGCAAAAGCTTCAATCCAGCCAGTTACATGACAAACCATAACTAAAAGGTATTTCTTTCCCTCTATTTATGGGAGCTCTGCAAAGACCAGCTGCAAATGCTGCATGGGGACTGAGGGCATTGCTCGCCCCCTAGTGGCAGCTGGGGCTTTCTGGGAGAGGGAGAGTTTTGCTTCTAATTGCTGTATTTGATGGGCAGTTCTCCTGCTTTAACAGGGCAGCAAGCTCATGAGGTGCCCATAATATTTGATGCTGCTACCAAAGCTGATGTCCCCTATGCTGCCTGATATATTTGGATGGAATAAAAGGCTATCAGGTAGCGTGTTGGTCTGTTCGTTTGCGTTAAGACCCCACTTGCCACTCCCCTCTTTTCATGTACAAACAAGTGTAACAGTTTTGTGTAACATGGCGGGTGCAGAGAAAGAGAGATTAAAACTGCTTTTTTCAATAAATCAAACTAGTGGATTGCCTCTCCACACCATTAAAGAGGGCCTGGGGAGTATTTAGCAGTCATTGTGTGTAAGGTTTTTGTTAGCTCACCACGTGCAGGAATCCATGGGCGACAGAAGCCAATAAGCCCTAGGAAGCTACAGAGCTGTCATTTCATTTCTGGTGTGGGGCATGCCGCAATGACTTGCATCCGAGACTGGTCGATTCAATGCTCTTTGGGGATCACTTCAAAAATCAGATACTTGACTGCTTGGGCTGCTTCCAGGGCTTCGTGGACCGTGTTTGGCATCAGTATGTCATCAACATAAAGGACAAGGGCTGACTTCTGTTCAGGGAAAAAGGCTGAAAGATCTTTGTGCAGACCTTGTGAAAAGATAGATGGTGAGTTTCATAACCCTTGAGGCAATCTAGTCCAACCCCATTGTTGACCTTCCCATGTGAAAGCAAAAAGATATTGAGAGTCAGGGTGCAGAGGAATGGAGAAGAATACTGATTTCAAGTCTATCACAAGGAGCCATTTAATTGTTGAAGGATTGGCTGCCACAGGTGAAGCATAATTATTAATGATGAACCAGTCTCCCAGGCTTTTTTGGCCCCTTCTTAACTGGCAGCAGTGCTGTGTTGCAGGGGGACTGCAGAGGACAATTACTCCTTTGTCCATAAAAGAAGTCAATATCAGTAGGATGCCTTTCTTTGCTTCTCAGAAAGGGGATACTGTGGCACTGGAGGAGACAGGGAAGGCTTAACCTGGATTTTGATCAGATCTGCAGAGAGCAAAATTCCAACATCTCCTTCCTCCCTTCCCCATAGTGAGTCTAGTAGAGACTGCAGAGCCTATGGAACATTGTTGCCTGTGGATGAGGGATCTAAGAGTAGAAGGGGCCCTTGGCAAACCACTACATTTGGTGAATTAAGCCCCCAGGCGCCCCCCCCAGGAGAACAGGTCAAGGTTGCCTCAAGCGAGCAGAGCAAATTTCTGTCCATCAGCAATTTGAAATATGTTGAGAAAAAGGAAATTTGTGTGAAAACAACTTCCCTTCCATTCATCCTTCAGTGATTTAGTGTATAATAATACAGACCACTCCCGCCCCCCCCACCCCATCAGGTTTGCTTGGTACTGAACCATCCCTCTTCACACTTATTTAGGAGCAAAAAGTTGCACCTGTGTCCACAAGAAATTTAAACTTTTTTTTCTTCAACTAACATTTCTACAATTGTATATAAAATGGTACAAGAAAAGTTCATCAAAGTCACTAAAGAATGTTCATTGTTAGAGTACTCAGCCTTCTGTCGTTGATTTCCTTCGTCCCTAGGGCTTAGTCATTGTTGAAAACTGGAGTTTTGTGGTAGCAGTGATCATCAGGTGCCTTGCTGCCATGGTGGGTAAGGTCCTCAAACGTGATCAGTGATTGTGAGTTTTGTGCAGGGTCTAAGTCAGATATATTTTTCCATGGGCATTGCCTTTTAAAGTGCCCAGGTTTCCCGCATCCATAGCAAACTCTGCTAGGAGCAGAAGGAGATAGCTGGTGGCTGTCCTTTGCACATCTTGGGTAGCTTCCTCTGAAACTTCCCCAGGAGAGGCTGTTTGTGCATCCCCTGCCTCACATGATCTCATTTGCCACCAGTGCCATTACCTTCGTTTTTTCCGGTTCTTTTTCCTTAGCTGCTTCCCTTCTTCCTTTCCAAGCCTGCTGCTCTCTAGCCCATTCTTCCTCTACTCTGCAAAGTCTTCCCACTCTTCTCCTGTCAGCATGTGCTTCAAAAGTTCTCCTGTATCTTTGTATGTGTGGTTGTAATTCCTGAAAAGATGTCTATAATTGGTTTTTCAGAAAACATCCTGCCATGCTTCCCCATTGTGGAAGGTCCCATTCCTGCCATGGATGATACTGGGCAGTCATGGTGTGGTGCACTATCCTTTGTGTGTCTAAATAAGGTCATACGATTCTGAGAGGGAACAGTCCAGCTGCCCCTGTTTTGGTGTTAGCTGCTTTCAATTGTGCTAGCTTTTCATGTTTTTGTGATTCCAGTGTTTGTGTTCTAGTGGATTCTCTCCCAGAACAGGTAGCCCCTGAGGCTTCTCCCCAATGCCCATACACTCCCCCTCTAATACCTGATCTGATCTTTCAGAGCTGGTCTCCTTCTCCATCAGGTGAGGGGTCTACAGGTGAGAGCACCCACACAGTTGCAGGTCCCGCGCTCCCACTCTGCTCCCCACGGCTCCTCTCTGGAGGATGCAAGACTGGAGCCAGGTCATCCTTGTCCCTTCGGAAGTAGGGTGGGATTGGTAGATCAAGAGGAAGTGCATAGTCTTTTGAACCAGCATTTGGGTGACTTGTTGCTTAGCCACATCATCCCACAGGACCCCAAAGTCCATTTGACAGGGATGATCCTGTTCAATATGCACTTGGACAGCCCTGGTAGTTGCGAGTCAAAGGAGCCCACTTCAGCCACCTCTCCTTCCATGAAAGGTCTCCAGTGTATCTTGTCCACTTCTCTGTGCACAGACTAACCATTCTCCTTTTGGCCATTCCCTACTGGACTGACAGATTTCCCTGGTCCCACAACTGGACTGTGAGCCTCAACTGGCTCTCCAGGGGTGCATTCTTCCCCTGTCCCATTTTCTTACCTTTGTGTTCTCTCCCGAGGGACTACCTGCTAGTGCTTACCCCCTCCTGGCTCCTCGGTCATCTGCCTCCTCCAAAGACAAGAGGGGACTCACCCTGTGCTGGCTGTCACAGGTTCTGTGATTGAGGCAGGCCGATCCAGGCCCTGAGGGTGCCACACTGCAATCCCGGCCAAGCCCCCAAATTGTTGCCCATAAAACAGGCACCCAAGTTCAGGGAGCTGGAAGAAACCTAGTCCCTGAATTTGAGAGACAGACACCCAGTAACTTTGCAAAGTGGCTTTTTGCTCCCTGAAATATGAACCGCAAGTACTTTAGGCAAAGCAAAAAAGTGTTTATTAAGGGGGAGGGGTCAAATCTTTATTAGGGTGAATGATTACATACATTCTATATATGATAGGTGTATCAAAAGCAACAAATCATTGATGTGCGTTAAAGGCTTTGTTTTTGTTAAATGTGAGAAAAGATAGACGTCCTTAGATAAAATTTCTCAAGTGGCAAATTTATGTGTTTTGAGATAGCTGATGGTCACAGGAACCCCTTTGTCTTTTGTAAAATATGACGGGTCTCCTCCTTTCCCACCCGGGTTTGTTTGTTCCTTAGCTTTGATGAAGGACTTTAGAATACAGTCTTATTGTTTTATTGCTCTCATCATTGTCCCTGAAAAGGCTAGTTTTTGCAGATCAAGGGAATGGCTTTGGCTCAAAGAAAAAACATGGTTTCCTAAATTTAAACTCTAAAATTCTACATAACAATGGTAATATAGAGACATCTCTACAATATTGTTTCTTCTTCTTTTGATGATTGTAAATGAAATATAGCAAAAGTGTTCATTTATGAATTTTAAAGCAAATAGTGTTCATTGAAACAGATGCAATTTTTTTCATTAATTTGTCATGTGTTGAGGCACAGATTTAGATATGCTACCAGCAGACATGCTCCTCAAATATAGTGCAAATATGGTAATAATTTATTCTTCTCCTTGCCATTTTTTAAAAAAATCTCACAGCATAGCTAAGAGAAAAAAGAAGAAAAATGTGGAGTCCTTGGTGCTCTCTGAGCTTGGTTGTTTGCTTGCAGATGTTTCATTACCTGACTAGGTAACATCATCAGTGCTACTGAGTATGGGGTTTGCTCCCTGTTTATATACAGTAGCTTGCCTGCCAGTGTTGGTGGGAGTGTTGTTTTCTCCTTGATAGTTCCTTGATTAGGGTATTGTTTTCTGCTTGATTGTTTGTCTGCTGTTAATCCCTGCTTATCTGGGTGTTGGCTGCTGGAGAGGATGTGTTCTGTTTTTTTTCCCCCCAACAATCAAGCAGAAACAATTCCACAGTTCAACCCTGACCTACATATATTGTCTTCTATTGGGAGAAGAAAAATGCTGAGCCAGGGGAATATATTTTCAGGAATAAAATACTGGTTATGGGAGAGTTAAATATAATATTTTACATCCTAATTAAATGACCACCATGATCACCATTAGTGATTTCTAGTGATACTTGTTGTTTGGTTAGTTATTTCTAGTGACACATGATTTTTGATTTGTAACATGGAGTTCCTCTCTTAATTAAAGAAACAAATTTTTCAGAAATTGTAAGTGTGCTTAGTTCAGTTCAAATCAGATTATGAGATTTTTTGCATAGTATTTTTTCTACCAGTTTTTCTTTTTTAATGTATACTTTATTCTGTACTACTTTCACATCAGGTTTTTAGGCACATTCTCAAGGATATTGTGAACTTCAAGTTTTTAAAATAGTTCCTAAACAAAGTCCCCCCCACCCCGTGTTTACTTTATTACTACTATACAGTCCTAAAATTCAGAGCCCAAGTCCCTTTTTTCCCTCTCTGTATCTTTTAGGTTAAGAGACAGTGATGCATACCAGTTATGTTGCTCAAAAGAGTTCAGTCTTGCCCTTTCTAAATTTTAGGAAAAAATATCTAGTTTAAAAATATAAATATTTAGTCTGAGAATAGCATTTGACAGTTCTACCTTATCATCTACATGATATCTAGGATGAGAAAAAGGGAAATTCATGTTCTTGTCTACTCCCTCCATACTCTCCTCACTAACCTATATAATGTTTGGATATAAATACATTATTTCCTGTTCTTTTTATGATCTGTGTTCCCTCTAAACTCTGCTTGTGTCCATGTGCACAAAACTCATAAAACCCACACACATAGTAAAAAATTAATTGCACACAAAATTATGTTTAAATAGTAATCATTAATTTAGTCACCATGAAACTCCAGGCTTGCAACTCACAAAGAGTCTTGCATAATTCTCCACCTCAGCTTAACTGCAGCAGCAAGAGTTGATTGGCTCCATCATGGGACGGACTGACAGGAGTTCTTGATCACCCCATGCGGTAGCAGTGCCAAGCACCCCTCTCTGCTGCAGTTAAGCCAAGGCAGCAAGCTTATACTTTTTGCCTGGGACAGCAAGTAGGTAGTCCTTTCCCAGCCTTGAGATGGTAGCAAGCCTGCTCTGGGCCCCAAAGCCTGTGCACAAAGGAGTGTCTCCCTCCAAAAAAGATTTAATTTCCCTCCTCCAACCAAAAAAGGTTTAATTCTCTTCTCTCCAAAAAAAGGTTTAATATCTGTTGACCTTAGCGTTGCACAAAATCCATGATCGCTGTTAACTTTATACCAATTTCAATTTTTAATTAATAATTAATAATAAGTATTAAGTAAGTTCAGAGTACAACCAGAGAAGAAGGAAAGAATGGGAAAACAAAACAATATCTAAATGCTTTTTGAATACTACCTTTTTTTTTCTTTTAAATTTTTCTTTCATTACAATATCAAATTAAAAAAAAATTAAAATGCTTAGAAAATATTTATGGCAATTATCAGTTATCAGTAACTAGCAATTTTATATTATAATCTGTGAGCAAATATGTGTAGAGCTAGTTTGATGTAGTGGTTAAGGCACCAGGTTAGAAACCAGGAGTCTGTAAGTTCTAGTCCTGCCTTGAGCCAGTCACTTCTCTCAGCCTTAGGAAGCTATCAAGAAAACTGCAGGGGATAATTGCTTGGAATAAAAACTGACTTGAAAACACAACTTGTATATGTTTATGTGATATACTATTATACTTTCTAGTTTCTATGCTTCAACTAAGAAACATGTAAACATTTTAACATGTCCGTATTGCATATATTTGCAATTTACTTATATACTCGTATTGTGGCACACAAATTTGTACTTGGTTTGGGTAAAGCTGCACAAAACAGTTTTTTATGCACATAGCATGTCAGAAATTAGAGGGAACATTGTTCATGATCAACGTAAAATCAATGGAATGGAATGTACAAGCCTAAAACCCAATAAACTCCTAAATCAGTTGGAGGATTGGAGCCTGATATAAGGAGGGTCATATTCATTTACCTACGTAATGCAGGTTTAGGCTGTAATGCAGGTTTACATAATGCCTTTCAGGCTTGGACTCTAGACTTAGTAGCATGCACTGGATTCACGAAGAACAGACCTAAATTCAAGCTCATGTTGTTGTGCTATCCAGCTTGCATATAGTTTTGTCCATTTACAAGTAGTCCTCGACCTATGACCATTCATTCAGCAACTGTTAAAAGTTACGATGGCACTGAACAAATGGTGGTAATGATCAGTCCTCGGAGTTCCAGCCATCCCAGTATCCTTGCAGTCATGTGATCACGATTTGGGCACTTTGCAACTGGTTCGCACTTACGACTAGTTGCAGTACCCCACAATCACAATTGCCATTTGCAACCTTCCCTGCTGGCTTCCCCAGAAAGTCAATGGGGAAGCCAGCATGGAAGGTCACAAATCATTAGGGTAAGTCTCTCCTATCTCCACACTCTTCCGCAGTCCCTCTGCGCTCGCACCATGCTGGCCATTTGCATACCCCTGTGCACCTCTACGGTGCATGTGACCAGCGCCGCACCCCCACCCACGCTGTGCCTCTTGCACACCACTGCTCACCCTCCCCGCACCCTTGTGCACCCTCTCCAACCCATGTGACACCTCTCACACACCCTCCCCAACCCATGTGCCTCTTGCATACTCCTTCCCCCCTCCCCAACTCTCACCACACCCTCATGCACCCTCCCTGACCCACACCATAACCTCGTGTACCCTCCCTGACCTGCGCTGTGCCTCTCGTGCACCCTCCTTGATCCACACCACACCTCTTGTGGACCCTCCCTGACTCTCACCACACTTCCCCCGTGCACCCCCTTGCTCCCTCCTCCATCTGGCAGCTGCGCTTACCTGCCTGATGGCCTGGAACTTGAAACTTCCTGCCAACTTCCCCAGTGACTTTGGTTGTGGGAAGCTGGCAGGAAGTTGCCTCACCTAACAACTGTGGGATTCAGTTATTGATGGCAACTGGGACTGCAGGGATTCTGGTCCCAATTGCTGTTGTAAGTTGAGGACTACCTGTAAAAAGCTAACATCTGGCAGGGTGGTAGAAAAAATGGTTCAGCTCTGTAAGCAACTTTGAACATTCATGAAACTTGCAATTTAACATCTCCTATACTGTCCAGATCTGCTACAAAGAATAATGGACATTAAAAATTGATTCCATTAATGGAGCAGTCTCACCTTGTACCTTCTGCCATTGGGTACAACCTTTTGTATCTACCTTGAGCTCTTTGGAGGAGGTATAGCTTTAGATGAAATAAAATAAATTTTGAGAAGAGTTTGAGCTGACCTTTTCTCCTATAAAATATTCAGTGCAGTTAACATACATTAACCTTCAGGGCAAACGCTCTGCAGGGAAAAGAAATGTACATATATTTATAACTCTTGCTGTACTTCTGATTTCATAATAAAATTAAATTTTAAAATCCTTGCTAAAACCCTGGTTTTTCCTTTTGTTTCCTGTTATAGAATTGGATTCACAGATTTAAAATACAGTAGCAATGTCATTTGTATTCCTCTAGTTTTTTTAAGGAAAACGGTTGATTTATCAGCTGTTTAAGATTCTGTAAGTTTCAGCGAATTTGTATATGTAGTATCACTTTACATCTCCAATGAAACAAATGAAATAAAAATTGGTGACTAATAATTATTAACAACGTGCTTTCTCCAAAATAGGTTGATTTTGCTAAGCTTGAAGAACAAGATTTGATAAGCAAAAAGCCTTTAAGTTAACAGCCATATATGTAATATAGAATAAAGTATACTAATAAACAGAATCATTTACTAGTCAACCTATTCTTTCCGTTCTTGAAATCAAATATTTTTTGCAGACATTTGTTAATTTCTTTATATGAGACATTCTGTGGAGAGATCTTTACATTCTTTTCAGTACTTTGAGAGTCAGCTTATCCAGGGGTAGCACATTTTTCATGGTATTTTGGTTAAATATTTGAGGGTCAGCTTATCCACAGATGGGCTTATACAGCACCTACTAGGTTCTGCTTCCTGTAGTCATAAAAGTGGGGTATAACCAGAAGCTTTTCCTGCGAAGGAGTAGTAGACAGGCCAATTCAGATAGGTGAAGATGGTCCTGCGTGTATCTAAGTGCCAAGCCATATATGGCTTTATGAGTTAAAACCAATATTTTGAATTGCACTTAGAAACCTATTGGCAACCAGTGCAGGTTGTGCACAGGTGTGATGCACTCTTCATGGTTAACATTCACCTACTATCAGACCACAGCATTTTGTACCAAATGCAGGTCCTGAGTGATCATCAGAAGCAGACCATTTGGAATGCATTGTAGTAGTCTAAAAAGTGTTGAGGGCATAAATTATTGTTGCAAGATCCGTAAAGTCCAGGTACAGCTGTAACTGGCACACCAACCCAAACTGGACAAAGGCTTTTAATTGAAAAAAGATATTGGAAATATTAATCAGTATTAAAGAAATGGCTCTATCATAAAAGCTTCTATTTGGTTTATCATAAAACTGAATGTCTGATTTAGAATTGGGTACATTTCAATTTTGGAAATTGTTTCACTTAATGGTGGAGGTGGGAATGCTGGTGTTGCTGAAGATAGGTTGAGCCCACTGGAAAGCTGCAGGATCCTCTGAAAACTTGAGATAGATTTTAAAAAAGAGAAATCATTTAAAAATAGTTTTCTTCTCCATTAATCTTGATCTGGATTTGTCTCCTGGTTGTTTTTTATTTTTAAAAAATCTGAAGAATTCTGAACATGAAATTTAAGCATACTGTAATATATAATATTTGGTTTGCCTTTCAGTGACATCTTATTTGTTGGAAAAATGCAAAGTGATAGCAATCCAGAATAAATATTTACAGCTTTTTAGTAAAACAATAAAGCCTCTGAAAGTTAGCTTAATGATCTTTACTATTTTCTCATGCTGCACTGAAGACTTAAATACTAAAGTTCATTTACTAGGATGCAGGGCTTATTTGGAATCATAATAGGTGAAGATAGTACACTGTAATGCTTCATAGCAAAATTTGAATTGTTAGTACTTCTAAATTATTTAAATTGTAAATTGATCTATTTGATCTCTGTCTTTCTGTCCCTTTCTTATACTGCCCATAACCCAGGACTCCAGATTGTTTACAGCCATCAGATAACATACTGAAGCATAAGTAAACCCAGTTGGCCTCCTATCTTCCATAAAATCAAATCCACATTAAAAATATACAAAACAATCTTACCAACCAGAATATAAAGGAAAAACAGCAGCAGCAGCAACAACAAAAGCAAGATAAGTCCAATAGTATCATTAGCAGTCAAATGCTCTTTTAAACCAAAGAGTTTTGCTACTCTCTGAAATTACAATAAAGGGGGCAGCTTGCATTTCAAGGAGTAAAGTTGTCCCATGTATATTACAGCAACTACAGAAAAGATCTGTAGAGGAAAGGGAAAATTTACAACATATATGGCTGCCCATCACAATAAATAAGTCTAGGTGGCTAACAACATTAAAACAAAAGTAAAAAACAGATACATACAATAATTTAAAAATACAGCAGCCAACATTAAATACCACAACAGCCCTTAACATAGCCAGGAGATGGGCTCTTTCACAGACTTGGAGCCGCAGGCCCAAGCACAGAACCAGGTCTTTAAGCCTTACAAAAGGCCAGCAGGGTTATGGGTCAATCTGATCTCTAAAGGGATGATGTTCCAGAGGGCAGGTACTACAGCAGAAAAGACTTTTCTTCTGGGCCCCATCAGCCGACACTCCTTAGCTAATGCAACTTGGAGCACACTCCTCCTGCCAGATTGGGTGATGGGTAGAAACAGTTGGGGAGAGATTGAAAAAGAGAAATTCCCCCTTTTTCCCCCTTTCCCCCTAAATTGGGATTTTAGTATCTCCTGTAAATGGAAGGAACACTTTGGATCTTGTTGGGAAACAAAATTTTAAAAAGTTATGCTACAGAATAGCCAGCTTCACACTAATAAGCTATGGTTTAATGTTACATGTGGAAGCCTTGGATGAGTATGCTGCTTTCTCCTTTTTCAGTATAACTATGTATAGTCATTTATGGCTAGTCACTAATAGTCACTACTGATACTCTGTTATAAACATTGCTTCTTTTCCTGAAACGTAAAAAAGATCAAGAGCTTTTATCTAGTAGCATACCTTCATGGAAAGGAGATTTTGCTGAGGCATTAGAAAGATGCTAGCATGATCATGAATTGTTCTGATTTGACTCTCAGTTTGCAGCTGGTTGATATTGTGTGGTACAGAAACACTAGGGTATGGTATCATAAATCCTGGGCTAGAGATGAGACAAAGCCAGGGGACATGAGATAAAATTGAGGTTACCAGGTCAATCTGGTAACACCATAAATAACAACAACAAAGGCTCTAATACATATAGGAAGAAACATTGTAAAAGTATATCCAAAATTATTACTGCTTGAGTTTTAATACTTATAGATACAATGCACATATCTGTTTGTTATACATATCATCTTGTCATGTTCATAAATGTTATAAGAAGCTAAAAAGCTGAAGTTTTAATAGACAATGCTAGGTTACAAAATTCTTTATCACTGAGTCAGTTCGCCAGTAGATGGAGCTCATTGCCAGCTTAAAGCTATGATTCTGAAAATTTTTTGAATATATTTATTCACAAAATGGTTTAGAGAAAAAAATTATCTGTGAAAAGAATCTACTTATAAAATATCATAGAAAATGCCAGATAAAAATAGTGGCATAGAATTCATGAACAAGATGCCTCAGAGCACAATTTCATTTTTTTTCTTTTATAAACACAAAATTGGACCCTGCACAAGATTGCTTTGTGCATAAATCTTATCTGCAGACCAACTTGCATTTTCTTCATTTTAGTAGCCCTATTTCGACTGAAAAGAAAAAAGGACTTCTGCTTTTTTCCAACTGTTCAGTAATTAAGAATTAGAAATCTTTACTAATCTTTTGAATTCTACCAGTAGAGGCCAATCCAAATCCTCACTAATCTTCTGAATTCTGCCAGTGCATCACAATCTACCCTCTCCTTGCTTTTGTATTAAACCACAATTATGTGACCAAATTATAAATGGCACAGCTTGGCTATGATATCACATAATCACCTTCAATTGTCCTGATACCACATCTGCCTGCTTTTCAGTCAACACAGAACACTGTCCTATAAACCTTCAGAGCTTATGACAGAAGCAATTCAATGTTTTCTGGGTTAGTGAATGAGAGGCAATAGAATGTGGTAGAACTGTTCCTCTTCTGGTAGAGAACTGTGCAGCGGTGGAAAGCCCCACAACTAGCTGTATTCTCACAACAATGGGGATTGAAACCTAAGTATTCTAGAGGGATGTCAGAGAAACTGGCTCAGTAAGGATCCGAGGCTCTGTTTTCTGGCATACTCCCAAATAAGCTCCAAACTACTCTGCTTTTTCCTTCAGTTTATGATCAATCAGGACAAAGGGAAAATGTGAAGAATGCTGATCTCCCCCCTGCCCCCGACATAATCTCTGCTTTGGTTCCTATGTCCAGCAAGTGTGCAGATGTGACAGTTGATGTGCTACAGAATTTCCCATGACATTGCTTTTTGAGTTGGTGCTTTATTTCAAAATTAACTTTACTGGTGCTTGTTATGAAGATTACAGTTATATTTGGCCAATAATGCATACAGGAAAAAGTTATCACAAATGCAATAGATTTTCCAAGGAGTTGTAGTTGGGGGCGGGGGCTGGGAGAAAGTTCAAGACTCCATCCCCTCCCATTGCTATTATGTTCAAAAGGCCGTGTGTTAGTTTGAAAGATATTTTAACGTTTATTTGATCTGTACCTTTCCTTTTGTTCAGAAAAGCAGGGCAGTTAATAAGATCTTTTAAAATGCAAAAGATTGAAAATTGTAGCAGATACTACTTATGCTAAAGTCAATTAACAAGTGAAAATGTGATAAACTAGATGCCTCTTTACAGACTTTCCAAATACTGAAAGTATAGGACAAACTTCTCCAGAGGGAGAACATCTGATCACCTGGGAGCAACAAAGAGAATACTCTTTTGCCAGATAGGCAAGTCTTTCACAGGAGGATATCTTTAGAAGGGATTCTCTTGCAGAACTTAATAGCCAGATGGATTTGTATAAAGAGAGGTGGTCCTACAGAAAGTCAGGTCTTAAGCTGCTTAGTGCTTTAAAGATCAATAGTACTTTGGAGGAATAGTGCAACAAGCTTTCTCCTTATTCCATAAATCAGCCAGAGCTTCAACAGTACAGTATTGCCAACAGACAAAATGGGAAACTCTTTAACAGCATTCAGGAAACCACCCGGAACTATTGTGATCGCCCAAGTGCATTCAACATTGTCAGATTGTCAGATGGAGCATCTGGTCAGGGGGATGAAATTTCTGTAGGATACAGCCTTTGGGTCTTAACCTGCTGCACCTTGAGGCTAAGAGTCCATCACACAATGTTGGGAAACGTTCTCTGCTTTTCTCAGATAGTTCTTTGTGATACTTGGTTTAATTCAGGGTAAAATGCAGGATATAGGTATTTTATCAGCATTGAAGAGCAGAACATTTATATCGCACAGATACTAACATACAGTTTAGGCTATTTTATGTCTCATCAGAATCCCCACTGAACTCATAAAGGAGATTTTGTGTACTTACATTATACTCTCCAACTCCTCAGCACTGAATTATATTTAATTATGAGATTATGTATATTTGTGACTAGGCATATGCAAATTCAGTCCTTGTTGATTCTGCATAGTTTCACCTATTATTCCATTTTAACTTCCCAGCAATCATTTCACACAAAGGGAAAAACTGGAAGAATTACAATTGCTATATTACAGTTTTCTGCATATTTTTTGTAAATTATGTATTCTACTATTCAAGTACTTTAACATAGCTCACCCCAATACACACTTTTTCCTATTTTATTCCTTATTAGGGGCTTTTTAATAAAACCTCTCTTATATTTTAAAATTAACTTTTATTCATATACAGCTTTTCTGAATGAAGTCTTAATGTTGGATGACAGCAGCAGGTTCTACTCATAGTGCTGTCTCACTATGCTGCAGTGAGACTTTATGTTCGTGAATCATGACATTTCATGATAAATGAAATCAATATAGATTTATTTTAAATGCTTAATTTTATTTCTGCCAAGCAACATGGATATTCCTTCCTAGTGGATTATAAAACCTCAACCAACAGCCCTTGCTCCTGAGAGCTTCTGAATGATTACACACAGATTCTGTGCATGTTTACACAGAATTAAATCTCGGTTTGTTCAACAGCATTTGCTTCCAAACCAATGTACATAGGATTGTAGTGTCAACTTTTAAATGTGTGATGGAGCTTAGCATATTTGCACGTATATGTTGAGTGCCAAAATGAAATCTTTTTTTTTTTGTATCAAAGTAGGCATTACAGTGCAGTGAAAAATGTATGTGGGCTGCATGATTGTACTCAGTTGCATAAGGGTTCTACAGGCAGTCCTTATTCAGTGGCCACTCATTCAGCGACTGTTCAAGGTGATGGTGCTGAACAAGGGGACTTACAACCATTCCTTGTACAATGGTACCTCAGGTCACGAACTTAATTCATTCCGCGACTCTGGTCGCAACCCGAATTGGTTGCGACCCAAATCAAATTTTCCCATAAGGTTCAATGTAAATACGGTTAATCCGTTCTGACCCCTACGAATTTGGTCACCAACCGATTTTGGTCGCGACCCAAATCAAATTTTCCCATAAGGTTCAATGTAAATACGGTTAATCCATTCTGAACCATATGTATTTTTTTTAAACCACAAAAATATGACACAAAGTACAGTACAGTACAGTACAAAGAGAGAGAACACTAAACTTGCTTGAGGCGTGGAGGACAGGAAGGCGGGTGGTGAGGCGGTTATTGTTTGGAGGGAGAGTCCCCCTCCCTACAGGAAGCCACGACCACGTATGTCAGCAGGGAAAATGGCCGCGGATCCTGTTCGTCACTCGATGCGGAGTTCGCGAACAGAAGCAAAATTTTGCGAACGGTGCTGTTCGTGACCCAAATTGGTCGTGAACAGAAGCGTTCGTGACCCGAGGTACCACTGTAATTGCAGCTGTCACAGCATCCCTGCGGTCATGTGATTGTGATTGAGGTGTTTGGCAACCGGCTTGCAATTACAACAGTCACAGCATCTTGCAAACATGTGATCGTCATTTGCGACCTTCACTGCAGTCTTCTGACAAGCAAAGTCAATGGGGAAGCTGGCAGGAGGTTGCAAATGGAAGTCACATGACCATGGGACACTGCAACTGTGCAGGATTTGCCTAACGATGGCAATTGGAACTGCGGCAACTGCCATTGTAAGTCAGGGTGGTCACATGACTGTGCTTTACAATTGTGTCACTTAGCAATATTGTTGCCGATCCCAGTTACCATTGTTAAGTGAGGACTACCGGTATTATTTGCAAGTACTATGTTTCATTTGTGAAAACAACCAAACACACCAAATACACCAATTCAAGGAATATATTAATTTCAAAACTTGATTTAAAACTTTTTTTTCATAATATAAATCACCATAAATAATTGAGTCCTTCTATCCTTGAGGTGCTATTTTCATGATTTACTTGGTGCAGTTGTAACGCTGAAATATATGAATGGCACCTGTTGCATAAGTATTCAGACAAATATTTCAACTTCAGTTCAACTTCAGTGGATCAGTGTGTAATTTCAGTTTTGGAGAAAATTACTGGATCTTCATATTCTTTGTGTCTACATTGGCATCACCAAATATGAAACAGGGCTCAGAGTTTTAAGAACATGAGTGGATCAGGCCAAAGCCCATCTCAGTCCTGCACTGTGTTTCTCACAGTGGCTAGCCAGATGCTTCTACTACACTCACAAGCAGGAGATGGAGACATACTCTTTTCCCACGATTATTCTCCTAGGATTGGCATTTGGAGATATATTGCATTGAGTCTTCAAAACAGATAGCCCTTGTTAAATCTGCCCTCAATGAATTCTCTTATTTTTCTTGATGATAATTTATTCCACTTTGCCTTGAACAGACATTAAACAGACCAGGGTATAATTTCACAGATCCCCTCTGAGTCCCTTTTAAAAACCTGTGTAACATTGGCTTCCTTCCAATCCTCTGGCACTGAGCCTGATAGGAGGGACAGGTTTCATATTTTTCCTATGAGGTCAGTAATTTCACATTTGAGTTCTTTCAGAACTCTTGAGCAGATCCCATTAGGACATGATGGTTTGTCAATATAGTTGTAGAGTGTAAGGAAGATGACCTTAACAGAGATATGCAGGCTTTGTTATCTAGGCAAAAGGGGCTGAAGCATTTTTTTAATCTAGAATGATAACATTTGGAAGTGGCTCAGGCAAACACTGGAATATAAGAAGGAAGAAGAGGTTGCAAGATTCTGTTATTATAGCCAATCTCAGTAATAGTTTTAGCTTTCCTTTGGAGTTGATTTCCTGGTCTGGTCTACCAAGCAGGGCTGAAAGTATTCTCTCAAGATATCTTCTGTTTAGTAGGATTCTTCTTGCTATTCTGTGAAGCCTCCTGGTGCTGCTGTTCAGTGCCCTTTCCAAATGAGTAAGCAGTAAGAGGAGCAGTAATCTCAGCTTGCTTTATCCTTGATAAATTGGAGTTGGGCTTAAAGGTAGAGGTAAGGAAATGGCCAGTGAGAAGGAGGGGCCATTGATAACAGCTTACTGAATTTGGAACTGGCATTGCTGCAGATTAATTCCATGGTCCAGTGTTGTCCAAACTTGGCCACTTTAAGATGAGTGGACTTCAATTCCCAGAATTCCCCAGGCAGCCATGCTGGCTGGAGAATTCTGGGAGTTGAAGTCCCCTCATCTTAAAGTGGCCAAGTTTGGACAACACTGCCATGGTCTATCAAGACATGGTTTCACCTGCTATTTCTCAATACAATTAGCACAGTTACTTAATGCTACATGTTACTTTGTCCATAACTGTGCTGATTAATATGATTCCTTAAGCTGTTTTCTTTAGAGTATGCTGTGACACTACAGAATTATTCATCGCAGCAGAATGCATGCAAGCGTTCTAAGCATTCTCATCAGCAGAATTCTCATATTCAAAGTGACACAGGGAAACTGTCAGCTTCTGGGGTGTTCTGTCAGTTCAGTAATTGGAAGCTAAAGAGTTGAGGCTGAAACAGCTGCTCAGTGGTTGCTTGCTGGCTTAGCAAAATGGAATCATTTCAGTGGTACCTTGAGTACTGTCAAAGAGTTTACTTATGAATAAGAATGGAAGTAAATAGTTGCTAACTTTTCTGGTAAGAGGTCTTGTAGAGGGCCTATAGAAAAAATAAATATGACACCTTGCAACTTCTCGTTATATAACACAGAGTAACCCAGCTTGCCAGCCTATGGGATCGAAGACATTCTGGGTTGAAGATAGTATGCCAGCTAATTCTAGAATTGAACAAAATTGTTTTTAGTATTCTAGATTGTTATCCTACAACTAGATATTGTTTCATTTTTGGGTCAATCTATTTAGCATACTGACAAGTCATATATTTCTGGCTCAGTACTGGTATTCATTATGGCCCAAAAATCTAACAAAAAAGGCCCAGCATTACGTGACAAGCCAGATCCTGGACTGTGTACTACATGTGAAAAGGTTGAACCTATGGTTTCTTCAGTTACTTCTAAATCCCTGCCACCTTCTTCACATACAGCATCCACAAAAGTTAAGGTAAGAGTTTATTTTTTAAAGGAAAATATTCCTTTAAAATTCCTCCTGTTTTTTGTTGTTGTTGTTGTTTTGTTTTGGTGGGTGGAGAGGTTGACAGTTTGGTATTGTTACTTTAACAGACCAAACAGTTTGCTTTTGGGCCCTTTACTTCTAACCTTGCCCATTATAGTCCTCACAATAATGCGGAATGGTAAAATAATTTTTTACGTAGATTTATAAAGTGGTTTCTTGGTTTCATTTTTATCATCTGCTTAGATATTTCAGTTGCTACTGGGTTTGCTTTGGAACTGAAGTTAATTAACATATTTGCATAACATCATCAACTCAGAACATTTTTAAATAAGTATGTTCTGGTATTTTTCTCCCTTTCAGGGAAAGAATAATGGCCAGAGAAAGCCATAGTTATTCATGGTTAGTTGAATAAGCCAGAAAGCTGGATCCATACAAGACACTGAGTCATAAAGCGTAGTTGCCATCTACAGTGATTAGGTTCATAGATTGTACAGAGCCAATACTATACAAACTATATTATGGTCAAGCATGATGTGTCATCCTAGTTCCTATGGTGTCTACTGTAAGGAAATTAGTGTATCAGAAATAATCATATGGATGCATGTAATACATATAATTCTAACATGATCATAGTAGCAGGTACTGCCGCTGATGCCTGAAGAACAGATTTTAAGAATAGTTTTCAGATAGATGAAAATAGACTAATAGTGGAGATAGGAAATAATTCATTATTCCATTTTATGGGCTTGCATCTGAAGCTGAAAAATATTGTTACTGTCTAGAAAAATCTGGTTGATGCAGAAAATGTAAGACTATTCATGATGAAATGAATTAAAAATCCCAAATTAAAAATAGATTAAAAATCCCAAATTAAATTTGTTTCCCATTTTAGGATTTGCAATTATAATGCCCAGTATTTGAATATTTCATAAAGTATCCTACTGTTATAACATCACAATACATAAGTATTAGTACCTGCATTCTTAGGTTTCTCATTTCAGCATGGCTTGCAGTTTTAAGATACTACACTTGGGACTATGAAATCACAGCATAACAAAACATTACACATATATACTTTGAAAATACTTGTCATATACCTGTTGATTAAGTGTGCATTGATACATTCTGTTGGCTATCTACCAGAAATATCTATCTTGTTTTAATCTGTTAAAGCTGCATATTTCTGTTTCATTTTATGAAAGGATAAGATTTATTCTTTAATATACTTCATGTAAGAGCTTAATTGCTTAAAAGTGAAATTTCTCCTCCATTATACCACAAGCTGATCAGGGTAAATTCAGTCAGAGTTCTTTTTTATTGAGGTAAGATATTTTTGTATCTTTTGATATTAATTTTTGGTAGAGGGTATAATGCTAGGTAAATTGGAAGCACAAAGTTTGCGAAGTCTCTACTTAGCTATATGGTTTTTCAAATTGAAAATATTTTTTTAGAACTTGATCAATAGATTTTGTACCATTCACATTCAATTTTGAAAGTATTGTCTCTATTCAATAAATTACAGATAGTATAAAATCAGACTGACACATGTCACTCATGCATATTGTGTGTGTATGTGTGTAAATAAATAAGGTTAAAAATGACATGTTTTGCTTATTTATGTATCATACCTGTGTTAGACCTAGTGATGGTATCCACCAGTTGAATGAACACGGCTGGCAAAATTGGAGCCCCCTGAACTTCCCCAATATCTGTTCCAAAGATTCGAACAACTCATCAGGGGATATTTTGAAGGATTGGGAGAAAGAAAAAAAAAAAGAAATGGGAAGTTCTGTTGCATGACTATTGTATTGAAAGAAAAACTAGAGAGATAGCTGTATGAATCTGTTCCATAAAGTTGGATAAATATAATGTGGTATAAATGATTATGTTCTAAAACCTATTTTATTGTATTCATGACGAAATGGCAGTCTAAATGAGCTCTGTCATGTGAAAACTTATAGTAGTGTTTATACCTGTTGGTGTTCTCCAAGTGTGTTGGACTTAAAAGTCATATTTTTCCTGGCCAGCTTGGACAATATACTGCAGTACACCAGGTGTATACTCTGTAGCATCGTGTGTTTTGTCTTCTTGATTCTTAAGGTTCCACAGGGGACTCTGTTAAAAAGACAAATGTGTATGCGATAAAATTCCCTTTGCACTTCTTTCTTAACCCCAACTCTACAGGGCTAGTGGAGAAATGACCATAGTATCTTTGTTAGGCAAAATCCAGATTGAATTTCCAAGTAAGAGAACATCTATCTTGTTTAATTTTATTATTCTTTTCCTTTCTACAGTAACCTTAGGGTGAGCTTTTGATGCCAACTCACCTATTTGTAGATATTCATTTCAATAATTCATCTGCTATATTGTAGATGAATTGATATATTTGTAGCATTGTAGCATATATGATATATTCAGTCAACTTTGTAGTTTAAAGCGTGTTTGTGCTCTATCATATATGAGATTAAACTGAGAAACTGTGAACTGTGAAACGCTTTGGGAAGTGTTGGCAAATTAGCAGTGCCATTTAAATAAAAATGTAAACTAATTAACTATAAATCCTTGTTTTTACAATTTATCAGGATTGAACTATTAGGTTAATTGGGTTTAGAAACTGGGAAGGCAAGTTGATGTTAAATTTCATGCTATGATGTTAAATGAGCTAGTTTGTAGGTAAACAACTAGCAGTTCGCATTTTTAGGAGCCTTGCATAGATTTTTTAGCTTTCTGAGTTGAAGATTTTTTTGCACTACAGTAATCCTTTACTATGGTCGATTATACCATAATTTTGGAGCAAAATTAAAATAGTCTTAATTTGATTTGTTATATGAACCAAGTTCTATATATCTCCATCCATTACAGACTGTAGTCTTGAGTCTTAGTTAGATCAAGCAAATTCTGCCTTTTAATGTGTATCATGATTAAAGCCATACCGATATTTCTAATCCATTTCTTTTTTACATTTTGTATGGAGCTGAAGTAAGAAATTGTATGCAAAAATTATTGAAAGGGCTGAAATTTTTATTTGAAATTTCTTGAATCTCAGGGCTCAAATACTCAGAATATACAGTACTTTGTTATATCAAGGTAGCTAGTGGATGTTTGGGTACAAGCATATGTTTTCGTCATTGTGCAATCCTGCATTTTCTCCGTTTGTGGCCTAATTAACAGTCCTGGAAATCCCTGAGAAGAGTTCTTTTACATTTTAAACCACCCTGCTCTTTCTCAATGTTTTTTGTTGATTTCTGACTTTGTTGTGGTTGTTGTCGGTTTCTGACTTAAATAATGATATAATAGTTGTCAAAGAAAAGAATAGTGTGAATTGATATTTATAAGAATGTCCCTGGAACTCACAGAATCCTTAGATGTTCTTAGAAAATAAGATCACTTCAGTCCAGTCGAGGGGAGGGCAGGAGGCAAAGATGAGCTAAAATTGTAGAAGAGGTCATATGATGCAATCTTATCCATTTAATTTCTGATAGATTGAACTTTTGTACCACTATAGCAATCATTTTATGAATGTGCAGGTATTTCATGGAACTATTTTGTTAGAGCACTGATAACATAGAACATTTCAAAAGTACCTCTAGGTTCAAAAGCTCTAATACTTAATTTAAACTTAAATGATGCAGTTTATGTGGTGTGCCCAGAATTGTAATGAGTTACTGCCTTTGTAGCAGATACATTTCTTTTGAGATTAGGCTATCAATTTCTTCCATAACATCTATGCAAAGGTGATACTGGAAAGGAGGACTCCATTTCCTTCAGTAAACAAACTGGCTCCCCGTTTGCTCTGCATAGTCATTTAGGTTTCTGGAAAAATATCTGAGAAATCTATTATTTAAATATATTTTATAGTTAGAAGACAAAGAATGTAAAATAAAAGACAGATTAAATTTGGTCTCAATCACATGCACATATATGAAAAAAGAATTGCCTAAATTTGAAACCTATTGGGCCTTATCATAATTTCATTTTATATAATTCTTTTGTTTTGATTAACTTGGAATAGTTTCACTGTCTAATGTGAAACAGGATTTATGAACAGTTGCTGTGTAGCAATTGTTCAAAATGCCTAAGCCTTCTGTAATTTATTAGTTATGTAATGCTATCTTGGGCAAAATATTTTAAGAAATATTAAAGAAAATGCCAAATTTTGTTCAGTATTTTATTATGTATATATCAAAATGCAGAGTTATTCATGACTTATAATGATGATCTATTTTTTCTTTAATCACTGTGGCATATGAGATAGCAAAAGCTCAAAAATGCTTTTATTCAATTTTTTATTTAATTTAAAAAATTAGAGGACTGAAAAACAGCAGGTTCACAAAAGAAGTATGTGTTGAAAAAGAAAAACTAAAAGGCAAGCAGGATGTTTACATGAAATTAATTGACCCTTCAGCTTATAGTATTTTGTTTGGGTGGAACTTGGAGTGTTAGGGTGGGCCCCACTTATTTACTATCCACTCTGTCCACAAATATAACTGTTTTGATTGCCCAGTTTTACTATATAAGCTGAAAACTTTTTCCTGCAATATGATGCATTATTATAAATCAATTTCAAGGCCTTTTTTATTGGGTATTAGATTTTTTGCATATTTGGCAAGCATTCTCTTTCAAAGCTGCTGTTTTTAATAAGTTAACAGTTGGTTTTCAGGAACGTTATCTTCTCAGCATCCTGAATATTTTTCGTGACTCAGTCAAGTGTGAGAATGAGTGCCATCTGGAAACTTCTTGAAAAACTGTTTTGCTTTTTCCTAATATTGGTATGAAATAGGTAGTTTAGAGTTAAAGACAATTATTTAGAGCTGGCACAAGTGTGGTTGGAGGGATGGAAATTAATCTCCCTATTTTGGGAATTCTGAGATTACTTGAGTTAAGCCCAAACTTCCTTTGAAGTTTATGTTCTCTTTCTTGCAATCTGCTACATTGTCAGGCAGTGATTCCTTTTACAACTCTCCCCTTTCTCTTGGCAAGAGGAAGATAACTTCTTAATCCATGTAAGCTAATGATACTGATGTAGAATCTCCCAAGTTAAAGGATTAATTAGATAATATTCTGTTTACTCTTCAGTTCAACAATTGCCTCTCCTACTTTAGGAAGCACCTCCAATTTAAATCTGTTTTCCTCCTCCACTAAATCCACTGCCCACATATCCAAAGAACTATTGAATAAATCTCTGGTGTACACCAGAAGGTTAGTAAAGTGTTCTGCCCCCCCCCCCCCCACCATTCCGATACACACACAGATTGTTCTCTGGCTTGATGTCCCTTCAGCCATTAATCTAGGAAGGAAGCTGAGTTGGTGCTAGGAAGTAAATTAATACGATATGTTTCCTAACTTGTTCCTTCCCTGTGAGGAAAAATGTATGAGCAAATGCTATGTTAAAAGTCAAGAAGAATGTTGTGATTCATATATGCCTTGTTTTATAACCTAGTTTGACTGTTATATACAACCTGTCTTCATTTCAAATCTTCAGGAAGCTAGAAATTTTTCTTCACAAGCTAGTTAAGAGTTGAGGAATGTGCATGAGCAGGATTGTGCCTGTACAAAAGTTTTTCGACCATTTCCTTCATCTCTTTCCCCTACACCCATCTTCTGTACTGCTGGAGTAAAACTTCTTTTCAGCCCTTCAAGGTAGAAGGACAGGAAAAAGATGTCACAAGGACTACTAGAATTCTATTGCTCCAGGTTATAACAACAGAATTTGGAAAGCCTGGGAGAAATTCTATTTCCCTATTTTTTTACATCAAAGAGAATCAAGGCAGGGCAATCTTGAGTTTCTTTCTGACTCCATCTTGCCTTTCAGGCTAAGTTGGTGTTTACCTAACAGATACTGAATACCTTCTTCCACACTCCTCTACGTTCTTGCTGTTTTGTGTGCTAGGCTGATAACTTCCAAACTGTGGTTTGCTTAAGCTGCAGTTCCTGATTTACATGTAATAACCCAGTATTTATTAAAAGCAAACTGAATTCTGGTTCATTCCTCATCTTGGATGTTTAGAAGGATTGCATAAATTTATGCACATATCCCAAGCTAGTTTTCTCCTAATGTGTAAACTTGTGCCTGCTAAGTTAACTTATTGGTTTAGACAGCACACTATTTTTACGTACCTTCTATTTTATATATTACTTGTCGGAGTTAGTTTTAAGTACTGACTCCTGACTGTTTTCATAAGAATCCACTGCAAAATGAGTCTATAGATATGGGTGTGTATATATTTTCTGGAAAGGTAAAGCAAAACATGTTTTATCAGAGAATCATAATAATTGCCATTACCAATGTTTGGTGATTCAAGGCAGCTCTGTTTCATATAAATTGCTTAGTTTTGTATATTTCCTTTGATAATTTTTTTATTTACGCCTTGTACAAAGTTTCATAAACACCTGAAAAATGCGCTTTTGAACGATGTTCTAATTCCACCTGTGCTCTTTGACTTACAGTATATTTCACTGTCTTTTCTGATGCTCATGAGGCTTTCATTAGGCTGTATGTAAAGCTGTCTTCTACTGTCCTAGGCCAATTACGTGGCTCACCTATGTCTTTATTACTACATTAAATGAAGTTAACTATTTCAAATATCTCAAATAATATGTATTGCATATAATATACATGCATAAATATCAAATGTATTGATGCGATGGGTGTTCAAAAGCAGATGGCAAGTGCTGTAAGAATATAGTCTCCCGTCTTCTAGAGAATTTTTAGGTCAGAAGATTGAGATATATTGCCCTGTTTTCTGGCTTGTTCTAACTGATATGCTTGCTCACATAAGAAAACAATCTATTTCATTCATTTGACAGCCGCTGTTGCTGTCCATCTTAAATTTAGCAAAAGTCTAATAACATTTCTTCCCTTGTCAACATCTTTGTTTTCTGGTTTTGAAAAATACTGAAGTAGATAAATATTAATATCTTAAAAGGCAATAAATGTATATATTAAAGGAATCCAGGCAAAATACAAGGGTTAAGAATATTATTATAGTTGTTTGTTCTGCGGAGGACAGTTAAGAAATAGAATGTTAGTGAACATAAAATTAATGCACTATTTGAACTAGTTGGGGGAAAATCATCAGAATGCACACATTCTAGTCCCTTTCCCCCTCAGTGACATGAGAAGCACTCATTTAGCTGCTGCTGATCCCCATAACTCATTTATCTGAAAAAGGCCCTTTATCTTGTCATTACTGAGGTGTATGAAATATGCTGATCATCCTAACTCCTGGCAGACCTAGAAGCAAAATTAGACAGTGTATCCATGTTAATGTAGTGTTCAGGTTTTTGTTTTTTGTTTTTTTTTTAAGTGGCCATTTAATCCACTGATATAAAATCAACCTGCCAGGGGACTCTGAGTAGCCTGTTTTATTACTGGACAGATTGTAATTTCAAAAAGATACGCTTTGTTCTCTAAAGACTGTTTTAAGGGATCAGGACATTTTATTTCTTACAATTTTTATAGCAAGTGATCAGATACTAGTTAAAATGTTTTATAATGGCTAACTCAATTTTACTTTGGTGCAGATACTAAATTTGCATCTGATCTCCTTTGTGTCTGATACTTTCTTTTTCATGTTGGATTCTTATGTTTCACTTGAAGTTTACTTTAAATATCAAATAAAGAATATCTCTACTATATTGATCAATTATCCACTATAACTCAGCTTGCATTGATCTTTGGTGAATTCAGATGAACACTGAGATAGCAAGTCATGGAGGTGAATGCACTAATATGTAAATTGGTAAGAGATGTGATTTCTTGGCTCATTTTGCATATCGGGAATGGAAGGAACTAGTGAGCTATAGCCCCAACACTTGACTCTGCATATGAAAACATTCATTGTTTATGGACGGTGTCTGGTGACACAAAAGAGTTATTCAGTTGCTATTAAAGTTAATATGGGAATATAATTTTTAAGAGATGATACCAAGAATAACAATCTATTGGACTGTTTTGGGTTGGTTTTGCAAACTGTGTGTCTGGATGATGAGCCATTTCAACTATTTAAGCAGTAACACTCATGTAGTGAACTGTAAGAAAACAGTCCTAAAGGTTAAGATTCGAAAGAAGTTAATCAAAATTAAACTTGCCAATGTAGATAGTGAGTAGAATCCAGCAAAGTCTGGGAAAACTAATCAGGATAAGACTTCCTTCTCAGGGGAGTTTTTCAAAGGGGAGGAGGCCACTGTCCCTCCTTGTGTTAGCCAGTCTGGGTAGGAACCTGCTGCTGTGTGTCTTCTCTTTCTCCCATATGTTCTTCCAGTACTGTTCAGGTTTTGCTGTTGGTGGCTCTGATGTTATTGTGTTGTTGCACTGCAATTGGGAGTATACTTTGGATGGTTCTTTGGAGAACAGAGCATTTATCCTCTTGGCCTCTGCTAGTGTATCTCCTTAGCAATCTCTAGAGCTTCAGATGAAGTCAGGTCCTTGTATTTTTTCAGTACCTGAGTCTTATCTTTAATCTCCAGACCCTTCTATAGTTCCACCAGCTGACTAACTTCTCTCTGAGTTGCCTTGATCTTAGTCTCCAACCTCATTTTCCAGTGGGATATGTACTGCTGTTCTTATTGAACATGTAGCCAAGAATCTCCAGGATTACAGTGGCTGTAACATATACCTGTTCATTGGTTTGAGTTATGGGTAGTAAAGATTGTTGTGAGGGCTCTATTAGCATCTTCCAGCATACTATCTGATGGTACTTCTCCACTGAGCCTTGGTAATCGGTCTTGAGGGTTGACTGTAGCTAGTTTATCCATGATCTTATGCCTCATATTAGCTGTTGTGCTCTATAATGGAGGGGGTGGCAGTGATGTTCCAGCTTCAGGTGCTGGCTGCACATCCAGTTGTTCTTCCAGGTCTTCTTGAGTCTGGAATGTAATGTGTAGTTGATTTATCTCAAGTTGTGAGAGCAGCTTCCTCTTCACTATTTTGAAGTGTTGGGTAACTAGCTGTTTCTCAGCTAGTGTGGATGTAGGTCTTCTGTCCATCCATAGTTTCCTTATATATTTCATATATCCCCTCTCATTAGGTCTAATGTTGTAGTAGCATTCCATCAATTCCAAGTTTTCTTGTCTCGTCCATGTATGGTTTGTTCCAGTAGCCCACTTATCATCAGATTGTCCTGGTTCTCCAACATCTGTCATGGACCTTGTTAATCCAGGCGACATCTGAGCCAGCACGACTTTCTTAGTTCATGTCACTCTCATATCCGAGGTAGGCAGGTGAAGCATTAAGGAGTCTTTCCCAAGAACCCTACTGGTAAGGTAGGTACCAGCTGGGATTCAAACCCCAGTCTTCTGTATCAAAGGGTGGCACTCTAACCACTACACTGTCCAGCTGCTCTTATCAAATATGCCTTGACATATATGTGTGTGTGTGTGTGTGTGTGTGTGTGTGTGTATTCATATTCATCCTGGAAGATTAGTTTTGAGTTAAGAAGCAGGACTTATGGTACTTTCCTTTTTCCAGTTCCCTTCAGTTTTTAATTAGCTCTTGCACCATAATGTACATAATAGACAACTTGTATCCGTTTCTTAAATTAGTAGATTCATTTTTGTTAGAAATTTTAGCCAACCCCATACCCCAACCATTCCGCCATTATAGAATGGCAACAAACTAAGAGACAAGAAATCCCACTCACCACCTCTTAAGAGAAAGGTGCAGGGAGGAGGTTCCTCATCCTTCCCCCCACTAAAAGTGATTGTGAAGCGAGCAGACAGATTCTTCCATAGATTGTGGGAAGTTGCAACAGTAAAGATTTAGGGACAGTAAAGGTTTAGGGACTTTTGCTTGAGGAGGCAGAGGTGCTATTCCTGTCCACGTGTATGTAAATATACAGACTGTTACAGCTCGGAACTGAGTATTGAAAATGAAGGAGCAAATGAAATATGCAGCAACTGTTTTAGTTTGAAGTGGTTTTGATAAGTGTTCCAAATAGACCATTCTGTTTGCCTGTTTTCCATCTGCTAAGATTTAGTCAGTATTCTGGTCACACCAAACAAACCCTCTTGTGTTTCCTGAAGTGTTGTCAGTGTATTTTTGTACCTCTGCACACCTTGGGATTCAATTTTGGATGGTGCCATTTTATCAATCATTGGCTGTCAGAAAATTGGAATCTTTATTAGTTAATATGAGCATTAAAAAAATAAATTTCATGTGAGAAAAATGCCCTCCCCAATGCACAATGTTTGTACTAATCAAAACAACTCATATATATTCATATTCCTTTTGCACAGTGATTAACACTTGTCACTGCTTAACTCTAGGGAAAACTGGAAATTAAACATAAACTTGTGTTTTCTTTTAGCTTCTCTTGTGAGTATGTTCCTTTTGTGTTTTAGCCTTTCAGCTTACTTTCAGCAGATATTAGCTACTTGCTGGTAAATCTCCTTGGCAATTACACCATCTTATATTACCTGTATGTGTCCCTTCTAACTCTTTGCTCAATCATAAGCTTCCATATGCATCCAGAGTGGTTTTGTGCAGACACTCCTAACTGCCACTTGCTCCTTGAGCCAGAGCCATGAATCCAGGAGGACCCCAGGATCGAGCATCAGTTCTGACTAGGGCAGCACAGCCCCATCCAGAATTAGAGATGGAAAATCTCTGGGGCTTGGGTGGTTCAAAATCTCGGAGACACTTGGTTTTGCTAGGGTTAAGCCTGAGCCTATTTCTCCTCATGTAGACCCCCCACAACCTGAGACAGAACATTAAGAGCAATGAGGCTGAGATGTATAGGAGGGTATCATCAGTATATTGATGATACCTATCTTGATATTGCTGGATGACTTTACCCAGTGGCTTCATGTAGATGTTAAATAGAGGGGAGAGTGTTGAGCCCTGTGACACCACACAGAGTAAAAGCCTAGAGCTAGGTCTGTTTCCCGCCCTCCAAATTGACTGGAACTAGCTCTGAAGAAAGGAGGAGAACCACTGCAACTTCATGCCTCCTATTTCTACTCTAGTGTAGTATCATGAACCTCAAAATGATGTGGTTACTTCCTTACAAAGTTTCTCCTGCTTTACTTCTTCAGACAGCTCATCACTATTGATTAGGATAGATCTGAGAGATCTAATCCCTTTGTCTCTTCTTCAACCTTCTGGAAAATGAAATAGTAGGCAAGACTCCTGGGGAATTTTAGGGTTCTTACAATTTCAGCTCAGTTATCCAGTTTTCCAGCAGATCTCCAAGTAGCTGAAATCTCCCATTATTACTATGCCTCTCTTCCCTGGTGCAGGAGGGGATTATCCAATCTTCTGTCTGGGTTAGCAATCTACAGCACTTCCAAATAATATCTTTGTAATTTTCCCCTTTCTTGTATTCTCAACCAAATGCTTTCTTTTGGACCTTATGCTCAAATTCCTGGATCTCAATAAAGGCATGCACTTCATTCACATATAATTCCACTGCTCCTCCTTTGAATGGCCTCTTTCTTCTGAATAAGTTACTGTATACTGTTCAGTCTTTGTATTCTGCTCCCAAGTTTAATCTACCAAGTTTCAGAATACTACAAAAAGACCATCTCCTCTTGGAGAGTTCTATAAATGTGTTGTTTTTCCCATTTAAACTTGTTGCCTTGGCACTGGTGGAAAAGTGGCAAGGATAACTTCCCAGAAAGATGCAAAATGGTGAAGAAATAATTAGAAAAATGAAAGTAAAATATATGTAGTTTTATTTAATAAAATACATTAAGTTTTTAAAAAGAAAAAAAATCAGGATTACAGATTGGGAATGTTTTGACAAAATATGAAAAACATTTTATTTTTTAATAGGTATTGTCCTTTCTTGTGCAAAACTATTCAAAAGTACTAATGTTATCAGATAAAAACAGAGATAAGGAAGCCATCTTCATTCATGCTTGATGATTAATTTGGGTAAAATCAAAATTTTATCTAGCAGTGACTGTTTCATCTGCTAAGAATCTCTGGTTTATTTTCTGTTAGACTATTTCTTCCTCTGTTTCTTTCCTAGGATAAAAAAGATAAAGTTTCCAGGTTTGATACTATTCGACATTCCATTGCTGGAATGATAAGATCTCCAAAGTCTGTGTTAGGTTCTTCATCGGTAAGTGGGCAGGTAATGTATTCTTATGTCTTTATTAAGAAAATATTTTGCTTTCACTATTTTTCTGCATAATTTTCTGATATTTGCTGCAGGATGATTTGATTCATGTTTATAATGCTTCCTATATTGAGAATGGTATTTCTAGCAATCTGCAGTAGATGAAACTCACTGTTAAAGAATTCAGACATTTGAACTTCCAACATATAGGTGCACGCTCACTCATTTAATAGTCTGGATTAAACCTATGTAAATTGATTGATTTTATTGTGGTCAAGGAAGTCATCAAAGTCCAGGTATAATAATAATTTTAAAAATTGTCTATCCCAGGAAAGGAGTCTATAGTTACCTAGGGTCAAGCTTTCAACCTAATTGCAAGCATCAAAATGCAAAGGTACACCTGGGTTAAAACAGCATTAAAAACAAACATGATGATGAGATATCAGAAAAGTCATACCATACACATTTATTGGTCCATTTGGTGCTTTTAGTAATTGATCTGTTTGTCATGTTTGTACCACTGCCTTATTTGACTGTTAACTCTTCTAAATTAATGAAACCTGTGGTTTCATCATAGTTTTCAGTTAAAAAAAAATCATGCAGATATAGGTTACACCATCATTTTCCAATCTCAGCCTTTAGATTTTTTTTTAGTTTTTTTTTTATCCTGTCTCTATTATTTTTATAAATAACTCAAGGTGGTGAACATTCCTAACACTCCTTCCTCTCCTGTTTTCCCCACAACAACCCTATGAGGTGAGTTGGGCTGAGAGAGGGTGACTGGCCCAAAGTTACCCAGCTGGCTTTCATGCCTAAGGCGGGACTAGAATTCACAGTCTCCTGCTTTCTAGCCTGGTACCTTAACCACTATACCAAACTGGCTCTCAGTCATTTATTTGTCATATCTCCTCACTTATTGTTAAATAATTGACTTACCTAGATATGATATATTATAGACAAATGTGAATGGGAGCAGCTTGTTCTCAGACAGCTTATTTTAATATTAACTCATGTTGTGACCAAAACCTGGCTCACCTAAAGAACCAAATCACTTTGAAGATGCAACGTAAATTTATTAAGCATGCAAACAACAACAGTGTACACTGGGCTCACAGCAAAACCTTGGCAGTTTTCTGAGCATCCCTGAGCAAAAGCAGAACCACAGTTTATATACCTTTGGCCTACAAGACAAAGATAAAGGCAGAGGCAGAATAAAGTACAGCATGATGTTGGAATGTTTTTGATAAACCCATCTGGGTGCCCTTCTTTTTATTCCTTTCTACTAGGTCAGCATGTTAGCTATACTATCTTTGAGATATGTCCATATAGGAATATAAACAATGTGGTTTACTGGGCTACTGGTTCCTGTCTGATTCCTCCCACGTCACCTAATTCAGGTTGCTGCAAATGTTTTCTTACAAGGGAACTTTCAGCAGTTCACATGTATTGGGGGTGGGGTGTACCTCATAGAACTGATAATGAATGTAGCTCACATGTGCATGGAGGTACCTTTTACCACCATACTCACTACAGCATAAGTATATAATCCAGGACTACCAGCAAATCAGTAATTCATGTGCATATAGGCAAGGACAGACTGGGACAACCTTTCAAAGGATGTGCTTGCTTCAGTGCTTTGAGAAGGGAGGTTTCCCTGTGCTAACATTCTGAGGAGTTCCTCTTTTGAATATTTTGCACAGCCCTATTAATAAATGCATTTACAACTCTCTCAAAATCATGCATTATCCCCTATTGTATTTTAAATGAAAATATAATCCATACAGTAAAATCTATATTTAGAGTTTTTGTGTGTGCCTTCAAGTCTTTCTTGACTCCTGGGAACTTCCTGGACAAGTCCATGCAGTCTTCTTGAAACATTTTTGGAAAGGGTTTGCCATTGCCAACTTTCTAGGGCTGCAAAAGGTGACTGACCCAAAGTCACCCAGCTGGTTTCATGCCTAAGGCAGGATTAGATCTCACTCACAGTCTTCCAGTTTTAGCCCAGTATCTTTAATCACTACACTAAATTGACTCTCATATTTAGAATTATATTAATCTTTCTTTTTCATATTTTTCCTAAGTTTTTTGATGTAATATCAGCCAGTGAAAAACCACTGGCAGAACAAGATTGGTATCATGGTGCAATCCCAAGAATAGAAGCTCAAGAGCTATTAAAACAGCAAGGAGACTTTTTGGTGCGAGAGAGTCATGGGAAGCCTGGTGAATACGTCCTTTCTGTGTTTTCAGATGGGCAACGGAGACACTTTATCATTCAGTATGCTGATGTAAGTTTGACACTGATTTTTTAAAGTGATTGAAGTGTACTTGCTTTTCAATAGCTACATAATTAGATTTAAATTATAGTTAGATAGCTAAATAATTATGCACAACTTGTATACTATGTTACATACTTGCCTCTTAAAGCTAAGAAATCATTATCTACTTCTGTAAGAGCCACAGGTACTATTCAGTGCATTTGATTCAGAATTCGATAGTTTTCAATAGAGATCTATCAACCTTTGAACAATCTTGGACATAGGAATGTTCTTTACTCTCTTGTTAATTTCTAATTAGAGATCTTTAGAATTGTGTGATTGCCATTTTTATCCTGAAATGCACTGATCTAATTTTTCAGAGGGGAGGTAGTTCATTATTTTTCCAGAAGTGGTTCTTCCAATGATTCCTGAATTCCATGTCTAGAACCTTGTGTAGCACTTTCTGAAAATGATGATGAACCCCCAAAATAGGCAAACTGACATGTTACGATTGCAAAGCATCACTGTGCAATAAGAGTACTGCAATGCATTCTACAAGAGGCTGCCTTTCAAGACCATTCAGAAACTGCAGTTGGTGCAAAATGCAACTTCCCAGTAACTGCTGGGTGTTACCTCCAAGAGTACCTGTGCTTCAGGCTCTAGAGTGGTTGCCTGTAGGTTTTGTGAATGGAATTCAAAGTGCTGATTTTGGCCTGTAAAGCCTTTGTGGTTTGGTGCCTTGGTACTACCAGGGCTACCTCTTTCTATTTGAATTGACCAAACTAGTATGTTCATGCCAGAAGAAACTCTTGATTGTACCCCCCTTCCAAAGAAAGTGAGGGCAACCGAAGCCAGGAGGCACTACTTTTGTATTCACTACTTCAGAATGGAACTCTTCTAGACAGCATTTGGTTTCTTTGTTGTCACCATCTTCAGTAGTGGTAGTAGTAGTAGCAGCAGATATATGTATTACTGTTAATTGGTTGAGTTTGCTTTCTTTATATTTTATGTTCTAAGTTTTTATGAGTTTATATTTTTACTGTAGACTTTTAAATTGTTGATTATATATTATGAATGTTTTACTGTTGGTGTTGTAAACTGCAATGAGCCTGTAGTTGACTACACATTATATAAATGGAATGAATGAAAGAATAAATATAAAGCAGAATGTTCTCAGGAACACTGGCATGTTCTGTTTCCAGACTGCAGAGTTTTGCACAAGCTGTGCCTGTTGTTCAGAGGTATACTACTAGTAAAAGGGAGGATGGGGGAAGTTAATTATTCAAACAAGCTCCTTCTCCTAAAAAAATAAATCTTGAGAATGCAGTAGGAGGATACCTAAGTTGCTCCATTTTGCGCCTTAATGCTGATTTTAGATACATGCATGTCCTAATATGGCCAGCCAACTTTTCATAAAACTATAGTAGACACACAATAGGTATATTCACCATTGGTTCACTGAATTGTGGAATAAGTATTTCTAATTTGGGGAACGATTAGTTCACATTTTTACACAAGCATGTTAGTGGAAATAAATCACTCAAACAAGCATTTAAATTCAAAAAACTGCACAGAGGTAAAAAAACATTTCATAAAAGACTAAACAGGAAAGATTAAAAAGATGAAGAGTGGGAAATAATGTTTGCTGAATAAAGTATGGATGGAGATTTTATGAAATTATGGGATTGTATTAATATTGGCTTCGTAGACAAATCTGTCCCATCATAAAAATAGTAGGCCATGGGAAAAAGTATAATAGTTTAAACAGAAAAAAAGAAAAAATCAGTGCAAGAGTAGTTAAAATTATTTCTTCCAGAGAAAGAGGAAATACTGAGGGGATTTATTTTTGGGATTGTCATGTGAAGATAAAAAGGTGCAGTATGAATATCTAAAAATATATAGATACATATTTTTGGAAATAATGTTTTAAAGCTCTTAAAGACCAACTAGAAGAGGATAATAGAGCTGGTAAAGAATTAAGAATCTACAGCGTACTTTTTAAAAGATTGGAAGAAGTTATTTGTTTATACTTTGTTCCTGGAAAAACAAGGTTTTAATTTTCATTACTGATTGTAAATATGGAGATGATTGTATTTAATTCAAATTAAGGGCCAAATAAAATATTACAGCAAGAAGTGCAAAATCACATCTCCCTGTTTTTAAAAGTTAAATAGTAGTGATATGGTATAAGGATACAATTTCAAACTACTATGGAAGTAGGAAGTGGGGGCGGGATTCATATAAAGAAATACCATATTGTTGTTTTACCTTCTGGAAAATTGTATAAAAGGAAATGTAAACCTACCCTCTAAAGAATACCACAGTCTCTGTCTGAATCAAATGCTATTCAAATACTTTCAAAGCTACAGAAGTCCTCCAAATGTAACTCCTAATTGTAAAGCAGCATTACAAGACTTGTAATTAGACATATAACTAGATACGTTTTGATTTCATGTATTAATCCTGGAGGAAACCATAGCAATTAAAAATGTAAATATGATGCTGAACCATACTATTAACAAGTTAATATTGACTTTTTATTATGAACTCTGGCCCTATTGAGCTTGGGGTTAGGCAAAGGGAATTATCCCTCCGAGTTGGAAAGAAATCTGCAATCCAGATATTAAAGAGTAAATTTGATCTACTATTGTGTTCTCTATCGATTTGTAAAATGTCTTTATATGGTAAAAATTAAAAGCTAGAGCAATATGTTTCTATACAGTCAAGATTTAACAACATGCTAGATCTCTCTTTTTTCTTTTCTGTTTTGAATTTTAGTTCATTTTACTCAAACTATGTATATTTTTTTACTCTGATCATATTATTAGTATTGCATTGTTTTTATCTTTCTTAAATTTCAATATAACAAAAATAATTTTAAAAACCAACACTACCAAGACTAGTAACAACAAACCCTCTCCCTATTTGAATTGAAGAATTGAAATGATTTTTAAAAAATTGAGACAGGCTTATTCTAAATGTTGTGATCTTTAAAGCAATAAGACTAGATGTTCCCTTTCAACATTTTCTAGCTCTGCAATGAAAGCAGATATTAATAGGGCTAAATAAAGATTGTTAATCTCCTGTGGCTTGAAAACCTCTGAAGTATACTACAAGATATATTTAGCAATCTGAAGTTTTATAGTGTAATGATTATTGTATAATCAGCTTATATTTGGGGTGTCTAGTGAAGCTTTTTTAAAACCTGTGCTCAGGCATTATCTCAAAAGACTTCATCAGCATTTGTGTGAGCCATTGTTAGTATTTGTACGGCAACAGCAGTTAAAAACAATTGTATATGATCAGAATCACTGCAGAAAAGCAAATTATACATATATAATATTTTTCTGTTTGAGCTCCACGTTGTTTTTTATAACTTAATATTGCAGAACAAGACTTATGAAAGTGATCAAGTTTTGATTTCAGTGGGAAGAAAAGCCCCGCTATTTACTTTGATCATCCCGTTTCCTATGATTCATCACTATGTGTTTCAGAGGGATATTAGACTGTTTAAAAGCTCACTAGCTATTTTTCCATGATTATATTCTCTTTTTGCTGAATTCCATATATGAAAAATATCCATTTATATCCTGTTGAAATAGTTCAGGGATAAACGAGATATATTTCAGATACTTTCAAAAGGAGAGATTTATTTTGCCTTGTTTTTAAAAACAATATTAGAAAATAGGTCCAACAATAGTTACTGTACCATTCTAATTTTTATTCCATGGCTTAGGACAAAGGTATATATTCCGTTGTGAAATATTTTCTTTGTTAAATCTGGAAGCATTTCAGGGCATATGCTGAACATTGCCACTGAGGACAGTTTAGCACTTTTCTGTTCATAAGATATAATATTTAATTCAATTTACTCAAAAATTGAAGTTCTGTTCCATTAATTTATAATTTGCTGCTCATTTTTGTGGTATGGCAGTGCTTATATAATTAAACTATTTTCATACTAGTTCAGTTTGGCTGTATATATCCTGTTTTGGTAATCTTGCTAGAGCAAGTTATAAATAAACTTTTTGTTTCGAATTAGATTTGCAGTCTTATTTAGTAAATCTATATATTAGCCACGGTTCCATATTGGATATAACAAGAATAAGCATCTGTAACTTAAATAAACTGGCATCTGAACACTGGTTAAGAGAGGGATGAAGATACTAAAAGAAGCAATTATTAGATTATATTCGCACTTATTCCCAGCTGCTGAGCTATGGTTTAGAAAGCCAAGCCATACATTATATATTATACAAATAACTACAGTCTAGTGAATCATCTCAGCATTCTTTTGTAAAGGCTCTTAGAAGACAACTTGTTGCATAAAACAGTGGTAAAAGTCAGACATTATTTTATTCATGGAAAGAGGTCCCGTTGCTTAACTTTTGCGTTTCCTCATCAATTTTCTCCTATAGAATCAATACAGATTTGAAGGAACAGGGTTTTCAACCATTCCTCAGCTTATAGAATATCATTATACAACAAAACACGTGATTACAAAGAAATCAGGCGTTATTCTGCTGAATCCTGTTGTTAAGGTATGTGTATTTAATACCTATGGTGAAAAACTGAATTTTGTTTTTTGTTTGCTGAGAGTAAGCTATATAGCATTGTGTATTTCACCTGTTTACATGAATACTTGATCTTTCCTGCCTATTTTGTTCCTAAACTCAAGTAAAACACTTATCTTTATTCTTTCAAAGAGTTATGTGAACTCAGATATATTCTTAGAAAGTTAAAATTTCAAGCAGACTGAATATGGTGCTTTACATTGAAGCATTTCTGGGCTCTCTTCTTCATTGAGGGTGGAGACTTGGATGCAACAGTGGAATAACCAGAGAGCGGATGGGGAATTATCTGGGATGAATTATGGGGAGCCAGTTTGGTAGGACAAAGATGTGGGAAGGAATCTGGATAGCAAGAGGAGAAGCCAGTCCCAGTTGTAGTTGCTAAACAAGAACTACCTGTAATATTAGTCCTCATTTTGAAAAAAAAAATTCTTCGGCTTTTACATAAGCTTTTGTAAAATGGATATTCTATTTTTCTCCACTTCCCATAAGTCAGGTTACCACATTTCTTCACAGTAATGTGTGTAAATGTATTCTTCCAAATAATAATATGTATTTATTATTAGACTATTAGAATATGAACACAGGCATGGTCAGGCCCTAAGTGAAGGAGGTGAGGATTTCTAGTAGCTATTTAAATTAGGTGGGAGTGGGTGGGGGTACATCATGGAAGAGGCTATTTGGGGGGCAACAATAGCTAAGATTAGTAATTTACCTTGTAGACTAAAGCTATACTTTATGAACATTACTCTAGTTTCAATAATAATAATGTCAGCTTTATCTTAAACTTTTTTTTCCATGCCATTCTTGTAATAAACTTTTAAAATAAGAAATGTTTGGTTTTTACAAGAGTGCCATGTCAGCTCTCTTAGTAATGGAACAGTCAACCTTTCTAATTCTACAATTTTCAGCTCTCTGTTTTTGAAGCTTTTCTTTTCAATGTTCTCTGTATTAATTCACCTAAGAATTAATCTAAAGCTTTGATTTATTGGCAGGAGTGCTATATTGTCAGCATTTTGCACAAAAATATTCTTTTGAAAATTATTACTTTTCTTGAAAAAGTGAAACTTCTGGAAATACTGTCAGGAAAGTTAATGATTTTTTTTTAGTGAAAGATTCTTGAACCTTATAATGAACTGATGAACTATGACTGGCAGGAACTATTTCAGCAATATGTGAACACATATTAACCATGACAGTTGGAAAATATTAATAGATCTGGTTTTAGAAATAATCTGTAGACCAGTAAAATGCTATAAAAAATACTGAATCTGTTTTTTAATAATTTCCACCTATACAAATATTTAAGTATTTATTTTAAATGGATCTCCTTTTATAAAGTCTTTGAGTAGCTACAGGTACATTGTGATCATGCTCATAAAATCAGACTAATCAATTCATTTAACAATTAGAGTAAAAAGGAATTTCAAAATATTTCATTAGATTCTTTCATGTGATGCATACAACACGAAAACCTTCTTCTATATTAAGTACCACTTGATCAGTATTTGATTGCTTGTTTAAAATTCATGTGAGGTGAGTCCTTGGCATGAGTCCTTGGATATTTTAATTCTCCTTTCATACAAAATTATCCTATATGAATCCATTTATTAATTGGAATTTAAATTGAAGCATCACAATTGATGCTATGGAACAAACAAAATTATCTTCAGTTAGCTTATTGAATAAATGTTCAATTTCTCTTACTGTGTCATTGAAGTAACTATTAATAGTTATGGTCCAGTTACTCATGTTCACTGTATATCAAATCTGCAGGTTAGGAATCTTAATGGCAAAGAAATAGAATTTAAATTAGAAGTGCCAAAAGCATTAAAAAGTAATGCGTGAGTGATTTTTGGAGGAAAAAGAAGAAAACAAAGATTTCCTTTTATGCTTACACACAAAGTAATAATATTTAATTTGTTGTCAATTCAATAAATTATAATGAGTAGTGAAAATTTTGTAGCAGCCATATATGTTTGAAAAGATAATAGTAATATACATATATGCTTTTCTAAATACATTTTAAAAATAAATTTTATATGTGTGTGTGTGTGTGTGTGTGTGTGTGTGTGTATACACATTCATTCATTCATTCATTCATTCATTCATTCTGATACAATACAAGCAGCAGTAGAGGGATGTTTAGATTATTCTCTCTGTGTATGTATGTATGTGTGTGTATATATATCAACTACTGTATATTGAAAGTGCTACATTATAATAAAACAGAAAATTAATGAATAATAGCTGGCAATATTCTGTCAATAAAATTATTCAATTTAAACTTATTGAATGGGGATTTGCTTCCCTTTCCAGAAAAGCCAGTTATGCAGTCTGGATTTTTTCTGGGACTTTCTATGGAAATGCAGTGGCTGATGACTAGGAATGCCAGCTGCATTCCTACCTGTCAGGAGCAGGTGTGGCTCCTGTCACACATATCCTTGTTATATCTGGAGTAGATTAAAGATAGATTTAAAGGAGTTTGTTGCAATAAAGAAATTTAAGCTAATGTAGAATATTCATTAGAATGTAATGTAGGTGTTTCCAGAGGCAAGTATTTTAATCGTGATGTATTACATTTGTGTCAGGTCCATTGGCTTTCTGTTTACTCAAAACAGATTTAAAATGCTGGTTTAGAATTTTAAATCCTTGCATAATTTGGTATCATGTTACCTGAAGGACTATTTGAACTCATATTTTAGAAAATCTGTTGCATTCAAGTGGGGCATATTTTGCTATGTAGTTAGGCATAAGGGACCTGGTGGCACCATTTTTAGTATCTGTAAACTTAGAATTCCCTTTGATTGCCTTCTTTTGTTTTAAGGATAATAGCCCCCCCCCACCTGTTTTTAATACATATTAACGATTGAACTCATATCATCTGAGGCTTTTTTAACATTCATTTCATTTGAACCATCCTTATGGAATAGCTAAATTCTGCCTCCCCTTTTGGTCTCCAGTAAATTCCTGGATTGATTAATTTCCATTGTTGTAATTAATGGGATAGCCCTTTGAACTAATGGCCACATATGCTGTCCAATTTCTACTCCCCCCAAATTGTATTTCTGTTTCAAGTTGCCTGCTTGGATGCAGGGTCCTAAAAACAATGCATCTTTTTTTCGAGACTCACAAAGAAAACTGATTTAGGTGAGAAAATTGTCTCTGAAGTACGCTAGCCAGAAAGGCGTGTTGAATGTTCATCATAATTGACAGACACAGAAAGAACAAGACTGTACTTCAGATTCTCATCTAGTGGGGTTTCCCTGATGAAAAGTTTAAGCCTTTCTGTCTCTACATGGATTATCCAGAAACAGTTCAAGTGGACAAAGCAGCAACTGAATCCTAAAATTCCTCAATTGGGATAATGTTGGGCTCTATTTCTACACTGGGACATGGAACATTCATATTGGAGATGGCAAAGTCATAACTTTATGCAGTGATTTTGTTTTCATTAAGTATATACGCTCTGATATGCACTGCATTCACTGTGTTGAAGTTCAGTGACCAATTAAAAAAAATGTTCAGTAGGAAGAGCTCATAGTACCTGGTGAAGCTTAAACATTTTCCAAATTTGGAATTGCATAGCAATCTTTTTTCCCATTAAATGGATTTATAGAAGGAATAGCTTTTCCAATGTGTTTTTGATTCTTTGGCAGGTACTGTAGGAACGAACTGCACGAGATCTGCTCTACTTTCTAGCAGATGTATATGCTTGTGTTTTGCAGTCTCTTTGATAAACGTTCAAGTGAAGCATTCCCTTGAAGCTGTTTTTTTGAAGTAATACAGCTCCGGTCCTTCCACAGTAAAGTGAAAAAGGCTGCATTGCAATGCTTCATTTGCTCTGGCTACCCCCTGTTGAAACTGCTGATTGAAGTGTTGAGGTGATGCAAACACCTCACTCAGGCAAATCACATTGTCTCTTTACCTCCAGGAGGATTGTTGCAACATCCATTTGTCACAAAACACACCTCTGAGCCAAAGCCGAGCTACCACACACAGGCCTATGATGTGTTGTCTGCAAGGAGGGCAATGCTTTTGTCTTGTCACAGATCCCCCTCATGTAACCAAATATCTGTAACTCCTGAACGCTTAAATAAGAAGCTGACTTGGGGGTTTAGTGAATGGCCGTGGTTTGTTGAAGAAGTAAAGAAGAAAGACCAAACGATCTTTAATATACAAGTGCAACAAAAAAAGATGAGAGAGTTAAGAAAGGGTTGGAGGCCAATTATATATAAAAGGTTTTATATTGCCAGCCCTGCTTTGCAAGTAACTTCAAAGTTTTGAACCCCTTTATCTGAATTTGACAATTGCTTTGCAAATTATAGCATTATCTCCTCTGCAGGTTTAATACAGAATGAAAAAAAAAAGAACTTAGAAAGTAAAGAATGTTTCACTTAAAACATTTTAACCTGCCAGAGATGCTGTTCTATACTAGTATAGATAACATTGTTGCTATGTTCCCATTGATTATACAATTCAATACAGCTGAAGAATTGGGTACTTTGATGTGGAAATTTAAAATGGAATATATTGAAATGTTCATTTCAAGATAAATTGCCAAAGAGTAAGAGTTATCTGTGAAACAAAAGCATTTGTATCCATGAATTTAAAAGTATATACATACGTGCTATAAAGGAACGTTCATAGTATATGTCTTTCTCAAGTGCTAATTTGTGCATAGAATCCTACATGAAGTGAGCATGAAATGGAAGTGATTAAATTGGTGACGCGTGCACACACACACATATGAATATGAATGAAGTGACATCTACTCTAGCATTCTGTTCCCTGAGTGGTGTAACAGATGCTGATGGAGAGCACACAGGCAGAACACAAATTTAATAGTCATGTTCTTCATCAGCTTGTATCAAGAAGCTTAAGGTGAATGCTCTCGCAGATTGAACTTGAATCTTAGTGACTACATAGATATGTCTGCATAATTTCTTGACAAAAATGCAAAAGTGATTTGCTATTGCCTTTTTCTGCACAGTGTTTACAACATCCCAACCTAGCCTAAAGTCCTGTATTTCCTAGTGGCCTCCTATCCAAGTATTAATAAGGTCCAGGTCTCCTCAGAGAGTTTTCAAGGTTGGCTAGGTGCTGCCATGTGCTGCACTAACATGTGGTATGATATAATCTTCTTGATAAGTAGTCATTGATAGCCTTATCTTTTATTAATTTGTCTAATCTCCTCTGAAAGCTATATATGCTGGTCCTCATTATTATACTTTGTGGAAAAGAAATCCATGGGTTAAATAACTGCTGTGTGAAGGAGTATTTAATTTAGGTGACATGTACTAAGGCCACCATTTAGCTTCATTCTGTGATCCTGGGTTCCAGTATTTTGCGAAGTGGAGAAAAAAAAATCCACATTATGCCTAGTTTTATAAATTTCTGTCCTATCTTACTTTTCTCACCCTTTTTCTAGAAAAATAAAGAAAAGTTAAATATTATAATTTTTCCTCAAAGGAAAATTGCCGGTACTGAAATCATTTGGGCTACTCATTTCTGCTTTTCCCTAACTCTACATACTTTTGCAAGGTACAATAACTACAAGTATTCTAGAGAGATCTGAACTTTTTCTGTTTTGCTTTTTCAACTTGTTCGTAGTCCCCTTATCATGTAAGTTTATCTGCCTGAAATCAGTTGATACGGCATTGGATTGATCTGATAATTCTCTGTTGAACTGGCCCCTTGTTCAGTAGCATTTCTCTCTCATACCAGCTCAGAATAGGTCCATGGCAAACTGTCCTATGCCTGTCTGGGGTTATACCTCTTTGTCATACCAGAACACACTTTAAGCCAGTTGAATAGGGTCACTGGAGTTGTATTTTACTGCAGACCTTTTCTTTTGTGGATGCTTCTCTGATATAATCCAACAAAATTTGCATTAATAGGGGAATTGGTAAAGCTAGTTCTATTAATTTCCCTCAAAAACTGAATGAAAACTGTATACAGAATTGCTGAGTTTGCACATTATACAATCATGATTTGTTTATTGTCATTTAAACCATGGTTACTTAAGCCATGATTCATGGTTTACAGCAACCAGATTCATGCAGCATTCTGAGATATGAGAAAATTATATTATGGCCTGGCGATGTATGAAACCTTAATGGTGATAAATTATATGTAAAGAACTGGTATTCCTAGTAGCAGCATGGCCATTAAATGGAAGGTATGGCAGAACACACCTGAAAGGCACCTTGCTAGATAAAGCTGTTTAGATTATGGTCTTATACTTTTGTACAGATGATAACCACAGTACCAAGGAGACACATAAATGATTTATGAATGCTTGTAGATAGAATAATTTTATCAAACTATAACAACTAATATTAGAGAGCTAAGAGGTACTGTTACTGAAATGTTCTGTTTTAAATACATTATCAATCATTATTCATTATCATACATTGTCTGGCTTGTCACTGTTCTAGCCTTCCCCAATCTAGTACTCTCCACATGTTTTGAAATTAAAACTCCTACAATTGTAATCCCAACATATTACATACTTGATGGGAATTCTGAGAGTTATGCTCCCAGAACATCTGTTTGGGGAAGACTGCTGTTTCATTCCTATTCATTTCCTTGTCCCCTGTTAACAAAGACTTTCCTGTCTTTTTTCAGTCTCCCCTATATTTCTTAAATATATGTTTCTATATAAAAGTATTAATTTTCAGGTGCTTTTGCCATGATTGCAAAAATAGACCATTTTCTATTTAATAGGCACTGAATTAGTCAAAAAAGCAGATTTACTCTATATCTGAATAGAAGCTTAGATTGGCTTAGTTCTCTAAATTATATAGCCAAAATTCCACAATGTTATGAAAATCTTGCGGATAGGAGAAGAAAAGATACAAGATTTTCATCCGGTAGAGTGACTAGAAGATGAGTGTCGAACCCATTCCTTTGAACTACTGTAATCCCTGACCTTTGTTCTTAGTTGCTGAACTTATTTATTTATTTATTTCAATTTATATAACTGCCCCTCTCTCCATAGTGACTCTAGGCAGTGAACAAAGTATAAATGGAAACCACAATATAACATCTTACAACATACAATTCTAAATATATGAATTAAAACAAAAACAGAGCTGAGAGTAAAAAGCAATATGATATAATACCAGCTCACCCAGGTTTCACTAACTTCACAACCCCCATGTTTAGACAAACACCAGGTTTTCAACTCTTTCCATAAGACCATCAAGATTGGGGACAATCTGAGCTTAAGTGGCAAGGTGTTCCAGAGGACAGGCATCACAACAACAGAAAAAAACCGTGAATTGTCTGTGATTCTTTGGCATTGCTTTCTAGTGAATTTGTATAATTAGAAACCTGTATAAAATTATAATTGATATCTTTAAATTTATATTTCTCATGGATTTTACAGAGATAATTGGCTTGATTTGGGTATGAAACTACTTTGCAATCATTTTCCAAGTTCTGTGAATTTTTATTATATCAATGTATTCATTTTGTTGTGCACTTTCATTTTCTTTTCCTGCTTCTGCAGTTAGTTAAGCACCTACTTTTAATGAAAAATAATGTACTGTGATAATTTTGATGTCCACAGAAAAACATTTATTGTTTCCAATACTGAAAATGGAAGAATTTTTTTTTTTCCTCCCATCATGATTCATTATGTATTTTTCTCCTGGCATAAGGTAACTTATTGTCCTACTACCTTTCAGTTACATGTAGAAGCAATATCTCTTTCTGCACCTTTTAAAAATTGTCTTTCTGAAGAGAAAAGATAACATACTGGTTCTAACTAGAAAGAGTCTTCATGTGCTTCTTTGTATTATCTTCTTTCCCTTTTGAGTTGAACATCTTCAGTAATATAATGTGAAGACTCTCTTGAGATAACAGGATTAAATGTTTATTAGAAGAAGGGTTTCAAAACAATTGTAGTTCACACTGAATTTTACCACAGTTTGGCTGAAATACAGTCAGGACCAGAAATATTGGAATAAGGATAACTGTTTTGGCATTTGGCCTCTGTACCCCACCACACTGAAGTTGAAAGGAAACACACCCAGATGGGAGCGAAGTCAGGACTTTCAGCTGTAATTCAAGGGGTTTGACAAAAGTGGGGCACTAACGATTCAGAAAGTACAGCCAGTGGCATGCACACAGACCCATCATTGGTGGTGCATAAGTAAGAGAATGAATGGCTAACAAGCAGCTGCATGGCCAGGTGTGGCCTGTTTCCTGGGTACCCCATGATCAATCAAGCAGATAAAAGGCCTGGAGGTGGTTCTGAGTGTTACATTTGCATTTGGTAGCTGTTCACTGGAACTCTCAACATGAGGTCCAAAGAGGTGTCCATGTGAGTGAAGGAGGCCATGATTAGGCTGAGAAAACAAAATAAAACCATCAGAGAGATAGCAAAAACATTGGGAGTGGCCAATACAACAGATTGAAGCATCCTGAAAAAGAAGGAATTAACTGGCAAGCTCAACAACAGCAAAAAGCCTGGAAGACCATGGAAGACAGCTAAAGTGGATGACCGCAGAATTCTGCTCATGGTGAAGAGGAACCCTTTCACAACATCTAGCCAGGTCAAGAACGCTCTTGAGGAGTTAGGCATATCATTGTCAACATCTACAGTCAAGAGACAGCTTTATGAATGTAAATACAAAGGCTTCACAACAAGGTGCAAATCACTGATAACGCTCAAGAACAGAAAGGCCAGATTAGATTTTGCCAGCAAACACCTAAAAAAGCCTGCCCAGTTCTGTAATAAGATTCTTTGGACTGATGAAACCAAGATTAACTTGCACCAGAATGATGGGAAAAGAAAACTATGGAGAAGGAAATGCTCATGATCCAAAGCATACCACATCATCTGTCAAACATAGTAGAGGCAGTGTTATGGCATGGGCATGTATGGCTGCCAATGGAACCGGGTCACTGGTGTTTATTGATGACCTGACTGCTGATAAAAGCAGCAGGGTAAATTCTGAAGTGGATAGGGCTATACTTTCTGCTCAGATTCAGCCAAATGCTGCCAAACTGATAGGACGCTGCTTCATATTGCAGATGGATAATGACCCAAAACATATAACGAAAGCTACCCAAGAGTTTCTCAAGGCAAAGAAGTGGGACGTTCTTCAATGGCCAAGTCAGTCACCTGATCTCAACCCAATAGAGTATGCTTTTCACTTACTGAAGACAAAACTGAAGGCAGAAAGACCCACAAACAAGCAGCAGCTGAAGGCAGCTGCAGTAAAGGCCTGGCAAAGCATCTCAAGAGAGGAAACTCAGCATTTGGTCATGTCCATGGGTTCCAGACTTTAGGCAGTCATTGACTGCAAAGGATTTTCATCCAGGTATTAAAGGCGATCCTTATGTTTGTCATGATGTTGGTTTATTCCATTACTTATGAGCCACCAACGGTGTGTGTGTATGCCACTGGCTGTACTTCCTGAATCGTTAGTGCCCCACTTTTGTCAACCTCCTTGAATTACAGCTGAAAGTCCTGATTTCACTCCTACCTGGGTGTGTTTCCTTTCAACTTCAATGTGGTGGTGTACAGAGGCCAAATGCCAAAACAGTTATCCTTATTCCAATATTTCTGGTTCTGACTGTATATGCAACTAAAATGCATCATGCTACAGATTAACATCAAACTAATTCATTAATGGCATTGGTGGCAACTTTGCTAGAATAAATATGTAATGATAACAGTCATTATGATTGGAGAGGCTAGCTATGTGAACTTGGTGAGATGTGATATATGATGCCTGGATTAGAGGGAACAGATGCAAGTAACTAGACCAGCCTTTCTCAACCTTTTGACCCTGGAGGAGCCCTTGAAATATTTTATAGGCCTCAGGGAACACCTGCACATTCAAGCTCAAATATAGGCCAGAAGTTACACATTTATTATATTTGTTTCATGTGTAGGCCTGTATATGTGCATTAATAGTGTTCTTAAAACTAAAAATAAAGAATGAAACTTACCTCTTTAATGTGAAACCTGCGCTTGTTTTTTGCTGCACTAATTCTCAATTCTGGGCCAAACTTGAGATAAGCACATATAGATTTCATCTTCAACTGAAATAAGACGATTTCTGTCTTTGCTTTTGATGCTTGTTAAGTAACAAAAAGCTTGCTCACACATGTAAGAAGTTGAAAACTGCAGCAAAATGTTCAGTGTCTTCCTATGAATGGCAGGATACTCTTCTTTCACAGAAATCCAGAACTTATCCATGGGCAGATCAGTGACTTTCATCTTAAGTTTATGACCAGACCACAGCTCACAAAGTTTTTCCTCTTCCTTCAAAGTGAAGTTCTCCGGCTGAGCAGAAGATGCAAAGAAAGGAACCCTCTCCCAGTGATAAGTTTGTATTGAAAGGGCGGGAAAGTACTGATCAATTTTGTTCTGCAGTACTTCCAGGTGGTTTTCAATTAGATTTGAGACTTTTTGGTATCCTTCCTCTCAACCCGAGCAGCAGTGGAAACATTTCAATATTTCCTTTTGCAACATGATATTCCAAACATTCAGTTTTCTTTTAAATCCAAGAATCCTGTCACTTGAAGTCAAAACATTTTCTCCAGTGCCTTACAGAGACTTGTTCAGCTGACTCATGTGATGAAAAATGTCTGCTAAGTGTGCTTAGTGGTTTCTCCAACCATTCTCCACCTTCAAAGCACTCAGCAAAATGTGGAATAGGATTTTCTTGAAAATACTCTTGCGATTCTGCCTTCAGCTCAAACACCGTGCTGAGAACTCTTCCTCTGCTGAGCCACCATATTTCTGTGTGTAACAGGAGACTTATGTGCTCTTTGTCCAGGTTTTTACAGTTTTAAAACATTCTTGAGTGACGTGGTCTTTGTTTAATAAAATTAACCATTTTTGTAGCATCATCCAGAACTTTTTTCATTTAATCTCCAAGAATTTTTGACACCATCATTTCTCTGTGAAGAAAGCAGTGTGTTGTGACAACATCAGGATTTTCTTTTGTTACAAGAGAAACGAAACCTCTCATGGAGCCAACTATTAATGAAGCACCATCAGTACAGATGCCAATACAGTTGTTCCAAGACAGACTTTTTGTTTCCGGATATAAAGACAAAACATTAAATACATCTTGGCCTTTGCATGTTTCATATAATTCTTTGTAGCAGAAAAAGTTTCCTTGAATTTCACCATCATTTACAAATCTTACAAATGCCGTAACATAACTTTGGTGAAATCTGTTGACTCATCAACTTGGATTAGAAAAGCTGCTTTTCTTCAGTTTATCACGCAAAAGCTCTTCATCATGTGACATGTCATCAATACGCCAATTTATTGTACTGTTTGACAGCGGAACCTTTTCAATTTCTTGTACTGCATCTGGTCATAGTGTTTTTCCCACTATTATTTTACATGCTGGCATCATTATTTTCTCACCAAAAGCATGACTTTTACTTTGCTGTGTAATAGGTTCTGCTACAAAATAACTTGCTTCTTAGGCTTTTTCATTGACTGTCATTTTATTAACAAAAGCTTTACTTCGTTTGTTCTGTGATTCCAATAGCTGTTTAAAATAATCAGAACTTTTACTTGTCATATGGCTGTGAAATATAGTTAAGTGTCTTTTGAATTTTGCTGGAACCTTTGCTGCATTTGTAAGTTGTTTGCCACAGATGAGGCACAATGGAATAGGACAACTTGGATCACCAGTCCATGTAAAACCCATTGATAAATAGTTTTCATTGTAAAGACGGACTTTTTTTTAGTCCATTGATGTACCAGTGCAGGGAAATGCCTGAGAAGATTTAAATTCTTATAATTATCATCATTAAACTTATCAGTATTGCCATTTTAGAATCCTCCTCTTCTATCTCACACCTCCTCTTCAGAAATTGCCACATTGGACCCTCAGACGTGACTGAATAAGTGTGCATGAAATTTATTTAAAATAACAGGATAAAATAACTACAGGAAAACCGCAGGGAAAAAATGCGGGAGGGAGAGACTGACATCACAGACTAAGTTGGACAAGTCCATTAATTTCTTAAAAAATGCGCTTCTCCCTCCCCTTCCTGCAATATATTCCTCCCTTCCTGTAATATCGCGTTCACCTATTATCAACGGTCTCCCCTATCTTGTGTCAAAAATTAGGAATGAATTCAACCAAATAAACACAGTCCTACAGCACACTACCAGAGAGCTCAAAAAGAGTTGTAACTATATTTTTGTTTGGTCTCTGCTCATCACTGAGAACGTGCATTGCCCGAAATAATTTTTTAAATAAATCATCATCTCTCAGGGAACCCCTAGTGACTTCTTGTAGAACTCTAGGGTTCCATGGAACCCTGGTTGAGAAACCCTAATCTAGACTGTTTTGAGAGTGTATAAAATTGGATTAGCTGAAGAGCAGTTAGGAACTGGGTGGAAACTTTCACGATAAAGACCTCTATTGTAAGGTTTGCTCATCTCTGATTAATATATGTATCATTACTAGTACATGCCATTGGCTTTTATGTAGGATAGAGAATTCTTAAATATACCATCAACTTTTGCAAAGATATATTTGGCTTTTATCTGACGAAGGAATTATGTCTTAATTCAAATAAATATGCATGGAAAAAAAACTTGCAGAGAACCTGCCTTTTATCATTTTCTTTTCTTTCCATCCAAAGCCTCTCCAGAGTATTGGGAAAGCTACCTGAATAGTTTGGAGCACCAGAAACTACTGTGGATGTTTTTGCTCCATCTTTGGCAGCAAAAGGAGAAACAGTTCAGTTAATTGAGGGCTGATCCGCATGACTGGCTTGCTGTACCACAAGTATAGATCCCTGTTCATTTCTCAAGGGCAGGAACATGTTATCCTATATATCCCCAGCCCACCACAAAGGCAACTGCCATCTGTCTTCCTTCAGCATCCAAAGTAGTGTTTTCCAACTTGTGCTGGTTCAAAGAGTGCTGACCTGTTCATCTGCCATACTTCATCTCATGGTAGGCAAACACCTCCATTCCAATAGGAACACCCACTTCCCTCCAGTGTGAATCATTGCTGATTTCCACTGGCATTTTTTTAAACAGGTTCACCAGTGGAACATAAAAAACTTTTTTTAAAAAAATTAGCAAGTTCAAAATGAAGCAAGAAAACAGTGGATTTCTTTTTGTTTTTATGTTTTTGGTTTTTTTTAGCTGGAAAAAATTTATAAAAGAATTTACCAGCTTCCCTCTGGATGAAATAAGAGGAAGAACTGTGGTGGGTTTTTTCACCGGTCCTCGAAAGTCATGCCAAAGTGAAGGAAAGCATATGGTGCTTTCCTGATGTTAGGGGAATCCGTCAGTTAGAGGAGAGCATGAAGCCATCCCCCATGCCCAAAGTGGAGGGAAGGAGTGACATCTGGAAAGGGATTTTTAAAGCTGGCTTCATTTCTATCCAGGTGATTTGAGATAAGCAGCAGAAGGCTGCTATAAGGAAGGACTTTGAATCCTTCACCCCCATTTTCATGGCTTGTATTTCACTTGGTAAATCTCTATAACGAAGACTGCAGGTTTATTTTTTCCCACAGACTTCTTCATTTATCATTGCTCTTCCTACTATATTGCCATACATCTAGTTCACAACAAGCACAAATTTGGTTTTGTCTTTTATTCCTTGTTTTTTTGTTTGTTTTCAGTATTAAACAGCTAATAGTTTCATTCATAAATAGTTAAGACATAACACCAAACCGTAAGTCATGGTTCACAAGCTGTCATGCCCACATTCATATATTAAAGTGAACAAAAACCTCAAAATGATAATCTGCCTTTATGTAATATGTAAATCCAGCCACTCTGTTGTCCATTCATGTTTCCTTCCCTTTACAGTTTTCCAGTAGTTAATTTCCTCCTATTTTACTGGCAAAAATTTGTCATCTGTCTTGCCTTCCTTGCTTTTTCTTGTTGTGCTTCAGTAATAGTTATACTTTGAATAGAGGGGAGTTCTATAGAATGATGTCATAATTTTGTTCATTTACTACTAATTTGTACTTTTCATCCCATCCCATCCCATCCTTGAGCTAGTCTCTTGCCTTTCTAACAGCTGGTGTCCTCAATTAGCTACATGTTTCCCCATAACAAAAACTTGTTTCTGACCAGATGGAGGAATAAATTGTCTGACTAATGATGGACCATTGTTTGTGCTCTTCTGTTAACTTAGAATGTGCTAAATGAAAATTATAAGATCAGCATATGTTCAAACTTGTACTCAGTTCTGGGGTTCAAATAATATTTTGTGGCCATATTAAACATTTGAAAAATAAGCTTGGCAATATTGGCTTATGGAATGAAAGTAGAGAAACTGGAAACTGGAGAAAAATATCAAGTATGTAATATGTAGATGTTCTGAATTATTTCTAGAAATCATGATGGAAAAGGGATGTCATGTTGCCTTAGGATAGCATATGTACTCTTAAAGAAAAAAAAATCTACAATATAATTTTTGATACCTAAAATCAACTTATGCATATACAGGCATCTCATTCAATATAACTTATGGATAATTAAATTAATATATAGACCATTCATTTACTGTTGAAAATGATTTGAAAATATGCAGCAAAATTTCATATACAAATTTATTTATTTAAAATTTACATGGCTGTCTATCTTGTGAAACACAACCCTAGGCAGCTAACAGCAATAATAAAAATGCAACAATAAAATAATCCAGCAAGCAAACAAGAAAAACCCAGCACTCAATCAACAATATCTATCCAAGTATACAGTCTCCTGGGCTCCAATCTTGCTAGCCCAATGCCTGTGGGAAAAGCCAGCTGTTACTTTTTCCTAAGCCATTTAGAGTCCTATAGGTCAACATTAGAACTTTTTCTAAAAAGCATCTTGAGTATATTGCTGAGGAAGCTGAAGAGGTTTTTGCAAAGAAATATTATCTGGGACTGAAAATGTTGACTTTAACAAATGTGGAAAGCTTACATCATAAAACAATTGCATGAAAAGGCTTCAGAACAGCAGCAAAAATAATGACTAATGTACTAGTATAAAAAGTTTGTAATATCTTCTGACAGCTTATTTGATTGCAGTTTATAGTACAATTTTATTTAATTATTACTCTGAAGAATTATACATCAGATATATCTCTCATAAAGAAGTCTTCAAAATATCATCTTCCCATGCTTTTAAAACAAACATTTTAAGCTATTCAACATTGATTTAAATGTGGAAACACCTGAAACCTTACCATCTTTTATTCTAGCACTTGTTTTCTTCTTACATTTATAGATTTTTGTTTTCATCATGGCACTGGGCGTGGCTGCATTTGTTGATCAGGCTCTAAATGTGGGTAGTTTTTTGTATGTTATTGAGGGTTTGTGGTGATGGCAAGTAGCATGCTGGTGAAGTTTGCTAGGTTCTCCCCGGATCAGACTGCTGGATGGAACTGGTCCTTCCTGTTGGGATGCACCTAGAAACCTCTGGATATGGTCATCAGGTTTGGAATGGGTGTCATCAGTATACTGATAACACCCCCTTCTGTTGTTCCTTATCATTATAATTCACAGGAAGGCATTGGCACCCTTTAGCATTGTTTAAATTCAATAATTGATTGGATGAGGACTAAAATTAAATCCAGACAAAACAGCAATACTGTTGGTAATGAGAAAGCTGGACTCAAGGTAGAGGTGAAGCTTATTTTGGATAAAGTTGTTCTTTTCCCCAAAGAGTAGGTTCTTAGTATGGGACTGCTCCTTGGCCCCCAGTTGTTATTGAATTTACACATGAAGGCTATGGCAAGGAACATCTTTTTATAACTATGGTTAATATACTAACTTTGATTCTTCCTGAGCTAGTCTGACTTGGCCATTGTTATCTGTGCCTTGGTTACATCTTATATGGACTATTGCAATGTGCTTTATGTGGGGCTGCCCTTGAAAAATGTCCAGAAATTGTTGTCAGTGCAAAAATGACCAGATAACCTGTTGTCTGGTGCAAATTATTTAATTTTTTTATTTTATATATCAAATTTATATCACCGCCCAACTCCCCCACAAGGAGGGACTCTGGGTGGTTCACAACCAAACAATTTATAATCAATAAAAACATAAATAATACAGTATAAAATACAATTATTAAATATAATAAAATCCAAGCGATGGTGATTGTCAGGCCTAGCCCAAGGAACTCCAAGAGACAATGCAAAATCAGTTCAGCTATGTTTATTGGCTACAATCTCTAGCAAGAATCTTCCCAGACTGAAACCCCAGCTCCCAAGTCAGCCAGCCGCAACAGTGTGAATTCCTCAGGGAGGTGCCAATCCCATCCTCTTGTAGTGATAATATTTCAGCCTGTGACCAGATAATATCGGTCAAAGGTAAGACTAGGGAACCAGCCATCCCCAAAACTGACTATTCCCAAGTTATGTATTTGACAAGATGCACCAATTGCCAGTTACTCACCAGGCACAATTTAAGACACTAGTGTTGACCTTTAACACTCTTAGTGGTTTAGGACCTAACTGTCTGAGGAACCATCTCTGCTGCTTTTAACCTATCAAGTTATTTAGATCACCAGGAGAGACCCATTTGGAGATTCCCCTGCTGCTAGAAGCTTGCTCATCTGTATATGGAAGAGGGCCTTTTCCTTTGTGCCTATGAAATCCATTTTCTAAGCAGGTACCCTTGCCCCCCTACTCTCCTAGCATTTAGGAAAAAATGGCAGAAATCTCTCTCTTTCACCAAGTGTTTAATTATTGCTTGAACTGACCTTCAAGTTGCTAATTTTAATTTTGCTCTGATTTTAATTATATAGCAGAATGTCAGGATTTCAATTAGATAAATATCACAAATAGAAATTAAATTAATAGGAATTGAAAGAAACCATCAGAAGACTGGGAAATGAGTAATGAACATATTTATCTACTGTAATTCCTTATCAATGATTGAAGAAATGCTATTTTTTTTCTTTTTAAAGAATTGGGATAATAAATATTGCTAATATTGCTTCAAATCTTCCCAAAGTTGTTGCTTTAATTTGAGTGCCTTGATTTAGTATATCTCTAGGTTTGTCTACCGATTTTCCCTTAGTATTATTACTCCTTTATACCAGGAAGCATATATTCAGTGAGAAGTCTTCTCAAGGATACCTAATAAAGACCTTGTGTTATTCTTCTGCTTCATGCAAATTACCTTATTCCCTCCTGATAGCAAGTGACTTTGAAACAAGACTGCTGTTTTTAATCCTAACAGTATCTGCTTCTCTGCAGTGTATTTAATTAAAACCAGGTAGCCTGTCCTGATGAGATGTTCAATGTAGGGGCAGCTCTTTAAGAATCTTACCCCAGAAAACTGTCTTGTCCACATACCAGCTGCTGAAAGTTGAATAGGATGTTGATATTGCATCCAGAGTTAATTCTGCCATTTACTTGTTATACAATTTAAAACTGAATACTTCAGATTTTTTAAAAATAATATTTCCCCAGGACCTCATATAAGAATTGATTCTGGTTTTTCCAGTGCAGGTTGCTTCAGTGCTAGCTATGAATGTGAAGACAGCCTTTCCTTGTTTATTTATACAATTTATATTTTCATGGTCTGATCTATAAGAGAAATTTCAGTAAAGATACATAGCTAAAAATATAGAAGCAACTTTAAGATAACAATAAAATCAAAAGTTCTTTTAGGCAGGTAGGTTTTTACTTAACTCTTTCTAGCAGTGTGAATTTTTGTATGGACTAAAATGTACATAAAATCTTTAAAATGCTTTTTGAGTAAAATTTATTGAAAGGGCTCTTTGAAACGTTTACGTCAAGTACATATAGCAATTGCAAGCATATAGTCAGTCCTTGAGTATTATAAACATTTGGCCTTTTTATGTGTAATATGGTAAAGTTTTTTATGTTGTTCTCAGTAATCTTGGGTTAGGAATTTTTTAGGAACCATCTTCCTCTTGAAGTTGATTAAAAGTTCTCTGTATGTACTTGTCTGGTTTAACTGAATCATATTTCTGTAAGAAATCCAGTGATATAAATAAGACTTATTGACTTTTTAAAAACTTAATGTTTATTGCTACAGGATAAAAAATGGATTCTCAATCATGAAGATGTCACTCTGGGAGAATTACTTGGCAAAGTAAGTAATTATCAAAACGGTGGGGAAAACCCTAAATATTAAACCTTATTGGGAAGCACCTTCTTCTTTCAAGATATAGTGGTTATTAAGCCTTCTCAATTCATGATAGAACATCTGTTTTAGCTTATGCTCCAATGTGTCTCTTTGATTTGGGGTCTTTGCAGAATATCAGCTACAACAGTGAGAAGTCAGGAGGAATCAAGCAAGACAGGACTGTAGGGATTCACAGTAGATTTGAGCGTAGATCATTGAGGGCAATATGTGGTCTACTTATTACCACAGTTCTACATCTGTGAACCATAGATCTTAATAAGATATTGTTATGAGGTACACTGAGGTAGAATGTTAATATCAATTTTGATTTACATTCATTGAAATTAATGATTGAGAATTTATTTGCTTGCTTGCCTTACTGAATTTCTATGTCACTCCAGTCAATTCTGACCAACTGATTTTCATCAGTTCATTGCCAGATTTCTCTAGTTTGAGGGAAAGATAATGTTTAATCTCATTTTGCTAACATTTTATTATTAAATCTCACCAGTTAGTTCCAGTAGTGCATTTTAAAAGTTTATTGATTCTAATGCAAGTTTTAATGCAATCTCCCAACTGAAATAAGTGAAGTTTAACTTTAATAATAAAACTTAGTGAGATACTACATTTAATTTTTAATGAAGATTATGCAGAATCAGAATAATAACAACCAACTTTACAAGCTTATTTGATTTACAAGTTTCCTGTTATCTGTTCCTTTACTGGGTTTATATTCTTCTTTTTACTTTTGTGTAGTTATTTCTTCTATTTGTTTACTGTTTCTTTCTCACCATTCAGCAGCCAATACATTTTTGCTCAAAGCCAGCTCAATAGACAATTTTAATAAATAATAAAAATATTTGCTATAAATTTACAGATTTATGAGATGCTCAAATAAATAGTTGGGACTTAGGGAAAAATGATAAAACCGCTTTATTTGATTAATAAATATGTCTCCCTCATTTAGAGAGAAGGAGCACACAGCTAAGGGAAGCTAAATTTGCTGCATCTTCCTTGATTTCTTATTTTGAGTCCTAATATTTGTACTAGATAGAGGTTAAGGGAAATGTTAGGAGGGAAACATGAGAAAGGAAGTAGGCATAACAAGATAAAAAAGGATATGGACAATTTCCTTCCCTGGCATGTTTCCTGTTTTTTTTTCAGGAAACATACAGTACTGTGCAAAAGTTTTAGGCAGGTATGAAAAAATGCTGTAAAGTAAGAATGCTTTCAAAAATATCTATTGTAATTGTTTATGTTTATCAATTTACAAGATGCAAAGTGAGAAAACAAAAGAGAAATCTAAATCAAATCAATATTTGGTGTGACTACCCTTTGGCTTCAAACCAGCATCAATTCTTACACTTGCACACATTGTACACTTGCACAAAGTCAGGGATCTTGTAGGATTAGAGTCAGGTATATGATTAACCAATTATACCAAGCAGGTCCTAATGATCATCAATTTCATATAGGTTGAAACACAGTCATTAACTGAAACAGAAACAGTTGTGTGGGAGGCTTAAAACTTGGTGAGGAACAGCCAAACTCTGCTACTAAGGTGAGGTTGTGGAAGACAGTTTCATGTCACAGGTCATACACCATGGCAAGACTGAGCACAGCAACAAGACACAAGGAAGTTATACTGCATCAGCAAGGTCTCTCCCAGGCAAAAATGTCAAAGCAGACTGGGGTTTCAAGATGTGCTGTTCAAGCTCTTTTGAAGAAGCACAAAGAAACGGGCAACATTAAGGACCGTAGACTCAGTGGTCGGCCAATGGCAGATGGAAGACACATCATGCTTACTTCCCTTTGACATCGGAAGATGTCCAGCAGTGCCATCAGCACAGAACTGGGGGAAACCAGTGGGACCCAGGTACACCCATCTACTGTCTGGAGAAGTCTGGCCAGAAGTGGTCTTCATGGAAGAATTGCGGCCAAAAAGCCATACCTCCAACATGAAAACAAGGCTAAGCGACTCAACTATGCATGAAAACATAGGAACTGCGGTACAGAAAAAAGGCAGCAGGTGCTCTAGACTGATGAGTCAAAATCTGAAATATTTGGCTGTAGCAGGATGCAGTTTGTTCGTGGAAGGGCTGGAGAGCGGTACAATAATGAGTGTCTGCAGGGCACAGTGAAGCATGGTGGAGGTTCCTTGCAAGCTTGGGGCTGCATTTCTGCAAATGGAGTTGGAGATTTGGTCAGGATCAATGGTGTCCTCAATGCTTAGAAATACAGGCAGATACTTATCCATCATGCCATACCATCAGGGAGGCGTGTGATTAGCCTCAAATTTATTCTGCAGCAGGACAACAACCCCAAACATACAGCCAATGTCATTAGGAACTCTCTTCAGCATAAAGAAGAACAAGGAGTCTTGGAAGTGATGGTTTGGCCCCCACAGAGCCCTGATCTCAACATCATCTGTCTGGGATTACATGAAGAGACAGAAGGATTTGAGGCAACCCATATCCACAGCCCCCTTCATGGATCACTGCCTTGTCGTGGTGAAAGGGCTTGCGTAACTCAGTGAAGCCATGAGCTATACCGTGCAGGGCCACCTAAGACGGACAGGTCATGACAGAGAGTTCTGACAAAATGTGGTCAACTGCAGAAGGAAATGGCAACCCACTCCAGTATCCTTGCCAAGAAAACCCCATGGACAATGTTAAAAGGCTAAAAGATATGACGCCGGAAGATGAGCCCCTCAGGTCGGAAGGTGTCCAATATGCTACTGGGGAAGAGCGGAGGGCAATTGCAAGTAGCTCCAGAAAGAGTGAAGCGGCTGGGCCAGAGCCGAAAGGACATTCAGCTGTGGATGTATCTGAAAGCAAAAAGAAGGTCCAATGCTGTAAAGAACAATATTGTATAGGTACCAGGAATGTAAGATCTATGAACCAAGGCAAGCTGGATGTGGTCAAACATGAGATGACAAGATTGAACATTGACATCTTGGGAATCGGCGAACTGAAATGGACGGGAATGGGTGAATTTAATTCGGGTGACCATTATATCTGCTACTGTGGTCAAGAAACCCTTAGAAGAAATGGAGTTGCATTCATAGTCAATAAGAGAGTGGGAAAGGCAGTAATGGAGTACAACCTCAAAAACGACAGAATGATCTCAGTGTGTATCCAAGGCAAACCATTCAATATCACAGTCATCCAAGCCTATCCCCCAACCACTGATGCTGAAGAAGCTGAAGTTGACCGGTTCTATGAAGACCTACAACACCTTCTAGAACTAGCACCAAAAAAAGATGTCCTTTTCATCATAGGGGATTGGAATGCTAAAGTAGGAAGTCAAGGAGTAATCGGAATAACAGGCAAGTTTGGCCTTGGAGTACAAAATGAAGCAGGGCAAAGGCTAATAGAGTTCTGTCAAGAGAACAAGCTAGTCATAGCAAACACTCTTTTCCAACAACACAAGAGACGACTCTATACATGGACATCACCATATGGTCAATACCGAAACCAGATTGATTATATACTTTGCAGCCAAAGATGGAGAAGCTCTATACAGACAGCAAAAACAAGACCAGGAGCTGACTGTGGCTCAGATCATGAGCTTCTTACTGCAAAATTTAGGCTTAAATTGAAGAATGTAGGGAAAACCACTAGACCACTCAGGTATGACTTAGATCATATTCCTTGTGAATACACAGTGAAGGTGATGAATAGATTTAGAGGATTAGATTTGGTAGACAGAGTGCCTGAAGATTGTACAGGAGGCAGCAACTAAAACCATCCCAAAGAAAAAGAAATGCAAGAAAGCAAAATGGCTGTCTGATGAGGCTTTACAAATAGCTGTGGAAAGAAGGAATGTGAAAAGCAAGGGTGAAAGGGAAAGATATAAGCAACTGAATGCAGATTTCCAGAGAATAGCAAGGAGAGATAAGAAGGCCTTCTTAAATGAACAATGCAAAGAAATCGAGGAAAACAATAGAATGGGGAAGACTAGAGATCTCTACAAGAAAATTGGAGATATGAAAGGAAAGTTTAGTGCAAAGATGGGCATGATAAAGGACAAAAAAGGCAGGGACCTAACAGAAGCAGAAGAGATTAAGAAGAGGTGGCAAGAATACACAGAAGAACTATACAAGAAAGATCTTAATGTCCCTGATGTCCATGCTGGTGTGATCACTGACCTTGAGCCAGACATCCTAGAGAGTGAAGTCAAGTGGGCCTTAGGAAGCATTGCTAACAACAAAGCTAGTGGAGATGACAGTATTCCAGATGAGTTATTTAAAATATTAAAAGATGATGGTGTTAAAGTGCTGCACTCAATATGCCAGGAAGTTTGGAAAACGCAACAGTGGCCACGGGATTGGAAAAGGTCAGTTTATGTTCCAATTCCAAAGAAGGGCAATGCCAAAGAATGCTCAAACTATTGCACAATTGCACTCATTTCACATGCTAGCAAGGTTATGCTCAAAATCCTACAAGCTAGGCTTCAGCAATACATGAACCGAGAACTACCGGATGTACAAGCTGGGTTTCGAAGAGGCAGAGGAACTAGAGATCAAATCGCCAACATTCGCTGGATCATGGAGAAAGCATAAGAGTTCCAGAAAAACATCTACTTCTGCTTCATTGACTATGCAAAAGCCTTTGATTGTGTGGATCACAACAAACTCTGGCAAATTCTTAAAGAGATGGGAGTACCAGACCACCTTACCTGTCTCCTGAGAAATCTGTATGCGGGCCAAGAAGCAACAGTTAGAACCAGTCATGGAACAACCGATTGGTTCAAAATAGGGAAAGGTGTACGACAAGGCTGTATACTGTCACCCTGCTTATTTAACCTATATGCAGAGTACATCATGAGAAATGTCAGGCTGGAAGAATCACAAGCCGGAATTAAGATTGTAGGGAGAATCATCAATAACCTCAGATATGCAGACGATACCACCCTAATGGCAGAAAGTGAAGAAGAACTAAAGAGCCTCTTGATGAGGGTGAAAGAGGAGAGTGCGAAAGCTGGCTTGAAACTCAACATTAAAAAAACTAAGATCATGGCATCTGGACCCATCAATTCCTGGCAAATAGAAAGGGTAGAAATGGAAGCAGTAACAGACTTCATTTATTTGGGCTCCAAGATCACCGCAGACGGAGACTGCAGCCATAAAATCAAAAGACACTTGCTCCTTGGGAGGAAAGCTATGGCAAACCTAGATAGCATATTAAAAAGCAGAGACGTCACCTTGCTGACAAAGATCCGCATAGTCAAAGCTATGGTTTTTCCAGTAGTAATGTATGGCTGTGAGAGCTGGACCATAAAGAAGGCTGAGCGCCGAAGAATTGATGCCTTTGAACTATGGTGCTGGAGAAGACTCTTGAGAGTCCCCTGGACTGCTAGGCGGTCAAACCAGTCAATCTTAAAGGAAATCAACCCTGATTGCTCATTGGAAGGATCGATAATGAAGCTCAAGCTCAGATACTTTGGTCACCTAATGCGAAGAGGGGACTCTTTGGAAAAGACCCTGATGCTGGGAAAGATTGAAGGCAAAAGGAGAAGAGGACGGCAGAGGATGAGATGGTTAGATAGCATCACTGAAGCAATGAGCATGAAACTGAGCAAACTCAGGGAAGCAGTGAAGGACAGGAAGGCTTGGCGCAATATGGTTCATGGGGTCATGAAGAGTCGGACACGACTTAACGACTAAACAACAACAACAAAAATATCCACAGCAGATCTGTGGTTAGTTCTCCAAGATGTTTGGAACCTGCCAAGTTCCTTCAAAAACTGTGCAAATGTACCTCGAAGAATTGATGTTGTTTTGAAGGCAAAGGGTGGTCACACCAAATATTGATTTGATTTGGATTTCTCTTCTGTTCGCTCGCTTTGCATTTTGTAAATTGATAAACAATTACAATATATGTTTTTGAAAGCATTCTTGCTTTACAGCATTTTTCACACCTGCCTAAAACTTTTATACAGTACTGTAAATCCTCTCCCCACTTTTTACACAATCAGGGCAGTCCCAAGTAGTCTGCTTGCTTTATTTATTAATCGAATGTATAAGGCAGCCCATCTATCCAGTGAAACTTTTTTTGTCTTAATGGTGTTGGGTGTTTCTCTTAGTGAAATCTTCTTCCACTATACAGTATTGGGGAACATACGCATCTGGTTTTGCAGTCAGGTGATAAAGTAGGATTTGAAAATCACAGTTGCCTTTAATTGTCTTTATGTTCACTTTATCAGTTTATACATTTTACTGAAAGCCTTATGCTATGCTTTCATGACAAGTAAAAGGGTACACATTTTCCTAAATTAAACAAATAGTGCAAAATTCATATTAAAACAAATGTAACCTCAGTTTATAGCATGACAGTTACTAAGCACAAACTATTATTTGGATATGGCTGGTATTAATTGCATACAGCAATAGAAGCATTTTTTTTTTTTTTTTTTTTTGCAGAGTAAATACTGTAAGTATTTGCTTATCCTCAAGAATCCATTGCTAGACCCTACCATACTGGACAATTTTCATCCAGTATTCAATCTTCCCTTTTTAGGGAAGATTGTTGAGAAGGTGGTCGCACAACAGCTTTAGAGGTTCTTGAATGAAACGGATTATCTGGACCCCTTTCAGTCAGGTTTCAAGCCTGAGTATGGGACTGGAATAGCATTTGTTGCACTTTTAGATGACTGGCAGGAGTGGGATGGGGTAGCGCATCCATCCTTCCTCTACTTGACCTATGGTAGCCCAATACCATCAACCATGGTATCTTTCTGGACCAGCTGCAAGGATTGAAGGTGGGTGGCACTGTGTTGTACTGGTTCTCCTCCTTCCTTTGGGGCCAGTTTCAGTTGGTGTTGATTGGAAGTAAGAGGTCCTGCCTTTGGTGAGATATCATTAGTATGTTGATGATACCCAGCTGTATCTCCATTCCTAGTGAAGTAAGCAATGCTGTTGACATCCTATTTTGGTGCCTGGAGGCTGTGGGGGTTTGGATGGGTAGCAACAAGCTTCAATTCAACCCTTGCAAGACTGAGTAGCTTTTGGTTCGGGGCCAACTGGATCTGGAAATTTACTCTCTTTAGTTCTGGATGGGGTGGCACTGCCCCAGGCAGACCTGGTACACAGTCTAGGAGTCCTTCTGGACTAATGAGTTCTGCTCAACAAGCAGGTGACAGTCATGACTAGGAGGACGTTTGCGCAACTTCAGGTTGTGCACCAGTTGCACCCATTCCTGGACCAGGAGGCCTACACTCAGTCACTCACGCCATAGTCACCTCCCGCATGGATTATTGTAACATGCTCTACATGGGGCTGCCTTTGAACAGCATCCAGAAACTTCATCTGGTACAAAATGTGATGGGATGGGCAGTTACGTGTGCACCTAGATTAGGGCATGTTACAATATGAGCTACATTGTTTACCAGTTTGTTTCTGGATTCAATTCAAGGTGTTGATAATGACTTATAAATCCCTACATGGCATGGAGCCATATTTTTTGAGGGACTGTCTCTCCCCAATCACATCTACCCGTCCCATCAGGTCCAGCAGGAAGGGCACATTATAGGTCCCACCCACAAAGGATTGTCATCTGACAGGACCCAGGAGGAGAGCCTTTTCTGCTGCAGCAACCACCCTTTGGAAGGTCAGATTGGCCCCAACCTCACTGGCTTTCTGGAAGGGCCTGAATCCATGGCTTTGCCGACTGGCCTGGGGATCCAGTAATGTGGGTATGGAGCCTGCAAAGTGGCTGTATTGCTAGGGAAATTGAATGTGCTCTCCTGCGGATTATTTTTTTTTAATGGTTTTTAATTGTTGTTTCTAATGTTTTTAAATTATTTTTGTTGTTATGTCTTTTGTTACTTTGTTGTATTGTTTTATGTTTTTAACTTTGTTTGCCACTCAGAGTCACAAATATGAGATGGGTGGCTACATACATTTACCAAATAAATAAATAAATTGGTTTTGAATGGCCAAGCAGTCATTCAAGATCCCTATATCTTCTTTTGGGAACTCAGAAAAAAATGAACTACCATCAGCTTCTGGTCAAGGAAAGATATATAATGTTTGCTTCAGATACTTTTTCTAAGACCTAATGAACTGGCTCCCCAAACCTAAAGATACTTGCTTATATATAACTCATATGAAAATTGGTCTGTATCAAATTACTGACATCAGTCGGACTTAACTGTAAAAAGTGAGTTGGCAATATTAATTATTCTAAACAATATATGTGGCATGTCACATATTCACAGCAGTAAAAGTGGCTTAAGTGAAGTTTACCAAATTGTAGAGTACAAAATGGCCACCAAACAAGGATTCAGGTTTGGCATTTACCACATTCTCTGGTGGTAAAGATTTAATCATGTCCTATTTATTGGGTGTAAACAAGAAATTTTAAGAAGATGAAGTTGCCAGAAAATAGAGAACAACCCCTCTTCCTAGTGACATGGATTTGAAGGGCATAATATAAGTGCAAACATTGACAGACAACTTTTTAAAAAATCAAAACTCAAAGCTCTATGTGTCAACTAACACTGTTGACAGAACACAGCTTTAATCTATAATATCTTGATGGGAGTGAAGAAGAAAGTAAAGAAGAAATCCATGAACCATCTGGAACTGAAGAAACATATAGTTGGTACTGCAATATTTTCAACGTTGTCAGATTTTTTCTCAAGTGCTGGTTTTAAAATGGCAGGCTGTGTTTCAGTTTTTCCTGAGGAAGCAGCTAATATGAGGGGTAGAATTAGTTGCAAAATGAAGCAAGTAGTATTAAGTACAGGTAGGTCTCAATTAGTGTGGTTAATGAATCTCATGAAATTGTCACATTATTCAAATTTGCACTACTCAAAGTGATATTTCTGTGGGAAATATGGTAATTGGTTCCAGCTAGACAGAAATAGTCAATGAAAATTTTTAAACACAAATGTTTATATGTACATTAATGAACTATTATAGTAAAGGATAAAAATAACTTTTTAAAATGTATGGTTAACCAAATCACAGAATAGTTATAGAAAGCAAAATAAAAGAACATTCTACCATTGATTCAGGCATTCCAACATCTCGCCCTGTTTGAGTGTTGCTATGACCACGTTCATGTCATTCAGTTACATCAATTTTTTGTTCTAATGTAATGATGAGCCTCTTCTTTTTTAAACTTGTACTGTTTTCCTCTCACGGAATCTTCCTTTTCTCCTTTTTGCACATACAAAGATTAGCAGCATCTAAAACCCCAACTGCAACTGCCCTTGTGCTAGCCTCAATTGCACATGCGCTAGCCTCGCATTAACTGAATTTTGGGTAAACATGACTTGGCATCAATTTACAATTTGCACCAAATCAAATATCACATTATTCAACTCATACTAATTGCAACCAACCTGTATACAAGACAGATACTGCCTGATGCACAAGAAGTATTAGCAAACAAAAGAACATTGATAAGCAAAACAATAATTGCTGAATTACATGAACAGCTAACAATCCTGTCGAAACCATCAACTTCATAATATCAGTGTTCTTAATTCACTACTGTTTGTTATCCTGTGTGATGAAATAAGATGTACAAACAGAATTTTATTATGACATATGGAAGTTTGTTGGTTTTCAGGAGGCCTGGTATTGAGAAGTCTATATGAACTTACAGATGAAATGACATTGTTAACATCTTCAGGAGTATAGATTAGCATATGAAATTGTGTCACCTTGAAGATTATTCCTGGTTTTAAACAAACTGGTCCCTTCAAGGAACACAGAAAACTATGTCTGATACCTGTTTTTAAAAAATGAGGGCAAAACAAAAAATAAATTAAATTACTCAAACCAAAAATAACTGTTTTGATAAATTCGTGACACTAATGGAATGTATAAATAAGGCAAAAAACAAGAATGAAGATTAGAGTTTTCCTCAGTTTGGAGTTATTATAAATAACTTGAAAATTCTGTCACTTCAATTTGAGACGTATATTTCTTCAAACTAAGATATAAAAGAAGGCTTGTACTGTATATGTATGAGTGTGTGGATTTTGAATTCATTCAATTCAAAAATGCCCTATTATTGAATGAAGAGACGTTGGTAAATCTTTCTTCAGTCACACGTTGAAACTCTTTTTAAAAAAATCATTTGAAGAGTTTTGGATGACAGTTCAGAGAATAACTTTTTAAGTGAAAAGATATTGAAGTCTTACTACCTTTTCTTTCAACATATTTTAATGAAAATGGCACAAAGTACTTAATAAAATTTACAAATACTGAAGTAGGCTGAAGGATGCTAATTCTTATATGTCTCACTTCAGATGTGGATGAAATACGCTGTCATATACAAGCTCATACATACCATTAATATTTCTAATTTATTGTATCATTACCGTTATGCTTATATTAAGTATAAAGTTGCACTCATGAGAATGTATTAAATATTAAATATTAAAACATGATTTATTTAAATATTCCTTTTGTATTTTTATTTAAAAAGAAAGAAACATGTGTGTGTGGATGGATGGATAGATAGATCTATAATTTAAAAAATTTAAAAAACATTGCCTTATGGAGTTTTACTTTACTCCTTTAAGATTTAGCCACATATAGTCTCTAAACTAGAACCAGTGTTAAAAGATGATTTTGCTGCTTTGTGTAGCAGTTTTCTGTTTGTGCTTTAAAGAAGACTAATATGTATGCTTAGGCCTAATATAATTCTGGTAATGTTATAGCCATATTTGAAGTGATTATTTTCAAACCGCTTGGGACCATTGATGCTGACATGGGGAGGAACTGTACCATAGCTTTCCAGTATTACTTTATCCAATTGTACCAATACTCTTGGAGTTTCATGAATACTACACCAGAAAAAAAAATATTTTAACAAATAATTCTTTAAAACTATTTTAAAAGCTGATAACACTGGAGCCATATATACTCAAACTGTGATAAAATTTAACATAAATGCAATCTCCACCAAAGAGGACTCATTCTTCATATCTGTTAATCTAACTGATTTCACCAGGCCGCACACAGGAAGATTGTTAAGACCTGTAGGTGCATTCTTCCAAATAATATTATATTTGTTTATATTATTCTTTACCCTAATTTAATTTTTAAAAAGTCCTCTGGTAACAATAACAGAAAGTGTGTATCTGTGCGCGCACATGTATGCACCTTTGAGTCAGTGTTGACTCCTGGCAACTGCCTAGACAAGTCCCTGCAGTTTTCTTGGCAAGTGGTTTTCCTTTGCCTGCTTCCTAGGGCTGAGAGAGGGTGACTGGCCCAAAGTCACCCAGCTGGCTTTGTGCCTAAGGTGGGACTATATGGTATTTGACTAATCACTGTTCTGACAATCTGATTATCTTCTGAGAAATACTAACATTCAAGGTGACAAGGAAAGCATCATAATGTTGCAATATGAGCTCCACCACTTTGGGGCATGTGTGAGATGTGCCACACAGATAGAAAAAGTGCAGAGATTGTATTTTGATGCTACTGATGTCAGTCTGACTCCCCTTGTTCCCCACAAACCCCACTGCATTGCACTTCTTCATATGTAAAAAGCAGTATCTAGTTCTCTAAATCACCATGACCTTATATAAGAAAATTAATATGACTGCATTGGGTTAAGATTTTCTGGTATTATATGCATTGTAGAACATGATTTTGTTCACTGTTTTGTTCACTAACAACTTACAACATTTACAATTTTAGGGTAACTTTGGTGAAGTCTATAAGGGAACATTAAAAGATAAAACTCCTGTTGCTGTGAAAACATGTAAAGAAGATCTTCCTCAAGAACTGAAAATAAAGTTTTTATCAGAGGCCAGGTAAGTGTAAAAAAAACTGTTGGGTCCATCACATATCAAAATATGTAGTTTTAAAACAGTGTCATTTAGTGGCTGAAAGTATTTTCCCCTTCAAAATGTATTTCAAATTAATAGTGTTGATGTTTTTACGTTAACAATAATGTAGAAATCACTTGAATGAAGCCACTCTGGGAAAAAAAAGTCTTTTGGGAAAAATATGTTGTATATTGCAATAAAGTTTTCAATGAGTACAAATAGTTTATAGGCACCCTTTAATAGATTAATAAGTGTAGACTGGAAAATGTTTCAAGTTAACTAAAGTAACCTATCATTGTAATAAGTGGAACTAGAAACTGTTCCGTCATTGAAAATATCTTGAATTAAATTGCTGGGATGGGGGCAGGGCAGAGAAACCAGCAATAAGGAAATTATTCTAGATTTTTGTTATGCAGAAAGTGAATATTGTTAGATCTTTGCTGTTTTCATAAGCAAGTAATATCTAAAATGATGCTCTAAAGAATTGGGAGAAATCTTTCATGACTTGATTTCTCATTAGATTTGCTGGGAGAATAAATGTGAGTAAATGAACTGGATATTACCAATGCTGAAGCAAACTGCAGTGGAGAGGGAAGTTGGAATTCTGCCATTTTCACTTGGTCATGAACTTTTATTTAAATCTTTTGTATTTGAATTATTTCTTTTGCATTTCCAGATTAAATTGAGCATGCTGAACATGATGTTTCACATGGCATTTAAAAAGATTGGCTACAAAGAAGGAACAGCCACGTTATCTTTGGCAGTAGTTGGCTGTTCTGCATGATAGAGGCCAAAGGCCAATATTCCTTGCCTATACCAAGAGGCTTTTTCTTTGTGTGTATGTATACCTTCAAGTCAGTCTTGACTCCTAGCAACTGCCAGGAGAAATCAATGTAATTTTCTTGGCAACATTTTCTCAAGTGGTTTGCCATTGTCTTCTTCCTAGAACTGAGACAGAATCACTGGCCCAAAGTCACCCAGCAAGTCTAGAACTCACAGTCCCTTGGTTGCTAGTCTGGTGCCTTTAATTGCTAGACCAAACTGGCTCTCACAGCAAGAGTAGCAAGGCAGACTTTCTCTGTCTTATACCTAGCAGCCATAAGTGAAATATACAGACCAGACCCTCTCAGAATTTGCGGTGGAACAAGTCTGTGGGTGGTTGGGTATTTGTTCAGGGAGATCTGTCAAGAATAAAAGAGAGGGCATGCTAATGGGGACCATTTCAATATTATCTGTGAATAAAAAGAATAAAGGCAGAGGCAGGCCTTCAGGTAGTTGTAAAAAACAACAATTTATCTTAACTGTACCCCTTAAAGACCACTGTTTGAACACTCTTTGTATGAATATTCAGATAAGTTGGTGTTTTCTAGTTTTTGTTTAAGGAGTTTCCCCTGCTTTTATATCTTGGTCCAGCAAGTGCAAGTTGTATGAACTTGAAGATAGGACATCAATAAACACTTGAGCTTTCCAGATTGTTGTAAAGAGCTGATTAATAACATACCACATTTGTCTGTGAATCTATATAAATGCTGGAACAGTTTTGCCATGAAATTAAGGGCTAATACTGCCTTTCCTTATACATATCTCAAAAATGGCTAGGAATATCTGTTAAGATGATGGAGGTTATTTGTAGAAGTACAAAATAATCAGATTGAGTTTTGATTCCTAGATATTTTCAGATCTGTTCCTTAGTTTTCTGACTGTTCTTAAGTTATGAAAGCTTACTTTTGTTAATATTAATTTGAATATACTTGTGTTTGAGCAGTATTTATTAAAAGAAATGGCAGTAAACAAATCCCTTTTCATGAAAACTATGCAATTTCAAACATACAAATTGTGTCTTTTATGTTTTGATAAAAGTTGTTTGAACTAACCTGAATATTACATATATTGGGTTATGGGATTTTTTTTCTTTCTTATAAATTAAAGAGGATTTACAGAATGATATAGTGATGTGATGAAATTTTCCACCCCTTTGCAGAATACTCAAACAATATGACCATCCCAATATTGTAAAGCTTATAGGAGTATGCACTCAAAGGCAGCCTATTTATATTGTGATGGAGCTTGTTCCAGGTAATGTTGATTTATAGTATTATTTATTGTAAATAATATATTTATATTTCATTTCTCCTTCTCTTTTTTTTTTTCCTCTCTCTCTCCCTTTGTATTTTGTTGCCTTGGACATGCATCTTGTTCTTTTTACTTACATCACTTTTGAATTTAAACATGGTGATTTATAAGGATTAGACAGAAGTGGCTCAGGCAAATTCAGAATCATACTAATATTTTGCTTTTGCCAGGAGGTAGAGGTTGTATCAAAACTATAGCTCTTTGATACATCTCATTGTAAATTCTTCTGGAACATGGAAATAAGCGATCTGTGCTGATCCGTATTACTTGTAAATATTGAATACATAAGAAAAAAGTAAATAAGAAAACTCTGTAGTATGATATCTATTAAATTAATAAAGAAATATTGATTAATATGTCATCTTCACATAAAAGAAACAAGGATGAGAGTTAAGAGAAGCTATTCTGCAAGATTGTTTTCATGCATTTTCCACATGGTGATTTCCATGCATGAATCTTTGTGCTCGTAATGTTGGTATTTGCAAACATTGGTACGTTTTGCAATCAATGTACATGTAATGATGGGAAGCAAGATATATTGTTTATAATCCTTAAAGAAGCATGTGTCCCTTTTACAAACAAAATCAAGTTGTGAAAATATTGCTTTGGAGAATGGATTGTTGTATTTTTGCTAAACTACATTTGTCTTAAAATATTTTTGATAAGACTGGGGAGAAAAAGAATATTTCATATAGAGAAGAGAATTGCAAGTCACAAGATAAGTATTTCATTTAGTTCTTTGGTGTAACGCAGGTATTTAAATGATTATGTAATTTAGATGCAGCAACCTCTGATGGCTGATGGTAAATTTTATTCAAATGTAGCTTTTCCACTGTGGGCTATACATAAAGTGGTCCACAGTAAGTATTGAAAAAAAATTATCAGGAAATAATTCACTGCAGATCATAATCAACAAATCAAAGTTAGAAAACTCATAATATGATACAATAAAATATCCATGAAGAATTAAAATTAATAAAATGGATAGCTAGTCAGTCTTCTAGTGCTGCTCTTACTGTCTCCTAAGATGGTCACAGTAGCCCACTTTAAATCTTGGTTTCATGAGAATAGAGTCTTCTCACTTCACTAAATGTTTCACAGATGAGAATAGAGTCTTCTCACTTCACTAAATGTTTCACAGATGGTTCCTTGAGGCACTAAAAGCTGTAAAGGTGGAAGTACCAGGAAAACACAATATGTGAAGTCTTCTTTCCCAGCCTCTGAAGCGTTATGCCTGGTAGGACTGATCCTGTTGCACAACAACAAGACATTGAACTTTAATTATTGCTTTTGTTGTGTCCAGAAATAGTGCTTAGGGATTGTATGCTATGGAAATTGAGATCAAGAGAGGTGAGGGTAGTGGTTATTAGATATGGGCTATAAACACGACAGAGCACTTCTGCCACATAAAACTTTAACAACCATTGCAAGTTTGTGAATTGGCAATCATAAGGGGAAGAAAGAGTTAAAAAGTAAAGTTGAATTTCATAATGTCTCTCCGTTGAATCTGAGAGAGTTCAATAATATTTTATAGACTTAGTTCAGATTATTTAATAATTTTTAGTTTTAGACTTTATTTAATAATATTTTTAGACTTAGATCAATTTATTTTATATGTGACCCAAAATATGTATGTGACTGAGTATTTTAGTGACATATAAGATGATTCTGTTATGGATTTTTCTTCACCTTTGGATTGCATTGCTACTGTAGTTTAATCCTTGAACCAGTGAAGAAGTTTTAGGCATTAATTTACAACAACATTAGTAGAATATACCAATTATAGTTATTTTCAAAAGCAATTTTTCCAGGCCAGTGTCATTCCAAAAGGTTGGTCTACCATTCCTGCCTGAAATGTACAGACAACCTCACCATGTAAAATTCTCTATCTCAAAAATGTGTGCTAGTAGCTACCCTAGTATATTAAAACAGAATACATTATATAGATATTTTCTGTAATTATATGTGGTATCTTTGGTTGTCAGATTTATGAATACCAAGATAGGATGGTAATTATAGTTCTAAAATTAGCCCTCCTAAGCAGTAAGTAGCCAACTATTCTTTTTCCAGTCAGGGGAAGCAATTCATATAGGTAGGACATATGGGTCATTCAGAAGCTCATATTCTATAGTTTCTAGAATCAAAGACAAGTAATTAGATAACTAATTCCCTGCAAATAAAAAACAGTATTATTCAAGATGGCATACAAATTAAAAAAAAAATCCAAGAAATAAGTCCTTGAAGACAAGATAGAAACACAACTAGAAGTGAAATGTGGTCAGGAATCAAGGTTAGATGCCACACAAAAGAGTAGAAATTATCAGTGTAAAACAAGCATGCAGCGCATCCAGGAAATTTGAATATAATTTTTATTAAGGATTTTAATTACAATAGTAAAACTTCTTGTTGTTGTTCAGTCATTAAGTCATGTCCGACTCTTTGTGACCCCATGAACCATATTGCGCCAGGCCTTCCTGTCCTTCACTGCCTCCCTGAGTTTGCTCAGTTTCATGCTCATTGCTTCAGTGATGCTATCTAACCATCTCATCCTCTGCCGTCCTCTTCTCCTTTTGCCTTCAATCTTTCCCAGCATCAGGGTCTTTTCCAAAGAGTCCCCTCTTCGCATTAGGTGACCAAAGTATCTGAGCTTGAGCTTAATTATCGATCCTTCCAATGAGCAATCAGGGTTGATTTCCTTTAAGATTGACTGGTTTGACCTCCTGGCAGTCCAGGGGACTCTCAAGAGTCTTCTCCGGCACCACAGTTCAAAGGCATCAATTCTTCGGCGCTCAGCCTTCTTTATGGTCCGGCTCTCACAGCCATACATTACTACTGGAAAAACCATAGCTTTGACTATGCGGATCTTTGTCGGCAAGGTGACGTCTCTGCTTTTTAATATGCTATCTAGGCTTGCCATAGCTTTCCTCCCAAGGAGCAAGCGTCTTTTAATTTCATGGCTGCAGTCTCCGTCTGCGGTGATCTTGGAGCCCAAATAAATGAAGTCTGTTACTGCTTCCATTTCTACCCCTTCTATTTGCCAGGAATTGATGGGTCCAGATGCCATGATCTTAATTTTTTTAATGTTGAGTTTCAAGCCAGCTTTCGCACTCTCCTCTTTCACCCTCATCAAGAGGCTCTTTAGTTCTTCTTCACTTTCTGCCATTAGGGTGGTATCGTCTGCATATCTGAGGTTATTGATGATTCTCTCTGCAAACTTAATTCTGGCTTGTGATTCTTCCAGCCTGGCATTTCTCATGATGTACTCTGCATATAGGTTAAATAAGCAGGGTGACAGTATACAGCCTTGTCGTACTCCTTTCCCTATTTTGAACCAATCGGTTGTTCCGTGACCAGTTCTAACTGTTGCTTCTTGGCCCGCATACAGATTTCTCAGGAGACAGGTAAGATGGTGTGGTACCCCCATCTCTTTAAGAATTTGCCACAGTTTGTTGCGATCCACACAATCAAAGGCTTTTGCATAGACAATGAAGCAGAAGTAGATGTTTTTCTGGAACTCTTGTGCTTTCTCCATGATCCAGCGAATGTTGGCGATTTGATCTCTAGTTCCTCTGCCTCTTCGAAACCCAGCTTGTACATCCGGTAGTTCTCGGTTCACGTACTGCTGAAGGCTAGCTTGTAGGATTTTGAGCATAACCTTGCTAGCATGTGAAATGAGTGCAATTGTGCGATAGTTTGAGCATTCTTTGGCATTGCCCTTCTTTGGAATTGGAACATAAACTGACCTTTTCCAATCCCGTGGCCACTGTTGCGTTTTCCAAACTTGCTGGCATATTGAGTGCAGCACTTTAACAGCATCGTCTTTTAGTATTTTAAATAACTCAGCTGGAATACTGTCATCTCCACTAGCTTTGTTGTTAGCAATGCTTCCTAAGGCCTATTTGACTTCACTCTCTACGGTGTCTGGCTCAAGGTCAGTGACCACATCAGCATGGACATCAGGGACATTAAGATCTTTCTTGTATAGTTCTTCTGTGTATTCTTGCCACCTCTTCTTAATCTCTTCTGCTTCTGTTAGGTCCCTGCCTTTTTTGTCCTTTATCATGCCCATCTTTGCACTAAACATTCCTTTGATATCTCCAATTTTCTTGAAGAGTTCTCTAGTCTTCCCCATTCTATTGTTTTCCTTGGTTTCTTTGCACTGTTCATTTAAGAAGGCCTTCTTATCTCTCCTTGCTATTCTCTGGAAATCTGCATTCAATTGCTTATATCTTTCCCTTTCACCCTTGCTTTTCACATTCCTTCTTTCCACAGCTATTTGTAAAGCCTCATCTGACAGCCATTTTGCTTTCTTGCATTTCTTTTTCTTTGGGATGGTTTTAGTTGCTGCCTCCTGTACAATGTTACAGACCTCCGTCCATAGTTCTTCAGGCACTCTGTCTACCAAATCTAATCCTCTAAATCTATTCATCACCTTCACTGTGTACTCACAAGGAATATGATCTAAGTCATACCTGAGTGGTCTAGTGGTTTTCCCTACATTCTTCAATTTAAGCCTAAATTTTGCAGTAAGAAGCTCATGATCTGAGCCACAGTCAGCTCCTGGTCTTGTTTTTGCTGTCTGTATAGAGCTTCTCCATCTTTGGCTGCAAAGTATGTAATCAGTCTGGTTTCAGTATTGACCATCTGGTGATGTCCATGTATAGAGTCGTCTCTTGTGTTGTTGGAAAAGAGTGTTTGCTATGACTAGCTTGTTCTCTTGACAGAACTCTATTAGCCTTTGCCCTGCTTCATTTTGTACTCCAAGGCCAAACTTGCCTGTTATTCCGATTACTCCTTGACTTCCTACTTTAGCATTCCAATCCCCTATAATGAAAAGGACATCTTTTTTTGGTCCTAGTTCTAGAAGGTGTTGTAGGTCTTCATAGAAGCAGTCAACTTCAGCTTCCTCGGCATCAGTAGTTGGGGTATAGACTTGGATTACTGTGATGTTGAATGGTTTGCCTTGGATACGCACTGAGATCATTCTGTCGTTTTTGAGGTTGTACCCCATTACTGCCTTTCCCACTCTCTTATTGACTATGAGTGCAACTCCATTTCTTCTAAGGGTTTCTTGGCCACAGTAGTAGATATAATGGTCACCTGAATTAAATTCACCCATTCCCGTCCATTTCAATTCGCTGATTCCCAAGATGTCGACGTTCAATCTTGTCATCTCATGTTTGACCACATCCAGCTTGCCTTGGTTCATAGATCTTACATTCCTGGTACCTATACAATATTGTTCTTTACAGCATCGGACCTTCTTTTCACTTCCAGATACATCCACAGCTGAATGTCGTTTCGGCTTTGGCCCAGCCGCTTCACTCTTTCTGGAGCTACTTGCAATTGCCCTCTGCTCTTCCCCAGTAGCATATTGGACACCTTCCGACCTGAGGGGCCCATCTTCCAGCGTCATATCTTTTAGCCTTTTAACATTGTCCATGGGGTTTTCTTGGCAAGGATACTGGAGTGGGTTGCCATTTCCTTCTGCAGTTGACCACATTTTGTCAGAACTCTCTGTCATGACCTGTCCGTCTTGGGTGGCCCTGCACGGCATAGCTCATGGCTTCACTGAGTTATGCAAGCCCCTTCACCACCACAAGGCAGTGATCCATGAAGGGGATAGTAAAAGTAATACAAACCTAATTAGACAAAGAGAAGAAAATGGAAAAAAAGAACAAAAAGTGCAGGAAAAAAGAAAAAGAAAAGAAATAATATAATAAAGAAAAAGAAAAGAAATATATAAAATGACTTCCAACCTTCATGACAACAAGTATAAACAAATGAAATAATTCTTCATCCACTATAAGGTTACAAACATATAACTCTTCATCCCATATCCCTTATCTATAAGCAAATCCATAAAACATCAACTTTTCTGGTATCAGCAGAAAGTCCATAAAGAGTTGCCAGAACTTTGCAAAAAAAAAATGTCTTATTTTAACCTTGATCAAATAAACCAACTTTGTTTTCCTTCCTTTTACTTCTAACAGTCTTAATCTTTAATTCAATCAAATATTGTCATAGGATTTGATTTCTCTTCAATTCTTCTTTATCCCATCGTACAGATTTCTTCAAGGTTTTAACAAGCTTCTTTTATAGATCCAATTAAAAAAAAAATCCAGGTCATTCTCTTGGTTTATCATTGCTATTTCCCTTTTAATTTTGAAAAGTTCAGCCAGTTTCTTTTGTATATCCAGTAAAGCATCCTTTTCCAAATCAGTTTCTTGGCCTGTCATTTGTAGTTCCACTTTTGGTACTTTGCCTTGTCAGATAAAATTTGTTCCACATCTATCATTCCTTCATCAACATCTTTTAGACTTAGTCTATCCATAGAAGCAGACACTGTTACTGGCTGTGTTGATATTGTAGTTACTGATTTCTGGCTCCATTCTTCAAAGATCTCTTTTAATATTTCTGACATAATTTTTTGTGTCATTTTGTAAGTCCCAATGTTAATTGACATCAAGAACAGGCTTGGGTTTTTTTTCCCCTGCTTCTGCTTAGACTCTTTAGCCCCCTCTAGTGTCCGGTTTCTAAAATCATCACTTATCTTTATTATGACTTACAACAGCCAGGACAGCCAAATAAGTCTGTTTCCCACGAGAAGCTGTTTATTTTTTATACTTATTTCCAAAATCTTATAATAAAAGTCAATATTCCAAATTTATCTGGACCCTTAATCCTTAACTTTCGTAAGTCAAAATCTTATTTAGCTTTTTGCTGTTTATTTCAAATTCTTTAATTCTTAAGCTGATAATTTTTCTTTTGTTCAGAGTTGAAAATAAACTCACCTGATAAAGACTTCAAACTTCTTGTTCTGAAAATCTCTAATAGCTTTAAGATGGTTAATAGGCAATTTCTGGAAATAATTAGAAAGTGAGGTTTGCAAACTTAGTGGTCTTTAAAAGGCTTCACCTCAGTTGTGAGCAAGATGGCTAATCTTATTGTCTCCTGGTGCTCAGACCTGCAGAAAACCACTGTGCTGTGGCCTCCTTTCTAGGAGCAGCCATCCGGAGCACATGTGGGTAATCTCCTATCCTCTCCTGATCCAGAGAGGTTCCAAGGAACCAGCCTACTCACCAGTTCTTTGGTCTTTGCCACAGTTGTCAGAGCCATCTTCAGTTGACCATACCTCCCCTGGAAGCCTACTGCATCCAGGAAACTTGGAGCAATCCTAAAACTGGGAAAACTATTAAGCAAGAGTTCTAGCATAGTAAACCATGAAACAGCAGTTGCTAGGAAGGAAACTGTTTCCACTTGCAGAAGTTAAGACTTCCTAGAACAAGGTTTGGTGGAGTTACTGCTTCAGCTTCAGTCCTGTGTTTTTATTTAAAAATGCTCAATTTGTAGACAGCAAAGTGATTCCCTTAGTACAACAAATATGGGTTATATTGTTTTTGTTCTGAATACCTCTATTTAGACTCATTGACATTGGATTATTTTCTCTTTATTTGTGAAAAATAGATCATGTTAATCTGTTCATGCAAATAAAGGCTGCAGTTTTGTTCATTGCTCAATTAGAAATCTGGGTTAAATGATATCATGGCTTTGCATACTAGTTAGATGACCTATCAAGATTTGAAGTAGCCAAGAGTCATTTCAAGCAGATTGGTCATATAATGCTGTAGTTTGGATTCATTTGATTTTTTTTTTTTAAGATTCTCTTTATTATGATAGATATTACATTTCTTTGTAAAAGACCAGGCAAAAAGAAGTAATCTTTCCTTAAAGTGTCATTCTTGAATCCAGTACTATCCAGCACTTTTTGAAAATGTGTGCAGGAATCCTAGCCAATGTAGTCAGGGAACAGATACCATAAATTAAGTGGAAGTGTTGATCTGCCAACTGAAATATTTGAGTCTGTATTAAAGCCGTTTTTTTCCTGTGTTTTTATATTTCAGCCAATAGAATAATTACGTTGTTAATTTGTCGCTTTAAATGAATATTGTTTTCACACAATGTAATTTAGATTTAATGCCTTGTAAATCACTAGCTTTTTTAGTGTCAACATACAGCTATTAAAATCATGTCAGGGTACTTTTTATGACAATAACTCCAATATTTCAATCCTATTCCTGTTGATTTCATTCATCAAAATACTGCTGATTTTGAAATTAGGTATTTGTAGATACTTTAAAATGCTATTCCAGATTATTTGCTTGGTTGCTGCAATGTTCCATTTCATGCTTAATATTCCAAAACAAATGAGAACAGGAGAGCATAACCTGTCTCAGTATTATCACAATGAATATACATTAATAGTTGGAACCAGGTCCTTCAGTTTGCACATTACACAAATTTATTAAATTGGAATATATTAAATCTATGAAAACAGGAAAAACTCCTGGCTGGTTGATTATCCTATTCAGTAGTATAAGACATATGTTGAGTTCTTCACCTCAGTATTCTTGGAGGATATCATGATGTCTTTTTAAGTACAGGTTTTTTGTTTTGTTTTGTTTGTGACCTCCTGCAGTGAAATTTATATACTAGCCAATTTGAAGATCCTGCTGACTGGACAAGCCATCATCCAATATTCTTGGTAAATATTGATGCAAAGATCTTGACAGTGATCTGGGCACATAGATTACAGATACAGGTAGTCCTTCTTAAGTGACCACGGTTGGGACCAGCAACTTGGTCATGAAGTGAAGCAATCATTGAGTGAAACCATGACTGTGTTTATGATATTACTTCAGCTTTCCTTTGCTTTACAGACCTGTGAAGGTCGTAAATGTGAGAATTGGTCATGAAGTTACTTCTTCATCACCGTTGTAACTGTAAACAGTTGCTAAACGAGGCAGTGGCTAAACAAGGACTTTAAATATTATAATTTAATATTTAATTCAATATTATATTTAATAGTACATTATTTCTAATATATCCAAAAAAGTAAAATGGCTGTGTATAAGAGCATACTTCTGTCCACTCTGTTATATGAAAATAAGAGTGGGCATGTCAGAAGAAACATAAAAGTGAGCTGAATGCAGTAGGAATGAGAAACTTAGAAAAATAGAAATAGGGTCAGTGTATGTGGACTGAAACAAATATATGAAGGTCAAGAGGAAAGTGAAAACCCTAAATAAATAAATAAATGAATGAATGAATGAATAAATAAATAAATAAATAAATAAATGGACCGCCTCTCCCCTATATCTTCAACCTGTCCCACCCGATCACACAGAGAGGGCATGCTTCGGACCCCCTCTGTAAAAGAACTCCGATTAACGGGGTCCAGAAGGCGGGCCTTCTCTGCAGTAGCCCCCGCTCTTTGGGACATTCTGCCCCCGGAGGTGCAATTGGCCCCCTCACTCCTGGCCTTCCAAAGGGCTTTGAAGACCTGGTTCTGCCACTTGGCCTGGGGTGGGGAGGGAATACTTAAAGCAAGGGGATGGCTAGCCCCATAGTGGCCAGCTGTCCGCAGCCCGATTTTCCATCTTCTTGGATTTTCCTTTTTTAGTATTGTTTTTAATTCTGGATGTATTAGGTATTTTATATACATTTATAGTTTTAATGTTTTTTGTAAGTCGCCCAGAGTCCCCTATTGTGGGGGAGATGGGCGGGGGAGAAATCCAACAAACAAATAAATAAATATTGAGTGGAGTGAGGAGATTCTCAGAAAGAAGTCAGCATTTTAAAGAAAAAAAGACAATATATGAATCAATATATAGACATGGTAGATGCAGGAATGGTTTACAAGAATAAAAAAATAGGTATATAGTGAATGGTGTTGGTATAAATCTGTTTAAGCTATATTAACATTTATCTCATGCCTTCACAGTTTGTTTCTTTGGCTTACTCTTTCTTGCTCCCTTTCTGTACTTTATATAACACTGCTTACCCCAAAAGGAAATAGGTTGATTGGTACAAGTGTGTATATGTGTAGCTTTTCTTTCTTTCATTTTCCCCCTTCTCTCTCTCTCTCTTTGTATATCAAAGAAGTAAAATGAATTTTTAAATTCATTTAAATTCAGTGTATTTAAACATAAATTTAAAAGCCTATAAACATACAATGCTATCTAGGAAAATGCATTGATACCTTTATTATTTTTTTAGCTAGGCTATTATTATAGGTTTTTTATTGTGTCTTTTGAATGGTGTATAAATGTGGTTTATCTCTATGTGTCTATTAATGGCTGATTTCTTTGAATGACCAGCTTCCAAGAATTCTCTAGTGTTTTTGGATTTAGCTTGGTTTAGGATGCTCACAGTTTCCCAGTTGAAACTATGGATGAGTCTGTCCATGTCTTGTGAGATTAAGGAGTTTTCATCGTGTCTTCTGATTGCTAGTTGGTGTTCATGGATGTGCTCTGCTCATCTTCTATCTGTAAGGATTGCTGCATTTGGCGCTGAACAAAAACCCTCGCGAGACACAGGCTCAGCCAAAAGTTAGTTTACTCAGGCGTAATGCTGCCGCCGTCCCTTCTTGTGCTCCGTCTGAGCCCAGTGCCTCTGCTGCTCTCGCCTTAGTCGCCGTGGGTCGACTGGTTCCCACCACCGCTGCTCCCATCGCCTCTGCAGCTTGACACCCCTGGGCCGCCTCTTCCCCCGCTGGTGTCTCTGGTGCCACTGGACCTTCTGCCGCCAAGCCTCCTCTGCGGCTCGGTCTCACCTGCCCGTCATTGCTGCCGAACCACAATGCCTCGGACGCCCAGTCGATGTGCAGTTTCTGGTGTTTGAGCCACGCCAGCCCCAGCACCAGTGCGTAGTCAGCCATTGGGGTGACTATGAAGCGCAGCTCCTCCTGATGGTTGCTGATCGCCATCTCGACTGGCTCTGTGTAATACTACGCCAGTCCCCCTCCCGCTGTTGACCCTTCCAGCTGGCTGAACGCAATGGGCTCCCTGAGCTTCCTCATCTGGAGTCCCAGCCCCGACACCAGCACTGGATGGGTGAGGCAGCAGGTATACCCCGAGTCCAGCAGGGCCTCAAGGGTCACCCCCACTCCCAATCTCACCCCCCTGAGGTGGACCCTCACCCTCATGGGTGGGCAGTCCCCGCTTACCAGCAGATCTTCATGTCGCAACAACTCTGCCTGCACTGGGACGTGTAGGCGACTGTCGTTTCCCCCCGGCTTGGTCTCTTCTCCTGAGGACCTGGACTCTCTCATGGATCAGCCGGTCCTGGTGCACTCCACCCCATTGGCCACCGTCCCCTTTCGGGGCCAATTAGGGGGTCAGGTCAGCCGAGGTGGTTGAGCCCCATCCTTGGTGTGGTGCGTCGGGGTGTCCTGCTCCAAGGGGCACTGCGCCACCCAGTGCCCCTTCCCTCCATACCAGTAGCAGAGACCTGCTTTTCACCAGGCCTCCCTCTCGTCAGGGCCCTGCTGTTGGGCCCCACATCTCACCTCTGGGCTTGCCTCGCCGCAATCGTATCTGGTTGGTTTCTGGGCTCAGGCCCTCCATTTAATCTGGTTCCAGGCAGCCTCCACCATCCCTGCCAGCCAGATCCACTCCTTCAGAGTCTCCGGGTCATCCCGGCCAAGTGCTCTCTTGAGGATCTCCGGATGGAGTCCGTACTGGAAGTAGTTCACCTTCAGGGACTCCAACCAGTCAGTCAGTTTCTCCATGAGGCACCTGAATTCCAGGGCGTACTCAGATACTGACTTATCCCTCTGGCAGAGTCGGCAGTTCTCATCCCTGGCTTGCTGGGCACTCAGCGGGTCCTCGAACCTGTTCCTGAGCGCTTGCATGAACTCAGGGAAGTCCTCGAATTCCATAGCATTGGTGTCATACAGGGAGACGACCCATACGGCCTCCTGTCCCTCCAGCAGGTCAGCCACATAGGCGACCCGCTCCCTGTCGCAGCTGAACAGGTGCCCACTGCAGTCCATAAAATTCCTCACCTGCATGAGGAAACAGGGCAGTTGCTCGGGGTCCTCCGAAAACCTGCTCTTCAGGTTCCTGAACCTGAGTGCCTATGCTGCCCATCAGTCCTCTTCGCCAGCCGTCGGCCACTCCGTCGCACTTCCCGTGGTCCTGGCTGTTGCTGCCAGCGTGGATGTGGGCTCCACATTGCCTTCTGCTTCCTCGTTGTCTCCTGGGACTCCCCCAGGCGGGGCTCTGGGGCCACAGAGCAGTGCCTGCAGCATCCCCTGCATGGTTACCAGTTGCTGCCAAAAGTCATCTTCCATTTGGGATGTCCAATCCTCCAGCTCCCTGCTACGAGAGTTCGAGCCCCTATGTGCCATGACTCCATGTCTGGGGACTAAATTCACATCAGTGGCCCACCTCACGCTGCTAGGTATTGTGGGGGTAGGTTCCATCCTCTTCTTCCTCTGGACCGTCTCCTTCTTTCCCTGGGTCTCTGGTCCAGACTCCATGTCGCCTCGCCCGCATGCACCCTCACTGTCGCTGTCCATCACTCCGCAAAGTCAAATGGGCTTGTTGGGTAGTCGGCGAACGAGAAGATTGTGAGCTCTCCTCGGTAGGGTCACTCCGGGTAGAGCTCAAAGGGGAATCCTGACTTTATGTAAGGATTGCTGCATTCAGCACTGAACAAAAACTCTCGCGAGACACAGGCTTGGCCGAAAGTTAGTTTACTCAGGCGTAATATGTAGCGGTTACAGACGAAGTCAGGATTGGCTTGGCGTGATTTCTTACAGTGTTTTATAGGGTTCCCCCCTTGACCCATAGGACCCCTGGGTTCCGCCCCCGCCCTTGTCCCAGGTCACCCCTTTGTTTGTCATGATCTCCTTCCCCTCTCCTTAATGGCAGATTCAGTCAGGTTTCATTGTCCTCATGACCATCATCTTTTGTCTGTGTTGTCAGTGTACTTGTGGGGCTTTTCTCATGCAGATGAAAATGGGGTTTCTCGAGTCGGGTTTCAGCTGGTCGCTGATTGCCTTCAAATTGCTGTGTTCCCGAAGTATTGTAATCGGCGTTGCCCGGGGCATCTGGGGAGCCGTCTGCACTACAGCGTTGCTGGTTCCAATTTACTCTCAGCTGTGAGTTAATTGCCAGCACCTGCCACCAATTAGCTTGCAGTTTGCCTTGTTTCCCTTCCCTGACCGCCTATGCCTGAGGTGGTGAAATTGACTAGCGGTGGTGAAACTAAACAGTAGCGCTGGCTGTACTAGGCTGAATCTGACACTCCCTGTCTGTCCTATTATACACAGCGGTATTATTATATCACTGTGTATAATAGAAAAGGCTGAATTTTTTTAAAAAACATAGCTTTTTCTTAACCCAAAGCCAAACCTTAATGAATCTATTACTCTAACAATATTAGTAGCAGGTAAGAAACCTAAGAAAAGGAGCAAAAAGGGTTCTTTTAAATGTGATCCTTCTTCTGCTTGTGCAGGCACTCACACATTTGCTGAGGTCTTTTCCAAAGATGCTAGATGCCAGGATTTTCAAACTTTCCTTGCATCTTCTGCACATTTCCCAATCAAGAGCTGTAGAAGATTATGATAACATAATAGTAAAATTAGCAAATAGTTTTAAATAATTATTACTATTACTAAATAATAGTAAAATATTGGGTGGAGAAGAGGATTTTCTGTCTCAGTCTTTTATGTACACATTTACAAATCCCGATTTTCTAGTCCCTGTTATTTATTTCAAGCCTTCTGTTGCTCTTGATTCCATCATTCCTTTTTTCTTATAGTAGATATCCTGCTTTTTTAACCTCTTCCCTTTTATGTTGGTGATATTTAGGCCTCATTTCAGCATCTTTCTCCCAACTTTTACTTCCATATCTCTGTTCTTCAGTGTTTCCATAGAAGTTCAGCCAGTGTCTAGGGAAATTTGCCGACCAAAAAGCAAAAGCCTGAAGTTAAATTGAGTCTGTTTTGTTCATAGTTTCCACATTGTTTAGAGCCTTGATAGCTGAATTAAGACTTCCGGTGGCTGGCATAACAGTTTGATTGTCTTTGAGCTCTGGAGACAGCCCCTCAGCTGTTTTTCCAGCACCCAGTGGGATTGCAGGACGCTTTAAATTCCTCTGGATGAAGGAGGAAGCTTGAAATCAATGTATGTGTTCTCTGGATGGCTGCTCTTCATGAGTAAATTGCAAGAATGGAGGTTTTTGCAAGAAACCCATGAGTGGAGCAGCTGGGGGCAAGGATTATAACTTTGTTCAAAGCTGAGGAGCAGCCTGCTTAATGGACACTGAAACTGACCGACCCCATTTCTAATGCACCTTTTAAATGCAAATTATTCTTCACTTTAAAAGAGGTTTCTTCTTTTAGTATTCCTCTTGGCACTTCTCATTTTGGGGGGGGGGGTTGAAAATTAAGAAAGATTGGTAGAATTAAAATAGTATTTTTTGGATTATTTGCAAAAAGTTGATATTAAAACAGCATAAGAAAGTTAATGGGGAAAAGGTGAGATTTTAATTTTTTAAAGTTATTTTCTAGTTTATTTTCTCAAGAATTGGCTTTGTAAAATCACAGCTACTTTAACAGGGATCCATTTCTCCATGAGAAAGTTTTCTTGTTTAATGTAAACAATCAGGCAATTGGCTGGGATTATATTTTAAAGAGGAATGACAATCAGTTTGGTTTATTTTTAGCTTAGCTTTTTCTTAACAGAGACATCTGCTGGCAATTGCCCGTAATTTCCCTTTTTAATCATCTTTTTCAAATGTGGACTTTAGCTATAGTAGACATGCCTGCTGGCAATTGTTTGCAATTGCATTTTAAAGTCTTAAGGAACTTTTTTTTTTTCCCCTTCCTTTTGGGAGGTTTTTTCCCCTCCTTGTTCTCTTCTCTCCTTTCAGTGATATTTCTATATTTTTGGAGACATTTTCATAATGGTAACAAGCGGAACACATTTGAATGCTAGAAGAACTTCTATAGAGCAGCCAATGGAAAAGGAAAATAAAGAGAAGATAAATTAATTTCTGCTAATCTACTTAGATCAGTGATCAATGAAATGGGAACCAAACTGACTCAGTCACCAGATGCTAAATTGGATGCCAAATTTTCAAATTTTGAAAAAAAAAGATTGAACAAAAAATAGATAAGATGGATAGTTTTATAAAACAAGTGACTGTAGATATGAAAACAGATGTCAGAAGAAATTAAACGAATGATAGGATGGAAATCTTAGAGTATAAATCAGCAATTAGAGATTCAGAATTTGAAAGAGGGATGGATAATTTGGCATTGTTGAGAGAGAAAGAGTTCTGTCTGTGATTTAGAGACATTCCAGAATCATCAAATGAAGATATTTTTAAAAAGTTGACTGAAATGTTGGTGGAATTCTTAGATTGGGAAGAAGAAGAGGCAGGAGAGGAAATTGACGCCTACTGGATTAATTCACATTTTGCTACAATGAGACAGGTGACACGAGATGTCATAGTACATTTTATCAGGAACAGTACAAGAGATCAAGTTTTGCAACAACATTTTAAATCAAGATTGAAAATTGATAACATAGATATAATTATCTTGAAAGAAATTCCAATTAGAATTTTGCATAAAAGAAAAGACTACTCTTTCCTGACTGAGGTATTAAAACAGAAGAAGATTCCAATTCATTGGGAGAAACTGGAAGGTGTAACTTTTACTTTTCAACAGAAAAGATTTCAACTGAATACTGTTCAAAAGGCTAGAGATTTTTTGGAAAATTTTAAAAAGTTTTGGAAGAGGTCCAAATGGAAATCCAGAGAAAACAGACCAAGATTTGCAATGAGGAGAGGAGCCAGAGAAGGAAAATTTGAAGTTAGGCGCTACTGGTATGGATTTCTCTAAATTATTTCCCTAAAAATGGATTATAAGTGCCTAACATGGAACATTAATGGGGCTAACTCCCCTCATTAAAAAAAAATATCCATTATTTGAAAAAATTGAAACAACATGTAATTTGTTTGCAAGAAACTCATGTAAGAAATAGAGATACAAAGTACTTAATATGTAAAAACTTAGAAGAAGAATATTTCAACAGGACCAAAAAAAACAACGGAGTTGTTTTATATAAGAACCCCCATTTAAAACCACAACCAATACTGACTGATCAACAAGGTAGATTTGTGGGAGTGGAAATTGAATTATATGGACTTAAAACTCTATTATTGGGACTTTATGCTCCAAATGAAGATAAAGCAGGTTTTTATAAAAGACTCACAGAACAACTGATAAATTTTACATATGAGAGTTGGATTTTGATGGGAGACTAGAATGGTGTGGTTTTGCCACAACTAGATAGAACATTTAATTTTCTGAAAATTAAAACTACCCAAGGTAGATTACCGAAGACTTTTTTTGACCTGATGGATAATTTAACATTAGCAGATATCTGGAGACAAAAAAAGGGAAATACTGGTATAACTATCAAGTGCCCTCTTTTTGCTGGGATATCAGGATAAGAGCAATTCCTTGCCGCCAGGATTCTTTGATTCTTTTTTCTAGTGAGAGCTTCTTCCATGTGTGCTTTGCTAAATCTTCCCTGAATAGCATGACATAAGGACAATCTTACATGAGAGAAAAGTCCAAATCCCCTTTCCAGCCTTTCTGGACAAGTAATGATGTTTCTGGTAGGCTCTTGACAAACAGCACTTGCACTTGTGTCTTGACCAAGTATTGGTTTTAACGAATGAGGAGTATATGATAGAGAATGTTACTCTAGTATCTCTCCAGGCCACTACTACATAGATATCCATCCACTTGCCTCATAGGTAGAATAGTATCTACTGCTAAATGTAGGAAAGTTTTTATTAGAAGGTTTTTCTGGTTCATAACTTTGAGACTCAATTTGGTTTACTTGGGCTTTCAGTTTGGGACTTTCCCTCTTAGAATGTTCTGTTTCTCTACAACATGCTGCCTAGTGGAGGATTGAGATATAGTAGAGTTTGATATGGTATTAATTAATTAATTAATATGGCTGCCTCATATATATGACTCTGAATGGCTAACAATTAAAACAAAATAAAAACAAAGTAAAAGCATAACCAATAATTAAAATCATAAATAACATAACACAGCATAGAATAAAGCATGCTGATGCTGCATGTGATAAACTCCCCAGATTAATCCTGACTGGCTAGGTTTCCTGTTGCCTCACAAATAATTTGAGTATTAAGTCTGTGAGTTGAGATTCATCGAGCATCTGGACCATATCTCTATGATCTTGGATCCCATTCAGAAGGGTTGAATATAGATCTGGTCGTGTAGTTGAGTTATGAACTGTACAAGTTTCACCAGTTCAGTTATATCCTCACTGTTCTTGACTGTACCACATTCACCACCTTTTTCATGACTTGGGTGAAGACCTGATAGGAATAATGCCACCTGCTATAGACGCTTCAAGTTCTTTCTGGTACTTTCAGGTATCACTCCTACCCTGGACTTCACCATAAGTTTGAATAGTACATATTTGTGTACTTCTCCCCAAGCCATTTCACAGGCCACTGACAATCCATTTAAGGTGATCTCAGAAACTACATATACTGATTTCCTCTCACCTTGTATCTATTGCAAGTCATTTCAGAATTGTTCAGAAATTTCAGATGTTGGTTTGCTCCTAATTTAGAGGAATTCTGCTGTAAAGAGGTTCCAAATTACACACAAGTAGAAAATTTCCTGAGCATGTACAAAGAATATAAATACCAGAGACAATAAAGTATTAACTAACATAGCACAATAGTTAACTTTTCAATAGGAATTAGATAACCCTCCTCTAGAGTATAGACTAGACTGGGAATAAATATTATTTCTGTGCCTATTTATAACTGGAAAATCCTGTTCTACCTTAAGTCTGAGGCAGAGGAGAGGTGGTTAAATCCCATTGTTTTCCAGCTGCTGATCCTGCCACTTCTGCCTAATTTTAGAGGAAGAAATATTTTTCCAACTAGCAGAAAGTGAAGGAGTTTTGGGTAATATCCTTGCCTACATGATCTCCAGCCGTGCCTCAGTCACATCCTGCCTGAGACAGAGCAGTGTATATACCCTGTCAGGGAAATAGCTGTCTATATTGTGAATGTCAGGTAGCATCACAATACACCCAAAACTAGATCACTTCTCAGCCCTCTTGAAGGCACACATATTACCTTTATTATATCTATTTATTTCTTTGCTATTGGAGCTGGAGCTGTGTCCCCGTAGTGAGTACTGTAGTGCCAAATATATTGAGTCAAAGAATACATTTGATGAAGTGAATCATAACCTGAGAACAATCATCGCCATTTTCAACAGCAACCCAGCTCTGATTCCTGGTAAAAGTTAAGCCAGTAGAAAGAGAAGTTTCCCACTAAATAAAGCCCCTATGCAGTGATCTTTTGTCTCTATGTCTGTACATGTAAGAGGAGGACAGAAAAAAAATCCTTTTAGGCATAGTAATGTACAAACTTTTCAAGGCTGATACGCAATTAGTTAAAGATATCTTTATGCGGAATAATAGTGGCTTAGAACAACTCATTTCTGAGCCCTTTCTTAATACCTTTTGGCTCACAGTACTGTCAAGCTGAGAAGGATTTTCCTCCTATCTTTTCTGCCTTCTGCCTGCAACAGATTGTTGCCAGACCTGCTGCTTCAGAAAATGTCATTATGTTAATGGGAATGGCTTTGAGGTTTTCCCTACATGAACTGGGAGGTGGGGGGAGGCAGCCAAAAGCTACTCTCTTCCAGAGTCCTATAATAATGTTGTGAAATTGCATTTTATTGGTGTTTTTTTGTTTTATGCTTTGTACATGTAAAAGAAAAAGCAGCAGGATGTATATGCAGTTGATATGGGAAGAAGAAAAATCCAAGCAGCCTTTATTCTGTGTGTGTTCTCACTCAGCTACCTGTGGTGGGAAATGATTAGTGCCGATTCAGTCCCTCCAGATACTGAAACTAATGATCTAATATCTCTCTTTCTCACATACATGGACAACTGAATTCAGGCTCTCTTCTGTGAAGCGATAGCTTTGTTTACTATCTGTCTGTGCTTAGATTGCTATCTTAATTTTTTGCAAAATCATATTTTAAAAAGAATATGACAGGCCAGCTCCTGAATGCTGTGTACATGAGCAAATTTAATATCTGACTTAAATGGAAATGCCACATGTTTCTTCCGTTACAGACATAGAGAAAATTCAGTTTTTGAGGAATTCATTAAGAATAAATACCACATTCCAGGGGGATTCAGTTCCTAATTCCTGTCATGAGTCCTAGTTTACAAAATGAGGTCAAGAAGGATGTTCCATTGGAGCACTGTTTTCCCTCAAGTAATGTCAGAGCATACAAGCCTGTTCTGATATACTTTGTAAAAGCAATAAAATATAGTCGTTATTACTCTGACAAACAGTGATGGCTGTTGCCTGCATTAGCTCACTGTTTTTTCCTCCAGAGAAGCTGCCATAGGATTCAGCACTGAAAATTCATTTGAAATTTCTTCATAGTGTCCTCTGCAACAATAAAACCCTAAACTGTCCCTTTGTCAGCAAACAAAGACTTAGGGTAGATTGTGGTCTGATGATAGACTTGAGCAATTGGCAACAAAATGATCTTGTCTGCTTAAATTAGGATACTAAAGAAGAAAGTGTAGGATAATCAGGTGCATTTTTATGAAATAGTGTTGAGAATGCAATCCAGTTGAGATACTGAAAACAAATTCTTAGGCTCAGAATATGTTCAAAGATATTATGGGTTTTTAAAATGTTAAATATCAGAGAAGCCTCTCCAGCTAAACTCTTCTTCCTATTTCCTCAAGTCCATTATTACCAAATTCCCTGTGGGAAATACCCCTGAAGAGAAGGAGGGTTGGGGGCAGAAAGACAGGTTAAAGAGACACATTTATCCAAAAAAGAATGAAATATGAACAGTGTATTCAGAAAATAGAAAGTTTAGCTGGATCAATATTTAGATGCTTATCTATTCAGAAAATGTTGAAGGCATAATGTCTACATTTGATAAACACATACTCATAGCACCCTGGTTTATTCCTAAAAAAACAGCAAATATTTAAGGAAAGTGAATCATGTTTTAGTCCACTCTCAACCATGAAAGCTTATTGGATTATTTTAGGCCAATATCTCAGCCTGATTTACCTCACAGGGTTGGAAAAATGGGGAAAACGAATTCTGTATACACTGCTTTGAGCTCCTAGAGAAAGGCAGGATGGTTACATGGGTAAATATCGGCATCCACCTCTCTATGTCTCTTTTTCTTTCTACTAGTAGTGCCTAATCTGTGGCTGAGCCCACAAGGGTATTATAGATTATCGCTTGTACTACAGGTAGTCCTCGTTTAGCGACTGCCTTGTTTAGCAACAGTTTAGCATTTAGTGACAGTTACATTGGTGATGAAGAAGTAACTTTGGGACCAGTCCTTACATTTACAACCTTTGCAGGTCTGTAAAGCAAAGGAAAGCTGAAGTAGGATCATAAGCACAGTCATTTTTTCACTTAACAACTACTTTGCTTAACAACCAAGTTGCTGGTCCCAATTACAGTTATTTATTTATTTATTTATTCGTTTATTTATTTAATTTATTTATTATTAAATTTGTATGCCGCCCATCTCCCCCCAACGGGTGACTCTGGGTGGCTCACAGTTAAAATCAGAAACACCATGAACAATTAAAAATCCCCCATAAATAGTTAAAATAAATCAATCCATTAAAAGTCAATTATAGACAACAAACCTTGTACATAAATACTGAAACATTCAAGATGACAAGGGGGGGCAATGTCAATCACCCCACAAGCCACCTCCACTGGTGTGAGCCCCCATCTGGCCCCCAGGCCTTCTGGCACAGCCAGGATTTCACCCCTTTCCTGAAGGCCATGAGAGTGGGGGCACACCGGACCTCAGGAGGCAGATTGTTCCATAGGGCAGGGGCCACAGCAGAAAAGGCCCTCTGCCTAGACCCCACCAGTCGAAATTCCTTGACCGGTGGGGTCTGCAACATGCCCCTTCTGCTGGACCGAGTGGGGCAGGCTGAAGTAACTGGGGCAAGATGGCTCCTCAGATAACCTGGTCCTGTGCCATGAAAGGCTTTAAAGGTGATGAAAGCATCAGATTTAAACCCTGTGTCAGTGTTTTACCAGCCAAAGTAGTATAGGATGGGATGAAGTGGGGGTCAGATGGCATGCAAAAATATTTTCTTCATTTGTGTAAGGTGATAAAATTACAGAGTCTGAAATTTAAATGATGTGCTTGGTCAAATGTCTGCTGTCTGATTTATTTCAGACCCCTCTTCCCCACCAGAGAAATTAAATTCAATGAGTATCATAGGGAAAAATCTGATTTTATGCATCTTTATAGTAGTTGAAACTAGGAACATCTCTGTGAGCATGTGACTCTGAAGAAAAGCTAGAAGTGGTTAAATAGATTCTGACCTGTTTATCTTTAATTTTTACAAATAATACAAATCCTCAAAATTATTTAGTTACATATTTATCAAATGTAGATGCTCTCCCTCCCTGAGCATCTTATAAGTCCCTTCAACTCAGTGTCAGTTAGTTCCATAATACAGACCATTAAAAAATCAGAATTAATGTTGATGTTAAACATACCCATGATAAGACCCGAAAAGATGGCCTGTTAATAGTCTAAGAACAAGGGATGGATAATATGGAGTAAACAATCTTGCTGATACAGTCATAGCTTGGAAGGTATGCAAGAATTCAAATCAAAGCATTACCAACATATGATTATCTAGCCTCTGCTTTAACACAACCAATGAAGTGAAATCCACAATCTTATTGGGTAATTGATTCCACCATCAAACTGTTTTTACTATTTGGAAGTTTTTTCTAACATTCTTAGTTGTTACTTGATTTGTAGCCTAGCTTTTGCAGAATAAAATGGGGTTATTACTTCTAAGATTTACAAATATATTGATATAGCCTAAATTGCATTTGCCTTTTTTGTTAGCCACATTACACTGCTTGCTCATACTCAGTTTATAGTCAGCTATTATTCCAATATACAAGTACTAGCCAAGTATCCTGTGTCCTATACCTGTATATCTAATGCTTATTTCCAAATGAAGAATTTTATGTATTGTCGAAGGCTTTCACGGCTGGAATACGATGGCTGGTGTGGGTCTTCCGGGCTGTGTGGCCGTGTTCTGGAAGTTTTGTTTCCTGGCATGCTGGTGAAATGTTAGGAAACAAAACTTCCAGAACATGGCCACACAGCCCGGAAGACCCACACCAGCCATCGAAGAATTTTATGTTTATTTGTTTACATTTCATTTTGTTTTTTAACTTGTTGAGATGGTTTTAAATGTTATTTGCTAGCTTTCTCACCAATTTTATGTCATCTAAAAATCTAATACTATAAGCTTTCCCTTCTGTCAAGCCTCACATAGCTGGCAAACCCAAGAAGCAAGAAACACATGGATTTCAGAAAGACGTATTTAATGCTAGTTAGGGGTAAAAATATAATCTGGACAGCTGTAAGAATATATTCCCAGACTGAGTTACAAGAAGATAATTAAGGGGAGGGTTTTTTTTGGAACATTTCCTTTCCATAACCCCCACATCTGGGCTCAAGTGCCTCTTCTTACACCAACTGAACTCCTCCCATGCTTGCTTCCCAAAATTGTTCATAAATCTTATTTATTTGTGGTATTTATATAGCTGCCCATCTCATGCAAGTCACTCTGGGTAGCTTACAAGGTTAAAACAAATACACTGACCAAACATAACCCCCCAGGTGCCCAAGGATAAACTGGATAATAACAGGTCCAGGATAGAACTTTGTTGTACTCCATTCAATACTTCCCCCCAGTTTGAAGACAAACATTTTTGAGCATGATTCTTGAGCCAACTATATATCAACTTCATGATCATGCCACCTGGTCCACTGGCTTGTTAATCAGAATGTTATATTTTTTCATATGCTTTGCTGAAATCAAGATGTAATATCTTTGCCAGATTCCAACTAATTATTAAGAAAAATACCTGACCAAAAAGTGAGTTAAAGGTTATTCTGGTAAGATCTGTTCTTGACAAATCCATGGTGACTTCTGGTAATTACTGCATTATTTTCAGAGTGCTTACAGTGATATCTTTATGATCTGTATTACAGCCTTCCCAGGTATGAATGTCTGTCAGTCTGGCCAATAGCTGTTTTGGGTCCTTCTTTCCTGGACCAGGAGACATTGAAGAGAGTGACTCACAGCATTGTCACTCAGTTAGACTACACTAATTCACTTTATTTGGGACTGCATAAAATGGTGCATAAACTGGTACATAAATGCATGCATTCCTGTTAATCTCATGGTAGTTGACTCAATTGACAAGAGGATTCTCCCAGAGTTTTTTTTTAATTAGTTTTATTGAAAGGAATAGGATAAGGTTATAGAAATGTTAGCAACTGGATTATTTTCACTTTGGAACCCAATTTATCTTTCATATCATTAAGATGGAGACTTTTTCAGTTTCTTAGTAATGTCTTTTCTGTGTACCAGCAAGCTGGCTGTTCTCTTTTCAAATAATTGAGAAATATGCAGGTGGGTGTTTTTTCCACAGCTGTTTCCTGGTTATAAACAGACTATTAGAATTCCTCTCATCTGCAGGGAAATCTACCCTAACTTGCTTTGCAGTCAGTTATTAGGATAGCAGCACTTGCTCTTCTTATTACCAATTTGTACCATAGCCAACTGGAAGACAACTGTTAAACTGGCTATTTGGATGTGTCCTATGTCCTGTTATGCTGAAGCTATATCTAGACATTTTGGCTGTTTAATTACATCATTGGTCACATATGAAATGTTAAATATACATTGATATAACCTAGGAAGCCTTTCAGAAGTCATGTTAAGACTTCTTTATGTTGTGCTGCATTGTAGCTGATCAAAAGGCTACATCTTGATGGATCTTTTGAAATGACCAACTTCCATCACTAAAGTGAGAATTTTTTATGTATGTATGTATGTATGTATGTATGTACAGTTGCAAGAAAAAGTATGTGAACCTTTTGGAATTTCATGGTGTTCTGCATTAATTTGTCATAAAATGGGATCTGACCATCATCTAAGTCAAGAGTATTGACAAATATAATGTGCCTAAAATAATAACACAAAAACAATTCTGATCCTTCATGTCTTTATTGAACACACTCATTCAACATTCAAAATGCTAGTGGAAAAAGTTAGTGAACCCTTGGAATCAATAACTGGTTGACCCCCCCCCCCCCCCTTGGCAACAATAACCTCAACCAGGTGCTTCCTGTAGCTGTGGATCAGACCTGCACATCGTTCAGGAGGAATTTTAGCCCATTCTTCCTGGCAGAACTGCTTTAGCTCTGTCATATTCTTTGGACGTCTCACATGTATGGCTCTCTTCAAGTCATTCCATAGCATCTCTATTGGGTTGAGGTCTGGGCTCTGACTTGGCCACTCCAAAAGGCAAATTTTGTTTTTCTGAAGCCATTCTGTTGTGGACTTGCTCCAGTGTTTTGGGTCATTGTCCCGTTGCATCACCCAACTTCTACAGAGTTTCAGCTGACGTTCAGACATTCTCACATTATTTTTTGATACACTTGGGAATTCGTCTTCCCCTCAATGACTGCAAGCTGGCCAGGACCTGATGCAGCAAAGCAGGCCCAAATCATGATGTTTCCTCCACAATACTTTACGGTTGGGATGATGTTTTCATGATGATATGCAGTGCCCTTTTTACTCCAGATGTAGTGCTGCATGTTCTTTCCAAATAGTTCAATCTTTGTTTCATCAGTCCACAAAACATTTTGCCAATACCGCTGTGGAGTGTCAGTGTGCTCTTTCGCAAACTTCAGGCATGCAGCAATGTTCTTTGTAGTAAGCAGCAGCTTCCTTTGTGGTGTCCTGCCATAGACACCCTGCTTGTTCAATGTTTTACATACTGTAGACTCATGAACACAGATGTTAGCCAGTTCCAATGATGTCTTCAAATCTTTGGCTGTCACTCGGGGTTGTTTCTTTACTTCATTGATGAGTCTTCGTTGTGCTCTTGGGGTCATTTTGACTGGGCGCCCACTTCTTGGTAGAGTAGCCACAGTCCCAAAGTGTCTCCATTTGTAGATTGTTTGCCTAACTGTAGGCTGGTGAATTTCTAAGGTCTTTGAAATCACTTTGTAACCCTTTCCAGCTTTATGTAAATCAACAATTCTTGATCGTAGATCCTCTGAAAGCTCTTTTTGGCGAGGCATGGCTCACATAAGCATATTCTTCTCATGCGGAGCAAACTCAAAAAGTTTGAGTGGTTTTTATCAGTCAACGTAGCTCTAGTCCACACCTCCAAACTCATTTTCTTAAGACCCCAGGTATGCTAACACCTGACTCCAATTAGCTTTTTTGAGGTCAACTCAAGGGTTCACATACTTTTTCCACTAGCACTATGAGGTTTTTATGGTTGTTCTCAATAACAACATGAAGGATCAGAATTGTTTTTGTGTTATTATTTTAGGCACATTATATTTGTCAATACTCTTGACTTAGATGATGGTCAGATCACATTTTATGACAAATTAATGCAGAACACCATGAAATTCCAAAAGGTTCTCATACTTTTTTTGCAACTGTATGTATGTATATATGAAAATAAAATCTATGTAGTGGCCTAGGTACTCATTACTGTGAGACTCTTTTGGAACAATTTCTGGTGTATCATCACAGAGTACAAAAATGTTTTTTATGTTTGGTTCATGGTACTAGCATTTCATAGGTCTATTTGCCATGTGCCTTGATGAAATAAGAATCTGTTTTGGAATCAGTTATCCAAACTACAAGAACTAGCTACTAAGCAATCACAATTACCAACACTTTCTCATTATGTAAAATATGTGTTACTCATCCTGTACCTTCTGTAAAAGTATTTTCAGCATGGTTATAACAAAGATTACTCCTTATAGAAGTCAACAGAAGGATGTGCTTCTGCCTGAGCATATACAGCATACATTAATATTGGAAATTGTTTGTTGATGCCATCCAAAATTAATATGTTCAAGAAATACTACTGTACTGAATGATTTTTTTTAAAAAAAATACTTTTTATTAGAGATTTTAACAGTAGTAAAAGATAACACAAACCAAAATGAAAAAGAGAGAAAAGAATAGAAAAAGAAAGAAAAAATAATATTTAAAGAAGTGGCATCCAATCTTCTTTACAAGTACAAGCAAACGTAGTATTTCTCTACCTCTTTTGTTATATTACATAGATCACTTCTTCCCATTTCTTAACCCTTAAAAATCCACAAATCCAAAAATCATTAACGTTTCTATCCAGTATCAACAAAAAGTCCATAAAGGGTTCCCAGAGCTTTATAAAAATATTTCTTGGTTTAACCCTGACCAAACAAGTTAACTCTATATTCCTTTCTTTTGTTCCTAACGTTCTTAATCTTTGCTTCATTAAGATGCTGTCATACGTCTTGGTCTCCATCCAAATTTTCTTTCTCCCTTCTCAGGAGTTTCTTTACAGCTTTAACAGTCTCCTTTTGTAAATCCAGTAATGAGTCATTACCCAGATCATTTTTATCTCTTGGCTTATCATTTGTATTTTCACTTTAGTTTTCATCTCTGTCTTATAGTCCACAACTTCTATTTTATTTTCCGGTATTTCTGTGCACCCTGAAATTTGTTTTACCTCTTCTTCCTATTGATCTATAAACTCTTCCAAATTATTCTCCTTCAGAACTTCCATTTCTTCTTTAAAATCTCTTTTACATAGTGCATTCACATGAGCAGATATTATTGCCGTCATTGTAGCTACAAGCTTCTTTCCCGTTTTTTGAAAAATACTTTAAAATTTCTTCACTATAATATCTTTATCTGTCATTTTTGCAAGTTTCACTGCTGGTCATCAAAAGTAAAAAACAGGTGTGTTTTTTTTTCCTTTGCCCAGAATCTTTAGTCCCTCTAATGTCTCCTTTCTGTAATCACATAGTCTGTCTCAAATTCTTTTGCTTCTTTATTTTGAAAAATCAGCCAATCATCTCTTTCCTGAAAGACTAAACAATTTATGTTGCCATGAAGATAGGGTTTATTTTTAATTATTTCAAAAGTCTTAAAGCAAAAGTCATATTTCAAATATTAAATCAAATGTTTGAAATTTATCTGGTTCCTTAGTTCATTTCAAACTTTCTTGAATTAAATTCTTGCCTAGCTTTATGGTATTTGTATTCTTTAAGCTCTTTAAATTGTTAATTAATTTTTTCCTTTATTCTGGAATAAAGGATCACTCACTCAGTAGTTTTTCAAACTTGTTGCTTGGAAGATCTCTTTTAAGTTTAAAATAGTTGTAATCCAAAAGTATTTAGAAAGTGAGGTTTGATGAACCCAGTGTCCATATAGGCTCCACTGCAGTTGAAAGCTTGATGGTTTCCCTTGTCTTTCAATGCTCACAAGTCAGCTGCTGTCCTGCAATCTCCTCGTGAGGAGCAGCCATCTGGAGCACAAGTGGGTGATCTCTTGTCCTCTCCTTATCCAAAGAGGTTCCACTCAACCAGGCTTGTATCGGTCTTGTCTGCAGCATCATCTCTACTACTTCGGAGATGTCTTAGTTTGCCATTCCCTCATTTGGAAGTCTGTACTGAATGGTTTCTAACTACTCATTTAATCCATAAAACAAAATCTCATACTTATAGAAACTTAAAGACAAGAAAAGCTTCTTAAGAGTTTAGGTGGATAGGCAATGACATGTTTTGTCCAAGTCTCACTCATTATTTGGATATACTTTTTCCTTTGGACTTAGGAGAAAAATGTTCTAAGAAATACTGCTTCAGCTTCAGGTACTAATCTCTTGTTTTCTAAGATTTATCCTTTTATGGCTTAAGAGACAGAATATGTGCTGGGCCTGAGGTGGGCAAAAACAGATGTGTGGCACATTGCAGTAGTACAGGTATTCCTTGGGTTATGATAGCAATTGGGACTGGAAATGCTGTTGCTAAGTGATGCAGTCATAAAGCACAACGTCACATGATTGCAACGCTTAGTGATGGCAAGCCTGGCAGTCCCAGTTGCCCTCATAATCCCAAGACGTGCAGGCCATTAATTGGGAAGCGTTGGGAGTCCCAGGTAAGGAGCATAGGGGTGCCACGGGGAGTGGGGGATGGCTTGGGAGGCCCAAGGCAGCCTCACTCGAATTGGGAAGGGCTTGGGAGGCCCAGCACAGCCCTCACATGAATCAGGGGAGGGTTGTAGAGGCCTAAGACATCTCCAAAGTAGTAGAGATGATGCTACAGACAAGACCGATGGAAGCCTGGTCCAGTGGAAGCTCTTCGGATAAGGAGAGGACAAGAGATCACCCACTTGTGTTCCAGATGGCTGCTCCTCACGAGGAGATTGCAGGACAGCAGTCAACTCATGGATTTGAGCATTCAGGGAGGCCAAGGAGGGCTTCGGAGGCCCACCACAGGTCGCACATGAGTCAAGGGAGGGCTTGGGAAGGCAAGCAGAGGCTACATGCAGGCGGGAGGGTGCTGCGGGCAGGAGCAACTTGCAACCTTCTCTGCCGGCTTCCCCATTGACTTGGCTTGTGGAAAGCTGGCAGGGAAGGTTGCAAATGGTGATCACGTGACTGTGGCTCCCTGCAACATTATAATTGTGAGCCGGGCTCCCGGATCCCTATCACATAACCGCAAGGGTGCTGCGATGGCTGGAACTTCAGGAACTGATTGTACTTCCATTGTTTGAGCACCGCTCTAACTTTAAATGGTCACTGGACTAATGGATGTAAGCTGAGGACTACCTGTAATTATATTACTATTACTGATCTTAACAGGCTCATAAATATTCACGTATTACATGGAATTTCTTTATTTTCCAAACTAATATTTAGTAGGACTGGGCATGCACATGTACACACACACAGTTGGGAACAGTTTTCAAATTAGCTACAAAAGCCTTGCAAATGATGTGGCTGTTTTAATGATATGCTCATTGCAAAGCACCTCTTTCAAATGTTTTTTATAGTCCCAGTATTCAAACCTTATGTGTTACTGTGTTTGATCAACTTTTTTTCTTGTTTCTTATGCAATCACTGTTTGACAAAAGATTCCACATTTAGAGAAAATTCTATTTTTGTACAGAGAATCATGTGGAATGGATTGGTTTGCACATACTGCATTGCTGAAGACTTGCCTGGAGAGTTCCTAGTATTCAGTGAATAACTCCCTAGTTTTAGTTGATAAGTTTAGTTGATAAACCTGAGACTGAATCCACAGTGGGAGCCATTACTTACAGCATCAAAAGAATTGATCAAATAGGTAACAATTGGCAGCTGAACAGAAATCTTTTAAAAAGAAAATACCGTACAAGCTTACAATTTTATATGTAATTCAATAGAAAAGTGATGAACAGGGAAAAGTAAGAGGATTTACTGTTCAAGTACGCAAGCAGAAGAAATCTCTTCAACTTTTTCTTTGATTGCTTCTGTGAGTCTTATCTGGCAAAAAAAAAGTCTATATAGAGCTGTACATTTCTGTTTAATACTGATTAAATAGATGATTCTAGTATCTCTGCATTTTAGGACTATCATATTAATTCCTTGTAACTTTTACTGATCTCTTTACTCAGCCTGCTGCCCACCATTCTGTCCTGTATAATTTCTGTTTTCATATGGGTTAGGGGGAAAAAAAACATACTACATTGTTAAATACCACATTAAAGATGGAAACTGCATTTAACACTGTTTCTTTAATTAAAAAACCATTTTGAAGAAGCAAGTACATTTTGCACAGTAAAAATAATACTTTGGTCTACAAAATGCAATTTCATTGTGTTATGTGATTTCTTGGTGCATAGTAAAATTAGGGTAACTATATGTAGCACTGAAGACATAATTTCCAAATAAATCATCTTTATATTTCCTTTATAGGAGCACATAAGGATGTTTTATATATCATGACCAATTATTTGTGCTGAAACCTGTAGGGATTTGATGAAGATTCAAATACCTTTCCATAGAATAAAATGAATTAATTATATTTAATTAAATCAATACACTGTGACAGCCGATAGGAGGCCATACCTCTCTGTCATGAAAGCTGCTGAGACACCCAAACATTTTGCTCTAGTTAACTGATAGCTTAGTTTTCTCTAGGAAGATTTATCTATAGGAGAGAGAAACAAGGAATGGTTAAGCTGGGAAAGGAAGCTGATGTAAAAATCCAGGAGGAACTCTGGGAAAAGGAAGGAGAGTTTGGATGGAGGTAACTTGGCAACCTAAGATGGAGCTAGACAGCCTTGCCTGTTGAAGATTTATGGTCCAGTTAATAGGTAATGTTGGCTGGTGAGCCTGAGGGGGACTGGGCAGTATTACAGTGGTACCTCGGGTCACGAACGCTTCTGTTCACGACCAATTCGGGTCACGAACAACACCATTTGCAAAATTTTCCTTCCGTTCGCGAACTCTGCATCGGGTGACGAACAGGATCCGTGGCCATTTTCCCTGCTGACACACGTGGTCGTGGCTTCCTGTAGGGAGGGGGACTCTCCCTCCAAACAATAACCGCCTCCCCACCAGCCTTCCTGTCCTCCACGCCTCAAGCAAGGTTAGTGTTCTCTCTCTTCATACTGTACTGTACTGTACTTTGTGTCATATTTTTGTGGTTTAAAAAAAAAAATACATATGGTTCAAAACAGATTGACCATATTTACATTGAACCTTATGGGAAAATTTGATTCAGGTTGTGACCAAAATTGGTTGGCGACCAAATTCGTAGGGGTCAGAACGGATTAACCGTATTTACATTGAACCTTATGGGAAAATTTGATTCAGGTTGCGACCAATTTGGGTTGCGACCAGAGTCGCGGAACGAATTAAGTTCGTGACCCGAGGTACCACTGTATACTGATACAATATTGTTTGTTTGAAGGGAGTTGAAGAAAGTGTTCCGGGACATCTTTGATTCCCAGAGAGAGTTGCAGGTTTGTGTATGGTCCAAGACCAAGATGAAGAGGGTTGAGGGACTTTTTCTATCATTCATAGATGGCTACTCAGACAGGAAAGATAAAAAGTTCTGCCAGCCAAAGTATAAATCACTGCTGGCCTGGAAGGGTGAGAATGCCAGCTGGTATCTTTAGCTCTTTACTTATCTCTAAGTAGAAAGTAGGCCAGTTAGAAATAACCATGTCTTTATAGATGTTAGACCAACATTATGGTTTACATACCTATACAGTATTACAAGACTTATGCTGCAATATACAGTGGGGGGGGGGGTTCAGTTGCAATGCCTTTTGAAATTCCAGCAGCTATAGACAAAAGGATGGTTTGATTTTTGCTTTGCTCATTGTATGTAATAATTATAGTGGTAAAGCTAGAGTATTTAATTTAAAAGTCCCTTGTGCAAGGAGAAAAACATTTCAGCTTATACAACATATCTCTGATTTTAGCTCATCCCCTTCCCTCTGCATGTGCGGACACATTCAAACAACATGCATAAAGTGTTTCAGACAGAGCTTTAACCCCTCAGCAAGAAATTTTCATGGACCTGCAATGGGATAGAGAGCCTTGTTCCATGAATAGAATTACTTTAATAGAAATTGGAGCTAAGCCATTAAATTCAGATTCTGATAGAGGTTGTTTGTTTCTTCTATCAAGTTAGTTTCATTTCAAAAACAATATAGATTGTTACTCCACATAGTCTATTTCAGATTCATACTGCTTGCTGTTATACTGTAGATGGTGTTTTCACCACATATATTCTCAATAAATGTAACATGATGATAGTATTAAAACTTGTTTTTTTTCCAGAGGGTAGTAAAGAAATTGCCCAGCTAGAGATATGGAATGAATGTGCTCTACTGAAATCCTCTTAGCTTAGCTTTGATGTATTAATGTGCCCTATTCCTTATGAAGATGGATTGCAAGAACGTTTGCTACATATGATATAAATGCATGAGTTTACTAGTAGAATAATCCCTTTGTATTAAAGGATGGGCAATTAGGTGTTAATTCATGTCACAGTGATGAGCATAATCAGAGTCTAATAGCAGTTGGTATCACGTCTTGTACTCAGCACTTTCATGATATAAATTACCGTTTTCCTTCCCTAAATGCTTCCAGTTTGTGATGGAATAGAGCGAGTAATATTTTACATGTGGCAACATAAATCTTCATAAAACATCCTTTAAAAGGCAGATACATCAATTAAAAATTATAGAAGGGGCACTGATGAGCATCTTCAAACACTGTTCTCTTTAGGCTGCCTTTTCTCCAAGCTGTAAAGAATGGATGATAGCTAAATATCATATAAATCCTATTTTTCTAGGTTATTTATGCCATAAACAAAAGATGTGAAATGTGATCCAATAAAGCAAAACATGATGAAATATTCCTGTTTCACTGATTTCTTATATGCTGCCTGGAACTCAGTTCTTTCTCTCCTGGATCTGATTCTTTTTTGTTCTTTTGTTTTTCTAATAAAACCATTCAAGAGGTGGGGCTGATAGTTTTTAGTTCTGTACAGTTTCCATTTTGTACAGATTCTCCACTTTCTCCTGAATTTGAACACCTGCAGCTGGTCTTCCTACAACAGTTAGAAAGCTGATATGCTGACCAACTTACCCTAACCTGATGCTATCATGCCTGGATCGAGTCCTGGCCAGTTGGACTGAAAACAACAGATCAATAACTCAATTCATCTTTTTTAATTTGTAGTGAGAGGAATTGGAGGGCAATTTGAGAGTGCAGGTTGAGTGCCAGTGGTCCACCATATTGCTGCTAGGAGGTGTGTGAAATGGTTCAACACCGAAATGTTTTGAATTTTTCAAGCTGAAAACAAAACATTTGTATTCTGGGAGCAAACTGGCTACTTCAGGTAGAATTGTTTAGTATGTTCTGATTGTTCCTAACACTGGAAGTGGGTTGTTGTTTTGTGAGTTGTGATTGGGTTGCTTTTATTCAATTTTTTTTCAAGCCTAGTCAGTATAGTAGAGGCACTGCTCATGTTCCTGCTGCTTTTGACTTAGGCTAGATGGGATGATACAGGGGTGGATTGCTGAAGGGTTGCTCACCCTTTCTTTATGCTGTTATGCAGTGTGCCTCTCCTAATTCTTTAAGATATCAAAAAGAGACCCTGGTGGGTGCTGTGAAAACCGGTTTAAGGGAATTTCACAGGAAATCAGTGCAACACAGCCCTGTGACTTCAACTTCTTTAGGAATTATGAAATGAAACTTTCTTTTGCTAGAGACTCACATAATAGAATCTTTTGGTCAGTATGCTCTTCCAAAGCCCATTTAGTCAGCATTTATGATTATTTTTAAAACTTATCTTAGAAATAACATGAGTAATAGAGATTTTAATGGTATGTTTGTGAGAAATCTTATTTTAGCAGAGTTTTGTTATTTGACAACTTGAATTATAAATAATGGTATATAAACATTCAGTTATGCTAAATAAATATCTACAACTGTTTCTTTGCAAGGAAAGCATTTCTCCTACAGGAAAAACATGCTAATTATTTTGATTTCCCTGATTATTTTTGATTCTCATCCCCAATCTTTATTTCCTTGAGATTTAGCCTATTGGACTTGGCACTGTTTTAATCAAAGCACTTAACTTCACTTTAAATCATTATATTTAATTATTCCAGCCAGTTGGCACCTTTTAGAAATGTTCTATGCTTCTATGTTCTATGGATTTTGAGTTCTATTTCTACTCTTTGTAGTTAATGTCTGTTGTGTCTTAAAAAGTGACATTATTTAAAAGTAAACTCTGTGAAAACATTTTCTGTTGACTAGTCACTATTCATTAGGAACTAAAAAACAATGTTAATAGTTTTCTCTAAAAATATTACACAATTGAATATATAATTTGCATGTCATTATTTTATTTTTTGTTCGCTCAAATATGCTAGCACTTTGTTAAACAAATACAAAGTTAACCTCTGGTAAACTTACTTGCTTCCATCCAGAACATACCACCAAATCTATTGTCTATAGCCAGGCTCTATGTTGCAATCACATTTGTTCTGACCCACTAGACAGAGATGCTCAGCTGCCTGGAATCAAACCAGGCATTCAGGAAACTGAACTATCCACTCAGCAATCAATACACAAATCCATAGAGCCAGATAAATTCCCAGGGAGGGCCTATTAAAAGGTAGAGCACAAAGCCAGAATACCTCTGGCTGTCACCTTCAGCTCACAGTTCAAATGCATTATTAAAAAGCTACAACCCGGACAGTGTACTTTGCATGCACACACACACACACACACACCCTCACCCTCCATTTAGCGCCATCACAGGGCCCAACAACTTCACATGTGAAACTAGAGACACCTTCACATTCCCTTTCTCTAATGTGATATAAGCCATCATCTGTTAACAAGGCCCCTTTGAAATTCTATGTAGGACAGAAAGGCCAGATGTTGCACAGAAGAATTAATGGGCACAAATTTAGCACTAGCATTTAAATCAAGGACAAAGTAAAGCAGATCATTTTAACCTTTTAGGACATTTCATTACAGATCTCAAAAGGCTGTGAACACAATTGAGCATGAGACAACTGAACTTACATACATCAATAGATTTCTGGCTCTTTCAGAAGGTTTGAACAAATAAATGGATTTGTAACATATTACAATTGTTAATTGACAAGGCACTTGTAATCTCTCCTCCTTGAACCTTCATTTGTATAGCCACCCTGTCTTCCCCTCCCTTCTTTTCCCACTGCTTCATCTCTGTGTATTTAAATCCTGTATCAGTTAACCACTCCACACATCTCATGAAGTGAGCTGCAGCTCATGAAAGCTTATGTCTTACAATAAAAATTGTTAGTTTTAAAAGATGCTATCAGACTCTTTCTGATTTTTGGCTAACATGCCTCTCCTCCTACAATCTCTGAAAAACAATCTCTAGAAATGGAATAAGCAATCTCATAAAGATCCTTTTCAAAATCAATTGGTGGCAGTCATTAATTTTAATGGTCTTTGGTTCAAATTTGTTTGTTCTATCCTTATTTATTCTTAGCATGATTACAAGCACTGAAGCAACACCTACTGCTATGTTTGTGTGCAGTTCTGCTTTGAGTAAAGATTATTCATTTTATAACCAGACTCTGTTACTGCTTGCATGCAACAATTTATTGTCTTAAGCTTTTGAATCCTCCCAGTATTATTCTGTCTTTGATGAATTGTGCTTGCTGATGTTTTAGTTCCCCCAAATTCTGGCCATTCTCCCTTTTTAGGTTTTGTCAGACTTAAAAGTGGGCATTGTAATTAATAGATTCTGTACTCTTTAAATCCATTCCTCTTTAGGAATTCTGGCAAGCTTTCATTGAAGATGCTTTATGTTATATAAGAAACAACAGCACAACCCTTATTTTATATTGTGTCTTGTTAAAACTTACTCTACCTCTTTCAAGAGCTTATTAAGGATATGGATAACAATCTTGTTTTGTATATTTTACTACTTTCAAAAATTCAGAAAGAGAGAGAAGATATGGATGATAATCATTTAAAGTACAAACATCAAAATATTATAAATTCAGGGATAAATATACAGATAGAGTGTATAATTAGAACTTTACTTTTAAAAAAATTCAAAATCAAAAGCCAATAGAAGCCATCTCTGTGTCCTGGCTGTTTTGTTTGGTTATATGAGGCTAGATACTGTTTTCTGTACCTTGTTCCTTAGTGCTTGAGGAAAGGGCTGTTCCCAGTGTTGTTCTCTTTCCTTTTCATCACAACTGATGTGACTTCTTAATTCTAATAACTCTCACATTATCAGTTCTGTTTGAAATGTAATAACTTAGCTAGCACACTTTGTGGATAGATAAAGCATCTTCAAGTTATATGGTTTAAAGAGAGGATTAAAAAATACTTTGAATAAAACAAGTGCAAACCATAACATGAAATCATAGAATTGTAGAATGGGGAAAATCATTTAGGCACTGAGTCCAGCTCCTAGCTTAGTACAGGAATTTATGCTGAAGTATCTCAGATATGAGGCAATCTAACCAACCTGAAGCATGGGGAATATAGCATGGGAATCCCTTCCCTGGCATGGACAGACATAAGAGCCCTGGCCCAACAGTCAGATGCATTTATGTTGTCTGTGGAGGATGTTACCACACGCCTGTGCTAGAGCGCCAGGTTAGGGGGAGGCAAAAGGAGAACCCATACCATTCCTTTCCTTCCAGCTTCCAGTGTGTTTTCCATCTAGGTTTGTGTGCCAACCCAGTGAATCAGCAGCTAGCCTCTGCTTGAAGACATTCAATGAAGAGTCCTCCATCTCTTTGGATTTGGTTCCACTTTGGGTTTGGTTCCACTGTTAAACTGTTTATGCTATTAGGATTTTTTCCCTAACAGTCAAAATTCATTATTCCAAGCCATGCCTTCTGGAATGACAGGGAAAGTTGTTGAATGATAGGGAAGGTTGTTGAAAAGATGGTTGGCTTGCAGTTCCAGAAGGCCCTGGAGGAAGTGGATTATCTGGACTATTTTCAGTCAGGATATTAGGCCTGTTTATAATACTGAGACAGCATTGATCGTGCTTGTGGGTGACCTCTGGAGGACTCAGGATGGGGATAGTGCATCCATCTGGACTCTCCTTGATCTCTCAGTGGCCTTTGATACCATCAGTCATGATATCCTTCTGGTCCAGTTTAGGGGATTGGGAGTGGGAGGCACTGCATTATAGTGCTTCTCCTCCTTTCTTTGAAGCTAGCTCCAGTTCAAGCCCAAGGGCCCTGCTTTGAGGGGTACCTCAGGGCTCTGCTCTTTTACCACTTCTATTTAACATCCACATTAAGCCTCTGGGTGAGATCATCTGTCAGCATTTGGTGTGGAATCATTAGTATGCTGATGATAGCCAGTTGTACACGCTGGGCCAATCAAGCAATGCTACTGAGGTCCTTTCCCAGTACTTGGAGACTGTGAGGGTCTGGATGGGACGAACCAACTCCAGCTGAACCCTGGCAAGACTGAGTAGCTGTGAGTTTTAAGGCCCCCGGCTCCATAGATTTTCCACCTTTAATTTGGCCTGGGGATGCACTTCCCCAGTCAGAGTCAGCATAGAATTTGGGCGCCCTCCTGGACTCAGCTCCTGCTCAAAGAGCAGATGGCAGCTATGCCTAGGGAGGGGGTCTTTGCACAGGTTCACCATGTGCACCAACTGAGCCGATTTCTGGACCAGGAGGCCTTGCTCACAGTGATTCATGCCTTAGTCACCTCCCATGTGGATTACTGTATGCGACTGACCTTGAGGAGCGTTCAGAAGCTATCCTAGAATGCAGTAGCATGGGCAGTTTTTGGCATTTCTTGCTGCGCTCATATAACACTGCTGCTTGGTGAGCTGTACTGGCTCCTAGGTGCAATTAAAGGTGCTGGTTGCCACCTATAAAGCCCTACATGGCATAGGGGCAGGTTACTTGCAGGACCACCTCTCTTCCATTGTTTTGGCTTGTCCCAGCAGATCTAGCAGAGAGGGCATGCTCCAGTTTCCTTCTATTAAACAATGTCATCTTGTGGGACCTAGGAGTCATGCCTTCTCTATGGCAGTGCCTGCCTTGTGGAATACCATCCCCCCAAAGATCCGGATGGTTCCAAACTTGTTAGCCTTTTGTAAGGCTCTGAATACCTGGCTGTCTCCCCATGCGGTTAGGCAAACTCTGCTGTTAATGTGGCTTTATGATTACCTCAAGCATCATGGGTTATTGTTTGTAATAGTTGGTTTTAACCTTTGTATATCATTCAGTCACTGTTGTGAGATGGGTAGCCATACTACATGGGATTTAGTTTCTAGTCCTGAGATCGTTCTTGTTGCTCATTTCTAAATCTATTCCAGTTTCTTACAATCCTCCTTCAAATGTAGTGCCCAGAACTGAACGCAGTACTTGAGGTGTGGTCTGACCAAAGCAAAATAGAATAGAAGGATTACTTTATATGATTTTGAAATTATACTTCTGTTGAAACAGCCTAAAAATTGCATTTGCTTTTTTTATAGCTACATCACACTTCTGGCTTATATTCAGTTTCTAACCAATTTAATATTCCAATTTTTTTTTCACAAGTACCATTTCCAAACAAGATATTCTCCATCCATTAAGACCTGTGTCTTTGATTTTTGTGTCCTTAAGTGAAGTCTTTTTGTGTTCTTAATTGAAGAACGTTGTATTAATCACTGCTAAATTTCATCTTTTATTTTCAGTCCATTTCTCTAATCTATCAAGATTATTGTGAATTTTATTTCTGTCTGCTAGTGTATTAGGTATCCCACCATTTTTAGCATCATTTGAAAGCATTCACTCTACTTCTTCATCCAAGACACTAATTAAAATATTAAGGAAAGAACTCAGAGCTGATACTTGTGGCACCTCACTTGATACCTCTCTCCATTGAATAGCCCTCTCTGGATATGATTTTTAAACCAGTAATATATCTAATTAATAGCCACAAGATCCAAGCCACTGTGCTTTGCACTTCATTTGATATATCACTATTGGTATACTATTTTTAAGATGGCCACATATGCATCCCTAGCAAGAAGAAAGTGCCTTACTGGGTGACAAAATATGTGTACCGTTTGTTTTTGCTAAAGTAATGTAAAGATTGAAAACAGAACATTTAGTCATAATAAGGTAGATTGTGGAGAGTAGACTGAAAAGTAGACTGACTAATCAGTCTACTGTCCGATTATTATTTTCTGGGTTGTCCTCTTTCATTAAATTCTTTATATTTACTTGAATTTACAGAATATGGGCTTTTACAAAATAGACCCATTGCTATTTTAGCAACTACTGTTTTGGAGGTTAGATAAGGGAAGATTTTGTGGGTGACAGCTACTGTTGGAATTAAACTAAGCAATTCTTTCTGTTTATACAAGTGCATTTGTCCTGTTGACATATTTGGAACTTATGGCTTCCTCTCTCAAGAAATTGAATCTTTTACATACTGGGTTAGATAAGTATCTTATGGATGAAAAGCTCTTTCCATCATTTTTGTTTATTTAACCAGTGAAGCTTTTCTTTTGGCTGAATAGGAGAATATCTTTTCCTGATTATATCCATCCATATTTCTCACTTTACCAAGTATCTCCACAATAGAAGGTGGCATTGGGAGCTGTAGAGGGAGCGGAATATCAGAGAAACCCCGCTATTGCTAGAATGTCTCATCACTCAGACATGAGGAGGGTGTAGCACTGTTTAATAGAAAAAGATCTTCCAAATTGTTCTGCCAAATTGGTAACCATTTTAACATTTTAAATAGAACTTGGACTTGCATATTTGGGGAAGTTTTCAACAGGACTGAAGCAAAAGCTTGAGAAGAATGCCTCAGTTTATTATTATCAAAGAACAAATACCATGTGGTTAGAAGGTAGTGGCATAGGATCCCTTATGCCTAACTTCATTATGTTAAGCTGATTTAGTTTGCTGTTTTAACTATTGTAAATCACCTTGAGTAATATAAGTGTATTAGCAAGGTACTAAATCTGTGTATAAATAAATTCATCTAATCCCATGTATAACTTATTTTTAGGGTCTTGCCTGTAACCATGTTTATGGCTATTGGAGCTTGTAATGTTTTATATAAATGCAGTCTACAACTATAACATTTACTTTCACATCCATTTTCTACAGAAGCACATAATTACACACTTGAGGCTGTATAAAAGCATTTTGGACATTTTTTTTTAATTTTTTAAGTGACTAATGATGGGTTGAATATTATTTACTACTCTCCAGGGTTTTCAATCTGGTTCATAAATGTGATAGCACTATTACTGAAGTAATAAATTAGAACCATGTAATATTTGGTAGACAATATAGGTGAGAAAACAACCAAAGAGTTTAGTAGGGCAGTTTGTTTTCTTGATAGCTTTAATTAGAGAGCATGCAATTAAGTCATCACCTCTTGAGTCTTTTTATATATGGAAGCCTGGTTCTTTGGAACACTTGGTAAAAATTTCAGGAATTGGTAATTACACTAATCACTCTCACAGTCATGCCAGTTTTATATGAAGGCAGTTTTTTTTAAATATATAAAGTCTGCTGTTAATAAGCATATCCATTAATAATTTCATATAATAAATACATTAATAAATAAATAAATAATCACATTTCTGCAGATTGCAATGTTTTGTGTTAAAATAAGCAAGCCAGTGTATGAAAAAAATTACCTGATATAGATTCAGTGGAATTAATGTAGCTTAGAATAGAATAATAGCTATGCTGGTTTTCTGATTCCTACTAATATATGTATATTTATTTGTACGTGCTACAGAAAAAGGCAGGGGAAGCACTCTTTTTCTCTTCAGGGAATGCATTCATAATTTAATTTTGGAGTCTTTGGATGCTACAGAGAACATGGAGAAACCACATATAGGCTACATTTCACCCACCCCAGCTGTGATCTGTCCTTGGGCCAAGCTGTTTAAGACCTTGAATTCTAGGCATACATTAATAGATTGATTCATTAAAGTAAAACCCTGATAATTATGTTTGATAATTCTCATATCAGTGTTTTTCCTCTGATCTTAATGAGCTTTCAGGGAATGCAATAGGATAAAAATGCAAATAAATGCCCAGACTATCATTTAAATTGTTATTTTAGACACACGCATTTAGACACCCAGGGAGATTGTGCTCTATACAGTGTCACGATACAATGTCACAAACTCAGGTCTAACAGGTCTTACTCAAATTCATCTGCGCAAATGAAAACAGCTGTGCGAGGTTTTGTATCCTGATCAAATAGGAAGGATCATAGTTCGGTGGTTAGAACACATGCTTTGCATGCAAAACCTATGATGTTTCCAGGTAGATATGAAAAATATTCTTCCTCTACCCCAGTATATTTCCTCTTGCAACTTTCCTTGGAGCATGCCTTCCTGTAAGCCTTTAACTTCAACAATATAGAAACTAAAATTCTGTACATTACAACTTCATATACTCCCTCACATCATAATTTTTATGGATTGTTTTAACACAGACTCCCCAACTGTTATATGCCCTTCTTAAAAATGGAGCTGTTAGCATTACATCATGCAAATAGCACACATCTTTTTCAATAATAAATTAAAATAATGATCCAGCAGAGCATTTTCTCCCATATGTACCTATATATCAGCTAAGAGGTGGTCAGGATGCCCTGCACTGTCACATATTCTAAGTTTGGCATTTGGTGAGCTGAAAGAAACTTTTCTCATTACATTTGCCCAGCTAAGGAATTCCCTTCTTGTTCAGTTTTTGTTGGCACCAAGTCTTTTAAACTTAAGCTTCAACTTAAAACACACCTGTCAATCCAAGCTTTCAGTCAGCTAGAGCTGTGGTGTCTTTCTAACTGTTCTGATATTCTTGTCCAGTGTTTTATGTTTCTTTAAAGTTATCTAAGATATTATTGTGCTTTATAAAAGAGTTTTACTGCATTGTTGATTTTAAGCTTACTATAAACCGTTTTAAGTGAATTGTACTAATTTTGGAATTGATTTCAATGATAAAAAGCAGGATAGAATTTTTATAAATAAACAATGTGCATAGGATACACAAGACACATATTATCATCAGTTTCTGCTTTTCTGTGCAATGCACAGAGTTCATCTTGTAAGTGAGATATATCTAAGATAGTTTTAAAAACCTTAGTATTAGTGAAACTATAATCTTTGCATTTTCGTTGTTTCTTTTTCACTTAAGCTTCAAATTGGTTGAAAAGCAAAGCTGAGAGTATACTGCTTCCTGTTCAGTCAAGCATCACTAATGAGAGATAAATGGGAATATCATCCCTGTCATGTCTCATTGCCAATCTGTCTCTTTCTCTAGGAGGTGATTTCCTTTCCTTTTTAAGAAAGAAAAAGGATGAGCTAAAAACCAAACAGTTGGTGAAATTCTCATTAGATGTTGCTGCTGGGATGGCGTATCTTGAATCCAAAAACTGTATACACAGGTAAGAAAAGTCAAATGTTCTTGTTTCGTGAAAAATACAGAAGCAGAAATGAGCTGCAACAAAATCTCAGACTCATGTCATATAGCCAGGATTGTTTTTATTTTATTTATTCATTTGGGTTTTTTAAAATGCTGATTTGATATTATCAAAAATCTCAAACAAGTTTTTTAAAAAATAACCACATGTATTATATATTTTAAAATTAAACTGTTTTATCAACAGTGTTAAGGTAGGTGGTAATTAGTCTGAAAAATTTGGAAAATGCCTAGGCAACAGATAAATCCTTAACTGATAGCAGAAACATGCCCGCTGGGAACCCCCCACCCCAATCATAATAAGGAAATTATTCCATATTGTGAGCACCACAAAAAAGAATGTGCTTCTCCACACTACCACAGGTGAATGTCAGCAAGCCATTGCATCATCAGCAAGACAGTTTTGGAAGGATCAGGTAGAAGTAGATGATGCTTCCAATAACCAGAACCTGAGCTGTTTAAGGCCTTCTAAACCAATATGTAATAGGTAATATTTAAACATGGCTCGATAGCCCATTATCAAGCTGTACAGACCTGTCAGCACCACAGTTTCAGGGACTATGCTGAGTAACCTAGCTCTGCTTTGTGCACCAGCTAAAGCTTCCAGATTTTTCTCTATAGTTCATTACAGTAGTCCAATCTTGAGGGTATTGGTTTATGGATTACTGTGGCAAGGCATTCCCTCTATAGGACAGATCATATGTGTCATACTGTCATAAACTGACAATAATTGCTCTTAGCCACTTAGGTCACTTGAGCAACTAGTGACACAATTAAATCCACAAACACTATTAGAACAATAGTGGTTTCACTATTGGTATCAGTGTGAACAGTCCATCAGCAGCAATCTGAGGTACTCTCTGTGACCCAAAACCATTTACAGGCAAGCAAAGCCTGTTCCAGAATAAGAAGTTTCTTGTGGGCAAAATATAACTTCTGTGGGCTGCAGTTACTCCTCTGCCTGACCCTCCAGCATAGGTTAGGACTGCACCAAATACCCAGTTAGGCAAAACAAGGTTAAATCAACCACATCCTGTTCTGTCAGGTAATATGTATCAAACTGACTCATCTCTCAGAGATCATAGATAGCTTCAGTATTGCTAAGAACTAACCTAATATTGAATGATATACCATTAAACCAGTGGGCTCAACTGGTATCTGGGAAACAAATACAGCTTCAAAAGGTAGAATAGCTTCCAAATGTTCACATCTTCTTCTCTGAAGACTCATCTCCTGCTAAACATTTTTGATAGGATTAACAGTTCTTTCCTTCTCCCCATTATGCTTCTTGCCCAGACACATTCCAGCAAGAGCCCCACTCATCATCTAATCAGAGTGAAAGCCTGCAGCATCTGCATTTCCGCACATACTCAATGTCTAATTAGCACTTCACACTCATGTTTCAAAAGATTATCATTCAGTCAAGGCAATTCTATACATTCATAGCCTCAGTTACCCAGCTCCCCAATAATAACAGGTGCTACATTGACATTATGCTGCAATACAGTGCCAAAATAACAAGTTATTCACAAGAGCTCTTGATGCCAGGCTTTACTCCCACCCCAACTCTGAATTAGCTAGTAGTTGGATATCATCAACTGTCTGGTGCTCCCACCATCAGATGGTTCTCTTCACATAGTAATGCAGAGCAAAGAAGTCCTCCTTTTGTTTTTCTGTCAGTTTGGTGAAAGAGGATTTAAAAATGCTTTCTTTCTTTCTTTTAATTTTCGTAGATGGAGTGTGGTATTCTTGCACTACTTTATTATAAGGTATTCAGGGCATATATGCCGATTGTTCTGTCTTTCATTGTACAGTAATCACTCCAGTGGCTTGCAGCCTGCCTAATTTCCCATGTTTCTGTTAAATTCCAAGGGAAGATACCATGACAGAATAATAGTGATACCATCAGAATCCTGCTCTTGAGATACAATTGGAGAATTTTTCCTTAATCTGGAGAAATACAGAGAAATAACCCACCCACTTTCTCTGATGGAGAATTTTGAAAGGACATTTGGACGCAGCTCTAAGCAAACATGCTTCTCGATCCTTTGCACACATAGTTGCTCTACATGTATTGAGTAGGAAAAAACCAAGCTGTGAGCCTCTGGAGAAACAGCAAGTGGGACATGCACTTGTTCTCTGTTCCCTTTTTCTTTTGCCTGGCAATTTTCTACTTTCAGCTAACTAACATTAACTGTGTTTTGTTTAAAACAAGTCAAATTATGAAGCTACAGATGAAATTGACTAGCTTTAAACAAAAGTGTGTTAGAACTACTCACAGATTATCTGGATAACATGACAAACTCTCACATTTCTTTGTTTACACAGGGTTAGTAGGAGCCAAAGTTCACTGCAGCTCATTTTTATTTATGCAGATCAAACAAAATTGTTTTAATATGACCTGTAAGTCTGGTCTAAGGATATAACTGAGTTATAGCATACCAAGCCATGGTGTGTGTGTGTGTGTGTGTGTGTGTGTATTAGATTGCTACCATAATTTACTTCATGTCTGTCTATTCAATTAGATAAAAAATAAGGTCTACCCATGGCCTCATTTAGACTATAAATATATCACTATATCACTATTTCCTGTTGATTTAGGGCTGTCCCCTCTCCCTGAACACTTAATAAAAATACAGAGGTTTTGAGTCCAAATCTTAACTGTGGTTTATTATTCACTTCAATTCCATTTATTAAATTTGTTATGGCCACCCACTCCATAAGAAAAACCATCTTTATATTACTGTGCCTTTAACTTGGCTTGTTTTAATAAATAATGGCTAAACTACTGTTTGTCTAGATTTAGTCTTATGCTAAATTATGGTGAGTTAGAAAGTTATTTCATTCACTCATTTATGATTGTGGAGTAGAAAGAAGGGCAGCACAACCTCCAGGCTTATCTAGAATTGTTCATATAACTCCGTTTTGTGTTATATCCAAACGAGAGTGTTTATTGTTTACAGAATGAAGTACTTTATTAGAGTCTTAGTCATTCCTCAAATTTACCCTTTTCATTTTAAAAATTGATCCACCTAGTTGCCTGAAACAAATTGTCATTTGCTTTAGGCATCCAAGAAGCAAGGCATTTATAGATTTACAGTACAATTAACATATCCTTTTAACTTTTGTTAAGAACAATCTGTATACTAGGTTTCAGTATTCATAGATCATAGAACGCAAGAGTTGCAACATAAGGGTTGAACCTTGGAGATCGTCTAGTGCAACCCACTCCTTGGCGGAAGAATCTGTGATAGGTGGTTATCTGACCTCTGCTTAAACATCTCCAGCAGTGCAATATGTTATGGAAGGCAACAACTGAGAGCTGGTTCATGTAATTAAATTGTGAATGTGTGCATATAGTATTTAAAGAAATGCAGTATAATCTGGACCCAATAAGTGACCCAATAACCATTTTTATGATCGTGGTTGGAAAGAAATGCAGCTTTGACCATAGGAATGATTGCTGACTTGCCATCTATGCAAACACATTTTCTCACTCATTCACTATAAGTGCCTAAGTCATTGTGTATTAATTTATTTTAAGTAAACTGGTTTGGGACATAGTTCAGGAAGAACGTTTATAAGTTGGAAGGGATTCGGATAATGTAATTTCTTGTTAGGTATGAAAATCCTGTGGTGACAGATGGTAGTCATGTTAAGTATAATTTACATCAAGAGTAGCATTTTGAAGAATTGTACAGTTTTTCTTTCCAGCTGGAAATAAATTATTCTAAAAGGTTGGGACTCACCTATCAACAAGATACCTCTCCAAAAAAAGAACAGAATGGAACCAAATTTGGTGCGATGGCTGAAACAGACAAAAGAAAGTTTGAGTTCAAAAATAGGCTGGATCCTGCTGGGAGCTGTGAAGAAAACATATCCAGAAAAAACGTCCCCAGTGCATCCCTTTGGGAGAGGCAGGAGCTTGGGATGCTGCCAGTGGCTCCATTCTAAGTCCCCCTCGGTCCTCTCTTTGGATCATCTGACTCAGAGTAGAGCATATACAAACCCTGTAATTCCCACTGCACATATACAACAGAAACACATAAATTCAGCATGGGGACCGGGGGGGGGGGGAGCAGAAACATTCACAGATCACAGAGAAAGAACATATGCACTTTCCCTGATTAGATTCTCACATGCATGTGCAAACACAGTCAACACATATGCATCCACCATAATTGAATTCTCATATGCACACATACACAAGCAGAGCTAGCATAATGCTAAAAGAGATCGGAAATAAGTCCAAAAATCACCCAGAGTCATAACAGATTGGGGTTGCCTATACAGTTTGTAACTAAATAATGATTTACTATAGTATTTCCGATTCACTGATAATTTTGACTGAGTGTAAATGAACAGTGCAGTATTTTAGAAAGGGCAATATTTAAATAGGTTTCACAGAGTTCAATTTACCTGGATACTTTGATGACATTTGGCTGTATAAATGTAGCAGAAGAGATAATTTTTATGCTTCTGAATGTCTTTGGGTTTTTGCCATTTTCTCTAAATGTATTGTTCAAGAGATATGGAGTATATGGAAGATTCCAACATGTTCTTGTGAATTTTTTATTTGAACAATTGGTTTTCAAGCTGTCTTCTGTGCTTTGAAGCACATTAAGCAGAGAATTCATTTCACAGTGTCATCTACCAAGGCATTTATAGAGAGGAATATTATCCAATATCAGTTCATTTGTTATAGATTCAGTGTTACTTGTCACACTGATACTGCAATATTATAGGTTTTATATATTTAAAAAGAGAATTTTTAATATATTAAACAAAACCTTGAAAGGAAAAATGTTCCTTTAAATTCTCAGTAAACAAAACGTTTCAATTAATCTATGTATCTTTCAGTTCCTTCTCTTCTGCTTCTTCAACTTTCATTCTCTGCTTATCTATGTAAATATTATGAGATTGAGGGTTTTTGTTAATACATTTGTAGAAGTGCTTAGTTCCCCACCATTTGAGGCACTGAGGGAGCAGTATATCACAAGACCATTAATGGGCAACTTCTCTGGAATGACATTTTCTTTCCCCTTCTTTCTGCCTTGGAATCATTTTTTATATTACTTATGTAAACAAGCAGATTTTCAGTTATGATATCTTACATCCTACTAATAAGAATCCCTTTGGCTGAAGAAGGTCTTAATGCAGATCCATGGCTGAATGAAAGCATACTAGGTATATAACTATCTGGTATGAAAACTGTGTTATCCATTATATATTATGTAGTAATGTGAATTATTAAACCATTTTTTTAAATGTGCACCAATATAGCAATGATTTTTTTTTAATTATCAAATCTGTCAAATCCTTCAGCTAGATTCAGAAAAAGTACTCTTAAGTGCACACACACCCCCACTTGCTCCTGAACCTAACCCAGTGGTGTTGAAACGATTAAACCTACTAGAGCTAGAAGCTCTGTCCCCCTCTGAACATGCCACAACTGCAAGCATAAGTTTACCTATTTCCTGATAGGTAGGTAAAGCCAAGTCCGGTCAGGCACCATTGCATATCATTCCATATCACTTATAAGGCAGATGTTATTTGGCTCTCACAATAGAATGATGGTGAGGTGCAGGGAACAGGCACTATGAAATGGTTATACTCTGTTTATCAGGTTAATTATCTTTTAGTTTCTGCAAAGTTTATTGTTCATGATGGAGGAAAATTAATCCCAGGATGATAGGCTCGTGAGGAAAACCCCAAGTCTTCTAACCAAAGTTTAAGCATTTTCTGCAGAATGGCAAGCAATAATAATGTAGTCCAAAGCAAATCCATCACACTGAGGGCTCTGTTGGAGCAATCAGAGCATGATGTAGTGTTCTTAAATACTCTCCAGAATGTCTGAAATCTAGGAGGAATGTGGCCTGAACCATAGTGTGTTTAGAGTGTTGCAATAAGGACTTTCAACAAAAGATGCAGTGTAATTATGAGAAATACATGGTAGTTGTGATTATCTTTCATCCCTCTTGGGATCCTGTGAATCAGCATTTAACTACTTTGTTTTGTTTTGATTTTTACCCAAAAGATGTCCTTGCCAGGAAAATGCTTGACTGTTAATTAGATATGTTAATTATTAAGAAATCTTAGAAGACCAGGTAAGTTCTAAGGCCTGCCTGATTCTACAATATTTGAGCCCAAATGAATACTTTCCCAAACTAGCAATCCATGTATGCTGCTTACACTGACTATGTATTGCCATTATCCAATTTTGGTAAGTTGGAATCAGTCATTTGTTTTCCCAGCCCCAGTAGATCCCCTTCAAATCAACACCCTCAATCATAAAGTTAAATGCTTCTGTTTTGTCTCTTTCCTCTGTGGGAGTAGGGGCCTTAGTCATTTGTTTGTAGCACTATATAATCTTAAGATCATGAAACTAGAACCACTTTAGTCATCTGATGCTGCACAAAGAATAGTTAAAGTTGTATTTAAAGTTTGCAAAGCAGAAGTTTTCAGAAAAAAGGAAGACACAAAATTGCTTAGACATAATTTATATTATAGTAGTGTGTTTTAAAATATTATGTCTTTTATAAATAGATTAAGTATTCATTTTGCATTTATAGCAAGATTCTTGATTGTTGGTTGATGCCATACTTCAAAATAATTGGTACTGATGCAGTATGATTACTTATACACAAAATAATTGTGTTACATTTTTGCCTTTGAGAGGATACTTTCTCAGAATAACAACGCACAGTTCAAGTAAAGGTTAACACTTGCCTAAGTGTATTATTTTCTTCCTATTAAAAGTGTTTATAAGAAAGAGACTAAAGTAGATCAAAATAATAAGAGATATTTTCTCTCTATAATCATGGTTAAAGGTCAGAGAACAGGAGATGGATAGATTCTCTAGGTGTGATAAAAAAAATTCAGTTACTTTGCATTATTATAAATGTTATAAATGTCACAACTCCTGAAAGAGAATCTTTCATAAGACATTTTCTCTAGACTCTTCAATTTCATAAATCTGTTGTTTTATTTTTTTTGTAATAGCCTAATTTAACACTATAAATTGCTTCTCATAGAAGATACATATCATTCATTCCAGCTACAGTGTTAACAATATTTTTCTTTCAAGATTTGTCTCATAGTGAGGCACTACAGATTTTGATACTTCATTTTCCTGTTGTATTCCAACTACCTACAAAATGGTTATTAACCAGTTTTTCTTAATGTGTCACCAATACAGTCCTAAACTTTTTCAGAACTAAACTTGCTTTTCCATTTTGAAAGTGGACATCTAATTCTGAGATAATCTTAGTTACCATAAGTTTACCAGATTTTATCATGAAATACTAGACAATACCTTAAGCCTTAATACTAGACAGTACCTTAAGCCTTGAGTGCCACAAATTTCCACCAGTGCTTTAGGCCTTACTAAAGACATAATTCTCTTTTTTCCAATAGATTGTCCAAACAGTTAAAACATCATAGGTATAGACTAAAGAATATGAGAATTAAAGAATACAGACGTGTGTATCAGCTAGAATTAGAATGTTTAAGACTGTATTTTTATTGCCACTGTGCAGGATGTTAACAGTGTTAATCTAGCACTTTGGGGAGAATTATGTCAGGAAGAAGCCAACAAATGTCTAACATAGCCCCTCTATGTCACCCATCTGTCTGCTTCCCAAAGAACGAGGTGGCTGGGGTGTTCTGCACTTTAAAGCCTCGTAGGGAAACTCTGTCTTGAGGCAAAGAACTATTCCTCTTTAACATTTGTAAAATCTGCGAAGCCATACATGGAAATTCATGACAGTGGTGTGTCATAGCATGCCACATTTGTAGAACAGCAATATCTACTCACATTTGTGACATCAAACAAGTACAGGCAGCAGAAATTCCTTCATAGGCTTGCAAATCAGAACGAATCCAAGTATGCAAGCAATGCTTCTACTTCAAGCCTCCAACCTGTACACGTGACAAATGTAAAGGGAAGCTGCCGACAGCAGCACAGCACTTCTAGCTGCTTCGCTGCCCCCTCTGCCCTGATTCCCCTGAATGACAGACCTAAAAATAACAATGCCCCTGCAAAATAAATCTAAATGCAACAATCTGTACATAAGTCTGTCTTAACACAGTCTTCAGCTGATGCCATGTGGGATACTGTCAGAGCAGGTTTCTTTTTCCAGACTCTGAGATTGGTGCTGCAGCCAGGAGATCTTGCCCCTGTGCTAAGAGAATGACTGTCTCAGCTGGTCAGCAGGATGTTTGAGGATGGGATCATGAGTCTCAGAATCTATTAGAGGTAAAGTTTCCCTCTTCCATATTTGGAACACTTTCAAAATACAGGAATCCTGCTAGCTTGTTCCTCCCCTCATCTTAGCTTTTGGAAGCTATAAAATCATTATAAAATATAATACTCTCTATATTTTGTTTTTCTGCTTTATACTGAACCTTAATATAAAAGTATATTTTTGATATAAAAATCAAACCAAACTCCATTCTTATATTTGTAAGCTATGTTGTATGTGTATTTCCTTTTTGAGGGAGGAATTTGTAACTTCTCAGCGGTACTTGAATTATTTTAAATTTGAATGAACAATGCATTCAAAAATGTATTACAGAGAATTCATCCAAGTTTAATGAGGAAGTTAATTACAATTAGTGGATATTTCCCGTTCAACTTTTATATTGGATGCTAACAAAATCAATATTCAACCATTGTTCAGAAACTGTCTTCAGTTAGTACTTAGATTAACGAACATAGATGCATCCCCCAAATCTCAGCTTTTAAGTTAATTATATAGGCAAATTCATTTGTTGATTTATTCAAATTTCCTTATAATTTTTGTCCTCCATAGAGCAACATATCATATCTGAAACTTTCCAGTTTGGTCCTCCTGATGACACAGAATGTTGGAAATTAGTTATGTAGATTAAATGTTTTCTAGATGTAGTGTCTTCAGTCAGGACATACTATACTACAGTAAACTGGATTACACTTACACTACAAAGGAGAAAATGTTGAAACAGTATAATTGCACTGGGGCTGCATGTGGGATATTCTAGCTTTACTACAGATTTTTGGACCATTCTTTTGCATAAGATAAACGTAGGACTTGTATAGTGTTGCAGTGTGGAGTGCCCTTGTTCAGAATTCAGCCAATTAGTTGCTATGTTCTGTAATACTCTGTTCCTTTTCTCCATCATGCCCCCCCCCCCAACAGTATTTGTTCCATAGTAATGGAGGGCATTTCAGTTACATAATGATCTGGAAACAAAGAACAGAATGTATTGTGTGTGTGCACAAATGTGTGCTTCTTCCTAGTATTTGTGTGTTGCATATTTCATTCTTTGTAAACCAGCAGATTCCACTAGCTAGAGTAAACCCATGCAAGATCTAAAAAACATAATACTGTTGGTTCACTCATGATGTTCTTCCTGTACACTTCTATACAGGGAAGTCCTTACTGATACTAAATTATGTTTTCTTTTCTACCCTCGATTCTTCCTTTATTATTTATGGCAGGACATCTGCCAGGGATTGGCTTTGTCAGGCAGGTTTATTCACCCTTAAAGGGATGTTATAAGTCTGGTTATCTGTCTTTTCTCAGAAAATGAGCAAGAAGAGGAACTAGTACAGTTTACATGTCTTGTCCTCTCTTTTTTCCCAGCTTTTTTCTGTTATTTTTTAAAAAATCATTGTATTTTAACAGATTCTTTAAAGCACAACTAAGAAAAAAAGAAAGGAGAACCAAAAAGGAAATAGAGATTTACAAGCTATGTAAAATTGAACAAGAATTTTCAAAATAACATTACATAAAATATTCTTAACTGTTACTGAAATCAAATCAATGATCAGTAATTAGCAAAGTAGCCAATATGATAAGAATAATTAACCAGAATAGAGAACTAATAGAAATTTCTGATGCATTTAAGAAGGAACATGTTTTCCTCTCCTTTCAGAGGGGATGCTGATTGACCTCTGTGTATGAATAGGAAATGGCTGAAGTTATAAGGAGTACAGGTATTCAGGAACTGAAATCAGTTTGTTAAAGAGTCCTTCAGAAAGTGAAATCACCATTTGTCTATGGGTTTCTATTTTGTTTTGTTTTAATTGGTAAGTTTTAATTTTATTGACATTTTTCCATATAGATATAGGTATGATTTCAGATGCAAGTGTCTATATCCATATTCAGCATTTCAGTGGGACCATCTACTTCTCCAAATAAGGGCTGAATCTTAATTTTCATTAGGAGTTTAGTTACATTTTCCATATAGGTATGTTCTACATAACTTCAATAATGTGTGTAGTCAGGCAACATAATGGAAAAGCATTACTTGTTATCTTTATAGGCTATGCAAAAAACTACAGTACTTGTCTGTCTATTTCTGTAGTGTTTACATCATGGGCAAACAGTCTGCTAATATGCTTTCTGGAACTTTTTAAATTCAAGAGAACCAGAAGACCCCCTGCTCTTAGCCTGCAGGAACTGTTATTGGCCCTTCAGAATTTCATGTAGAAATTTTTCTCAACTTTACCTGTAATACTGAGGATGGGGTCTGGTTCTTTTTGCAAGTGCTTTATTGCTGAGTGAAGTTTCACACAATAGATCAGTTTGATTCTACCTGTTCTGCAAATTTATTCTTTATAAGATGAGCAAATTGATGAGTGGCATCAATTTGAATTAATATTTTCTAGAGTAAATTGTTTTTATGGTACCTGGCTGATGATTACACATTTATCTAAGTATTTTTGGTAAATTATGACAGACTAAATAAACAGAAGTTTAGTTTGTTTCTTCTACAACAAAGGCAGATTAATAAATAATATTTATTGAATTGTAAATTGTTGTTTAGTCGTTAAGTCGTGTCCGACTCTTCGTGACCCCATGAACCATATTGCGCCAGGCCTTCCTGTCCTTCACTGCCTCCCTGAGTTTGCTCAGTTTCATGCTCATTGCTTCAGTGATGCTATCTAACCATCTCATCCTCTGCCGTCCTCTTCTCCTTTTGCCTTCAATCTTTCCCAGCATCAGGGTCTTCTCCAAAGAGATCTCTCTTCGCATTAGGTGGCCAAAATATCTGAGCTTGAGCTTCATTATCGATCCTTCCAATGAGCAATCAGGGTTGATTTCCTTTAAGATTGACTGGTTTGAACTCCTAGCAGTCCAGGGGACTCTCAAGAGTCTTCTCCAGCACCAATTGAATTGTAAATAGAGATGTTTTTGTTACTTCAGAATCCATTACTTCTAGAATTAAAGGCATCTTGAAACTGTTGAACCAAAAATGCCTCTGATTTGATATTTTGGTTGTGTATATCTCTTGTAATGACACACTTCCATTCTTCACTCAGTAATTTTCATTTCACAACACCCCTAACAATATCCGAGAATGCTTTTTTGCCAGTTTGCTAATGTGCTAAATGGTACTGAAATAAAATATATGAATTATTTGACATTGGGATTTGTTTGTCATTTACAGATATTTCTGTCCTTCAACAAATGTTTCCCATTTTGTTTATTTAGCATTTGTTAGGAAATGGCTTATAAAGACTCTGAGCAACTTAGCACTAGATGAATCTTTAACTTACTTATGTCACTGTCCTTGCATGTCTCAAGTCAAGTGTTTTTTTTACGATTAATCTAGAGTTTTTGTTAAATCACAGCTGAAAATGGTTCTAATCTTTGGTTCTCCTAAGAGATATAACACTGCCACCATAGTAGTTACTTAAAAGCTGTCTGCAGTTGTGAAGATATGAGTCTAAGATACACATTAAATAAAACATTTTTTAAAAAAAGTTATTGGGTCATTTGTAAATCTTAATAAATAATATTAATTTCTGGTTTCTCTTTATAGTCAGATTTTTATGAGAGAAAGTGTTAGATTTGATAAAGAACCTATGTTGACAATGATATTGGAAGAAAGGGAATGCTTTATAATTATTTTACATTAATATTACCAGTTTCTCTACATACTACATTTATATACTCTAGATGCATTTTTAATACAACTGGGTTGATGACGTTGTAAACTCATATCTGGTGTAACTTAAACTACACAAACTTTAATTCTAGAATTTCCATTTACTGTGTTAGATGAAAGTGAGACAGCAAAGTGTTAGGAAGGTTTTGGAGTCTTTCATTTAAATAGATACAAAAACTCTGTTATGACACTTCCAAAAGTAAAACATGTACTAAAATAATATGTATAAAGATTGGAAATAAAGTATTAGAAAAGGTCTGAAAGACAGAAAATAATTTAGTATACTACAAAGACTATTAATCAAATCTCTGAAATTACTTCCAAAATACAGTCAAATTGGTCTATTTTAAAATTATACTGTTGTGCATTAAGTTAGGGGTTCGATGTTGAAATGAAGAGAAGTAACTTTCTGATATCCTCCAGAAAAGAAAATTTACAAATATCATTTGTAGCTGTTTTTCATCTGTGAAGTAAGTCGTCGTGCTCCATAATGAGATAGGTCCCCATTAGTCTAGAAAAAACATACTTGCATTTCATTGTCACCATCTAATTCAGTTTGTAGGCTAGCAAGTTTTCACTTTCTTGCCAAAATCCACCACGGTTTAGTTTTCTTCATAACCAAACAGCAACTGAGAAGTAACCTGGGCAATGTGGCCTGAATCAAAGCCAGGGACCTCTATGGGTGCTGTTAGAAAAATATTGGGAGATTCAACAATAATCTTCCATGAAACATCCATATACTTAGAACATAAATCAAACAATACAGAGAACCAACATTTACCCATTGCATTATTTTTGCAAGATCCTAAGTTCACATAATTCTTATGCTTTTAGACACTACTCCCTCCTTCATTCTCATTCATTCGTTAACAGGCTACACAAGGCTATGGGTAAGCAGGTATTGGATAGGCTCCTGCTATAACAACCCAACTACTTATTGTCGCGCTAAATAATCAGGCTGATAGTGGGCTTCTCTCACCACTGCTGTTTGCTCTCCAGAGTCATATCAGATAGTAATCTCCTCATGAGGAGAACAAGCTTGGCAAATTGCAGTTAGAGATCTGTGTCAGCACAGGTGAATTTTAGTGTACCTAGTCCTCCTGCTGTTTCCTTTTTAGACTTCTGCATGTATAAAGCATAATCAGTACATCAGTTATTGAAATGTAGCACAGAAGAGAAAAGCAGCTTCATCCATTCAAACAAAAATGACAATAATTTGGTTGGCAACTCCAAAAGAAAACAGCCTGGTAGTCCATCTACAGACCATTTGGCAAGTCTGTCTGTTCCAAATGCCATATTTACTGTAAAAACCTACAGAATAAGCTCAGTTCTGCTTGACTTCTGCCATTATCTAATGGCTTTAACTAAGAAATAAATTGTTGAACTGTGTGATGCTTCTGACAAGGAATGGAAACTTCTGGTAGAGCCTGCAGAGCCCCCATCCCCACCCCACCCCACCCATCAATTTACTCCAAAGAATTAGGGAATCCTCCAGAGCAGATTTGCAGATGTTTAAGAGCTGCAAGAGAAAAAAGATGCCCCAAAATGGGTATATGTTTGTATAATATGAAATCTCTAAACTATGGAAAGTGTTGCATTTGAATATTCTAATTATTCTCTGTTTACAAGTGTTGAGAAATACCCAGTTTTTGTTTAACAAATTATGTAAGTAAAGTCTTAAATGAACTGTTACTATGTTTTCTTAATCTGGTTTCACTAACTCCACCTTATTGTATGTATTCCAGATCTAATTTACATATTGTAGTCAGGTTTATCTGCATTCATGTATCATTAGGCTTAATGCATCCTTTATAGCTGTGTTATTTTACAAAGAAAATTGCATTTTTTAAATAAATCAAAAATTTTCTCTTAAGTCCTTGGTTCTTAAATTCCTCAACTGTTAAAACTGGTAATTTGGACAATGTCCAATATATACATGGCTGGAAAAAGTTTCCCTTTTGGTTTTGTTTTCATTGCTCAGTTTCACACCAGGTAGATGAAACAGTGACTATGCAGCCTATGTGGCTTTTTGTCAAATCCATATGAGTGTTAGATGTAGTCTTCAGCTACCTTAACGTTTCAAATTAGATCCTAGTGGGATAGGCTGGAAGGAAGTCACTCATACACAGCATAGAATATTATTATGATTGGTCGCACAATCGGCCAGATGTTTAGACTGGATGTGGCATTTTTGTCCAACTATTGAAAGTCCATCCTAAGGACCTGGGATAGGCAGATGCTGTTTAATAATATTAAAGGGATCGTCACAGGGTCTAAGTTGTTCCAAGTAAAGCTGTCTTTTGCAATTGACTAGTGGTGATTTTGTCAATGCTGATGGTGTTACTCACACACAGCATAGAATATTATTATTGTTGGTTGCACAGTCAGCCAGATGTTTAGACTGGATTTGGCATTTTTATCTACCTATCGAGTCCTTCCCAAGGATCTGGGATAGGCAGATGTTGTTGTTTGATGGTGTTAAAGGTATCGTTGCAGGATGTAAGCTGTTCCAAGTAAAGCTGCCTTTTGCAATTTGCTGATGGTGATTTTGTCAAGGCTGATGGTATTCAAGTGGGTGTGTGCATGTGTGCGAGTGCAGGGAGGCCCAGGGAAGAAAGGTGTGGTGCGGTGTGCAGGAATGGGGAGGGGGGGGACTTACCAAAGTGACTTGCATCAGCTTCTCTATTGACTTTGCTTATGGGAAGCCAGCAGGGAAGGTTGTAAATGGCAATCACATGACCATGGACACTGCTGCAACCATCATCAGTGTGAGCTGGTTGCCAAGCACCTGAATTGTGATCACGTGACCATGGGGGCACTGCAGTGGCCGAAACTTCGAGGACCAGTCATAAGTACCACTTGTTTAGCACCATTGCAACTTTGAACTGTTGTTGAACGAGTTGTCGGTAAGCGAGGACTACCTGTAGTCATGCAGATCAGCTTGGAATTGGATTGCATCTGTCCTGGTCCTGAAGAAGTGACTGGTGTCCAGTCTTATCCAATTACCTAGGTGGAGTTTGATCCAGTTACTACTGAGGAAGTGGAAAGAGTGCTTGGAGTGTTGAGCTCTGCCACCTGTGTATTAGATCCATGTGCCTCCTGGTTAGTCTTGGCTTCCCAAGTGGTGACATGTCACTTGGATGAAGTGGTGATAAGTAGGGTGGAGGTGGTTCCTTGAAGGAAGCAGTGGTTTGCCTCTCAAGAGACCATTGCTGGACCCAACTATACTGGACCTAACCATACTGGACAACTTTTGTCAGTTTTCAACCCTCCCTTTTTAGGGAAAGTTGTTGAGAAGGTGGTAGAACTACAGCTACAGTACAAAGGGCCCTGGAGGAAGAAGATTATTTGGACCTGTGATAGTTGGGGTTCAGGCTGAGGTATTGAAATGGCATTAATCACACTTGTTGATGACCTCTGACAGGCTCAGGATGGCAGTAGTGCATCCTGGCCCTACTTACTCACTGGCCTTCAGTACCATTGATCACTGGTTGAAGGGGTTGGGAGTGAGAGGCATCGTTCTTCGGTGGTTCTCCTTTTTCCTCAGAAGCTGGTTCCACTTGGTGTTGATGGGGGAGGTCCAGTCCTAGGCCCCTATTTTTCAGGGTGCTGCAGGGCTCTACTCTCTCCCTGCTTCTATTTAACATCTACATGAAACTGCTGCATGAGTCATCTGTCAGCATGGGGTCGAGTATCATCAGTATACTGTACTAACAGTTCTAGTTATATATCTTAGTCCCAGGCCGACCAAGTAATGCTGCTGAGGTGCTTTTCCAGTGCCTGGAGACTGTGCAGGTCTGGATGGGAAGAACTAGCTTTGGCTCAACCCTGACAAGACCTAGTGGCTGTGGGTTTTAGGTCTTCCCTGGATCCGGTTACTTTCTATTGTTAACCCTGAATGGGGTTACACTCCCCAAGTCAGAATCAATGCACAAACTGGGAGTCCTCTTGGATTCACAGCTCCTGCTCAAGGAATAGGTGGTAGTCGTAGCCAGGATAGCTTTTGCACAAATATATTTTGTGTGCCAGTTGCATGTATTCCTGGATCATGAGACACTGCTCAGTCATTCACACCTTAGTCACCTCTCAGTTGAACTGTTGCAACGTGCTGTATATGGGGCTGCCCTTGAGCATTTGGAAGCTTCAGCTGGTCCAGAATGCAGTGGCATGTGCAGTTTTGGGTGCAGTGTGGTACACGCATGAGACATCACTGCTGAGTGAGCCGCAGTAGGCTTCTGGGTGCAATTCAAGGTATTGGTTGTCCCTTTTCAAGCCTTACATAGCATGGGACCAGGTTATTTGTGAGACTGCCTCTCTCCAGTGGTCTCTGCCCTCCACACCAGATCTGGCAGAGGGGGTATGCTCCAGGTACCATTAATAACACAATGTCATCCAGCAGGTCCCTGGAAACATGCTTTCTCTCTTATGGTGCCTGCCTTTTGAATAGCTTCCCTCCCTGAAATACAAGCAGCCTCTACTCTATTGGCCTTCGCAAGGTTGTGAAGACATGGCTCTTCCCCAGTCATTGGGGATGGGACATTAGTTTGGGAGCACTGGCCGAACATGTGCATGGGCCTAACAATTTGTGTTTTTATTGAGCCTGAGTATAGTTTTAATTGGTTTTTGCCTTAATGTAATTCCTTGTTCTTGTTCATTTGTCACCCAGAGTTTTTCAGGCAGATGGGTGGCCATATAAATTGGATAGATAAATAAATAAATCAGCTGGCATTGCTGCAAGTAGAGAAATCCAGAGTATCTGTGATTAGGTCTTAATATAATACCACTGTAAATAAAGTCTTATCAAACACAGTGCTGTATTACTGAAATTGGACAAAGATAGGACATGTTTTCCAACTGCACAAAAGAAATTAGTTAAGACAGAGAAGAAGTTGAATTGCAGACCTTTGTTTCAAGATATAAATGAATTATAGGAAAAAGCTCTATTCATATTGTAGTCTCACATTTCAATTCTGCCCATTGGAACAATCGTAAGGGCAGAAGAAATTATATAAAATCAAGAGAGAGAGAGATGTTTATATTTGTGGAGACAGAACACAAATATGTACTACAATGAGTAATAAAAATTGCATCAAACAACTTGAAAATGTCAATATACATTATCTGGAGCAACTGCTTCATTCATAAGAATAACACCAATGTTTGAGAATATTTTTGAATACTTTATTAACCTTCTTAATATAACAGTATCCTCTTCTAATTGTATGAACAGCAGGTGCAACATATACCTTTACTCTGTTGTTTTAGAGTGTATAACAGAGAGAAGCATTGCCTTAACTAGCAGCTACTAATAAATATGAGGGCATGGATTAAGGAGAGATGATGCTACAAACGTGCTGGAGATACAGATTTCTAGATCTCAGAACAGTAGCCATACTCACTAGGGCCATATCCACAGACCTGCTTTGCCATGGTCCCCTTCCATACTGGAGTCAGCAGAAATCCTGCCATCTAAAATCTTGCTGTCCTTGCATGCTCATGGCAGACATCCAGAACATCCTGAGCTGCTGTCCACAGAGCTTTAATGGGCAACATTCTAAGCAACAGGATTGGTGGTTCTGAAATGTCAGCGACACCCATCCTCATCCAACATGTGAAAAGCCGTCCATCTCCAGTTGACAGCTTCTGCATTTTTTTTCCTTTTTCCTGTTTTCTCATTAACTTCTTGAACTGTTAATCCTTGAGATAATTGACCTAATGACCACTAGGTGGCAGCAAGAGTTCGCTTTTCTTTTTCTTTTTCTTTTTCTTTTTCTTTTTCTTTTTGGCATCTCTTGGCTACCATCTGTTGTTTAGTTTTGTGCAGTTAAGATGTAGTCAGTGTTTAAATGCTGCTGAAGAGCTGGAGTCTAAGAAAGGTTAGCTGTGAGGATCAGTGCTGGAGTTGTAAACTGTCCTAAGAACACAAGATGAAGAGAAGAAGCAAGGAACCAGGACTTTCTTGGAACAGCAATCATAAGGAAGGGTATTCCAAAACACAATCTACATAAATTGCTGCATCCTTCAGGTACACTTTCAGTTTTGCAGGTTAAGCCAGGGAAAGGCTAGTCAATTTCAGGGTTTTGCACTCTATAGATTAACCATTGAAATTGTGACCAATAGATGGCAGCAAATAATTATCTTGGTCACCAGTGTTTGAGATGCAGATGATGGGCAGCTGTTGAAATGCTGGAGTTTGAGAAAAGGGTTAAGCCTGTAAGCCAAGAAAGGTTTGCCAATTTCAAGACTTTGGATTCTCTGAGGTACCCACTGAACCATACCATTTAAAAAGGGGGGAAATGCTGCAGAAGCCAGAATTCCAATCTCCCATGCAGCCAAAACAGGATTTGCCGGGTGGATGAAGGTTAAAGGATGTGGTCCAACAGGACATCAGCAGAACCTACTGGAACCACAAGTTTGCTGTCACAGAATATGTCATTTCAGGCTACCTCCTGATGTACACTGTTTGAATATAGCATCTTGAGGCAGGATATTAGGAAAAACTGTAGGAAGAGACTAAGATAGAGACAGAGGCATGTGGAAAAATAGTCAAAAAATAGTCAGTGGACCATCTTTACACCATTGCAAGAAGGCTGTGTAGATTTGCCCTAGGTAAAGAAGTAACATAACTTGGCATAATTATATTCGACACACCATTTTCCCAGTTTGTGTACATACAAAATACAAGTATCACAGATACTGATTATTGGAAATAACTGTAAATATAGTGGAAAGCTCTATTGGTTGATGGAGATTATTCTGAAATAGTTAGGATTAGAGGTATCATTCCCAGTTGTACATCACAGGCCCAACAGGAGATGCAAAAGACCACCTGTCCTGGCACTCGCCAGGGTGCAGATGGGAAAGAAGCAAGCTCGGACACAACCCAAACAAAATGGAGTAGCTGTTAATTCAGATACTTTCTGATTCCAGGATTGTATCATATCTGATTCTTAATGGGGTAATACTCCACGAGAGCAGGTTTTTAATCTGGAGATCCTTCTGGCTTGAGGAGCAGGTGGAAGTTGTGGATAGGGAAGCCTTTGCCCAGTTTCATTTGGTACACCAGTTGCAACCTTGCCTGTACTGTATTAGGATGTACTGAGAATGGTCACTCATGCCTTTGTCATCTTCTGATTAGATTTCTGTAATTTGCTTGCATGGGGTTGCCCTTGAAGACCACCCAGAAACTTCAACTCATCCAGAATGAGCGGCCTGAACACTTATTGGCTAGTCTGCTATGTTAAATGCTGTTGCCAAAGCTGCATTGTTTCCAGTATGTTTCTGAGTGCTGGTTGCTACCTTTAAATGCTGTATGGCTTGGGGGCTGGTACCAGACAGACTGCCTTTCCCACATAGTTTCTCCAGATGGCCAGAGAGCACCTACTAAGGGTCCCCCCCAACAGGTGGTGTGGCAGAACGGAGCTTGACAGCAAACATACTCAGTGGCAGCTCCCCTCCTGTGGAACAGCTTGCCTCCTGAAGAAAGGATGGTCTCCACTTGTGTCCTCTGGCTAATAAAAACATGTCTTCTCTGGAAATTTTTTGGGGACTTACACTCCTCCATCTCTTTTAATAATTTTTATTGAGAATTTGTACTTGAATAAAATAAAAAATATATAAAAGAAGGGGGAAAAAAGAAAAAGTGCAGGAAACAATACAATTAAAGGGAAAAAAGAAGAAAATAATTTAAAAAGTGACTTCCGACCTTCATTACAGTAGTTACAATCAAAACTATCATCCCTCCTCCCTCTTAAACATAACCATACTCCCTTCGTCCTCTTATTCAACATTTTTTTCAATCGTCCAATCTAAAAATCATCATTTTAGCTTTTTCCATTTGCAGCAAAAAGTCCATAAAAGGTTCAGTATTCTGCAAAACTACTTGTTATTTTATCTTCCATTGTGGGTATTTCAATATATCTCCATTTTATACACACATAATTATCTTACTGGCTGATGAAATAGTATCCTCTTCTATGAATTTATCTGTCATAAACAAATATATTTTTCTGGAGTGGTCCAATAATCCTCTCTTCGCTTCTATAACTTTCAGTCCCTTTAGTAATAACCATTTTTTTTATTTCAAATTTGAAATCCGTAAAATGGAAGTAAAAATAAAAGAGAGGCTTTTTTCCCCCATGTCCATAACACTGTAGTCCCTTTCAGCACTCCGTACTTCAGTAATCACATGATCTTCTCTGAATTTCATGTTTCTTTTCTTGTTCTACTTACCTCTTTGTTTAACACAGGCAATCAGCTTCCTTAACAAATTTAAACATTCTTCTTTCCCACGGAGATATATATTATCTGTTTATTTAATTCAAAAAATATTTTAAATGAGGCAATATTACAAATTTAACTGTCCCTTTAGTCCATTTTTTAATTTTCTTATTCCAAAATCCAAGTATTTTTTTTTTTTTTTTGGCATTTAATTCTTTTTTAAATTTTTGTAACTGGTTCCTTCCTCTTTACTTTAATCTTTCCCAGATCAAAGGTACACTCACCCATGTGGCTTGAGGTGCTCTGCTGCTCTGAAGGTCTCTACACTTTAAATTTGGTCCATTTAAACGTGCTTTAGAAAGTGGATTGGGCAGACCCAGTGTCCTTTAAACAGACTTCACACAAGTCTGTAAGCATGGGGTCTTCTCCCACGGCTTCTGGTGCTCTATTATCAGGTCACCTGCAGGGTCCCTCTTTGTAGATTTCTCATTGGACATTAAAATACATACTCATGGATAAGCCAACTATTTTAGATTTCAGAATACACGCCAAAAATTGGGTTTGGCTTGGATGAGTTTATCCATGCATATACTTTTTTAAAGTACTTTTATACCCTCACAGATAAGCCCATCCACAAATAAGCCAACCCTCGAATTTTTATATAAATATATATATAATTTTTATTAAAACTTTAAAAAAGACAATAAAAACTAATATAAAAAGAAGAAAAGAGAAAAAGAAATCAGAGAGCAAAAAATACAAGAAAAAGAAGTTAAAGAAAAACAGAAAAGAAAGAAAAAAGATACAAAGCAGTGGCTTCCGATATTCTTCACAGCAGTTATAAGTACAATTATATTTTAACCTCTCTCTCTAATGTTACATCATAATACTCTTCTTTCTATAATCTATCCTGTCTAATCATCAAAATCAGAAATCACAAGTGCATTTTTTTTCATTTTTACGCAAAAAGTCAATAAGAGGTTTCCAGTCACCAATAAGTGTAGATAGTGTCTTTTCTCTAATCAAAGAATTTAGTTTATCCATCTCAGCAAGATCTGTCAGTTTCACCAACCATTCGTCCACAGTGAATAGTGATGAATCTTTGCATCTCTGTGTATATAATAGTCTCACCACAGTAATCATATATTGAAATAATCTTCCATGGCTTTTTTCTAACTATTTATCCATTAGTCCTAAAAGGAAAAGTTCTGGCTTCAATTGAATATAATTTTTAACATCCTCTGTATCAGTGTGTAATTAAATCCAATTTTTTTTTAGTTTTTTTACATGTCCATCAAGCATAATAAAATGTTCCTTCTTCATGTTGTTCACATTTCCAACATACAGGTAGTCCTCAACTTACAACTGCTGGAACTGGAATTTCCATCGCTAAGTGATTCAGTTGTAAATCCCTGCAGTCCCCATGCTGTTGTTAACTGAATCCATGGTCGTTAGGAGAGGCAACTTCCTGTCAGCTTTCCACAAGCAAAGACAGTGGGGAAGCCGGCAGGAAGTTGCAAGTCCAAGGCCTGCAGGCAGATAAGTGGCTGCTGCCAGGTGGGGGAGGGAGTGAGAGGGTGTGTGGGGGTATGAGGGAATGTCAGGGAGGGTGCACAAGGTTGCAGGGGGGTGCATGATGTGAGATTTGCCCCGTTCGACAGAGAAACTCTCGTGACACGTGTGGTTCACAAAGAAGGTTTACTCATGCGTAACGTAGTAGTCACAAGCAAAGCCAGGACTGGCTTGGTACAATTGCATCACTTGTTATATTCCCCCCTTCCCGCGCTTTTTCCCGCCTCGTGATCGCGTTGCAGCTGTGGGCTATTAGGCCCCCCAATGTCCCCCCTGATCGTTCATGATGGCAGGGTCGGTCAGAGTCCATTGTCCTTGATTGCCAGTCCCCCTCCGGCTGGGTTGGTCCCTCCCTGCTACGTGCAGACCCGCGGGTTCTGTGCTGCGTTGCGATCTTGTTTCGCTGCCCTGCGGCCCCGTTCCTTGCTTGCTCGCGCCGTTATCAGTTCATAGTTAAAAGCTTCCGCTGCGGTTTTCCTGTTTAGCTGGCCGCAGGTGGCTCGTTAATTAGCGGCGCTTTCGGTTCCTCTTTTCCCCGCTAGCTACCGCCGGTGGATTCCGCGTGGTCTGGTTGCGAGCTTCCCTGCAACCCCGTGCTTCCCTGAAGCCTCGTGCTGACCGAACCTGACATGCCGCCCCCCTGACGACAACTCCCCCCCCTCGGTCCTATTTCGGCTTCCCGGGGTATTTACTGTAAAAGTCCCGCACTAGGTCCGGCGCCCTTATGTGGGTTTTACTCACCCATTCGCTGTGGGACTTGGGGAAATGTTTCCATTGCACTAGGAGCTGGGTCTGCCCCTTGTGCCTCTGGGCGTCCAGTATCTGGTTGATTTCGAAATGCTGCTCCCCCCCGACCATGATGGGTGGTGGTACTCCCTCCGCCTTGTGCCAGGCGTTCCCCGGCTGGTGCAACTTTAGCAGGCTGCAATGGAACACCGGGTGGATCTTCCCGAGGCTTTTCGGGAGCGTCAGCCTGACGGTCACCGGATTGATGACCTCCGAAATGGGGAACGGCCCCACAAACCTCGGGCTGAGTTTTTTCGATGCCTGGTGCGTCTTTAGGTTTTTGGTTGACAGATACACCTGGTCCTCCACTTCCCACTTTTCCTCGGGGAGCCTCTTGCGGTCCGCGTGCTTCTTGTAGTCGGCTTTGGCTCTCTGCAATGCCGCGTGCGCCGCTCGCCGGGTCTCGTCGATTTGGGCGAACCAGGCGTCCAGGGAGTTGATCTGGGATTCCGGCTGAGGCAGCTCCGGCATGGGGACGAAATCTCTCCCGGTGGCTACTTTGAACGGAGAGAACCCGGTGCTCTTGTGGACGGCGTTGTTGTATGCCACCTCCGCGAATGGTAGTAGCTCCGCCCAATCGTCCTGTTGGTGCCCCACGTAGCAGCGCAGGTACTGTTCGAGCCCCCGTTCAGGCGTTCCGTGGCTCCGTCCGTCTGCGGGTGCGCCGCGGAGGATAGGGCTTGTTTCGTCCCCACCCGCTTCAGGAACTCCCGCCAGAACCGCGCGATGAAGTTGCCGCCCCGATCGCTGACGATACGTCGAGGTGCGCCGTGGAGTCGGTAGACATGTTGCACGAACAGTCTCGCCAGCCCCTCGGCCGTGGGGACTCGCCGGCACGCTACAAAGTGCGCTTGTTTGGAGAATAAGTCCGTGACCACCCAAATGGCGGTCTTCCCCTTACTCTCCGGGAGCTCCACTATGAAGTCCATGGCGACCTCTTGCCAAGGGCCGTCGGGTTCCGCTACCGGCTGGAGTAGGCCTCTAGGTTTGCCTTTGGCTCCTTTCGCTGTTGTGCACACCGGGCAACCCCCCGAGTACGCCTCCACGTCCTTCCGGAGCGTGGGCCACCAAAACTGCCGCCGGATTAAGTGGAGTGTCTTTACGAAGCCGTAATGCCCCGCGCTCCGGCTGTCGTGGGCTCTCTCCATGACCTCCCGTCGGCAGCCCTCGGGCACGTACAGCTTTCCTTCGTGCCACCACAACCCCTCTTGGCCGGTTAGCGCCTCTCGGTTCTGCTTGAGCCAATCGTCCCGCTCCGCCGCCTCCGCGAACCCTTGCCTTACTTCAGACGCCGCGTCCTGTCGCTCCCCCTTGGTCTGGCTTCGGGTCACCGCCTTTGCAGCCAGCCTGCTGGCGGGGATGACGGAGTCCACGATCTCCTCCCATAGGCTGGCGTGTTGGGGCATGCGAGACAGTCCATCCGCTAAGAAGTTGCGCTTCCCGGGGATGTGTTTCAGTGTGAACCTGAACCTCCCGAAGTATTGGGACCACCGTGCCTGTTTGGGGGATAGCTTACGCGGGGTCTTCAGGGCCTCGAGGTTCTTATGGTCCGTCCACACCTCGAACGGTTCAGTTGCCCCCTCCAGTAGATGCCTCCACGTGGCCAGCGCCCACTTGACCACGTACGCCTCTTTCTCCCACACCATCCACCTCCTCTCCGTCTCGGTGAATTTGCGGGAGGCGTAGGCGCACGGGTGGATGGCCCCCTCCGGGCTGGGTTGGAGCAGGACTGCTCCCGTTGCCACGTCTGATGCATCCACTTAGATTATAAACCGCCGGTCTGGGTCGGGATGGCGCAGGATCGGCTCCGCGGTGAACCGCTGTTTTAGTTCCTCAAACGCCCCCTGGCATTCTGCAGTCCACGCGAGTGCCATGCTGGGCTTGGGGTGTTTCCCAGTGCCCTTGGTTTTTAGCAGGTCGGTTAGGGGAAGGGCGATTTGGGCGAAGTTCGGGATGAACTGACGATAGAAGTTCGCAAACCCTAGGAAGCTTTGGAGTTGCCTCCGGGTTCGCGGCGCTTCCCAGCCCAGGACATCCCTTACTTTCGCCGGGTCCATCTCAATTCCCCGGCTGGATATTCGGTAGCCGAGGTAGTCTAGTTGCTCTCGATGGAACTCGCATTTCGAGAGCTTTGCGTACAGCTGTGCCTTCAGCAGTCTCTGGAGCACCGTGCGCACCAGGCTCACGTGCTCCGCCAGGGTCTCGGTGTAGATGAGGATGTCGTCCAGGTAGACCAGGACGCCCCGGTAGAGTAGGTCGTGCAGCACCTCATTAATTAGCTGCATAAATACCCCGGGGCCCCTTTTAATCCGAACGGCATCACGGAAAACTGGTAGCTTCCGAGCGGGGTGTTGAACGCCGTCTTCCACTCATCTTTTGCGCGGATCCTAACTCTGAAGTAGGCTTCGCGCAAGTCCAGTTTTGTGAACACCCTCCCCTTCGACAGATGCGACATCAAGTCCTTCATCAGGGGGAGGGGGTATTTGTACTCCGTGCTGATTGCGTTCAGCCCCCGGTAGTCTACGCACATACGGAGCGAGCCGTCCTTCTTCTCCCGGAATAACACCGGGGCCGCTAATGGTGACTTCGCGGGTTGGATGAATCCCCGCGCTAGGTTCTTGTCTATGAACTCGCGCAGGGCCCCCATCTCCCTCCTTGACAGGGAGTACATTTTCGGCTTAGGCAGGGTCGCTCCTGGCTCTAGCTCGATGGCGCAATCACTGGGCCGGTGTGGTGGGAGCTGGTCGGACTCCTTCTCCCCGAACGCTGCCGCCAGGTCTCGATACTGCCTCGGGATTCCGCCGCCCGTCGGGGGTTCCCCGGGTCCGGCCCCTCGCTTTGCGGTCGCCTCGCCAGTCGCCGCTGCCTCCCCTCGCCTCGGGATCGTGGCGGGTCTCCGGGGTCCCGGCGCTGCTGCTGCTGCTGTTGCTGTTGCCGCCCGGGTCTCGGGCCCCATCTGCTCTCGCCCCGTCTCCCGGTGTCCCGGACCCTCCGCTTGTCCGCCGGTGGTTGCGGCTGCCTCCGTCTCCACGGCTCGGTCCCCTCTGCTCTCGCCCCTCGCCGGTCTGTCGACCCCGAACCGCACTGCCTCCGCCGTCCAGTCGACTCGTGGGTTCCGCCGCCGCAGCCACGCCAAGCCGAGTACCACCGCGTAGTCGGCCACCGGGACCACCACGAACCTCAGTTCTTCCCGGTGACTCCCGATCGTCATCTGGACCGGCTCGGTGTAATACTGAGCTGGCCCCCCTGCCAGCGTGCCATCTAACTGGCTGAATGAAATGGGCTCCCGGAGGCGCCTCAGCTGTAGCCCGAGCCCCGAGACCACCGCTGGGTGCATCAAGCAGTGGGTGCAGCCCGAGTCCAGTAGCGCCCGTAGCTGCGCCTCCCCTCCGGATCTCACCCCCGGACGTGTATCCTCACCCGGAACGGTGGGCAGTCCTCGTCTCCTATTGGGTCCGCGCGCCTCGACTCACCTGCTCGCACTGGGACGCCGTTCAGTGCGAGCGCGCCTCGTTTCCCGCCGGCTCCGAGTCCTCTCCGGAGGATGCTGTCTCCGGGGTCGACCACCCCCGCGTCCTTTCTCGGTCACCGCCGCCACTGCCCCCTTCCGCGGTCGGTCACCGGTCCTTTTCCCGTTCGCACGCGGGGTTTTGACTTCGGGCCGTGGTGGGGCGCCTTCCCGCTCCGTCGGGCACTGCGCCGCTCGGTGGCCTCTGCCTCCGCATCGGAAGCACAGATTCGGGGCTCTGGTCGCCTCTCGCCTCCCGGTGGACTGCCGTCGACCGCTCCGTCTCTCCTCGGGGGTCCTCTCCCTCGGCCGGTCCCTCGCCTGGTCCCGTCGTCTTGTGCTCTGTTGGATCTGCTGCCACGCCGATTCCGCCGTTCCGGCCAGCCAGATCCAATCCTTCACTGTGGACGGGTCGTCCCGCCCCAGTGCCCGTTCCAGGATCTCTGGGTTGAGTCCCCTCTTAAAATACTTCACCTTCAGGGACTCCGGCCAGTCCGCGAGCTTCTTGGCCAACCTCCGGAACTCCAGGGCATATTCCGATACCGATTTGCCCCGCTGTCTGAACTGTAGGATGTCGTCCTCCGCCCGCTTGGCGCTCAATGTGTCCTCGAATCTGTCCCGGAGCACCTGCATGAAGTCCGGGAAACTCCGTAGTTCCGCCGCGTTGGCATCGTACAGCCCGATCACCCAGCTGGCTGCTTGGCCATCTAGCAGCTCGGCCACGTAGGATACCCTGTCCTCGTCTCTAGCGAATAGGTGACCACCCCTCTGCATGAACCCCTGACGTGCGTCAGAAAGTGCGGCAGCTGTTCGGGGTCCCCTGAGAACTTCCCAGTGATACCTCGAAGTCTCAGGGCGTCTGCCGCCCGTTGGTCCTCCGACCGGGGCGCCGTGGGTGGTGCCGGCGGGGGTGTCGGACCGCCCCCCCTGTCGCTCGCCTCCTCGTTCACCGCCGGTGGCCCCACTCTCTGTAGTAGGGTCTGGAGCATCGCCTCCACGGCGTCTAGGCGTCGCTTGACTCTCTCCTCTAGTCGGGCGAATTTCTCGCTCCACTCACGGTTCCGGAACCCCGAACCCCGGGTCATCGTAACGCCTGAATCGTCTGGTCCTTGGTTCACGCCCATCGACCACCGCTCGGATGGAGTGCGCCCGGCCCTGGCCGCTGCCCCGTCGCTCCCGGGCGGCTCCGACCGCCCTTCCGCGAGCCTGGATCCCTCGCGCTCCAGCTGACCCACGGATTCCTCGTCGCTGGTCATGCCTGTATTGAGAAAGAAAACGCTCCTCGGTGGTACCGGGTAGCGCTGACGGTGAGTCCTGGCTTTATGTGAGATTTGCCCCGTTCGACAGAGAAACTCTCGTGACACGTGTGGTTCACAAAGAAGGTTTACTCATGCGTAACATAGTAGTCACAAGCAAAGCCAGGACTGGCTTGGTACAAGTGCATCACTTGTTATATTCCCCCCTTCCCGCGCTTTTTCCCGCCTCGTGATCGCGTTGCAGCTGTGGGCTATTAGGCCCCCCAATGTCCCCCCTGATCGTTCATGATGGCAGGGTCGGTCAGAGTCCATTGTCCTTGATTGCCAGTCCCCCTCCGGCTGGGTTGGTCCCTCCCTGCTACGTGCAGACCCGCGGGTTCTGTGCTGCGTTGCGATCTTGTTTCGCTGCCCTGCGGCCCCGTTCCTTGCTTGCTCGCGCCGTTATCAGTTCATAGTTAAAAGCTTCCGCTGCGGTTTTCCTGTTTAGCTGGCCGCAGGTGGCTCGTTAATTAGCGGCGCTTTCGGTTCCTCTTTTCCCCGCTAGCTACCGCCGGTGGATTCCGCGTGGTCTGGTTGCGAGCTTCCCTGCAACCCCGTGCTTCCCTGAAGCCTCGTGCTGACCGAACCTGACACATGAGAGGCACCATATGGGTTGGGGAGGTTGTGCAAGGCTGTGCAATAGGTGCTGCATGGGGGTGAGGGTCAGAGAGGGTATGCAGGGTATGCAAGTGGCTGGTGTGAGCACAGAGGGGCTGGGGAGGGTGCACAGTTGTGGGACACTTACCCCAATGACTTACAAACTTCCCTGCCGGCTTCCCTATTGACTTTCTGGAGAAGCCAGTAGGGAAGGTTGCAAATAGCAGTCACTTGATCATGGGATGCTTGGCAACCGGTTGTAAGTGCAAACGGGTTGCCAAGCACCCAGATCACGATCACATGATCGTGTGGGTGCTGGGATGGCTGTAACTCTGAGGAGCAATCATAACCACCATTGTTCAGCACCTTTGTAACTTCGAATGGTCGCTGAGCGAATGGTCATAAGTTGAGGACCACCTGTACATACGAAATGCCTTTATACATTCTAGACAATTTCTTTGGCATTACATACCAATGATACATCATTTTAAAAAAAAATTTCTTTGAGTTCATAACACAATGTAAATGTCAACCCTTTTAACAACATATTTTCCCTGAAGATGAAGTCCTTCAGAATATATTGAAAAACCATAAAAAAATGTTTGAGGTTCTGCTTACCTGTAGGTGGCATTTTATATTGTAGTTTTATTATGAAGTTTGAAAGTGTATTATTTACTCTTATTGCTATTTTAATATTTGTAATCAACCATGAGGATTGACACAGTAGATAAATTCCACAAATAATTTTTTAGAACAGTTTTTGTTGAAAATTAGTTCATTTGGACAGTATTGCACATTTTTGACAAATTTTCAGGAATCCTAAAGACAAAGATTTGCCTTGCCTTGCCTTTTGTTACTGTCCTCTTATACCTTTTCTTATGCCCTGATTCAGGATCTTTGAATCAGGATCACTTAAATCATGGAATTTGAAGCATCGCTGCCTCTTTACTGCTCTCTTTCACTACCAGCACAAGCAGAATTGTTTCTGGTTTTAAAATGGAGTCTAGTTAGGAAAAATCTCTGAAGATTATTAATCAGTATTCTTGGTGGAGTTTCTTTTTGCAGATCATCCCAGACTAGAGGTGTTTTTTAAACATATAAAAGCAGCATTTCAAGTTCTAAATTTGGCTTGACTACAGAAGTTGTCGTTCTAGCATGAACATCCCATGTCACTTGGATGTCAGCATCCATGTTGGTACCATAAGGCAAGGAAAATTCTTTGCCCATTTTCTAATCAGTACTGATTCCAGCAAGTATACCTTACTTCTGTTTAGATGACATAGTGTCACTAATATGTCCTGGAAGAGCTTAAACCTGTTACTGAATACTGAGGAAGTTGTATTCTCTCTCCACGAGGCTGAATTTACATCCACATTGAAGTCTTCCAAGATAATTAAACTTCTCCTGGCTAAGCAAGAGAGAAGGTTGCTTAATATGGGCATATAGGTCATGAATGAATAATAGCTGTTTGAAATTAAAGCTTCAGTTTTACTTTCTTACATTTCTTTGTAGTTTTTGAGCCTGTCATGAAATCTTCCTTTGAGTGGGCAATTTGCCTATCCATAGCAACACAATATTGTATTTTAATAAGTATGAAATAATGTTCCATCCCTTCATTTAAAATGTGCATATTTTTTGAGATGTTAGTTCAGTATCATCACTCAAACTAGTATAATTTATCACCTTTCATTAGAATGACTTTAGTTTATACCTAAGAAAAAACAAGTAAATCAATGGCTTGTACTCAACTTGCATATAAATAAAATTCCATTTAAAAGCCTGTATAATTTATAATCTTAATCCTTAAAGAAATCTTAATTCTTAAAAACATAATTCATTATAGATGCATAGCAACCTATCTGTTAGTAACATTAGCACAGTTGATGATGAAAGTAAATGGCAAATTCTTCGTACATCTTTTTTTCCAGGAATTACTATTAAAGCTATAACTATAATTCTCTGTATTAAACACTTGTGTACAAATAGCTTAACATATTTCCTTTGGACAGCTGTGCCCATAAACAAAGGAAAATTAAGCTCTTCTGGAATGCTTTTAGAGATATTTGAGTTGAGAAGAGTTTCTCTACTGCAGTTTTTACCAAGCCTTTCTGCCTTTGATTTCAGATTTCTATTTATTTTTTAGCTTTGCTTGTCAGCAGCATAATTCTCCAATTATTTAAATCTGTGAGAGCTGCAATAAAGTGATAGGAAGTTGATCCTCCAAGGCTCTGATGATCAAAATACATTAATTACTATGATCCTAAGCCACAACCTTGAGGAACATGGTCTTAGTTCAGTGATGACAGCATCGATTAATTTTTTTAAAATATAGGAAGGGACATTTTCCCATAATTGTTTATAGTTGAATCCAGGTGCATTTTAAAAGCAGTTCTAGGTTTTGCTATGACATGCTTTTAGTGTGATTGTGCTTCAGTTCCAAACATTTCTTGATTGATTGATTGATTATGTATTAGATTTCTACTCCCCCATAGTAAAAAGAACTCTTGACAGGACAAATTATGCCTAATACAAATAATGTAGATCTGCTTTTGGGATGGAAGCCATTATGGTTGCCCTGATAAAAGGCAACAAGGAAAAAGGTTTGGAAGATGATTCCACTTTTCAGAAAAGCAATAGTGATGGTGGCTTCTCCCTCTTCCATTCCTCATTGTAGACAGACCTCTCCACTTGAGGGCAACAAGGAGAGGTGTAACTAACATACTTTCATCCTCCTCCTAGAACTGAAGTAGACTTTTGCAAGATTTCACAACAGTTGAACAAGACTAGAAGCATCACTGAATTCAATAATGCAGTGAGATTTATTGCAGGGCAATCAGATATAATATTTTGAGTTTTCATCAGTCTTTCTTGTTTTCCTGCTTCTCCATCCTGTCTTAATCTTTCCTAATATATCTACCTCTTCCCTTTCTCCTTTTCTTCATCTTGTTGCTGTTTTTGATGAAGGAGAAAAGGGCATGACTGTGAGTATGAGTGTGAAAAAGAATGCTTTGTGCATATACATGAAGGTGGAGGACCATTTTTATGGTTGGGATGCTTTATTTTACATGTAATTAATTTTAATCAACAGTTTATTCTATTAATTATTTAATTTTTGTCTTAAGTCTGTTTTGGCGGGGGGGGGGAATATGGCCTGTAGCAGTGTATATACACACACATAGGTACACATTTATTTTGGGAAGAGAGAGATCTTCAACATTTGATTCAGCTGGAATTGGCAAATCTAGATTAGCAAGTTTGCACAAGAATTTTGTACATGTTTTTATTCTTTTTGGTCGCCGCCACCTCCTCCTCCTCCTCCTCCTTAAGATCATTTTAAAATCAGATTTTAATTCCTTTCAGGTAAATACAGTATTATAGAACACCAGAGTGAATTTCTGTTTCTCCCTGTCAGAAAAAGCCTACTGTTGGCTATCTTACTTCGATGACTTTCAGATTGGATTATTTGAATCCTCTCTGTGTGATACTGCATTTGAAAACAATATAAAAGCTCCAGTTTATCAGAATGCAGCTTGCAGACTACTAAGAGTAGATGTTCAAACCAAATCACACTGATTTTGGAAGAATTTCATTGGTTGTCTATTCACTTCAGAATTTATTTCAAACTGTTGGTGCTTTCCAATAACATTGCTTAGGTTTCAGGCATCTGTTGGATCATTTGAAACTCTTATCTGGGTGCCTTCACCATTGGAAATAATACAGGAGATAATCTGGAGCTTATTTCCTATGGAGCATTTCCCTAGGGAGACCTGCTATTTTACTACAATTTCAGCATCAAGGAAAAGCCTTTTTTAGCTTTTCTTAGAAAGGCCCTCTGTTGAGTATACTCAATAATGAAAATGTGTTATGAATCCCTAACGGAGGTGGCATTTCTTGTGTTGGACAGTAATTCAAAAATATTCTTCAAAGGGAGATTCAACCTAGTGCCCTCCAGATGTTTTAAATTATCAACTTCCATCAGGTCCAGCAAGTACAATCATTATCAAAGAATGTGAAAGTTGTAGATCAAAACATATACTTCCAATATTTTCTGATACATTTGATCAAATCTTTCTTAAAATGAGCAATACACCAAAGCTTAAGAATATGGTCTTTAAACTAGAAAATACAATTGGAATATCAAGAGACAAATGGTTGACCTTTAAAGGACATATCTCATTAACAATCAATAGTAAAGAAGAATCTTTTGGAGTAGGCCACTATAATAAATCTAATACATAATAAATATATATTTTAAAGTATAAACTTAGGTATATTATTTCTTTCTCTTCTGCATTAAACAGTTGTGAGAAGCTGGGCTGGTTTCTACATCAAGCCTAATTTGTTTCTCTTCATTGTACTGGAAATAATCCTCAAAAGTAATGTCATCTTAGTATGTTTTTTTCCTTAGATGCTCTCATACTGTTGGTGCAAAAGCATTTTATTTTCCAGGAATTATAATGTATTGCACATTTTTTTTGCTTCCCTGGTGAATTAGGGTTTTTTTTTCCTGGTACAGAAAGGATGAGGAGATTATTTTGGCCTAAACTCATTTAGCTTTTGAATATAAAAATATTGTTTCCATTGTATTGGTATAAAGGCTGTATCTTTTCCCAATACAGGGACCTTGCTGCAAGGAACTGTCTAGTAGGTGAAAATAATGTTCTGAAAATTAGTGACTTTGGGATGTCTCGTCAAGAAGATGATGGAGTATATTCATCTTCAGGATTAAAGCAAATTCCAATCAAATGGACTGCTCCAGAAGCCTTGAACTATGGTAAGGAAATAATACTGCTATCAGTTCTTTGTCCAGCATACATTGTTTGACTAAGACAGTATGAATAAAGTACTTAAAGATACTTAAACACCCTTGGAATCAAAACCTTTAAAATTTTAAAAATTTGGAGCCCATGAAATACTAGACTTCGAGCCCCTCCCTTTTACACCAATTGATCTAGACTGAAAACTAGGTATTCAAAATGGAAGACTCAAAGAGCCTGAACTAAAATTAAAGATGTATCTAGAAGATACATACTGGATACAAAATACTTCCCGCTCTTATTTTTATAAAAACCACATTCTTCTTTAGATAAAAACACATTTCCCTTGGTAGACAGGAAGCTGCTTTTATTTTTGAAATGCTACTTTCCTTGCTTTTTGTTCTCTCCACTTCTACCAAACTGCTGTAACAATTACCTTCATTTCAGCTACACAAAACATAACAAATAAACCAAAAAATCCATTATTTCCTAGTTCTCGAAGTAATACTGTAGGATCCATTTTTTCTTAGCCTCTGTTTTCTTTCTTTTAAACTGTTACTTATCCCTAAGATGTCTGTCTTCCTAAGCTGCAACTATTAAACCTACTCAGGAGCCTGTGATGAGATACTTTGTCAAAAGCTTTTTGAAAATCCAGATGAAGTGTCAACTGGATCACCTCTGACAACTTGCCTGCTCACATTCTCCTGTACCTACCCTCTCAAATAGCACCTACTTCTCCAGACATTCTCCTCCTGCTTCTCAGGTATGGCAGGCAGGAAGTGAGATGGAAGGAGGAGAATGTCTGACCTGCTGCTGATGCTGGGTTCACTAACAGTTGGGCCCATCGCCAAGCAATGGAAGGGAGCCACTGGCAACATGCGCTTCCTGTGGGGGGAGGGGTGCTAGCTTGGGATGCTGTCATGTCTGGGTAGTAGTCATGAGGCCCTGGGCCAACAGGCAGGCAGAATGCCTCCTCCTTGTCCCTTGGCCACAGTTGCTTGAACAGTGCTTTTGTATCACTCTCCTCAGCCTCTGCAGCCCCACCACCATCCTGCCCATTTTTCATTGCTTGCCTGACCTCATGAGTTCAGACTGCAAGGGAAGGATGCAGGAATATGTGCAGCTGATGATGCAGCCAGGAGCAAGAAAAGCAGAGCGGGCATAAGAGACTGGAACTGGCAGCAGGCAGTGGACTGTTGTGGGTGAGAGGGCCCCTCCTTTGGGGCCCCCACTCACTGACCCCTTAATCCAGCCCTGCCCAAGGAGGTGAGAGCTTAGGGGTTGAGCCCCCCCCCCCCCGGGCTGTGGCAGGCAAGAGATAGAATCCCATACACACTGTTTCCCCACCGCTCTCACAGTAAGAGACCTCAGCCACATGAGAGGAGGAGCATTGCCAATGGCAAATGAGGAAGAGCTCTCTTTAGCCACTTTTAGGGTATCTATATTAGCAATGATGGCAATGACAGCTCCTGTCGCTCACCAGTAGTCTGTTCGGATGCCTGGGCTTGATACAGAAGCCACATGTCCACTGGGTAGGAGTGATGGAGGTGGCAGTTTACAACAAACGTGAGTCACCCTCTTCAGTAGTGGAACAGTAAACAGCAGTCAGTAAAACTTCTGCCTGCTACTCTGCTACCCTCTGCTAACCATTGTTCAGCCGCTGCCAGTTAGGATCCCCCGTAAGGACACATGCACATACACCGTTTTTGTTTTGTTTTTAAAGATTGAAGGCCCAGAGGACCCCCAAGGCAGGCACCTCTACTGTTTTTCCTATATTCATACAACTGACCTGGGAGTAAGGCAGACTCCCGCTCCAGCCTATGTCGAGTGATTCCAACTGCAGCCAAATGCAGTAACAGATGTTTTTAGACTTGTTCCATCTACTGTTGGAGGAATGGGGCAGAGTACACATTCCAGTTCCCCTGAATTACAAATTTGGAAGAGGACTGTTGCCCTTCCCTTTTGTCCCTGACTGTGACGTAAAAATGTGAAGTAAATCATGAACCACAAGGCTTTTGTGGTTCCCTTAACCTGGTATGCTCTCCCAAGCTTGCATCACATGGAGGAGTTGTCATTAGTACCAAAAACACACTTTAAGTTGCTGAGGCCTTTGAGACCTTCAGATTTTCATCATATTGCTAGGCTATCTACTGCTCCTTTTTAACTTTTTTATAACTTGCTATTTATGGTATTCCACTTTTTAAAACATATTTGATCATAAAAGCCCTAAAGAATTTTCTCTTCGTGTGTTTATATCTCTAAATTTAAAAAAAAGACTGACTGACTGACTGACTGACTGACTGACTGACTGACTGACTGATTATTTTGGCAATTGGCTTAGATAAAAACCTAAGAGTGAGCAATTAACACATTGTGATTGATTAAAAAGTAGTTTGAGGTACTGTATTCTCTGCTGTTGTCTGTTAAAACAAAGGCTCAGTATTTTATTGCAGAATGCAAATGGCCTAACAAAATGGCCTGAACATTAAAAAAATAGAATAAGGCAGACTGTTCTAAAAAAGAATGGGAGAAAAGGGAACTCTATCAGTAGAAAAGAAATTAAGAAATAGTATATGAATTTTTGTTTATGAATGGAGAAACAGATGCATATTTCTATAAAAGAAAACACCAAATGGATGTTACCTCAGTGTTCGTTAGTATTAAGCACCTTGTATGCATAAGGATACAGTTATGTTACTCAAGTTAACTTTCCATTAAACTGTAAAGTAAAATGCAAATAAGTCTGTTTCAGAGAAAGTGAGTTTCTTTTCATTGCATCATCCATTCCATCACTAATAAATACTTTTAGGGTATTACTCAGGTTTTCAGTGACATTGTGGCATTACTTGAAAATACAATAATTCAGCCTTATGTCACTTCAGAATCTTGAAAATTTAGTAAATCTGTGCTATTGGTTATTTCACAGAGACTGGCTTTACACAACATACTCAGTTCAGGGCAGGGGCAGCTTATTGTCTGCAAGTACACTAAAATACATAAAATAAATAAAATAATAAATAATAAAATAATAAATAAAAATAAATAAAATACTAAAATACAGTGTTGAGGCATGAAAAGAGCAGTTTGAACCTAAAACTATATTGGGGTGATTACTAGTCAGATATCCTCCCCTTAATTAGTTTTGTGTTTTGTGACCTAGAACCCCAGCCAGTCTTCCTGGATGAAGGTGTAGACTTACTGAAAACTTAAAAGCACTATCAGAATGGTATATACAGTCCACCTTCTGTTAAGCTTTCAGAGGAGAAGGATACATTGTGTTATGTTACATTATGCCCCCATATATGGGATTTTATATGATTCCCACACACCCGTCTTGCTGGAGAGGGGGGGAGATAGTTCTCTATTTTTATGCAGTATATATCGTCAGTGAAACCAGTCGTGTGGTCTCTTTTGGTAGTCAGTGTAACTGAAAACTCTCTTTTCCAAAACTCATTGCCATTGGTTGACAGCCATAGAGTACAGCTCCACAGCACTGATTGGTTGTATCTCCCAAAATAGCAGCCATTAAGCCAATTAGTGTGATGGTGTCCAGCCTGTGACTGAGTTAATGACTGTTGAGTTAAATGAGTTTTGAGAATGGAATGGAGACACTGAGTCATTTACCCACTTGGAATGCTAAAACTTTCATTCCTACTCCCAAGAGAAAGGGGAGAGAAAATGAACAGTGATTGGGATGTGCAAATCCAAGAAACAGCCCTAATTTCTTAACCAAAGCTGGGAGTTTAAGGAGCAGGCATCTGCTTCAGGCCTACATTACTGGGGGGGGGGGGGGTAATGTTTTTATAAGCATGCACTTCTGATTAATCCATAAAATCTAATATAGGAATTATTTAAATATACACTTTTTGCAAGTCAAAACTGTCACACCTTTCTGATTTTATATCATTAGGAAGCAGTACCCTGGGTAAGAAATATAAGAAGCCTTTCAAAATATTATAACAGGAATTGGCATTTAAATACATATTTTGTTTGATATCTGCATGACTGAAACCTTAAACACAGTACTAGGGAAGTTATTTTTGTGACATTTGGAATAAAACACTCTCCAGTCCAAACAGCAATGTTTCATAGTTGCATAAAAGCTCTTGGCAAACCTTTGTTTGTTATGGTCTCATTTTTTTCAGCATACTGTCTCAATTTTATGTATCCTTAATGCATACCATAAAAGTTTTAGTACCAGCATCCTTTGAAGGTGCCTATATAGCAGCCTTCCACTGGGTACTCCTCAAGGTTTCTGTGTTTGAGATTTCTGGGAATTGAAGTCCAGCTTCGGGAATGTTATCATATATTGTACTGAGAAAGATAATTAACTCCATATAACTTACTCTTTTTTAACAAAAGAATTGTTTCTAATTGAGATTCTTGAATATCTTAAGTAAAAGATGCTATACTATTAGATGTTAAGTCCAAAAGAAGAAGAGGTGTAGAGTTACAAAAGTAATTGTATTTCTGGTAGCACAGTGAATGCTCATAATTGCTCTCTACTTACCAGATAGGCTAATTTAAAGCAGCACGGGTTGTTTAAATGCAAACAGAACGTTAAGAGGTTGGAACAATTAATGTAACTGTGGCCATCAGTACCATTTATGTGTATTTCATTTAGACTGGTATATCACAGGATTAAATTGTAAGTTAAATATTTAGCAATTGGAAATTGCAAAACCAAAAAAAAAAAAAAACCAACCCAAACCCAAAAGTGATTTTCAAAAACTGTTATGAATTATTGGACCTCTTTTATATTAATTGTATCCATCCATTTATGCTTTGTTATTTCTGAAAACTGTTTAAATCTCCATATAGAAAAATTAATAATCCTGATTACTGTCCCAATGGGCCATCTTTTGGTAATTTGGTAAGATTTTGAGAGAGCATCTATTATTAATCTGTACCTGGTAAGATCCACATTTCATATCTGGATGCTCACCATCATGCCTTCTAAAACCTCCCTCTTTTTCCTAATCAGCTTGCTGATCTCTGGTTCCAGCTATGGGGAGACAGATATTGCATTGGTAAAAAGCTTGGTCCTGCTCTGTCCCAGTAATTCTGGTCAGCATTGCTTGTTACTGACAGCCCAAAACTAATACGCCATAAAGAGTGTTGCTGGGAGAAAAGAGATAGTAACCAGCCTTCCTTGTCCAGCATCTCACACAGTATTCTAATGGCAGTGGGAAATGAGCTGCTAGACATTTGATCATGTTGATCAACAAACAACAAGGAAAATGAAGGGAGCTGCAAATGGAGTTTAGGAGTGGGGAGGTAGAAAACAGTAGATTGCTAAATAGTCTGCAATTCATAATTTATTTTTGGGAAAAAAATCAAAGATAAAAAAGATTTTAGGGTAAACCTTACCCAGAATTTAAGCTCTGGCTTTGCTTTGTTTGTGTAGGCCAGTGTTGTCCAAACTTGGCCACTTTAAGATGAGTGGACTTCAATGAGTTGAAGTCCACTCATCTTAAAGTGGCCAAGTTTGGACAACACTGGTGTAGGCTCTTTTCTAGAATAAGGCTCTTGTCGTGCTAAAGAGCAGCATGCAGATACATCTCTGTTTTAAGACACTTACAAAACATGCAACATTTAAACAAGACATATTTCATTTGAGTATTGGATATTCCAGCTACTCAGATGTAGCATCTTCTATATCCAGCGAGATAAAGATTGGCATAAAGGATTTTTCCTTTCCAAAGGAACTTTTGAACTTCACTTTTCTATCTGTATGGCTCCTTGTTGCTGTTCTCTTGCTTCACATGAAGCTGCTTTGACTTAGTATTCCTAAGCATTGTTTTAAACAGCTTTTGTGACAATGTTTTAATATTTTAGAATGGATTTTTAAGCTATCAATTTGTTTTGTTTTAGTATATGAGCACTGGAAAATGGCATCAGTTAAGGATACAGTTAGGATTGTGAATCACAGAATTATAGAGTCAGAAGGGACCACAAAGGTCATCTGGTGCAAGCCTGCACAACTTGTAAAGGGCCACATTGATAAATTCAAAATCATAGCAGGCTTATTCTTATTATTAGCTTTTAAAAGACCTGAGCCCCTAGTTGAAACCTCCAGAGATGGAGAACTCACATCTTCCTGCAGAATTCCAAAGGTCCACAGTCCCAGCCCAGTGGGCCTTTTGTTTCTTGCCTACTTTTCTACATGGATTTTTATTATCCATCCTCTTGCTGCCTTTTTATCAACAGGACGGTACACTTCTGAGAGTGATATATGGAGTTATGGGATTTTCCTCTGGGAGACCTTCAGCTTAGGTGTGTGCCCGTATCCTGGCATGACTAATCAGCAAGCACGGGAACAAGTGGAGAAAGGTAATTGCATGTGTGTGTTTGTAATGAATACTTGTGAAATAGTTCCACCTGATTATTGCTATGGTCTTTATAAATTGGGGTGAAGGTCTAACACTGAATAGGAGATAATTCAGCAAAGCTGAAATGATATAGCAGGTATTCATGCTAGATGATACATTTTGCTATTTCATTATGTCAGATAATCAGCATCTGATAATAAAGCCATTGTTCAAGGCTAATGTCTTGAGTTATCGGCAAGCTTTTTAGCAGGACTACATGGAGATTATTTGATGAAGTGGACTCTGGCCTTAAAATGACCTGTACATTAGGGCTGTGCAGCTGTTAGAAAACAGTTAGGCAAGCCAAAAGATGCTTCGTATGTGCTTACATAGCACTTGTTTTCTACTCCTAAAAACCACTGCATTTTTTTCCCCTCAAGATTGTGCAGTTGCCTTCTGCAGCTACAGCATGAACCCAGGAAAAGATGGATTTGGTTTAAGGAGTTCCAAACAACTGTGATATGCACACCCATGTGTGCTCCAAATCACTATTTTGCCTTCAGATCTGAAACATTGCACCTGATCCACATTTCTCCCATCTGTCCATTTGTTACACACGTGTGCACGCACACACAAGTTCATATTCCCAAATATTATTAAATAAGAGCAATGGAAGGAACCCCCTTAGGCGCAAAGCCAAGCTGGATGACTTTGGGCCAGTCACATTATCTCAGCCCTAGGTAGCAGGCAAGGGCAAACCACTTCCAAAATCTTGCCAAGAAAACTAGGAATTAGTCCAAGCAGTCAGGCCCCATAACCCAGCTCCAACAAACCCCAAACACATAAAATGGGCCCATCTGACATCTTGCCTCACAACCAGGGGAACATCCAGGTTTTATCACTTTGTGGAAAGCAAGCTGGTTGGGACCATACAACTCTTGGGTGGGGAGGCTGTTCCAGAGGGCAGGTGTTGCAACAGAGAAGATCCTGTTCAATATTAAAAATACATAAATAAACATATTTAAATCATGTTGTATAGGAGTCAGTTCTAAATAGGTTTGGTCATCAAATTTTTAATTGTACTTTAATTTCTCAACATTCAATTACATTTCCATTTTTTTTTTTTTAAATACACACTAGGCTATCGAATGTCAGCGCCTCAGAAGTGTCCAGAGGATATCTATAAAATAATGCAACGGTGTTGGGATTACAATCCTGAAATGAGACCAAAATTCAACGAGATTCACAAAGAGCTGTCTGCACTGAAAAAGAAAGTGACATCATGAGAAACTGACGGGACTCAAAAGACAGGACTCCTCTTTTTCCAGAAAAGTATTATTTTTTCCTGTCATGAATCCAACACATTTATACTACATTTCTTCCAATATTCTTCTAGGACTCCTTTTTGTAAAACAAAAAAAAAAAAACTGCTTTATTCAAGTGTGCCCAGGGTGGAGAATGTCAAGATGTCTATGTTAAAGACAGAGTGTTCTGCCAAGTGCTTTATAGTCACAATGATGCTGTCATATAGGTTTTGTGTAAATAGATAAACACGTAATATATGTGTAGAATTAGGGAATTCTGGCTTATTTAGATATTTCTATGATAAACCCCAAACAGTGTTTTGGGGGCTTTGTTTCTCCTTTTCAATGCATGTACTTGCAACAGTCTTATGTAAACCCAGTGGTTCATGAACCATTCCCACAAATCTTAAAGCTGAAGGCAGAGTTTTCAGTATATCTTTTAAGGATAATATAAAGTAGTGCTCTGAAAAAGAACACACACATGCAAAATCACCAGCTGATGCAATTTTGAATATGTGTTTTTTCAAGAACATGATGTAAGGATCTGATTATAGAATGAGGAGTTTGTGCACAAGTTTTCTGAAGACATTTCACTACAGTAAATGTTTCTAATATTGGATATTATTTATTTTCATCTTTAAACAAGGAAAAAGAGGCACAATTTGCCAGGAACTGGCAAGCACAAATCCATTAATGGTATAGCTTTTATTTGCAGGAGAGAAAATAAATCCAAAGGTGTTATATGTAATGCACTTGCTGGGAAGTACTGTCTTTCAGAAGTATGGAATACAATTATTCTTAAATGTGCACATTCAGTAGTGCTGTCAACAACATATTTGCAAATGAAAGTAGCATGTGATTAAGGTAACCAGTAGCATTGATTTTGTACGGGAAAAGGATAGTGAATTACCTGATTGGAAGCTTTGTGAATTGATGTTTCCATTCTGTATGCCCCTGGAGGAAGGAATACACACACATTCATACTGTATCCACTATCAATTTCTCAGTTGTGTTTTTAAAAAAGGCCTGAGAAGAAAATTGTAGTAAGGAATTACTATCTTTTGAAAAGAGTAGTTTGCCCACTAAAAACTACAAAGTTGACCAGAATACAGTTCCATTTTTCTGGTTGAACTCAGTATCCTCAGTATCCTAATATCATTAAACTGATATTTGGATACTCCGAGAAGTATCAGACAATAATGAGCAAAATTAATGACTGGATTCTTCCTGTGGTCCCAAGGAGAATGACTCTTCCAGTTATTGGTTTCATCCTGATTTCCTGAATCCATAGCTGACCAGTTCTGTTGCAAGGGGTTTCAGATTATACCTCAGAGGTAGCAAAATGCTGGTCTTGTTATGTCAGCAAATCAGTCACTTCCAGCCCAAGGGATGAAGATGAAGCAATGTGATGTTTTGCTCCTGGAAATCACTTCCTTTTGTAGGGGAGGACCAAGAGGTTGGTGAAGTCTGTGATTGCAAAATGGACCTGTTTTGCTCATCTTTCTGGCAAGAGCACCTTTGGTCTTTTGTGCATGTGTTTTGTGGTAGTACAGAGTGGTGATGTTGAGCAGGATGTATTCTACTTTTAGACTAGAAAAATTGATGTCATTCACATGATAAAATTTATGATCAGAATAAAACAGTAAAGCATTATATCGGAGGAAATGTTCTTCATTGTAGATGGGCTTGTTAGTAAGGGACATCAGGTGACTGTTGCCTTATATGCAAAGATTGCTTTATAGTTCGGAATCCAGTAAAGAGGTAAAAGGAATGGACAACAAATGTAATGTTGCGGTTTCTAGATATAGTAATGGGCATATATGGATCATAAAAAGAATATTCAGCAAAAGTAGGAAACAATTGATTACTGTGATCCTAAAGGGATCCAAAATAGTGTGCCTTTAATCATTGGCATTCCTTTGTTAATTAAAATGCACAAGGACTGAATCCTAACACCACAAGGGGGAAAACACCACAAATTGCCCAGTTGCACATTTTTGTCTATGCATTCACTAATGTGTAAATGTCAGGACAGAATGTAAAGAATGTATTTCCTTGTATTCATGATGTTTTTAATTTTTCTTTTAAGGGTTAGTATTTTTATATAGGAGAGATTGTTCCATTTCTTAAAGTCTTCTGAATGTATTCTGTCTTTCAACACGAAAAAAGACAGCACTTTGTCTTAAATTGATTAGAAGGACATCTTGTCCTGATCTTCTTGTACAAATGTAAAGGATAACTGCTATTTATATTTCATTTATGTAAGCAGTTAAAATTTGCAATTCATGTCAGACTGCTGCTCAGATTGAAAAACCTTTCTGAAAATGTAATACCAGAACATTGGGCATTTGTTCTGCCTGTCCTCTGTCCTAAAATCAGAGGTCAGCTAAAATCAGAAATTGGAATATAGGGTTCATTCACAGAAAGTAAGTTTAGCAAATTAATACTATATTTTTCACACATTCTTACAAACTACTCTCTTAGTTTGTAACTTAATTTGTAAAACTAGTTTTACCTACCATGTAAAACTATTTAAATTATGTTGGTAAAGTTATATCCATGCCAAATGCATATAGCCATTTCCTTTCTTAATGGAGTAAAGTTCTCTGCATAATTAGAAAATCTGTTGTTCCAGGATTGATGTAGTTCTTGTAAGAATAAAGTTAGAACCCTTCCACTATTACTGGTAATATGTAATACTAAATAAGCATTTCTGTTGTTTCTTAACGATAAATGTTAGTGCGATTTGAAAGTGCAAGAAACTAATACATTGTGAACAAATTAACATTTTACAACTGAAAGCCAAAACTTTTGAAGATATGCCACATAAAGAATAATTTGAAATTGATTTGCACTCTATAATCTGTTTATTTTCAAAAATTATGTTTTTAATAAATTATCCAAATAGCATAAGACTCTTGCCATTTTGGGAATCAGAAGCACATTATTCTGAAGTATAAGTTCTGTAAACCTTATATATGAAAATACAAGGTAAGAAACCATTAAAGGTTCTCACTCATACAAGATCATTTAGTAACTTTCCATTTTTGAAATATTTATGGACTATGGTACATTTTCATTTATGAGTGAAGGTATTTATATTTAACAAATGCCACATTTTTTGCTTTCTTTTAAATATTGAAGCAGATATTACAGAAGGTTGGAAACAGCAATGTTATGAAGCTTGTTTGGTTAGAAATATTTAAGTTGGTTTGTTAAGTTTTGGGGAGTGGTTAATCAACTGATTAAATCAGTTGTTGACCTTGGCGGCATAATACTGGCAGTAACTTACAGAAAGAAAGTGAATAACAATTTACAGGTCTCAATCAGTAATATTTTTATATATTTTACTAGCTGATTGAAAGATTTAGAACATTTTTTTCTTTAAAATTAGCACAAAGAGCTTTTAACTATACTATTTCTAGCTGTCTGGAATTTGCAGATTTTAATTAAAGATAGAGCTTTTCCCCCCTATTTGCAGTGAGATTCTTTCACAACCCAGAAACTTGGTTTTAGCTTTTGCAGGATGCCAGGATAGGAGAAGGAACCCATTCTGAATTGAGACTGTGAAAGTGAAGATTATTTCCTATCAAAAATCCTCTTCTACTTCCAAAACTGCTTCTTATTCCTAGCAACTAAGCAGGGCTGCTCAGCAGGAAATGGGGGACATAATTCTTTTTCATCCTGTGCCATATTCTCAATCAAAATCAGGAAGGGTCTTAAGAAACAAACACTGCTAAGTCTAAAATCCTATTTTAAACATCTATTAGTATAACCTTTAATTTCATTTTTAAAAAATGAATGAGTAGGCCTTGGTCATACAATAACAAAAGCAGACGCCATTGCAGCAATAATCTCTTTCATCAGTCAAAAATAGACAAAGTAGGATAGTTCAGTGCTACAGTGTGACTTAATGTTAAGATCCTTAACAAAAGAAATAGTAGAAGATCCAAGGATTCCAGGAAAAAAAAATCATACTATTGGATTTTTCTTAAAAGTTTTTCAAATTTTAGTTTTGTAAAGTAATTGTTAAGAACATTGTAGGTCTTTTTGGAACTCATAAATTTTCATTGAGTTCTAACAGCTTTTGTTTCATGCAATTTAAGACAGAACTCTTACTTGTTTGTGGTTTTTTTCTCCCCTCAGATGTTAAAACATTAAATCTTGAAACACTGAATAATGTGCAGAAACTGTGTTCAGAAAGTTGAATTCCCTCTCCCTAATGACCTTTTTTTCTTGACACCTTTTAGTATTTGTAAGCAGAAGAGAATATTTTTTCTGACAAGAGAGAAGCTGTAAAAAAAATAGGATAATAAAATAAGGGAGATCTAGATCCTTTAAACAAGCTTGTTTTGTGCAGTTCACTATGGAGCAATTGAATAGTACAAACATGTTATTGTCAGGCTATTGCACCACAAACTTACAATCCTGAATTAAAGTATTGAATAGATTATGCATGTAACCATAGGCACATACATGTTCCAATCTTGAATGTATAAGCATTAAGGGAAATTAATTATTAGTGGTCACAGATGGAATAGACCTATTAAAAATAGCTAAAGCAAGAACTAAGGCAAAACAGACCCAAGCTTTGAAGGAAACATGAGCTCCAATTAGTTCTAAATCTAACATATAATTTGATAAAAAGTGGATAAACTGTATAAGATAATAAGACACAAGTCTCAAGTCCCTCTGGAAAGCAGGACACAGCAGCATTGCTTTAGAATTAACAGCTGGGTTAAACCTTTGGTGGGATTTCAGTTCTGATTATAAAATGCAGACTGGTTCATTTCACAGAGGTAGGCCCATCGTGCACATCAAGGGAAAGGGGAAAAAACCTTCTAGCAATGCCCCTAACAGTGGAAACCAAGGATGACTGTGTATGAGGAAAATAACTCTTTAAGCCAAGGAAAGGAGGTCAGTACTACTATTATTTAGTGATACAGGAAAGATTCTAGCTCAGAGAGAACAGCCAGAACAAACATACCAGGTTAGTTGTTCTCAAGGTATCAAGGAATAACAGGACATACTTTTTTTTTTTTAAGTATTCAGAAAAATATGAGGTGGAAAGAAAAAATACAATCTGTAGACAAACAGAATAATAAGAATGACAAAATGTGCACAGAAAACCTAACCCAGCCTTTTACATATACATACATACATACATATTTAATTTGGAGATTAAATCTGTCATGGCTGGTCTTATGGCTTTTGAGTTCTGAATCCCAGGACACAAATTGCAAGATTATTCTGTGCTATCAAATGCCATGCCAGCCTTCTGCCAAACTCCAGAAGGATACATAATCACCACTGTATGTTTTAACTGATTTGACAAGACTATGTGGTCAGAAGCAGTAGTTGATTTGACACCACAGAAGTGTGTTTTCCAAATTGCATCTTTTCCCCTCCCCACCCCCAGCTCCTTATTGTTGTGAAGTTAGCTAGGGTCATTGAGGGTCTTAACAAACCACAGTAGAAGAACATTAAGGCATTTTGTGTAAGGACACCACAAGAGTTTACAGTTTTTTACATGTATTTTGTTGTGATAGTTGTTTTACAACTAGTTAGTTTCAATATAAGCACCAGCAGCTTTAATACCAGGTAAAGCACCTTTATTGTTTAAAAATAATATATTTGTGCAACATATAGATTATACATAACACTGGAATGGATTGCATCTTCTTCAAAATACAGGTGTCTGATTGCCTATATATACTTAATAGTTGTCTGTTCTTTTGCAATTTTAGCAGATCTACATTTTAACTTTTATTTATTTGTCATTTTTTGTATTCACATTGAACCAAAATTAACCTTATTTCATTTTCCTAGCCTATTATAAAAAGGGGTATTTTGTGTATTTAGAAAATGTGCAGATAATTTTCAATGGCCTCTTTCTCTTTAACTGGATCAATTACAATTAACAGGTCTTCAGGACTTTTTTTTTTTACTGTATTATTTCAATAAATGTAAAATATTTGTACTGTGCGTCTAAACTTTTATTTGCTGTTCAGTGATTTGTTTTATTTAATTTCTTCCTCAGTTTGATAACTAAATCAACTAACCACTAACCCCCATCTGATATGACCTTCCAGTCCCCACCAATACTTCCATAAGATCCATCACTTCCTATCCTATGCCAGCACTTGAGTCCTAGCAACTCAGTTGTTGGCAGATCAGCTATGCTTCAAAACAGGATGGCAAAAAAGTCCTTGTCTAATGGAGCACAAATACTCCTGCAGAAGACAAATCAGCTCTGCTTTGTGTACCCTGTGATTTTCCCAGTGGTGAAAGGCATGGAGTGAATGGCCATTTCAAACATCCCCAGCAGTCTTTGATTGAGTCTTGAGTCAGTCTTACTTGAGAACTGGAAAACATCACTGAGATCATCTAGTCTTCCAAGGGGGATCTGTAATCACACAGAATTTGGAAAGCACAAACTGGGATTCCTTTATTGGGCTGAAAAGTGAAATGCTGTTCCTTTTTTAAATATATAAAATTTCCTCACCTGTCCACATATACATCAGAGATGTTTAAGAACCCAACTGTGCTAGTGAAACAATCATATTGATTTAACTCACAAAATCAGTAAAGTGCCTGGAAAAATAAATCCTCCTTAAAAAGTACCATTGGAGCTTTTGACAAAATACTACCACCAAAATCTCTTCAGTACGTTTACCTGTCCTAACCCAAGAAAATAGGACCTCTTATATGTCAACAATTAAAATAGAAGGAAAAGGTTTAACAGTTTTATCACAGAAAATATTAGAGCTAATGTACTTAAAAATAATCTGGAATCAAGGGGACATGTGTTTGTGATTATAAATTAATATATTGAAAACCTAACTAGATTGGAAAAAACTAAAATGAAAAACTCCAAACTGCATGAATGAACAACAAAATATAAGTTACTCATGGCAAAACCAGAAAAATGTAGTGACCATGTTGACTCTGGTGAACAATGGTCAAATCCTTCATTAAGGGGTAATGGGAAGGATTGTGAACAAAATCAATAATGCCATAATGGATTTATAAATATATATTCAATACATTTAGCCAGTCTCAGTAGAAATAAAAATTGTGCAGAAATGGTTAACCAAAACGAAGTATGGATTGGAGACTCTTTCCCATGGGTGGGGGTAATGTATTCAAAAGAGAGAGTAAGATACATATGCTAGAGATGATATGTTATGAGAGCTGGGGATAAACATGCTAGAAATGCATAATATCAAAAATGAGAAAAAGTAGAGATGGTATCTGTCTCCAGCTCCACAATTCTGGACTACAGTAGTTGAATGGATAAGCTTTGAGTTTCCAAACATTTTTATACTGCATTTAATTTGCTCCTATGAGATCTAATGGATGGTCTAAATAGGGGTTAGAATCATGGATACATAGTGTTGCTAATCTTAATAACACTGATAGCTAAATAAGGTCCTTGTTCAGAAGTATGCCTGAATACCAATTGCTGGATAAAAGATAAGGCTGATGTCTTTATGACCTGCTTGTGGCTTCATAGAAGCATCTGACTTGCAATTGTTAGAAATGGGACTCTTCGCTTGACCAAGAATGCAGAACCTGCAGCCCTTCTGATGCTCTTAGTCTTCAGTCAGCCAGCATAGTCAAATATTGCTCCATATGGCCATATGGTCCACTGCCTTTATACTCGATCAGGGGTCAACACATTTTTCAAGTGGCAGCTTGCACAATTTAAAACATTGCATGTCCCCACAATTTTATTTTTAAAAGAGAGGGAGTATGATAAAAATAATAATAATATATCCAAATCTTAAGATTAGACATCTCTATATAAGCACACTTTACAATATCTATCTACTCATGAGGAGACAGTGAATGGGCTATGTACCACATCCCTTCATGAATTCCCTCTGAAAAACAAGTACAGGTAGTCCTCGCTCACCAACTGTGTTGTTTAGCAACTATCTGAAATTATGATGGTGCCAAAAAAATACCTTTGTGACCAATCCTTACATTTATGACCATTTCAGTGTCCTGTGGTCACATGATCACAATTCATGTGCTTCGCAACCAGCTTACAACAAACAATGTTAATACAGAAGGTAGAAGTAAAATCGTAAGTAGCGGTCACATGATTTTTTTGTTTAGTGACTGCTGTACTCCACTTAATGACCAAAGGAGAAATAAGGTTGTAAGCCTATCACGGTCACATGATTTTCCACTTAGCAACCAAGTTGCCAGTCCCAATTGTGGTCACTAAGCAAGGACTACCTGTATTGTTTGAAGGAACAACAAAGGAAATATTTAAATATTGGGAGACAACCTTTCACCTACCTTTATAATAGATTATGAACATAAGGCTTCTATTACATTAGTAGTATTTTGTGCCAGTAGATCTTATGAAATATAATGAGTTTAACAGGAGATAGCCACAAGACATCTCAGACACCTATGCAACAGAAAAAATATTGATTGCTGTAGCTGTTAAAGTGAAAATCTTGAACAACTAATAGTGTGGGTTTTTTTTTTCAAAAATCTCCTAGGGTTTAGTCAGAAAAAGCCTCATGAACTCTGGTATTCTTTTGCCAGTATCTGCCCATACAAATACATCCCAGGTTCAAATATCTTTGCCAAAAAATGTTCACTGAAAAGTATTTACATTCTTGACATGTGAAAATAATTTATATTTTGCAATATCTTAGATCTGGCTTAGTTGACAAATTACTTTGTAAACTAAATCTGGTTTAAAAGCTCTGCTCATAATACAGGTTATTATTCATTAAGTTTTCAGACTTACATATTTTGTTCCATTGCATCCTGCTGTCTTTTAAATATTGGACACAGCCTTAGCTCACTTTCAGCTAGAAGTCATGCTCTGACTCCAGTGCTCGTCAGTTTTGCCAGTTGTATAAAATCCCAATAGACTTTTTAGGAATAGAAACTGGTTATTTTTTTAAAGCGTTTTGAGAATAAAAGTGCTGGAGAAGTTCTGTGAGAAACAATGAAGGGTAGCATTAGAAGACAAACATTGTGTGGCTTTCATAATAATAGACAAGGAATAACAGATGTGAACCCTTTTTAAAGTTCAGGAATCTATTTGCATATCACAGTCAAAATAAACATCATAAAAATAATGTTTCTATTAGATTAATGAAACCTTTCAAGACTTTCATCTTCATCTAATATAAAGTGTTAGGAGCATAAATAAAATTAAGTATTAAATGTTTAATTCAACTGATTAATTGTTCAACATATTTAAATAATTTGGGTACTCTGAGGTTCCATCTAAATTCCATTCTTTTGGAAAAGTTGAAAAATCATAAGAATTATAATTTCTTCCTCCTAAATTTGAGCAAGGTATACATAGCTTGGATTAACATGACATCCTAAGGTATATACTAAAAAGCATATACTTTTGCCCAACACCATAGTTACACGTTTTAACCAGAATTTGCAATTTATCACATCAAAACTACCATTATTTTGCATACTCATGAATGGGACTTTACAGCTTACAACAAGTCTACGGGTTCTTCCTCATGAATGAGTGATAATGCTATTCCCCCAGTCTTTGAGCTGGCATAAAGGTATGCTGGAAATAGTTGCGTTGTCCTCATTGTTGATTCCTATTCTGCTACAGTAATGAGGACGATGAGTGGTTGGTTCCTTAATTATTGCAAGCCAAGTTAAGGAAAGGGATTGGTGGATTTCCCAGCTTCATTTCCTATGCCACCAAACATCACCTACTAGCAGGAAAATAACCACCAATCATTTTCCAAATATCAGGTGGGACAGTGCTAAATTGTCCACCTAATGCATAGCAGGCACTAAGGGACAGTACAGAGGGAAGTGGATGGGAGCTCTCTGCTTAATACCTGTCAGTCAGGTTATTTCTGAACATAGTTATTACATTGTTTTGAAGCAGCACAAAAGTAATAGATCTTCTAAAAACTAGACGGCCTGGATGAGGGGTGTGATGGGAGATGGGAGAGAGCTAACCCTGCTTGGCACAATCCCTCCTCCAACTCTATTACCAGTCAGGCATAGTGCTTTCCAAACAGTGCTAAATCTAGGTTCAAACTAGGCTGGCTGAGAGATGTGGAGAGTGCATAGGGTGAAGTGGGAGGAAACAATGAAGAAGGAGTGAGTTTGGAGCCAGACTAGTGCTGTTAGAGAATAGCAGTGCTGGCAGTAAGTGACCATCTATCCCAGTTTTGGCAGCACCCAGAAAGAGCCAGTAGAGGCCACGGATATCACAGGCACTGGAGCATCCTTCCAGAACTACATAGCTGTGACTGGCCCCCTTGTAATTAAGAACATTTATTACCATGATATCTAGTACTACCCAAGCCAGAGTAGAATAGACAAAATGGTGCTGATCTGCCAAACCAAAGACATCATAAGTAACCATTGTGAGTTGCACGGACAGTTCTAGGGATCGCAGCTGCAGTAGACTCATCTTGGGAGTGTTGACCAATCAAGGCGACAGTTGTAGCACTCTTGCATAATAATAAAAATATTAAAAACAGTGGAAAACAACAACAACATGGTGATGCAAATCCCTTGTTAGCAGAAGCAGCAGAAAACCTGCACGGAGCTGGCAAAATCTGGCTCTTTGTCACAGTTTAAATCAACTTTCTTTGCAACACTAACTAGTGCTCATTCAAAAGAGTGCTAAACCTGTGTTTAAGAAGCATCTGTACTAACCTGACCAGCACTGCATAAAACAGCGGTCAAGCATTATGTAGGCAGATGCCCCCAGTGACCCAAGTGTCCCGGATCTTCTGCAGCCTAAGCCAAAATGGCCACAGAGGGCAGCACACAGCAACTGGAGGTAAGGGGAGGTGTCCATAACAGCTTAAAGTGGCCAATGAGAGCTGGGGAGAGCCCAACCACTCACTGCATCAACAACCAAAAGTTTAGCAAAGTGTGCTAGATCATATCCGTGGCAAAAGCTGTGTTGGGAGAACTTTAAAACCAAAACAGAGAAGGATAACTTTAAGCTTTCTCAGATATTGGCTGGGGGTGAGATAACATCATGACTGCATAGCAGAAAAAAGTGTTTTGGGGAGCAAGTGTTTGTGCCATGGTTAGGGGGAAGAGCCCTATGTTGGAAAACCTGTGCACATACAAAATAGTGGTGGTTTTGGAATTACATGATGCAGTAAACCTCCAACTTTGTTTCAAACGTTGTACAACTAGGAATGAAATGACAGTACACATATATTTGATAATTAGCTTAACATTCATGCAAACACAATGAAATGGTAACCGAGAAATGAGCACCACTATGTATGTGCAGGCTGCCTTAACCTTATTATTAAATTAATGTGTAAGTGGAATTAAAATCTTACTCTCTGACTTCCATCTCAGGAGATTTCTGAATGTCATTCAGCTTAACAATAGGACTCCCTGCACAAAAGTGAAGTTCACAATTTGCTTTCCAAAGAAAAAAGGGAGAAAATTAAAGCTAAAAACTAGTAAATTGCCCTAAAACGTATTGTACAATCTGGAACAGAGATGGCACTGAATCTGTGGTTCGCCATCTTTCATATTAGTTGCCCAGGGTTTGGGGAAGCACGGTGGGGTATATATTTTAATAAACAACTAATTAAATATCTCTGCATTTGGATGATAACGTCTTAAACTGAAGCTGGGGCAATGCACACAACCAAGAAGAGATCTGTATCTCTGAAATAGCTGTATGAATTGTAGCTAAGGTTCTTTTCATGCACTACTGGTCCTGCACCTTTGACAACCCATTTATTTATTTATTTACTGTATTTATTTATTTTTATATACACACACACACACTGTGTACACACACACATATACACACACCCCGAAAATTTTAAACAGAAAAATAAGACTAATACAAACTAAAACAGAGTGAAAAAGAAGAAAAGTAAAGAAAAAATTAAAGGTGCAAAAAGACAAAGAGTAGCAGAAAAATAGAAAAGAAAGAAAAAAGTTATAAAGAAGTGGCTCCTGATCATCTTTACAGCAGTTAGAAGTACAATGATAAATTGACCACCCTCTCTAAAGTTTATATCATGAGTCTCTTCTTTCTATAATTTATCTTATCTAATCATTAAAACCATTGATTATAACTTTTTTTCTTTTTTATGCAAAAAGTCCATAAGGGGTTTCCAGTCAGCAATAAATGTAGATATTGTCTTTTCTCTAATCAAACACCCCATTATTTTTTTAAGGAGCAACAGCTGTTCTATTGCCCATTTTTTTTCTAAATTGATGCAGCTCCAGGATATGAAATGGACTCAGTTCTTGTTAACTGCTAGTTTTGTCACTCCAGAGCACTGGGAAAACAGTGTACAGATCAGTGGCATTGAAAAGGGTGGAAAATAACTTTGAATAACCTAACAGTAAAGGATATGTTTGTTCAAATGTGATGACCATTTCTTAGCTATACAATTTTAATAAAATTCTTCCCACTAAATTACTTCGATTTGTATGAATGTCATTCTGGGTAGAAATGCTGAATGTTTACAATGTTTGTTTTTTTCCCTTAAGATCACATATGCACACATATTTGCTTCTTTTTTTCTTGTTTTAAAAAATTGCTTTTGTTCTTTATTTTCCTTTGTTTATTTTAACTTTTAATGTTTTGTTTCTTTCAATAAAACAACTAAAAACCAAAGCAGCACCAGATGTAATAATTTGCAGAGACAGTTTTTCTCTACCCAATGCATCAGCGTTTTCTGTTTCTCTTTTTATTTAGGCTTTACGCTGCAGGCAACATTTTGTCATTGTTAATTATAAATTATGTATTGTACAGCACACATGCAAATCAACATCTGTAAACTTACAATGTGCCTGGGATTCATCAAACAAAGCATCTCCATTCCAACACCAAATTTCTATGGGCAAGTTTCCTGACATTCAGGTTGTAGGAGTTAAATCTAGAATGGATCTTAAGTTTGAGCTGAGAAGATTTTTTAAAAAATAGTCTGCTAAGTTGACATTTGACTGGGCAGTTATATAATAATGCATCTGGTTGCTAAAAACTGAAGGACAGGTTTCAGATTCTGCTAACTCCAAAGGTCAGGAACAATCTAGAAATTTTTGCTGATTGGCTATAGAGGAAGCAGAAAGAACAGATGGGAAAAGTGGAAATGAAATGATTTACAACCTGGAGTGGTGTAAAAGGCCTCATACACATGGGTTTGTGATTGTCTGAAACAGCTGCAGTGGTGTAATGCTCATCTCAATGTTTCCAAGGAACATCAACCTCTTTGCAAGATTGGGAAAACTTACAATAAACAAGTTGTCAGACATGTGGACTTTGCTGGGCAAAATATGTGAGGAGGGGAAAGATCAAATTAGATGAAAAACAGACTGAGAAACATAGATCTGGCATTCTGAATTAAAAATTTAAACATGGGAAACGTGGACCTGGGTTTAGGGAAAAGCCATATAATTCAAATATGTGTCCTCAGCAGTGCTGCAACCAATTAGATTTGATATCAGTTATCCACCATACTTCTGCAAATTTGATGGCATCAGCTAAGTGGGTGAGCTGGTGCTGTTGGTGCATTATTACTGAAGTGTTAGATGGAATTGTATTTCTAGTTGCCTAAACAGACGAACAGTTTATTTCTAACAATTAACAGTTATAAAAGTTTATTAGCAGTTATGCTAGAGACACTAGAAGAAGGTAATGCTGAAACATATCCTCTTACTTGAAGACTGGGCCCAGCTTAGACCATAAGCTGGAGTTAGCATCGGAGGCCTGCAGAAGGATTTGGGTGGCCCAGGGGAGCTGCAGTGGATGGAATGAGTTGGAATGTGGAGATCAGTGCTGCACTATGGCGAGGTTGGGTAAGGTTAATTAGGACTTAGGAAGTCCTGGGAGGTTATGGAAGGGAGGTTGTGGTTCATGTCAGGAAACTAGCACCAGAGATGGAAGCTTCTGACTGTGTGGACTTGAAGACTTTGGACCTGCCTTGGACCCTCAAAGATTGTGCCTGGTTCTTATTTTTTCACTGTGGGAGGGAAGTGTGGGGCAGAGAGGAGTTATGCCCCCTTTTCCTGGACTGTCAGAAGTTTTATTCCAGTGAAGAGCCAAAATAGTGTGATGACAGTGGAGAAGACAATAATGGAAAGGACTGACTTCTGGTGCAGGACTAAGGAAAAGCACCCCCTACTCTTTTCTGAGAAAATAAGGAGGGGCAGACCTTGAGTCCCCATGAACACTACTGGGTAAAAGCCAGCCAGAATGGGTGGAGTGAGTTGAGAACAGGTCAGTGGGAACTGGTCCACTGCTATTAGCACTTTTCTTATTGTCACTGCTACTGCTGTTAATTATTTACTGTTATAGGAAAGGACTATGTGTCTGTGATAGTTGATTTTGTGATTGGCATTAGATCTATAGGAGGGTGGGAGGGCAGATAGCAGATGGGGAAGGATGAGGGTAGAATAGTAGTAGTGACAGCAAGGGGAAGTATGGTGGGAGCTGGGGAGTGAGGCAGGCTGTTCCAGCAGGAGAGAGATTTTAAATTCAATCTCAATTCAAGAATTAGGCAACAAAATGTATGATCTTGAATGCTAGGCTATTGGTAATAAAACTAGTCTCATCCACAATTGCTCGGATGAAAGGATAGACTGAGCAGGTATTACTGCATAAATCCCAACCTTGGGACAGGAGAGGTTGTGTGGGAACTGTTTATAGGAGAACTCTAGCTGATGCAAGGAACAGTGTTCTACAAGTGGCCATTTGTAAGGCCTTGTACATGACACTGGGTCAAAGGAAGAAGCTGGGGATCCTCCTAGCTGCATGGCAGCATCCCTCATCAAGCTGCTTGATTTTACTGTACTGGTGGTTGTAGATGTGCTCATCTCAGTACTAGATGGTTTCAACCTCTCCTCCTTGGGATCGGAGGTGGCTCAGAACTTCATGGCCACCATGACAACCATGGGCTTGTCCCATGACATCACTGCTTTGACACACATAACTGGCCACACTCAAGTTCTGGTATTTATCTCAAAGCAGATGTGTCATGATCTGGTTCTGGGGGACTTTTCCACTCCATTGTCTTAGGAACTACAATATGATCCACCCCAGACATCTGATGGATCCAGCAGGTTTCTGGCCAGCATTTGGAGAGTTCCCCAGCAACCTGGTAGACATTTCTGTTAGGTGCCTTCTTAACCATAGGAATATAGAGGTAACTAGTGACCTTGAGAAAATTGCTCCTGAGTGGCCTCTCCCCACCCACCAATCCTGTGCATCTCCTTGGTTTACTGAGAAGCTCCATGAAATGAAGTAGGTGAAGAGACACATGGTACTGACACGGTGAAAACCAAGAAGTGACTGTGACTGGACATGAGTAAGAGCTCAGGTTCAACTTTACCCTCTGGCGGTAAGGGTGGCGAAGCATAATTGCTTCTCTGTCTTATTGTGTCCATGAAATGCTGTGCCAACTACACTGTTTAAAATGTCCCAGATTCTTTTGGGGAAGGATGTACCAGAAAATCCAATCAGTGTAAGTTGTGATCATCTGGCTGAAAATTTCTTGGATAAAATCACTCATATCTACTCTGGGTTACAAACTGGATGGGCAGAATCTATTGAGACGACAGACGTGAGTGTGTTATTTGGGAGATTTTGAGCTTGTGGATCCCAAAGAAGTATGCAGAATCCTCTGCATCTTAGCTAGGCCACTTATGGACTGAACACAAAACATTGCTCTTCTTAAGGGTCTTTGAAGATTGACATATCATGACACCACTTCTTAATGTTAACAGTGTTCTATTAGATTAAAATACAAATAGTTTTTTTATCTTAATCCTAATATAATTTTGGTTTGTATCTTCTTTTTAAGACTTAATTTCTGTAAGGCACCCAGAGTTTCAAATGGTTGGATAAATGTTACAAATAGATAGAAAAATAGATAGTTCATTTGCCTGTATCCCATACTAATAAGAAGAGTTTGCATGGCCTCTTCAGTAAAACTAGTATAAACTGGATAAACACAAAATTTGGAGAAAATCTAATGATATCTTTATGAGAACAACCAAAAGAGAAGTCCAAGACACTTTTCAGTCTCCATGAAAGGCAAGGTAGCCTCTCCCTACCTTCTTCATCCTCATTTTATGGAGAGAAGCCAAATAGTCTAGTTCCTGGATTATATTTCAACACCTTCCAAAATATTGGAGTGTAATAGGCTAACTCAACAGGCATAGCCATCAGTGTGGTATATAGAGTTCCTGTTAATAGTGTGACACACTGTCTGCTTTCCATTTTATTTTATTTTTCAATTTATATCCCATCTTTCCATTTGTTGAACTTTACAAGCCTCTAACAACATAACAATAATTCATAAATAGTCATCTAAGATAAAACAATTAAAACTATTCATGCTAAAATAATATTCATAGGAGTCCAGAGGGAACGAGGGGGGAGGGGATGACAAAACAAGCACGAACTCCAGCCTTTCTTCTTTCTGGATGTCTGCAGGAGGGGTGGGGGTGGTGAATCACAAAAGAGCTCCATGCCACTGCAGTGCAAACTCTGCCCCTTCATTTATATATCATGATATTGCATGGATATCACAAAAGGGGCAAAGCTTGTGTCATGACAGCACTCTGCTGCTTTTGTCCTTCTGACCAAAGATCCTGCAGACACCTCTGCTTCCAGGCCAGACTTCCTGGACAAGCTGTGATTACAATGGTAAGACATAAGTTACATGGCTGAAATAGACACTTTATGCAACCAGCAACAAAAATCCAGCATTTATATGAAAGCTAGAGGGGAAGCCCTCTCAGTTAAGCCAGTGGACATTTCCTCCATGGGCACTGTTTAAGAAACTGAAGGCAGCAATTTGTGTAAACACTTCCCTCTTGTAGGTTGTCCTATTAAAGTCAAGAGGTTTACATCAGGTTTTGTGGATTGTTCTCCTAGGAAATGTGAAATGATAGTGATAAGTACCCCAATAGGAAACAGTCCTGTCTGTCTCTAGCTAATTAACTGAAAAGGTTATATATAAACCAGGTTATTGGGAAGACCTTTGTTTTGAAAATCAATCTATGGAGCTTATGAATTATTTGAAGAAATCCATTATTTAAGCTTTGCTGGATAAATAAATGGTATTTATAGTTTTAAACCCTGCCAATCTTTTGACCAAAGTCAGAATATTTTTATGCAGCCTATAATTAGAATTGCATACTTCCTGTTCCAGCATCTAAATGGGTTATTAACCTTTAGAATTTCTGGACCTTTCCTAAATTATTCTCAGAAATGATGCAGTAAGAATGGGGAAGGCACTACAGATAAAATGTATAAATGGTTATTTATTAAACAGACCCCAAAGAAAGGAGTTAATTTTTTATAATATGGGAGAAGGGGCATAATGACAATGAATCCCAGTATAATAGCATAGCTTTCAGTTATCCTGGTGGGGCTAACATGCATTTTCCATCATGACAAAAAGTAGCTATTAATTTTAAAAATAAAACATTGAGATTTGCTCAGGAAAGAGCCAAGGGATCACTTACTTTTAAAGTAGAGCTGGTAAGTCAAGAGACCTGATATAAACAATCCCTCTACTATTGTTTTAAATGAAAAGAGGTTGGTTTTAGGGTTTTTTTTTAAGACCCTGGGAGAAAGGAGAAAGGCACATTATGTGCTCCTGTCTTCCTTTTTGATCCAAGCAGCCAGACAGTAGTAATATAATTACCAAAATTCCATGTAATATAATTAGGTCTCTCTGTAAAGCTGTTTCTGCATTGGCCTCAGTGTGAGATTTCCTCTTATTTTGAATTCCTCCTTGCTGTAAGCCTGACCATTATCATAATGCCTCCAACAGCTGCTATTTGATTTTTTTTTCTTATTGCAAAGAGAAACTTGGCTGAGATCTAATTTGGCCTTAAGAGACACCTGGCAACTTTGCCATCCTGGAATGGGGCTGACTGCAAGCAGCTACCAACAGCAGTCCTGTCTGAGTTGTTTTCCTGAGCTACAACGAAGTAAACCTTTCACAAAAGGCCAAGTAACAAAACTGACCTTTTCAGCTTCAAACGTGCATCACTGTCAGTGTTTACAAGGCTGAAAAATTAACCTAACAGACCTGTTTAACCCTTATTGCTGATGTTATTGCTGTGCAGGTCTTACTAACTATTAAAAGCCGAATTATGAGTGGTTCCTGTGTGAAGACATGGTTTCTTTGGCCTTGAATTTAACTATCAGGGATTAAACAGAACATCAAAGCAAAGTAAAGGTCAGGTTTGTTGTATCTTGAAAAGAAAAGTAATGTTGTCTTCCTATATTGAATTCAGGGTTCAAAGACTATTTTTTAATAGTCTGCCACTGTGAGGGCTTTGCAAAGCCTATACAGGAAATAAATAAATAAATAAATAAATAAATATTCCTTACATGACCTATCAGCTCAAGGAACTTTTAAAAAATTAAGTCTTTCTCTTTGCTATAATAAATTGACAGGGGAAAAAATAGACAGAAACCTTGACTTTATAAATTATCAGATATATAGGTGATATTCCTGAACGTCTGTAGAGTTATCAGAGCAGTGACATTTACCAAATCCAGATAAATATGGCAGGTGCCATAGATCTTAAATTATGTCTGCATTGCCTTTGCAGTGTCTCAGCACAAAGCAGAGGGTGTTGTTTTGCATTATTTCCTTCAAGGGTATATCTGTTTCCCTGAGTAAGTTAGAGAAATATTGCTTCTTCTCAAGTTGGGACCAAGAAGAGGAGGCCTTTTAGGATCAGTGAGGTATATAATCTTTCTCCAGAACTAGCATAGGGAAATTAATAGGGCTTCAGGAGAACTCACTTAAAGCTTCATTAACTAAAAAGCAGCAAGAGAGAAAAGGAAAACTAGCAAAGACAGAAAAACCTCTAATGCTGAGCCCAAGCAGGAGGTGCATTTTTGCCAGTCTTTTTCCTTGGTTAAACACATTCCCTTTAAGCATCTGTTTGAAGAGAGGGGAGTATATTTGAGCTGCGTTTCTCAATCTCAGCAACTTCAAGGTGCATGGACTTCAACTCTCAGAATTCCCCAGCCGGGGAACAAAAGTTCCCCTCTTCCAGGAAAAAGTCTCAATCTTAGAAAACAACTAGTTTTACCAATGCAAAAGCTGTAGATACCTGGAAATTTCCATTGTCACCCACTGTATAGTTAATATATGCAGTTGTAGCACCTGTAACTTTGGGTGAAAATGACTTCAGTATAAAAGTTTGCCTATATCTGTGCTCAGGGTCTTCCCTGGGAACATCACTTAAAGTGCTTGACCAAGCTCTTCAGACCCTTAATTAACATTTGCAGACTGTACTACTTTGTGTCCTGACTGAGTTAGACAAAATTAACCTTGCCACTGACCAGGTGGTGGAGAAGGGCTATAAGGTTTTTTTCTCCAACATCCACCTACCACAAATGCAACCTCTACCTATTTCTTCTTACTCCAAATTGAAAGAAGTATTTTTTTTTCTGGCTTGTGCCTGGCTTAAGTATTGTTATTTGGTTTGCTTGTGGGACTTGATTTTCCTGTAGGCTAAACTCTGCATTTTGACTGGCTCCTGTGCAGAGAGATGAATGCTCTCCCACTGGGTTGTCCCAGCTTTGGTCAGTAAGGTCTTCCTGAGGTTTTTCTCAGTTGTATAATGATTGTAACACCTGCTTGATATACTGAACATCTCAGTTTGAAACCCAGCCAATTTTTTAAAATTATTATTGCTTTTCTTTCTCTGAGCGACCTAGTTTTCAGCTGGGCTTTTTCTTCCTTTTTTAATAGGTCTACCAGTGCACTGTTTCATTGTTTTTCTGATCACTTGAGACAGAAGGGTAAAAGAGAAATACTTCTACCTCAAGTGACTGGACAAATAATGAAACGGTGCACCATTGATTTGAAAAAAAGCCACCAAAGTGAGTAGCTCACTGAAAGAAAAATAGCAATTGAAAAAAGTTCTTGCTGAGTTTTCAACCAGTGAAGTTTTGCATGTCAAGTGTTTATAACCACTACATTACTGACAAAGGTTTGCTATAAGCTGCAGCAGACTTTACAGAAAAATGCAGAAAGGAATTTTTTATTTGAAGCTGATTGTTATCTCTACATACACAGTATGTGCATTTTGATGCTTTAACATCGTGTATGTGTTGTGTGTGTATATACCTATATCTATAATCATCTATATCTTATCTTTGTATACATATTTTATATATATGTGAGTTTATGTACATGGGGAGACATGCGCACACACACACATAAAAGCATATATGTCCAGGAAGACCAGCCCACAGAAAGGAATTGGCAATTATTTTCCTGGCACAGAAACTTGGAAGGGCGCCATGTCAGGGAACCATCCATTGATAGGACTTGTTAACAAGCAGTCTGAAGCAGAAGTTCCTTAAACCAGTTTAGAATCCATCCAGCCTCAGCCAGGATAGAAGAAACCTGAGTGTGCAGTGCAGATGCACTTGAACCCAACATACATGGCTATGTGAGTCCTGGGGCAGGATGGGGTTTGAGTGAATGCAACAGATCTAGAAGGCATGGATATGACCCCCTATGCGCGTGTGTATATCGATGTGCGTTTCTTTTAAAGACTATCTGGCCAGCTTAAGTCACAGGAGAAATTATGTTCAGCTGCAGAGGTTAATGAGCTATGCCAATGGCTGATTCTTACTTCAAGCTTATTAGGCATGTTGCAAAAGAAATGGGTATGGCACGTGCAAGTTCTGCTTTGTTGTGGGGTTTTTTTGTATGCTATGATTGTTCAGTGGATGAAGAACAACTCCTTAGCTAATCCAACTCTCACACAAAAATATTTACTTTCTAGAGCATTTTTACAAACTGGCAGGGTGAAGGGAAAGTCTGAAATGTTTCAAACATAGGAAATTCCTAATTGGGTTCCTATGTGAGTATTTTTGCCTAGGTCCCGATAGCCACTTTGTAGTACTTCCAGAACCAGAACCAGTATTCTGAAGACAAGCTCCTGGGGGAAAGTAATAGGAGTGGTATTACTCTCTATGTCATGAAGTTTTGAAAACATCCCTGTCTTTCTCTGTGGAAAACATAGTGTTGGATGGGATCAGCAGGCTCTTTAAAATAAACTCCCTTTAAAATAATTCTCTTTAAAATAACACAGTTTTCACAACAGTGCATTTTCCCATCCACATCCACAATTTATGCCAATATACCATACACCAGGCACAATCCTTGAAAGCAATATAGAGTTTTTAAAAATCAGCAAACAAATTTTATGGGAAAATAATGCAATTAGAGGAATTTGGCTCTCTCTGAAATGCCTATCATTTAGAGTTTCCTTTTCACCCCAGGCTGCAAAACCAGGAATTTGAGACAGAAGAATTTTGATAGTCCTCAACAATCAGTTTGAATCATAATTGGTACTAGTCAAGGTGTTTCATTTTCACATTTACTTTAAAAGAAATAGATCTGGCAGCCTTTCCAGGAGAGAAAATAAGTTCCATTGAACTCCTGTCTATGCTCCTGTCTTTCGGATCCAGTTGGATTCACTCTTCATAAAGCTATTTAGATGAGATTCCCCGAATAGCAAATGCACTCTGACAAGCATCCTTATAAGAAAGGAGCCAATTACTGGGTTTCCAGAATGCACGTTGCTGGGTGCAATGATACAGATAACTCAACACATCTGTCAGATTCTTATTCTTACACCGACAGTCATAAGGATAGTATGTGAAATCTTTGTAGAGAAGTTGATCTCATAAAGCCTTGGCTGACAGAGACTCTGAAGTGTTAATTTGTTCTTTCCTTCTTATTCCCTGCTGAACTAAGCCATAGGTTCAAATATGTATATCCATGGTTACTGTTAAGTCTGGTGGAAAGCTGCCATTTTGTCCCCTTTAAAAGGTAGAAAAACCTTGAAAGTGAACAATGATTCTGTCTCAGAGGCTGCAGATGTCTGAAAAGCAGAGAGATGCACATACATTATTTACATCTGACATTTAGTCAAGCAGAGATTACAAATCTGAGCATTGGGGCTCTTCTAATTCCAAGAGCAGCTAATATCCATGCTCCTCAGCTTGAATGAAGGCTAGAAGGAGAAGATCAAGCTCTTATTCTCTATTTAAAGCAACATTTTCACAAAAGCAATTTCATTGAACCAACTATCAGTGCTAGACAAGACGTTCTTATCTGTTTTTGGAATTTGGAAACTTGTTGTGTTTCCAAATGAGGAAGAGCTGCAGCCTAGACAACCATCATGCAAAAGGTATCTCAGCCCACAGCAGCAGAAGGGGTATGGGAAGTATCTCAGAGGAGACCCTCCCTAGTTTTCTGGAAAGTAAAAGTAAAGGAAAGGAGAAATGCTTTCAGACTTGCAAGATTATGTTACTGTAACCTTAGAAAAAATCTGGGTGGCCAATATTTTGTTAATATTCCAGAGTTCTCTTCAGTGACAGAACTTGGTCTGTTTGTTATTGACAGCCAAGACAAACCAAATTTATTATCTCCCACAAACACTCACACAAAATAAGACCAAGATAGCTACTACTGCTTTTCAGAAAAGATGCTGATTCTAGTGAAGCTGCCAAAATAGTAAATTCATAACTCAAATCAAATGTGCTCATAATTTTTAGATATATAATGAGTTCCCTGACTTTGATCTAATTTACTTTAATATTTAGGTCATTCAAACTGAGATTCATTACAAATTAATTCATGTTTTTTATGCTTCAACAATTAGCATGATTAAGCAGCTAAATTTCACTATTTTCCCTTTGACAGCATAAGCAATATAAATCTTGGAAAGTGATCCCAAGTACAATTCAGAAGCAGCTTTAGATCAGTCCAGTTTCATTATGCTGGCTGATTTGGGAAGCCGAGTCGGTTTATTTCTAGCTGTTCTCTGGTCTATTTGAAACTGGAGTGATTGATTATATGCTATCAAGTTGTTTTCGACTCCTAGCGACCACATAGATCTTCTCCATGACAATCTATCCCTAACTCTTTCAAGTCTCCCAGTGGTGCCACTGTAACTGAGTCCATCCACCTTGCTGCTGGTCATCCTCTTCTTCTCTTTTCCTCCACCTTTCCCATCATTATAATCTTTTCCAGAGAGCTGAATCTTTGCATAATGTGTCCATACTATGAAACTCTTCCAGATATGAAGAGTATTGAAGCCTTTGATCTTTGGTGTTGGAGAAGACTCTTGAGAATACCATGGACGGCCAAGAAAACAAACCGATGGATCATTGAACAAACCAACCCAGAGTTTTCACTTGAGGCACAAATGACCAAGCTTCAAATTATTGAAATTGGAATAAAGCTTCATTTTTCCTTTGCAGTGCTATGGCTTTGAGGAATTTGTGGATAGGGCATTTATTCACAGGTGGGTATTCCTCTTTCACTCCACCTCCTGGCTCCTGGATGCAGAGTGCTATTGCTATCTCTCCACACCCCTGAAACTGCATAGAACTTCAGGGTTCTGTTTCTAGTTTTTATCTGTAGACATTGTTTAGAAGCTACCTTTCCTAGTGCAACAACCCAGCAAAATGCAATCAGGTTTACAGCTTTTGCAAAAATCTCCTGATTGCAAGAATGTTGACATGCTATTGTTTCATCATATGTAACAGAGAAATGGTATATTTGTAGCCAGGAAGGATTTAAAGTAGAATTTGTCCAATCCCACTGAGAAAAGCCAAAGCTTAAGCCAGAGGCATTCTGCATACAAAACAGATACTTTACCAATGAGCTACAATCTCCTTCAGTTTATTTATTGTTAGCTTTATATCCTCCAAGACCCCCAGGCAACATACATAGCAGTTCTTCTTTGTTCCCCATAAAAGCAACAAGTAGGTTAAGCTGAGATAAAGGATCTGGCCCAAAGTTATACAGTGAAAGCCCATGGCTGAAGTTAGACTAGAACTTGGTTTCCCCAATCCTAGTTCATCACCTTAACTGCTACACCATACTGAATTCAGACTACCTAATTCTGAGAATACAGGTAGTTCTTGTTGAACAACCACTTATTCAGTGACCATTAGAAGTTACAACGATGATGAACAAGAGGGACTTACAATGGGTCCTGGGAGTTGCAGCCATTGCAGCAACCCGGCAGTCGTGTGATCGTGACATGGGTGCTTGGCAACTGGCTCGCAATTACAATTATCACAAGGTCCTGCAGTCATGTGATCACCATTTCTGACCTTCACTGCTGGCTTCCAATAAGCAAAGTCAAAGGGGAATGAGGAAGCTGGCAGGAGGTCACAAATGGTGATGATGTGACTGCGGGATGCTGCAACTATGCGGGATTCACCTAATGGCAGCAACTGCCATCATAAGTCAGCATAGTCAGGTGACATCATGCTTTACGACCGTGTCGCTTCGTAATGGAGTTGCCAGTCCCAATTACCACTGTTAAGCGAGGACTACCTGTAGTCAGCTCACCCAACACTAGTTGATCATGCTGTCTTATATTTACATGAAAATTCATAGGAGATTTAGCATTATTTTATGTTGTCATATTTATGCACTGAGAGAAAAAAATCATATTTCCAGATTAGTCTTTAAGATAGCCACTACACACAAGTACAGAACCTCACTGAAAGTGCCTCATAGCTAATGGTGTTATCTAGCCAGCACAGTCTGCTTCATATGAACTTAACTTTTTGCACACATTGGAGTTAAACCAAGAGCTCATGTTTTTTCCAGTCTGCCAATAGAAGACAACAGCTGGCTTGCACAAGCCGAGCAAACAGAAGACCCTGATGATAGAAGATCAGACTTTGATTGCACAGGCAAAGCCAGAGCCTTGACAGGACTGTGTTCTGGGTGTTCCTCTTTGATTTGCTTGGACAAGCTGACAACCAGCTTGTCCAGGCAGATAGGAAAACTGTGAATTTTTAGCTTGGTTCTACCTACATTGAAAATACTGCAACTTAAGCACCTAGTGAAATGCCTACTAATCCCTTTTCAATTGAATCTGATGTCTTAAATGTTAGTTTAAGGACAAAAGTTTCTCCCAATTTTTTTTATGTACATGTACCTATTCAGTAGAAATGTAGGTACTACTTCAACCCAGAAGTGTGGCTATTGAATTTAGGATTGCAGAAGATGCTTCTTAATTCATATGGCCTGTAAAAGTGTTTTACTATCTGTGTACCACATCAGCAATATTCTCCTTAAGCCAAAAAAGACATACAGCCAGTTTAAAAACAATGTCTGGAAATTGCAATTAACCAAAGTGAAGGTTCTTTTTTTTAATTTTTTTGAAATAATACTGCTTTTTCTAAGACATAATAATATATCCTGATTATTAATTGCTTTGATATTTCTCACTTTTGAATGGCAAATAAGATCAGTTATCGTAGGAACTGGTTGTCATCTAATTTAGATAACACTCCTTATGCTGGTTTATGACTGTAATAAAGATTTGATTTTGATAGATAACACGCCTGCTTATAGGTTTTTCTTTTTTAATGCCTTTGCCTCTTTCAACTATTAAATTAGGAAGAGGTAACGTGAGGAACTTCCAATTTTGCTGAATTACATGTTATAGGTCCCATCTATAGGACTTATAAGCATCTATAGGAAGCATAGCAGATGGAGAGGATTCTGGGAATCATAGTTCAGGAACATCTGGAGTACCATCAGGCCACTTGCCTGATCTGCACTGAATAATTCTTTCAGATTCTATTCAAGCAGATTAGTCTTTTTCCTCAAGGATTTAGTAGCCATCATTCATAAAACATTAAAGCTAAACAAAAGTTAATCTCATCAAGTGATATCCTAAATAACACCCATATAATATGGTGATAATTGGCCCACTGGTTCTTAAATTTTCAATTGAGCTTCCTTCTTTTTATCTGTTCAGAGTACTATCCAAGTGATCCTATAGTAATACCTACTTAATGGAAGCTAACTGGATCTGCTCAAATGCAGCAGGGATCCAGATAAAAACACATAGAATTGCACTATATCTGGACTCTCTTAATGTATTTGTATACTTTGTATTTTGGAGTTGCCATTTGTCTACAACCTTTCTTGTAATTATATTGAACTAAACTCATTTATGATCATTAGGACTTCTACCTTTTTAAATTAATTATACAGCAAGCAGATAGTCAGCAGCCAAAAGTTTTACTCCCATCACATCAATGTATTAGGAAAACCTGCACTTTTTTTCCTTCTTTGTTTCATCACCAGATGAAAGCACAGGAAGTTTTTCAGAAGTAAGAGTCATTATCTTTGCACTTTGTTGCTGAGAATTGCATAACTCTTTATTCTTCATGCTGCTCATTAAAATACACATATTTTAGTCAGATGGATAACAGTACAGAAAAAAGCACACACCTCTACAACCTCTGTCCTATTTTCTGTAACCTGTAAGCTGCACTTTGTCCTTCAGAAAACATACCCAAAACATCAAATCCTACAGAGTCAGATAAAACATCCCTAAACAAGTTCCATTATTTTTCTGAATTCTCCTTGCTTATCATTCTATTAATAAAAGCTCTTTTTCCTCCCTACAGACTTCTGTTTCTTTCCATTCCATTCCACGAACAACAAACATGGTACCAATATTTGATACCTAGTGATGTTGGCTTAGGGATTTATAATTTATAACCTTATAAAACAGCTTTCTACAATGATTAGACTGGGGGTTATCCTGACTCTGTTTCAAAACGTGCTTAAGACAGAGCTTTTCCAAAAGGCCTTGGAAGCTGAGGTAATCTGATGCTGATTAGCTCTGCCTGGTTTGTACATAATAGTGTTATAACAGATTTGGTTTTTTTATACTGGTTTTGTTTGTTTTTAACCATATGTTTTGTGCCTTTCACTAATGTCAGGTTCCAGGAGTCTTTGGATTCTGGAGGTATATGAAAATGAGAAATAATTACGTTAATTAAAGAATGCGATCTAGTATAGAGATCAACAATGTAACTTTTATGGGTGGGAAAGCACCCTTAGACTCCAAAAAGATGTCCCATTCCTGAATCTCTCTCCCTCTCTTTCAAAGAGAGTTCCAAAATCTTCCATCCAATGATTTCACAAGGTCCTATACAAGATGACCAAAACATTGTACAAATTTGGCTATAATTTAGATCTATGTTTTTGACTGCTTGTGTGTGAGAGAAAGAGAGTATGTCTGAGCTATGACTTGAAATCAGAAAAGGTTGCCAATCTCTGATGTAGCTGTATGAAGGAGGCAGCACAGAGTTCTATTTTGTGGCAACCAACCAGCCTTCAGCAGTAAGATCTGAATCAGATCTCATGTTCTACAAATCTTTCACTCCTACCTTTTGAGGATTATTCTTTTTGTCCATAGTAACCATCCACAATCTGGCACTCACCAAATGGATTGGAATACAGGTAGTCCTAGGCAACTTGGTCATTAAGTGAAGCAGTCACTAAGTGAAACTGCAACTGTGCTTATGGTCTTACTTCAGCTTTCCTTTGTTTTACAGACCTGCGAAGGTTATAAATGAGATTAGCTGTAAAGTTACATTTTCATCACTATCATAACTGCAAACGATCGCTAAATGAGGCAGTTGCTAAACTAGGACTACAGTTGTGTGAAAAAGGAAGTACACCCGCTTTGAGTTCTATGGTTTTATATATCAGGACATAATAAAAATCACCTGGTCCTTAGCAGTTCTCAAAAGTAGGGAAATATGACCTCAGATGAACAACAACACATGGCATATTACACCATGTCATCATTTATTTTACAAAAAGAAAGCCAAAATGGAGAAGCCATGTGTGAAAAACTAAGTACACCTTATGATTCAATAGCTTGTAGAACCACCTTTAGCAGCAATAACTTGAAGTAATCGTTTTCTGTATGACTTTATCAGTCTCTCACATCGCTGTGGAGGAATTTTGGCCCACTCTTCTTTACAACAGTACTTCAATTCATTGAGGTTTGCAGGCATTTGTTTATGCACAGCTCTCTTGAGGTCCCGCCACAGCATTTCAGTTGGGTTGAGGCCTGGACTTTGACTGGGCCATTGCCACACCTTGATTCTTTCCTTTTTCAGCCATTCTGTTGTAGGTTTGCTGGTGTGCTTGGAATCATTGTCCTGTTGCATGACCCAATGTTGGCCAAGCTTTAGCTGTCAGACAGATGGCCTCACATTTGACTCTAGAATACTTTGGTATACAGAACAGTTCATGGTTGACTCAATGACTACAAGGTGCCCAGGTCCTATAGCTGCAAAACAAGCCCAAATCATCACCCCTCCACCACTGTGCTTGACAGTTGGTATGAGATGTTTGTGCTGATATGCTGTGTTTGGTTTTCACCAAACGTGGCACTGTGCATTATGGCCAAACATCTCCACTTTGGTCTCATCTGTCCAAAGGACAGTGTTCCAGAAGTCTTGTGATTTGTTCAGATGTAACTTTGCAAACCTAAGCCACGCTGCCACATTCTTTTTAGAGAGAAGAGGCTTTCTTCTGGCAACCCTTCCAAACAAACCATACTTGCTCAGTCTTTTTCTAATTGTACTGTCATGAACATTAACATTTAACATGCTAACTGAGGCCTGTAGAGTCTGAGATGTAACTCTTGGATTTTTTGCAATTTCTCTGAGCATTGCACAGTCTGACCTTGGGGTGAATTTGCTCGGACATCCACTCTTCTTGATCTTCTGATCTTGAATGTTTTCCACTTGTGAATAATCTTCCTCACTGTAGAATGATGGACTTTAAATTGTTTGGAAATGGCCTTATAACCCTTCCCAGACTGATGGGCAGCAACAATTGGTTCTCTAAGATCATTGCTGATGTCTTTACTCTTTGGCATTGTGTTAATATACACCTCAATGCTTGAGACCAGCAAACTCTTAAAACTTTGGCTTTTATAGAGTTAGTCACACTTGCTGGTGATCAATTGATCAAGGGCATTTGATTAGCAACACCTGGCTGCTACTTAGCCTCTTCATACCTATGGAAGCAGTAAGGGTATACTTAGTTTTTCACACATGGCTTCTCCATTTTGGCTTTCTTTCTGTAAAATAAATGATGACATGGTGTAATATGTCATGTGTTGTTGTTCATCTGAGGTTGTATTTACCTACTTTTGAGAACTGCTAAGGACCAGATGATTTTTATTATGTCCTGATATGTAAAACCATAGAACTCAAAGCGGGTGTACTTTCTTTTTCACATGACTATATATCATAATCAGGCTATCTATGAATTTTAAGAGTGGTAGTCCAACACATCTAGTCACATTCTAATTTATATTCTTATAATAGGCTTTTGCCAGAGTACTCCAAAAAATTCTGAATCCAGAAGCATACCTTCCTCTCTCTCTTGCTTGTATAGGGTGATGCTACGTTAGACTCCATCCAAATGCAAATGTCTTTTTTGTACCAGCAGTGAGCTTCATTTGGCAACTCTCTTAGCTTTCCTTCCAATGCTTTAAGCACCTGCTGCATCCAGTTATCACCAACACTGAAATGTTTGGGGTCTTGTCTATCCCTTACTGAGAAAAACGAAAGAGAATAATAGCAGCAAAATACAGGTGGTTTAGAGCAGTGTAGAAAATCAGCTGCATCTCATAACTTACAAAAGGCACCCACAATATTGGTGAGTGGCTGCTTTGCACACATGAGTCATGAGGATAATGAGTATCATTCCTCAATGGGATATGGCAGTAATGAGGATGCATAGAGATGTGCTGGTGGGAGGGTGTCCAATAACAGCGTTTGCCTTGAGGCACCAAATCATTGCATGCCACAGGTCTGCCAGCAGCAGTCTAATGCACACTCACAGCCCAAAGGATAATAGCTTTGAAGTAGGTTTCCTGTGGCCAAGAAACTTAAACTGATATTCGAATAGGTCTCTCCATGCAGTTCCTAAAGAGCAGCATGCATTCTGTTTCTGAACAACATGAGGCAAGAGAGCTCTGTTGCCTGCTGACTAAGGCAAAGAAAGGTAGCTGTCTTTGCCTTGTTTCCCAAGGAAAATTACTACGAGCTCAGAGGCTGTCCTTGTTGCTTCTTCTTCAAGCTTCTCAGCCAAGAAGGTGAGCTGCAAGGAACCTGGAGCCCCTGTATATTCAATGTTTCACCTGGAGAGATAAGTAGTAATGCATAGGATGAATACTTACCCTAAAATTGTGAAGAGCACCTGACACATGTGCTCTTTTCTTTTCCTTGATGTAGAAACAAAGCAATCGAAGGGTCCTGCTGGGATATAGAACCATGGAGAAAATCAGACTTTTAAACCTTAACCTAGATATATGCTGGGTGTACTACAAGTCAGGCCCCTTAGGCAATTTATTATATAAATTACATTAAACATTTTCTTCTAAATGCTTATTTACTCGTTTGACAAATGACTGTTGAACATTTGTAAATACAGTAAAGTTTTATCTGAAAAAAAATTAATAAAACGTATTGTGATTGGCCTATGGGACTTGACTATGTACTTGACACAAGTACATCTGTCTGTCTGTCTATCTATCATCTATCCATCATTGTGCTCTCTCTGTCTATCGCTATCGCTCTCTCATATTGGGAGCCATAAACTTGATCTCTTTCCCCCCAGTCGGAGAACATAGACAGCATTCTCAACGCTGGCCCACTTTCCTTCCTCCTTACCATATGAGATGTATCTGTGTTTGTGTGCTTGCCCTATACAATAACACCCCCCCCCCCCAATTGGGTTTGGCTTAACCCTGCTGGCCCTTAAGGTTGTACCCCAAGTTGCTGGCCAGGAAGATAGAAAGCCAGCAGTATGGTATGAGTCAAGGGTCTGGACCCTAGCACAGTACATTTTATCTGATTATGTTTTATTGTTTCACTGTTTTCTCTTTCTGGATGTTTTTAACTGTTGATAACTGCTTCACAAGTGGGTAGTCATATAAATTAATTCATTGACTGAACACCCCATAAGAAGCCACTAAAAATATACTGCAGAATGGCAACACATTGTTCTAATGTAAATCAACAAGTATCTTACTAGTTGGAGAAGACATTATTCTGTGTAATCTCGGCAAGAGAGAGGATATTCTTTTTTCTGCCACTGAAATGGGCACTCATGAAATTCTTTAAAAGGGACAAACATATATGATCTATTTCTAATGAGCAGTACATCAGAATTTTGTTAATCTTTCCATCTCTTATAATGTGTTTCTTATTCTCCAGCTAGAGAACCTATTTTCTTATAAAGTTGGGGATGGAGGATTCATATTATGGACACTGAGTCTGAGGCAGGCCACAGACATAAGTGAAAACTCCTTTAGGCTGCAGTTCAACGCACATTAATTTGAGAATATGCTCAGTGAACTCTGTGGGACTTCCTTTCATCTACACTGTACAGGGTGGACCTGATCATCTTTGCTTTTCAAATACAAAAAAGTAAAACACACATTAAATATTTAAATATATATGATGCATAATAAGAAAACCCAAAAGAACATTCAGATGTCATCATCAAGCAGAATCTAACGTAACAAATTATTGTTCTCCATGTGTGGCAAACAACTCAGATGCTTAGTTGTCTTCTGATAATTAACTTAATTCATGATGATTCCATATCTTATTTAGGTATTCATTTTTTTTTTCTTTTACAAATTTGGGGCACTGCTTTTCATTGTCTAACAAAGACTATTATGACTGCTATCACAGACCAAGCATAAATATGCATTTTTTTTCCAGATTAAATGTCTGTAGGAAAGCAAAATAATAGAGATGCTGATTTCCATAAAAAAATCATTTTCATTTTTTGTACAATGCTGTCATATATACAAAAGTCAGTTGGTAGAACTTTAGCATTTTCTAGAACTCTTAATAATAATTTTTTCAAAGCATCTGAATGACTGGAATGCAAGCAAATTCTGTAGAGGAATCCAGTTTTAAACTATATTGCTGTGTAATTAAGGTCGGTTATGCTATGCATACCATAAGTGCAATGCAAAAATCTGGATGACCATGAGATAATGGCAAAGAGTTAAAATGTTATGTATCTCTGTGCTGCCATCTAGTAGTAGTATTGACTATTGTGATTCAGTTATTATCCTAAATATGCATCTGTTAAATTCAGTAGATACAGTATAGGAATAGTGTGCACATCAGATGTAACTATATCTTATTGGGGTGAGATAAATCTGACTGATTTACTGTTTTAGGGCAAAACAAGATGCAATGCAATTCCAACAATTAGCAATTATGTATGTGTGTGTGTGTGTGTATATGTATATATGTGTGTATGTATGTTCCAATGGAACAAAAACCTTTAGTCTTTTCTGCCTGATCTGATTTCCTGGACCTACATTTGCACTGAACAACAATGGCATCACCCAGAAACTACCACTGGGCGGGAAGTGCTTTGTTACCCTTTATGCCAATGGCAAATTTCCCCATCGCCATCTTTTCAGCAATTCGGTGGGAAACTGTTCTGAAAGCCCTGAAAAGTGTTCTCCAATGCAGGGAGGGAGGATGGATTGTCTTTAATGACATCATATTCTGTCATCAAAATCCATACCCCACGGGAGCTCCTCCTCCAGGCAGGCAATCATACAGGAAATTTGTGGAGTATGTTAAATGACCAGCCTACGCCCCAGCTATGGTCAAAATGAAGTGGGCCTGGCTACAATAAATAAGCAGATCATCTTCCCTCTCCTGACTTTTGAGTAAGCCGAATTGTATTTTTATATCCTTGGGCATAGCTTAGAAAGACACCAACAGCAGCTGCAACAGAGTGATTCTGAGTTGGTCATTGGAGGCTAGTTGATGGCCACAGCAGTCTGGCTGCATCCTCTTGCAGCTACACCCCGAGGGCAGGGAACGTCCCCCTCTTGCTGCTTTCAGTGCCTGGGGGAGGAACAGCCCCCACAAAGCAAGAGTGGGAGACTACACAGCAATAAAACAAAGCCAAAAATGCCTCCTTGTCTCTGCTCAACGGCAGGCAAGCGAAGGAAAAATAAGGACATAGTGAGAGAAAAGGGCAAAAAAGCAGTGAGAAGGACGAGAGAGAGAGAGAGAGAGAGAGAGAGAGAGGTGGAGCAGCAGCAATGCAAAGCAGCACGGGAGGATGGCATCTGCTGCAGGGAAGGTCAAGATGGTGGTTATAACTATACAGTGAGACACAACACATGTAAAAAACAGGCAAGGCTTTGATTCCATGGTGTGGCTGCTGTCTTGACGTTCTTGAACTTGTCCCCCAAATACACCTTTGCTATATAGTGCCAAAAAGTGGTGGCCATAGTTTCCGCCACATTAGAGGCGCTCACGGGATCAGAGGCTTCTGTTAAAATGACAAAAAGCAATGGTGTGCCATCACGATGCAAGCTCTGCCCTCTCATAGCTCAAGTGATGTCATGACGCCCAACCAAAGGGACCGAGCTTGCTGGCACTCTATAAAAAGATGGGCACTGCACAGGCAATGTGGTCTTCTGGTCGTTATGGGCTGTTGGGGTGATCCTTGATCCTGACCGAAGTGATTATTTTGAGAAAGAAAACATCTCCAAGGAAGAAATGGCAGAGAAAGAGGCTCTCGGGGAAGCAGTTTGCCCCCTTTAGAGTTTCAAGGGAAAAAAAACACAACAAAAACATGCCTGCCTTGAAGCACAATGTTTGGCCTCTGAGAGGAAGCAGGAAATGTTTGGCCTGATTCTATATTTAGGAACCAAGGGCTGAGCCTCTAAGCCGAAGGCACCAAAAGAAATGGGCCCTTGAGAACGGACCTGAACTAAGAGCTCTGATTTTGTCATCAGTGGCATTCATTATGGAATATTTGCTTCCGCATTTTCATCATCCTTGTCTTCTCTAATTACTTAACAATTTATTAATAACTGGCTTTTACATTAGGATGCATGATAGAATCCCAAAGTGCCTTTGAATATTCTACAACACATTCAAATTTTACAAGTGGGACTTGGTTTTAAAATAAATTATATTTGCTACAACAGCTCCTTGGGTTTGTTTTTTGCCAGAATTCCTGTTTTGCAATAAGTACCTTAATGTTTTCTTCTCTTCCCCTCTCCAAAGAGTATAAAAGAAATATTAATAGGGATAACACTGATTTTTATAGTTTTTGCTGATATTCTGAAGGAATTCTACACAGCCGAGGTCTGAAAGAACCACTGAGTACTTTATGCAATCATGACATTCAATAGGCAATTGTAAGACAACTATTTGCATATATTTAAATAAACAGAGAGCATATACTTATGTAAACAGAGATTTATATAAACTAGAGAACCAGTTTGGTATAGTGGTTAAGGCATCAGGCTAGAAACTGGGAGACCATGTGTTCTAGTCCTGCCTTAGGCACAAAGCCAGCTAGGTGACCTTGGGCCAGTCACTCTCTCTCAGCCCTGGGAAGGAAGGAATGGCAAGCCACTTCTGAAAAACCTTGCCAAGAAAACTGCAGGGACTTGTTCAGGCAGTCTCCGAGAATCGGACATGATTGAACATACACACACACACACACACACACAAACAGAGCCAAGGTTATTTTCCAGGGAAGGCCAATTTGTGTTTTATAATACTCTGTTTCCAAGGCTTATACTTTTGCTGTGTTTGAAAACTGATAGTTGTTGTAATCTCCTTTTAAAATTAAATCAAGGAGCAGTAATGTGGCAAGTGTATGCATGTGATAGAGACAGAGAAATGAATGGTGGAAGGAAAAAAGTAATAATCACAATTTCCTTGGAAAAGTCTTCATTTTTCTGAGGGAAAGAATATAAGAATTACATTTAACAAAGAAACACTGCTAGAAGCTGAACTAAATTCCATCTTACATTTATTATGGAATAAAGATTGCATCTTGGAGAAAAAGAAAGGCTTGTGAATTAGCAGTTCCTATTCTCATATCCTGACAAAGATGATTGATGCTCCTCAAAATTGTTCAAAAAAATAAATCTGAGAGCAGGTTCTCAGTGTTAGGCTTAAAAAAAAGTGAAACATCAGGTATATAAAACTCGCTATATGATTATGTACATGTTAGAAATACCCACTCTTTGTTTAGCAACTACTTCGGTTAGCAATCATTTGCAAATACTATTGTAATAAAAAATTCATTTTCCAACCAATGCATGCATTTACAACCAAATTTCTACATCTGACAACAACACACACACGAGTGAGAATAAAGCTGGCATAGCTGTATGAGAGAACTTTATGTGAATGAGATGGTACCAACCAGTGATCTTCGCAGCGTCTGTCTCTCTCTTTCTCTCTTTTTCTCAGTCACATGTTTATTTAGTGACCACTTCGCTTAACCACCTGGTTGTATTGGAATGGAACTTGGTCACTAAACAAGGAGTGGGTATAAGGGTTCTGGCTTAATCTAGTCCCTGCATTTGGATTAGATAGATTGGTAGATAAATTAGTAGATAAATATTTGATATAGAAGATTCAATCAGGTAAGCTCCTGCCTACAGTGTGAAGTGATAAAATCACGGCACCTGACAATGATTTTCCAACATGTGAGAACTAGGGATATGTTAAGGCAACATTTCCTCAAAAGTCCATTTTGAAGCAGATGCATAAGTGGGGGAGATAGCTGCTTGTTTAAGACTGGCATACTGTTGTAGGTACTCCATATTTCCTTCCCTCCAAGTTGCCATCTGCAGGGTCCACCTCCACTCTTATACAAGGATTTATCTTGCATCTACAGGTTATGCAATAGACTGCATATTCTCACAGTGTCTGTCTTCTGGTAGTAGAAAAGCTGTAGAGGATCTGATTTCTAAACAGAATTTAGAGTTTACTTATTCTACTCTCCCTCAGTTCAGCACCTTCCTGCTGGATTACAACTCCCACAATACTAAATTATCAAACCACCCAGACCCAGATTTTGGGTGGAAAATATGAGATTGTAATCAAATACATCTAAGGAGACACTGTTTGGAAAGCTGAAATCTATTTGCAGTAGATGAACTTAGGAAATATTGGTAGGATGGTGGCTAGAGAAGGGAGAAATTAAGTAGACTTAGGAAGCAAACAAGGAGAGGCAAAGAAGAAATGAGAAGTCCTATTTCCTGACCTTTCTAAGCTCTGCAAACAGTTGTTCTGGTTTCTACAACTTTATTAGATTCCTAAAATCATGAGGTCCAGACATCTGAGTTTTCATCAAATGAAAGTTGAGATATTAGATTCTACAAAAAATGCATTTTTATATTTATCAATCTGACTGTATGTAGTATCTATAATAACAAAATGGATGTAGGCTTTTATTATTTTTTATTGATACTATGGTATTTTTATAACTCTGCACCAAAGTTCTTTGAACAGTGTTCATAATATTTTTATAAACAAAATTGTGCAAAAATATAAAACAGTCACAATAAAGCACAAAGATGACATAAATCAGTAAAGCCAGGGATAACAGATCTAAAAATTTTAAAAGCCAATACCACAGTCCAGACTATCTTCAGAAGCTCCTAAAATTGTAGGAAATCTTTTAAAAGGTTGAACTGAATATGGCATTCACAAGGCACCAGGCAAGTTCTCTGAGTAGGACATTCTACAACCAAGGTCCTAACTTTGAGGACCTTCTCATTGGCTGAGAACTCCCAGAGAAACAGCTCAGGGGTGGGGGTTTGATTTTGCTGTTGAGAAAATAGATGTGCTCTGTCACTTTATATTCTTTTTGTGAACTATTCTAGACAGTATGATTGAAAGATTATTAAAACTACATATAATAATAATTTTAAAAAACCTCACGTTGGAAATTCTAATTTATGGGATAGCCCAATGTTGATTGCTCATAGAAATGATAATTTATGTCAATGTAAATGAATTCATTTATTTGGTTTACAAAATTTATAACCTGCCTCGCTCCTGGCAGACTCAAAGCAGGGTACAACAAAGTCCAGAAAAATGCATTAAAACAGATCTAAATGCTAACAATAAACAAACAAGTTTTCAAACATTATTCTGCCTCTCTTGTCATGTAAAAGCTTGTCTGAGTCAAAAGACTGTCAAAGCCCATCACATTCTGACCTATGAATGCTAATGTCTCTTTTAAAAAAGAATTGGAAGTCAGGGCAATTGTCTCGTGGGATGGGCTTTCAAATAACAAAAACTAGTTAAAGCTCTGAAGCTGTTTCTTTCCTGAGCAGTGTCTGAATTTTTTAAATAAAAATGTAAGTTTTAATTCATGGGGGTGGGCAAGTCAAACCTGTCAAATGAAATCATTGAGTATTAATTATGCATGACTCAAGATTATTCCACAATTTAATGCAGCTCTTGCATTCAGGCTTCAGAAGGAGGGCAAGAATATAATGGTGTATTCTTTCTTAATAAACTCAATAGAATAGAATACATGTAGCTGAGGTTGAATTGTGGAGTCCTTGGTTGTTTGTTTGCAGATGTTTCATTACCCAACTAGGTAACTGATGATGTTACCTAGCTGGGTAATGAAATGTCTATAAGCAGACAACCAAGCTCAGAGTGCACCAAGGATTCCACAGTTAATAAACTCAGTCTATAATCAAGACAGATATACTTAGCTAATTTTATTCTTATTGGAAAAGGAATTGTTTTTAAAATTTGTAGCAGATAAATATAAATCATATTTGTTGGTTACTGTTTGAAACTCAGCATGGTTATCTATTGACTGTATGTCTGAGTATGGATCTGAGTAAAACTTGTCTTGTTCAATTTCTTTCTTTGAACATAAACACATTTATCATAAGTTGAATAATACTTGAAATGATTTTAAGCAAATTCTAAATATTCAAAGAAATGAAGAATACATTTGACAGTGCAATTTTTAAAATATTTTATTGGTGAAATATAATAACCAGAAGATATGAATGCTAATAAAATCAGAAAAGAGTATACAGAACAGTGATTAAATGAGTGACATTTGAAAAAACTAAGAGTATATCTCTAAAGTGTTAATATAGCTCAGTTGTTTAACATATTATTAAATCTAGCAATATAAACCATCTATTGCTCCATCTTCTCTATTTTGATACAATATGTTATGGAGTCGTTGGGGTTCTCTGAGCTTGGTTGTTTTCTTGCAAACATTTTGTTATCCAGCTAGGTAACATCTTCAGTGCTAGAATGGACTGGGGTTTGCTCTCTGTTTATATACAGTGGCTTGCCCTGCCATGGGATGTGTGTGTGTGTTCCTGGTAGTTCCTTGATTAGAGTATTATTTACTGTTTCATTGTATGTCTGGTGATAATCTTGGTGTTAATCTCTGCTTATCTGGGTGATGATTGCTGGTGAGGAGGTATTCTGGTCTTTTGGTTCCTTTTTATTGCCTCTTTTGAATAGTGTGTAGATGTTGTTTATCTTTATGTGTCTGTTGATGGCTGCCTTGTCTGAATACCAAGCTTCCAGGAATTCCCTTGCGTTTTTGGATTTAGCTTGCTCTAAGATGCTGACAGTTTCCCAGTTGAAACTATGCTTAAGTCTGTCCATGTGTTGTGAAATTAAGTTTTCATCGTGTCTTCTGACTGCTAGTTGGTGTTCATGGATGCTCTCTGCTAGCCTTCTGCCTACCTGTCCTACATAGTGGTTGTTTTCGTCTTTACACTGTATGTTGCAGATGACTCCTGTTTTTTCTTCTTGGGCTACTGGGTCTTTTGGTTTACTTAAGATGTTTTGGAGGGCTTTACTTGGTTTGTGTACTACAGAGATCCCATGTGGTTGTAATAGTCTGTTGGTAGTTTCTGAGATGTTTCTGATGTATGGCAGTGTTATCCTTTTCATGCTGGTTGTGTTGTAGTAGGTTGAGAGGTCAGGCACTTTTTGATAAAGTTGTGTGGATATCCATTTTGTTGGAAGGTGTTGTATAGGTGTTCTGTTTCCTTTTTCTGCTGTTCTGGGTTGCTGCAGTGCGTTTGTGCTTGTTTGAACAATGTTCTTACACAGCTCCTCTTGTGGAAGGTTGGGTTGTTACTTTGGTAATGGAGTACTTGGTTAATGTGGGCTGTTTTCCAATAAACTTGGGTTTCTAATTTGTTGTTGTTTCCTCTGTTGATGAGGATATCCAGGAAGGGGAGCATGTTGTTGTTTCCTTCCTCTCTGGTGAATTGTATTCCTTTGAAGATGTTGATAGTTTCATGTGTCTTCTCTAGTTGTTCCTTTTTTATTATAACAAAGTTGTCAACTACATACCAGATCCATACTTTTGGTTGTATGCGTGGAAGTGCTATAGTTTCTAGATGTTGCATCACAATCTCTGCTATGAGTCCTGAGAGTGGTGATCCCATGAGTGTGACTCTGATTTGTTGATATATTTGTCCATCAAACTGAAAATAGGTAGTGAGGAAGAGGTTGATGAGGTCCATGATTCTGGGTATTTTGATCTGGGTGTATTTGGTTAGGTCGGGTGTATTGTGTAGTACTGCTGACATGGATTCTTTCACTAGTACTAGGTTTATGGATGCTGTAACATCCATAAATGTAAAACATAAAAGTGCTGTAACATCAAATGAGACCATAATTTCATCTTCATCTTTGTGTACATCTTTGATTTTCTGGAGGCACTAGTGAGGAGCTTTTTTGTCAGTTCTTTCGCTATGTTGTATGTCGGAGTCCCTGGTAAAGATACAACAGATCGGAGAGGTATCTTGGGCTTGAGTATTTTTGGTCATCCATAGAAGCGTGGGAGGATAGGTCTACTGCTTTTCATCCACCACTGTTCTTCTTTTGTGATATGGTCTTTCTTGGTTAGGACTCCACAGTTCGACCCTGAGCTACATATATTCTCTTCTATTGGTACAATATGCTATTTCAGTACAATGATATTTATATAATATACCTAGATTCTTAATACAGTGGAACCTCGGTTTACAAACTTAATTCGTTCTGTGACTCTGGCCGCAACCCGAATTGGTCGCAACCCGAAGGAAATTTCCCCATAAGTTTCAATGTAATTACCGTTAATCCGTTCTGGCGTGGAGGACAGGGAGGTGGCTATTGCTTGGAGGGAGAGTCCCCCTCCCTACGACCACGTGTCAGGGGCGGAAAGTGGCCACGGACCACATGTCAGGGGCGGAAAAATGGCCGCGGACCATGTGTCAGGGGCGGAAAAATGGCTGTGGACCTCGTGGCAGGGGCGGAAAAATGGCCGCGGACCATGTCATGGGAGGGAAAATGGCCGCGTATCCTGTTCATACCCCGAGGCGGAGTTCGCAAACCGAGGTAAATTTTTGTGGCCGGAGCTGGTCGTAACCCGAAAAGTTCGTTAACAGAGGCGTTCATAACCTGAGGTACCACTGTATTCTATTATTAAGGTGCCTTAGAGTATTGAATATAGATGAGAGAAATGGATATTTTATCAGTATTAATTACAGTTTCAGATATTAATATTACAAGTGTTATGATTATTTGACTTTTTCTTTGAAATTAAATAAAACATTAGAAATGAAATGAAAAAAAATGAAGAAAGACCATACATCAAGGTATCTGTTTTACGTAAAGGTTCTGGTCTTCAGCTAAATTACCTGATATTAAAATCTCTATTGTGTTGTTACTTGGTGTATATAGAGTATGTGTATGTGTATATGTATAAATATGGATGTATGTTTTTTATACATGTTAATAAAAGGAAAAATAGATGAACTAAACAAGTTTAGCAAATCTGAGATACTTGTTCCTTTCTCTCCAAATGGGAATGAGAATAGGACACTTGCAATTCTCTCACTGTCAAAATCTGGTGGCATGATTTTTGGGGTGGCTTTTTTCCCCCCCTGGTGGGTAGTGGTAGAAATAGGAATGTTTTTTTTTCTCCTAGAGGTCTCTGTCTCTGATTCACACTGGGGGAAAAAAAACCTAATAGATCACAAAAAAGCAAAACCAAACCAAAAAAACCCCTGCCTATCCCATCTGGTAACATCAATATGTTATCAGACAATCTCCTGATCTTCAACTGATCAGGGAATTGATTGGTTGCCCCAGTTAAAGAAGTCCTAAATCTTGTCTTTGGGCAAAGAGTGTAAGACATCTGTTTCTACCATGCCCCAATTTTTGAAGAGTATTCTGGTGATATAGATTTCTGTAAAACCATAATCAAATGTGCACATGTGTATCAGGTAATCTATTTCAAAGAGTTCCAGCATTACCAACTCCTGTAGACCAGGGTTTACCCATTCTGGCTGGGGAATTCTGAGAGTTGAAGTCCACCCATCTTAAAGTTGCTGAGGTTGAGGAACCCTGCTGTAGACCGAAGGTGGAAGAGGAAAGGTACATCACAATGGTAACTGAAATGAACAAAAAGTGACCAAACTCAGATTTAAAAAATGCAGTGAAAATGCACTAGCTTGAGCTGTATAAAATAAAGGCAAGATATAGATATGGAAAATCAATCAATCAATCAATCAATCAATCAATCAATCAATCATGGCATTGCTCTTTGCTGCCACAGAAAAGGTTTTCAGGAATAATTTAACTTGAATAACAGTGGCACTATATATTTCAAAGATTGAACTTTATATCATACACAAAACAAATATCCTGGTCTCCCATTAGGGTTATATTTCAGTCCTTGTGTGCTGTGTCTGTGTGCTCCTATAGTCAAGATGCTTGCAAGTTTGTTTTTTGGTATAAATAATTTATCAGTGATGGCTATAAAATGATTTGTTAGGGCAGGCTATTTCTGGAACAATAAAGTAAGTTGGACGCTGCACAGTTCAAATAAAAAGGTACATATTTATTTCAGAACTAGGAATAGAGGCATAAGAGATTCTACATCAGAAAAATGTTTAAATTGTTTGTTTGGTGCCTCAACCTAATGTGTAAAATCCAAAATCCTGATTCACTTACTCTGCTAGAAAAGCTGTCTTACATATTAAAAGGTTGGTATCCATACATGTCCAAATAAGGAGGAACCAGGAGATCCCTTGGCACCTCAAGTACTGCAGATGGCTGTTCATGTTGCTTTGTTAAGCTTTTATTGTTTGTTCTTTATTGTTCCTGTCTTTTTTTTTATGCATTAGCTTTTGGAATAGAAGATGTCAGAATAAGTCTTAAGAAATTACATTACCCAAGAGCCCATTTGGTTCTCTGTATGTCTCAGCTGAAAAGGGGAGAAGTCTCCATTTGAGGGGCAGAAGTGGCCAGGAAACCCTGTCCAGGTGCTTAGCACTTGTAAGAGTGAAAATGGTTGGGGGAGGAGCAGGGATAAGGCATTCAGACAAGCCTAACCTGCTCCAGAAGGCCTGCTTTTCCACTGATATTTTACGCTGCCCATGATAGCCTGTAAAAAGAAAGGGAGGTGTAGGCACATCTTTTTTTAATGCAGCTGCACATTTCACAACAAGGGAACCAAGATGAAACAGGGTTTTCACTTAAGAGGAGGCTTGTAAATACAGGTGTATCATAATCTTCATGCACCCTTTGCACAGAATTTACTGCTGAGATGTCTTTAGCGTCACCTGTTGAACTGGCACATTGGTGTGAGACTACAAGCACAAAGGGATGACGAAAGAGAGCTTTCTACCTCTAGGACCACTTGCTACACAGCAGACCACCCGCTAAAAACAAAATTCTGAGAGGAAGACAAAGTTACAAAGCTTGAAAATAGAGTTGACAAAGCACCAGTCAATGAAACCTTATTAGCAATTTGAAGGCACAAATAGTATTGAGGAAGTTTGCACTCAAACGGAAAGTCTCTGTGCACACATCACACATACCAAAGGTTGATGTAAACTAGAGGCAATGGCATTGCACCATTGACCATTACACAGTTTCCTAGGCCCTGTGTTAACAGAGTGGTCTGAAAATTGGAGTCTACACTCCTAAGGAAGTTTATGCAATCAGAGTCTTTGATCTTAAGGTATAGACTTCTCCTCTGCAGGTGTCTGCACTCAACACATGGATGTCTCAAAGTAGGAGAACAAACACCATTCAAGCCATTTGTACTTGTGGAAGTTCTTTACATGCTTGATACCTCTAGCATTGCCTATTATTGCACTGGTTACAGGCTTGATGTATTACCAGTACATATGAATCTAGCTCTTTTTGCTCCTCCCAAAATGACTGCAAGTTTCCTTATTCAAAACCACTTGTTGCTGTTAACCAGATGTCAGTGTGATTGCTGGACCAAGCTTAATGCAAAAGTTACCTTTTGCTGTACTTCTAAATTCCAGATTCACAGCACATTACCCATTTATGCCTTATCCTACTTCAATAAAGTTTCACATCTATGTTTTCTTCCTTTTATTTTTTCCCTTTTGCTTACTTTCTAAAACTTTTTCTTGTTTTCAAACATTTAAGATGAATGGATTGGAGTTATTGATTAAGCATAAGATTATGCTTCTGAATTGTATGTTCTGATAAGCAGAGGTACTGAAAAAGGGCAACCATTAAGATTAGTGTGTGCACGCGGGAGGAGATTTGAGCTACAGCCTTTACTGACTCTAACTTCTGAAGATTTGCAAGAAGGTGTGAAGTTGATAATAATGCTATGGTCTTAATGATTTCTTCTGTTCCCTTTTCCTCTGTTTCTGTCTGTTTGGATTATTGGAGAGAAAATAGATAAAATGCAGACATGGTTCTTAAACAATATATGAAATAAGCTTGAGAATTTGGCTGTTGGGTATGTTAGACCTGACAATACTCTATCAAAAACAGTTGATTTTCTTTGCCTGATAAAATGAGTTTTTCTTGTCATTTGAAAGCAATGTTCAGAGGAAACCAGCCCAGGAATGGTGAGTTGCCCTTGGCCCTAGGATCTGTGCCAAGACCTTTACAGAAGTTGGAATCAGGCTTGGCCTGAAGAGACCAAGGTTGCTAAGGTATCCCCCAGCCAGTACAGTAATGTGTCTGCCACTGCCTATCACATATGGACACATTTAGGATAACAAAAGTATATCATTATTTCTCTTTCAAAAATGTAACGTCAGGCACAGGTTGCCCACCCCAAAATGCACTTTCCCCCATCTGTGCCTTCCTTGAAGCCTTGATTCCATAGGATTCTCTTTCTCCAAGAGCCTGTGCTACTTCAGGATAGGCCAATGACATGGCTCTTTCTACATACTAGTGCTTTCCATTTGATTATACTATAGAGAGTTATTTTAAGTCCAATTCATGATATCACACAGAAACAGCAATTAGAGACTCACAGACTTAAAAAAAAAATCAAACTAACCATCCATTATGACAGCACGACATAATGGATCCAGTTTTCAATTATTCTTGTTGCAAAGCAAAACCATTTTTCATGCCCTGAAAGGTGAATGGGCCATACTGTAGGTTCCTTCTGAATCTTCCATTGAAGGACCCTGTGTGGATTTTAGTGTGCACCTTCTTATCCTTCAGATAAATTGGTCTTCTGTCCAGTGGTATTTATGGTTCAAACTGAAGAGTGATTTTTTTCATATCTGGAAAAGCTGTATGTGTTGCAAGACATGCAGACTCTTTATCAGTTCTTCCAGGAAATAGAAGCGGCAGATTTGTCCTGGAGAAGGATAGCGACTAAAGCCAAGAAGTTTGCATTTTCAGAGACATATTTTATTGCCGGGGGGGAGTGGGGTTTTGAACCATATTACAGGCTTTCTTCTGCTTTTTGACAGTTTATTTGTTTAAATGAGAAATTATATCTACACCAAGTTTTCTGCCACTCTTCCTTGCACAGCCCTTGAATAAAAAGCAGATTATCAAGTGAGAAAAATACACAAAGGGGATTTGGATGGGGAAAAAGGCTTGTAGTTTCAAAAAATGGAAAAGTGCCAAGAGAGTTAGATTCTGGCTATATTATGGAGAAAGAAGCCATGGGGAAGGGGAAAACAGCTTTACCTCATTTAATCTCAAATTCAAAACCCTATAACAGATTTCAGAAAGGGGTTGGGAAGTGGCAATACTTAAGATAAGCATGCTGTTCAACTCAGCATGATTGCTGGTGACTGCCATGGTGTGAGACTGGTCGGATGCTTCTGGGATGTTTTAACTTCCCTGTCTAGTCTACAATCCTGATGTCATATGATAGTCTTCCATCCATGTGCTAAGCCCAGAAAAGCCTTAACAAAATAGAAGACCCAGCTTATTCAAGGTCATGCTGTGATTTGTGAACAGGAAGGAGGTGTGTTCATCCTCACTCTCCATAAATGATTATCATGAAGCTCTCCCCTGTTTTCAGTCTCTAAATGCAAACTTATTTGTTAGGGTTTCCTTTGCTTTCTTTGCTGACTCTTTTGATATGCTCCTGTTTTTGCCTTGAACAATCTGCTCATCAATTATAAATAAAGGGTGCATCTCAATGGTTCACCCCATAGCAGTTATATAATAGTAGAGGAGTAGCTGGGGCTTCATTTGTTAATTAGCCTCAGGAAGCAAATTGTCTTGATCAGTTGGTTCTGAAAGTTAGACAAACTGCCTGCTGTAGGTCTCTAATTTGTTTTAATGAAATTTACAGCATCTTTTGATAGGCAGGGAGTGCACTTAATATTTTGAGTTTATTTATGAAGATTCTTAGTCATCCAGGTGGAATTGTCTGGAGGTTGAGTCATGGCAACTGGACTTCTCTTCTTTTTTGGTTAGAGACGTTTCGCTACTTGTCCAAGCAGCTTCTTCAGTCTAAAAAAGGTTGATTAGGGAGACCCCATAAAAGTCTTCCAGTCTTTCTTACTAGCATGACAGGCATTAACATCCTCCCGGGGATCAGTGAGGGATTAGGAGTAAGACATCTACATCTCAGAGATTCTACTAATCACATCTCCTATTGTCCCTTCAACGAGCCTATCATGGCTCCACGAACCTCCAGACGATTAATATTTTGAGGTACGGAGAATGCTTCAGTTTCTCATATACATGGATAGGATTGATGTTTTCTACTGATTCAATTGGAAGGGACCATAATGTGCAGGAAAACCAGTCAAACCCTTTTCAAGAGGTGGTTGTCCAGCCTCTCTTTTTAACTCCAGAAATGGAGAACCCACAAAATTCATAGGCAGATCCTTCCATTGTACAAATTTTATCACAGGAAGTTTTCCTTATATTTGAAAGAAATCGAGATAGCTGTAACTTGTATTCATTATTTCTTGCCCTAGTATTTCTAGCAATGAAAAATATGTCCTGACCATCTTCCCTGTGGAACCCATTTATGAATCTCAAAACTGATACCATGTCTCCTTTCAGTCTTCTTTTGTCAGACAAGTCTCTTCAGCCTGTCCTCATAAGGCATGTCCTCCAGTCCCTGTATCATCTTCATTTCTCTTTTGAACCTGTCCTAATCTTTCAATATCCTTCTGGAAATATCATACCCAGAATCATACAAATTCCTCTAGGTGTGTTCTCACCAGTGAGGAGTAGAGGGGAATAAGGACTTAGTTCATCTTTGGTACAGTGCTTCTTTTAATGTAGCCCAGAACTGCATTTGCCCTCCTAGCTAAATTTGCTAAATTCCCTTATCAAACTTGTGAATTACACAAAATTCAGAGGTCTAGCCAACACTCAGAATGACAGAATAAGGCTGCAATCCAATCAGAACTGGCTGGAAGATTGGGCAGAAAGGAACCAAATTACATTAGAGAAACAATCTACCAATCCTGTTATCCAGGTCTAAGAAAAATTTAGAACAATACTACAAGAGAGATCTCTGAAGAACCCCCTGATTACTGCTCTCCAACTCTGTGGAAATATTAATGCTGAATGTTTGAATGCAGTTAACCAACCAGTTGCAGACCCACCTTAGTGCCATCAAACTACAGCTTATCAGTGAGAATGTCATGTGGAACCTTGTCAAAGACTGCTGAAATCAGATTATAACTATAGCATTCTCTGTGTCCACTTAAGAAGTTACCTTAAGAAGGAGATGGGGTTTGTTGAATTTTTTCACTTTTATGTTAAAGCACTTTTTCCTTTTTTGTAATAAAAAATAATTAGAAAAAAGGAGATGGAGTTTGCTTCACATGAAATGCTTTTCAGAAAGCTATGGTGGCTCTTAGTAGCTATGGCACTGTTTTCAATGTTTCCAAATGTGATGATGATAGATAGATGAGAGTCAGAGAGAGAGAGAGAATAGATGGAAGATAGATAGATAGATAGATAGATAGATAGATAGATAGATAGATAGATAGATAGATAGATAGATAGATGAAGAACCGAGAGAGAGAGAGAGAGAGAGAGAGATCAGCCTTTCCTGTGGCTAAATACATCTGTCTATTTCTCCAACCAGACAATGCTCCCAGTTTTGGGCAGCAAATCATATACTGAAATTTGGCAATGTGATTAGAGTAGGCTCCAACATATGCATATCACCCATATTTACAGGTTTGCCTTTTGCTTTTTTAGGACAAAGGGTCAACATGAGACAGAGAACACAGATACTAGGAACGAGCTTCTTAGAAAAGTAAAGAGAGGGATAAGCAAAATTGCTTTCCAATCATATGCCATATAGACATTTAAAATTCCTGTCCATCATCCACACCTTATCAAAAGTTAATGAAGAAGCAAGTCAAACTCAATTGTCTGGGTGTTTTATAATTAATTTCTTGAGGCATAAAAATTTGCATGTGTTGCTTAACTTGCAGAATGAGTTATGCTGGAAATTTCTTTTCAATTTTTAATCAGTCATTTTTTATCTGTTTCGAGATCATCAGTTTTGATCAGTACAGAGATCATGCATTTTTGCTGGATTCTTCCATTCAAACACCTTAGTTTTATTGCTAGCTATCCAAATGCACTAGTAAGCTTTCATTTTTGTTTGTTTACAAAAAGAGTTGACATGTACTGCTATGAGCCTTGCATCAGTAAATACTGTATAAATCCTTTCTGAAAGCAAGCAAACAAAACAGATCCAGCAAACCTGAAAGCTTATATGAAATTGGACTAGAGGGGCAGTCATCTAATTATTGCCCCAATGTTTTTGGGTAAGTACTCTCAAGTGTCTCCAAAAGTTGGTGCCAACTTGAAATTTTTCATGTGATTGAAGGAAAACATTACTAAGTACACGAGTCACAATCATATTGTTTTAATTAATTCAATTCCCATATAATTACATTTATATTTAAATTAAATGCAATTCCAACTCACTTTTTAGTGCATCCCCTGACATGCCATTTAAAAACAATGTGCGACCTGCTTGCCAGAAATAATTCACACTGCTGTTGTAGAGCATTTACAGTAATATTAGGAATATACATAAACAGCTACCTTGCCAAAACAAAATATCTGTCCAGCTAAGTCAATACTGCCTACCTTCAGGGTCTCCATTAGAGATATTTCATTTAATCTTCTTCAATAAGCTTTTCAATGAAAGAGGCCAGGAACATTCCTAATACAAAATAAGTGTTCCGTTGCTGAGTTATAGTCCTTCACTGTGGCTATGACATAAATAAAGCTCCACCATGTTGATGGCTCTGTAACAAGTGATTGGAACTTTCAGCCAATCATAAAGGAATACATATCTAGCAAATGTGGAAGGGCTATCTGAATCTCATGTGTGAGCCAGATCTTCTAGATCTGGGTTTTACAGCTGAACTTTGGACAACTGGACAAATAATAACGTTGCCTCAATATGGACTCAGTTTTGAAAGGTTAGATGTCACAATCTTTTTCATTCAGTTTGAATGCTTGTTGTGATGGAATGAAATTATGAAGGCCAGACTCAGGGAGAAAAACATTTTCTTTCATCTCCTGAGGTGCGAGGGAAAGATAAGAGGAGGAGACTGGCACCTCCCTGAGGAATTCACAATATTGTGGCTGGCATTACTTGGGAGCTGGGGTTTCAGTCTGGGAAGATTCTTGCTAGAGGTTGTAGCTAATAAACATTGCTGGACTGAATTTACATGGTCTCTTGGAGTTACTTGGGCTAGGCCTGACATCAATCTTCCCAGACTGAAACCCCAGCTCCCAAGTAATGCCAGCCACAACATTGTGAATTCCTCAGGGAGGTGCCAGTCTCATCTTCTTATCTTTCCCTCGCGCCTCAGGAGATGAAAGAAAACGTTTTTCTCCCTGAGTCTGGCCTTCCTAATTCTATTCCATCACACTTGTTGATGTATTTCAGGAAAATATTTCATTTGCATGTTAAGAACTAACAAACTAAACAAAGAGCTGTACAAAGAAAAACAAAAACAAAAACAAAGTATGAATTGAATGTGTCTTCCAGGGTTCCAGATCTTAGTTCTCCTATGGTCTATTTATCCACTTTCAACATTTGTTCCCCATCTGTATAGTGAGAATAATAGTAGACCTACCACGTATGCTGTTTATTCAGAAAGGTGAGGAAAACAATGTATTCTGTGTGGTCTGTGGATTTTATTTAATTTTCAAAGCAGTTTGTAGCCTGGCTATGTGGGATGCTTCCAAAATTATACTGCTATATCAAGCTGCACAATTCTGCTTGCTGTTTTTTTTCTTTTTTTTTCTTTTTAATAATGGACAGCAATCCCAGATAATTTAGCAATGCCCAGTCTCCAAAAATGTTCTTGGCAGCTTTTGAAAAATAATTACAGAGCCCCAAATTCTGAGTAAAGCATTCAAAATAAAATCAATATGACTTCTTTTAAAAAGTTGAGTGTCATTACACATTTTGAATAATATATAAAAAATATGTTGTTAGGTTGGACCCAACCTATCCTGGCTGGGAATCTGAGGATTCAGCTATGGATTGAATACTCATAGAGTGTGGAAGAGTTACAAATAAGGTCTTGGATCTGGCACAGCAATGCATTGTCAAGAACCTGGAGAATCACTGCAAAAGCTCATCGTTTAGGTAAACTCTCAGCAGGAGAGCTTCTGTTTCAGTATTTGCCTGTGGCTTGAACTGGGTCCTCAGCAAGGCAAGCTATCCCTTAGCTTTATCCCTACCTGCTACTAACTTTATACTTAAAATGCAGTGGGTCTTTCTGAAGTGTCATATTCTTCCGGGTCTGAGAAATTCAGCTATCAGATAATGTCGGAACACTGGATGATAAGAGAATATCTTCTCTGGATGGGATAGCATTTGTCAGAACTATTTTCAGGAACTTCCTGAGCTCCTGACTGTGTTGATATGCCAAGAGCCAAAGTGATTTCCTCCTAGAGGTGGTGCGGCAGTTGGCAGCAGTTCCAAGCTGCAATTGCATTGAGGTTGGCACCTTCTTACCTCAGGGAAGAAGCAGATAGCTGCCAGTGCCTGAGGAGCACAGGAACACTGCAGATCAGCTGATATTGGCTCAGCTGATGGGTGATGTCTGGTGGATCCTGGAAATGCTGCAGCTCATGGGAGGAAGAGGATTGGAGGATCTCTTTTCATCCTCCATCCTGAGGCTAATACTGAGGATGGAGCGAAGGCTGGCAGAACTTGGTGGGCATGTCAAAGTGGCTGCGGCTATGGCATCCTGGCAGTGAGAAGCCAGATGGGTAGCGACAGTGGGATCAGTTTGGTTGTCCTGTGAGAAAACTGACCTGAGAACTACAGCTGCTGTTTAACCAGGTGCATGGTGGGTGGTCATATTGGCTGTCTCCATTGACTTCTTCCTGGGTCTCAGGATTTTATGGACTGGGTTCTGCCTGGCAATTGGGATGGTAGGGCAGACCCAAAAGGATTCTATCACGGACTTTGGCAGCTGGAAGGAGAAGAACTGCGTTGTGGCCTTCAGCTAAGACTGTTCTGGGAGTGCCGGCTTGGTGGGGCTGGCTGGCCTGTTCCCTTTGGATAAGAAATTGGGGTGGGGGTAGGTCCTACCTGCCTTTTGAGGGTGACATCTTCCCATTGCAACCTGGGTGAGAGCAGGATGGCTGGAGGATGTGGATGAGGTTGGGCTGGGTGTGATGTGGAAGGGGGGAACTGTCCAATGTGAGGCAGAAGTGTCAGATGCTTTGGTTGGGGTACCCTCCTGCACTGTGGGGTTTCGGTCAGATTGTGATGGGCCCTTCTTGCTTGGAGGGGGGACGAGGGGTGGGGAAAAGGGTGAGTGGCAGCATTTAGGTGGTGATGGGCATGGGGAGATATGGCAGGAGAGAGAGGGCAGGTTCCAATCCCCTGTGCTCAGCCCCAAAACCTGGTCTCTAGAGCCTTGGAGGCCATGGACTCTAGCTATTGCTACTTAACGCCGGGTTATCCTGCAATAAAACTCTCCTCATCCATATTTTGATTTTGGATGACAGGGCCAACCTGGCCTGCATCACTGAAATTTGGTTGGGTACAAGAGGGGGTTCTCCTCTCTGAAATATGCTCTCCTGAGTTTGGGGCAGGGTGGGGGTATGATTGTTGTTATTTGAGAGTCTCTGGGGGCCTTTAGGGATAGTGCCCCAGACGCAGCTCGATGTGAGCCCCTCTTTGTGAAATTAGAGCATAAGAATCAGTTGGGCTTGCTGCTCACTTACCTGTCTTCATGCAGCATAGCAGCCACAATGCCTGAGCTTCTGTACTCTGTGGCTGAGCTGGTAGTGGGGTCCCTCAGACTGATGGTCCTGGAGGGTTTCAACCTGCCTTCCTTGCACCTGGAGTCAGAAGTAGCTCAGGGGTTCATAACCATCATGGCAGCCATGGACCTGATCCAACTTATTAGAGGTCCAACTCACAGCATTAGTCATACATTAGATCTAGCATTTGTCTTGGAGCAGTGGCAACATAATCAGGGGTTGGGGGATGTTAACACTGCTCCCTTGTCATGGACAGATCACTCCCTCTTGGTCCTAGTGTTCTCTGTAACTGCCACTCACTGCTAGCAGGTAGGGCTTACTCAATCTGCCTGCCCTGGGTAACTGATGAACCCAGTAGGGTTTCAGAGGGATCTTGAGATTATTCCCAAGGTCCTGTTGTGGCTTGGAATGATCATGAGACAAGAGCCTTGGATTGAATCACACCTATGCAGACTCTCTGTGATTTAGGTCCTGTAGAGTTCCCTGGTTTACAGAGCATCTTCAGGAGATGAAACAACACAAGAAACCCTTACAGTGCCCCTGGAAGAAGACAGAACATGTGAGGTTGTCCAGGTGATTGCCCAGGGCCTGGAGGCTGTAAGGGCCTGGATGGGGAGGAACCAGCTACAACTCAACCCTAGCCAGATGGAGTGGCTTTGGGTTTTTTGGCCTCCCAGGGTCCAGTGAGTTCTCATCTGTGACTCTCAACTGGGTAGTGCTCCCTTGGACAGAGTTGGTATGCAATTTGGGGGTTCTCCTGGACTTGTGGTTCCTGCTAGAACAGCAGGTGGCAGCTATGGCCAAGAAAACCTTTCCACCAATCATGTTATGTGCCAGTTGCACCCATTCCAGGACTGGGAGGACTTGCTCACAGCCATTCATGTCTTAGTCACATCCCAACTAGATTACTGCAATGTGCTCCACATGAGGCTGCCTTGAAAGCCACCTGGAAGTTACAACTGGGTCCAAAATGTAGTGGTGTGCATAGTTCAGGGCATTCTGTGACTTGTCCATGTGCAAGCTGCATTGGCTCCTAGGTTTTTTTTTTTTTCTGGGTGCAATTCAAGGTGCTGTTTATTACCTTTATAGCTAGCATGGCATAGAACCAGGTTATTTGTGGGACTGCCTTTTCTCTGAGGGGATTTACCCATCCCATCAGGTTGGATAGAATAGGCGTGCTCTAGGTCCCTTCTCTTAAATATTGTAAACTGGTGGGACCTCAGAGGTAGGCCTTCTCCATAGCTGCTCTGGCCCTTTGGAACAGCCTCCCCCCAAGGTCTAGAAGGCCCCTACACTCTTAGCCTTCCAAAAGACTTGGCTCTTCCCCCAAGCATTGGGCTAGGATGGAAGTGAGCCTAGTAAATGTGGAGTTGATGAGATGTTGTGGCACCATGGGGAAAGTGTGATTTTTTGGTATGTTTGTTTTTTGGTAAGTGTGTTGTGAGAATTGTTTATTTTCTATTTTTATTGCCTGTTGTGAGCTATCTAGGATTATTGAGTATAAGATACATGGTCATATAATTTTTATAAATTTATTTATTTATAAATAAATAAATCTTCTCTAATATAGCCTAGCCATAGGAAGCTGATAAATGGGCACAATATGGACCAATAATGTTGATTTTGTGCCTTCAAAATGTGGTAATGAACAATATTGTCATATTAGAACTGTTAGCTCTAACTATAATATCCAATATTTTGGACTGTGAGTTTGAAATATAATATCAGCAGCTTCTATTGCATTTTAAACTTATATCAGCAAAGTTATATGGTTGCCCATCCTAACCAAACCACTCTGAGTGGATAATAGAAACATAAATAAGCATAATATAAAATAACAAAAACAACCAGTTAAAAGTATAGTTGAGGCACCCTTTAATATCTGTAACAGCATAAAAAAAATAGAACACAGGCTCTCATCAACCCAAGCAAGCCTTCCTTAATCTGATTTTCTCCAGATGTGACAGAATTACAACACTAAAGAATTCTTAACTAGCGTGGTCACTGACCAGATTAAATAGGAATTCTGAAAGCTGTAGCTGTCACAGATATGAAGGGTACCAACATAATAAATAATCTTCTAGGCTGCTATTTTAATTTGTTTATTGATTTCAAAATAATAATTATGCCTACTGGAGAAGTTCAAAAGCTTGCCTACAGAATGGCAATGGATTAGTTGGTCCTTTCAAAAAAATATTCAGTGCTGTCTGCTTTTAACTAGAGGATATAGCTGCCTTGCAGTGTTACTCTTTCTCTCTCTCTTCCCATTAACTAGCATTACAATCCAAACCATTTATAGGTGTTATTGAGGTGCTTTTTTTCTTTCTAATGAAGACTGCTGGTCCCTTTGACTCATGATGGATGTCCTCAGCTCCGTTTTGACATTGATCCTAGACTTCTGCAGAATAGTAAAGCCGCCCTCCTTTCTGCATTTACATCACACATTCTGACATTGTTTCAAGTGTTAAATTGGATTCGTGCTTCTTCTTTAAGCCCCTATGCAGCAGAAGTTCAGGAGCTGGCCACTTCTAATGACTCAATTGCTTCTTTTCTTGTTTCCTTGCTGTTCTTTTAAAATTGCCTAAGTTGTGGATGATTTTGTCATTAATCAGAACCAGTGATCTATTGAAATGAAGGATCATCCTGCTAAACAGACAATACTCAGCTTCAAAAGATAACCTCAGACATCTCAAGGCAATTGGGAATGACTGATAGCATCTCAGTTTCTATCCCAGTTTGACTTCAGTCATGGTATCAGCCAATAATAGGTATGATGCTGACTGGAATACCAGAAAAACAAGATGGGATTATTATTTAAATTTAGATCCAAGAGCTGCTTGGCACCATTCACATACATATAAAAATAGCTGTTTCTTCTTCTGTAGTTATCCCAGTCTGCTGAATGAGTTGATGATCTAGCTTCCCTGAGCCAGCTTTGTCCTTATGCCAAATAAGCCTATTCACCAAATTAGCTGATGCAGAATCAAAACACCTTTTCAGGTACAACCAGCATCCTTGCAAATAGATTTTCTGTCCATATGGGATTCTAAAATTGGAATATTCATTAAAACATGTAGCATGTCAGCTCTTACAAATCAAGGCAATTAATATACCCATTATTTCCTACCTTTCCACATATCATTTGCTTAAAAAGCTATTGGCTCAATCCTGGCAATTTGAAACTTCCCATTATCCAAGAGAATCAAATCTGAAGATCTATGGTTTACCCCCCCCATTCAGGTCTGTAGCAAATTGCAAATCCCATGCTTGCTGGATTAGTGTAACAGTATGTGAGAAAGACCTTGGGAGACTGGACCAAGAGATGCTGCCTAGGAATGGTAAGATAACAGACAGCGTAACCCACAGCTGGAGAGTGGGCGGGGCAAGAGGTTCAGAAGAGACCCTTCCTAATTTCTTGGGGTATAAAGGAGATGGGGGGAGAATTGTACTTTCGGACTTACAAGATTCTGATACTATAGCTTTACAATAAAGTAGAATTAGCTCATCTGGCCATCTTTCCTGTCTGGTCTATCTAGTAAGGCTGACATCAATCTTGCAAGTCTGAAAGTACAATTCTCCCCTGCCCCCCGTCTCCTTTACAGCCCGAGAAACTAGGGATGGTCCCTTCTGAGCCTCTTGCCCCACCCACTATCCAACTGTGGGCTGTGCTGTTCTTATCTGACGGTTCCCTAGACAGTGTCTCTTGGTCTAGTCTCCCAAGGTCTTTCCCACATACCATTAAAAGTAGCCACTCCTGTCTCCTTCCCTTGTTATTTTCCTCTGCCCTCCCTTTTTTCTCCTTATTTACCATTTTGCTTGATGAGGATCTTTAATTAGTCTAATAAATCTATCACTCTAATATCTGTTTTCCTATAACACTAGAATGACCTTGAGTAAGTTAAAACTTCATGTCCTCAAAGCTTATTGAAAAGAGGAAATCGCTACCAACTTCTCTGATATCTATACTTTCTAAAGGGTAATTTGAAACCTTATGGAAAATCCAAGGTGAAAATCAGTGTTTAAAAGCAGCTATTGGATTACTAATGCTGAGAAGTTTGGGTAAATCAAGGCACTGACTTCTATCAGTGAGTCTTTAAAAACTGCATAGTCCATAAACCTCATTTGGTATTACCATTTAGTATGCACTTACATCTAGGCACAGTACAAGACCTAGTTGTTTCCCACAACAGCCCTGTAAGGTAGAATGGGCTGAGAGCAAGGGACAGGCCTAAAGTAATCCATTGAGTGGCTAAAGCTGAAGGTGGCTTAACAAAGACTAGAACCAATGTCTTCCCACTCCTAGTCTAATATCTTAATCACTATACCACACTGACTTTTTAAACACAAGCTTGGCCTTTTGCAATATGTTAACATACATGTCTGATCAAATCCTGCACCAGTAAGCAATATGGTTCCCCAATTCTACAAATATTTACAGTAGATCTTGCTTTTCTGCACTTGGTCAAAATGTCTCGCTAGATGTAGTTTCATTCATTCATTCATTCATTCATTCATTCATTCATTCATTCGCCATTCTGATGAACACAGCTTGAAAAAAAAAGTTTGCTGGGTGAGAAAAGTTCTGAGTTATCAATAGGATGACACCCCAAAATAATTCACTTATGTGTATGCAGGTATTAGCGGTACCTTTTATATTAGAGGTTCATTTTATGCTAAGCATAATTCACAAGAAGTGAGGAAAGTTAAACAGGACAAGCAGCAATTTATAGATCAAACACAAAACCTAGCACAATTCCTTTTGACCTTTTTGTGCTAACCTTTTTCCTCTGTCAAGTGAAATATTGCTTTAGAATATAAGATCTGGAAAATTACAGCTGAATGGAACATTTGAATCAGTTTGGCTCTCTGGAACTTTGAAAAGAACAGAAAGGTTAAAAGGAATTTCGCTGTGCTTGAAGAAAAAAGTAGACACCATAATAACTGAGTATTAGGTAAATGTTTCAATGCAAACATATTGATTGTACTTTCTGAACCAATTATTTAGTTTATGGGGAAGTTGTTAAAGAAGTGTCTTCTGGCCAGCTTCAGACATTTTTTGGAGAAACAATTTACCTGAATCGGGAGTGTGTGCCCTCTTCGATGCTGAGATAGCCCTTATTTTTCAATTGTATTTAGAGTAATTTGCTGCCATAAAATACTGAATGGATCTAAGCAAAAAACTAATTTACATTAGTTTTTACAACTAGTTTGTAATTTAATTAAAACTGAATATAGTTAATTGGTAATATTTTATTCATGCCATATTAAAAATTAGACAACAGCAACAACTTTTGGAAGTCTATAGAGAATGTACCTTGATTTTTGCAAGTCTTTTTGCATACAGCTCTTCAGTCCTAAATTATCTGATTATTTTTTAAAAAAGTTTTATCATGTACCAAAGACAGAAAGGAAAAAAAAGACCTTTCTTATACACTAAACTAAGTTAATCTAACCTATATATTCATGTCATGTCATATAATTATTAAATTTGGGTCATTTGACTTAACAATTAAAAAAGGAAATCAAATATATAAACTAATACATGGAGTCCAAATTTCTAAATAGTTCCTCAAAATGTAATTCCTAGAGTTAAGATGTGTATTCAAATTACAGACAGAAATCTGAATTCAGATCAATGTATAACTGATGAAGAACATGTGTCCTTTGGGGTTTGTATTATCTGTATTTTTCCAATGTAAAAGTGTAGCATATTCATTTCCGTTATTCTCGTATTAGTCTTCAAATCATTAGTATATAAGTCAAAAAACAGAAACAAAAACTAATAAGTGTTCCAGAATATTTAATATGCAAAATAATTTAGTCCAAAATGGAACATGACCACATCATTTAAACCGATGGTGCATTTTGAGCATCCATTTTCAATGAATAGTTAAACTCATTTTTTCCCCTTAAAAAGTTACATGTCCAGTAGATGAGAAACAATGATTCATACTTCATGCAATCATTCATATCCATCATGCTGTTTCCTTCCAGGTATGCAAGATTATGCAAAGTTCAGAAAAAGAGAAAGAAGTATTAGGCAAAAGAAGTTAAAAGCAACTGAGGAGGGAAAAGACAAAATATACATATCTGATCACTATGTGGAATTTAAAAGAGACAAATGAAAAGTTTGTCACTTGGGAAAAAGAAATCAAATGGAATAGGATTCTTCTGCTCGGTGAAAGCATGTGTGAAAAGCGCCTTGAAATTGTACTAGATCACAAACTGAATTGATTCAGCAGTGTGACCTGCCTGCATAAAAAGATAATGTAATTTTAGATGCATCAAAGGAAATATAATGTCCCAATCAAGGGAAGTAATTGTTCTCTGTTTGTCATCTCCTACAAGGGGCATCACATTTCAAGAAAGAGTCAGAGAAACTGGAACAGGTGCAAAGGAGAGAAACAAGATGATCAGGGGATTGAAAACAAATCCTACAAAGAGAGATTTAGCTCACTGAGAATGTTTAGCCATAAGGAAATATTTGTTTGTTTAATCTATATCCCCTGGGTGATTATATAACATTAAAAAAATGATCAGGGTTTATATGATAATGTTCTTCAGACTCCTGAAAAACACACAGAAAAACACCATAGTCTTTTCTCTAATCTCCCAAAGGACTAGATAAGGAGTAATGTTTGAAGTTACAGGAAGTTAAATGTTAGGAAAAGCATCTTAACAGCAAAAACAAGTACCAATTGCCTGGAGAAGTAGTGGACTCTCCTTCACTGGATGTCTTTAAGCCAAAGGTTGGACAGTGATCTGTTGGGGATATTTTAATTGGATTCTTGCCCTGAATAAGAGTTTGGACTCAGTGGCCTTAATTGTCTCTTGCAAATCTATGATTCAGTGAGATCTTCCAGTTATAGCTTTGCCCACCATGGCAAACTGCACTGTTTCTTTTGGAAAAGTAGTAATTATTACTAAATAGGGAACTAAACATAGAAATTGTCAACTGCAAATGCCTTCCTTTCTCTTTTGAAGAAGTTTTTCCTCTTTTTTTTTTTTAGATTTGTATCTCACCGTTTTTTTCATATACAACTCAAGGTGGTGAACATACCTAATAATATAATAATACCTAATACTCCTTCCTCCTCCTATTTTCCCCACAACAACTCTGTGAGGTGAGTTGGGCTGAGAGAGAGTGACTGGCCCTAAGTCACCCAGCCAGTTTCTTCATTGGCAATGTATAGGTTACCACCCTATATGGCCTCCAAAGAATGTATTATACACTCTCTTTGCAGATTTTGATAATCTCTGTTATTGCTCCAAGTTGGTCAACAAAACTCATATTCTGTATTCTTCAAACATGTTGGACTATAACTCACATCATCCCCAGTAGGGAGTAGTGAGAGTTGTATCCTCTGCACCTGAAGGGCACCCACTTGTGGGAGGGGATGCATATTTAATAAGAAGCAGCGGAAAATCCCTGACAGCCAACAGGAATTACAGTGTACTTAAGTATAAGAAGCAATATATTTGTTTTAAGCCTGTACATATTCTTTTCTCAGTATTATTTAGGTCTAATTCATGCAATGCAGTGTAAACAGAAATATTAACAAAATAGTAATAATAGTACTAATAACATAGCATTTGGGCTCTAGGGTTGTGATGGGAGTGTCGGGCAGAGTGATAATCACAAACACTCCTGTTTGTGCAGAGCGCAGCAAAAACTCCAGGAAAATATTAGCCATGAAAGCAAACACAATGCAATGCCCATTTCTTGTTTTCCAAAGAAATCCAGTCAGAAAATATATACTAACTGGTGTTTACTGATACAAATGCAAAAATCCATAAAATGCAAATATCATACAAAATATAAAGAAAAACACATCTTCCCATGTAATGTAGCATCCAAGACTTTTTAGCAACACAAGCTTAACAAAATCTCTAGCTACAAACTCTTAGAGAAGAGGTACGCTACTTGGTACTTTGTTACAACTACGTATCCCATAAAACCTACATAGTGGCTAACACTAAAACAATAACAACTACTCAGAGAGACTGAACATTTTCCTCCCCTTGTATTATAGCTCTATGCCACCCCCACTGGGTAACTAGCATACACATGCCAATAGGTGGCAGTAAATAGCACAATACACAACACACAATAACAGGTGTTTTTCACATGATCTCTGTAGTCAAAATATTACTTGTTATTGTTGTAAAGATAATGGGATGAATCCTTTCCCATGAGAAAGAAAATCCTGACAGGGAGTTTCATTATAAGAGATCATGATAATAAAAATGGAAGTGTTTATCTGGTATGAAGAGAAGCAATTGGATTTCAGACTTTGAAGAGGACAGTTACATTATATGTACCAATATTATCTCCCACAGTATGAGGACAAGTGGGCTGTATTTGTATACAATTAACTTTTCTAGAATACCAAACTGCCTCAAATCCAGAAAAAAATTGCATTGTAGCTTATGAGGTGAGGTGTTTTATCTTCCTCCTCTTGACATTTCCCTGCTAGCAAATACTTTTTTCCCTTTTTATTTTTAATCCTTTTAAATGTTCCAGCAGGAAGAGAGGTAAGCAATAAAGGCATCTGCAATGGCTCCAAAGAATCTCATTATTTGAATGATCTCTTGAGCTTTATCGCCTGATCACCATCAGTGGAAAGCCTTTTAAAAGGTTTCTGTATGCAGTGCCTAGAATAATCTCTAGTGTAAAATAGCTGCCCTCTGCTCCAATATATTCTTGATTTGGCTTTTGAACAGGTTATTTCCACATTACCCTGAAACTGGAACACAATCCTGCACGTAAAAAAGGGGTTGAGGCTTTGATCGAGCACTTGTGGCTACCATCTTGACCTTTCTGACCTGCATGAGCCCCTGGCTACTACTTAGAAATGAAAAGATATATTGAATCCAGCCATCACTAATACTGCCATGGGATTTTCACCCAAGTCTTAGGTAATTCTTGTGTGGCTACCATTTATTTGATTGGAAATTGCTGGGAAATGAATAATCAATTGTTGCTATGCTGGGCATTAAACTAAGCAATGTATTATGAACCACAAGAATCTAGGGTCCCTCTCCCATCTAAGGCAGATGCCTTGAGTTTTCTTATGCTCTCCTCTTCCCTTCTTTCACCTTTTGTTTCATATCATACATCTTTTTTCAGTTGAAAGCCAGAAGGCAGGGAACTGTCTTAATTTTATTATTACTTACCTGAAGTGAAATATAACTGCTTCAGATAAATAAATACTTCCTCATGCATTCAAAAGAATGTATTTAAAAATCTCCAGATGATCACAATTCTCTAGTGGAGGAAGGAGTTGAGTTCAATTGAGATGTAGGCAAGACTTCTTCTCCTGAAAGCATGTGAAGTCAACAGCAGAGTCAGGATGTGTGCTCCAGTCCCTCTCCTCTGTTCTTTGATTTGATCAGAAAACCACTTCTGAGAAAGAGTATAATATAGTAGCAATTGTAGACTAATACAGTGGTACCTCGGTTCACGAACGCTTCTGTTCATGAACAATTCGGTTCACGAACAGCACCATTCGCAAAATTTTGCTTCCGTTTGCGAACTCCGCATCGGGTGATGAACATGACCCGTGGCCATTTTTCCTGCTGTGACACGTGGCCATGGCTTCCTGTAGGCGAGATCGTGGTCGCAGACAGACGCTGGCTGTGAAGCTTTTTGGTGTGCTTTTTAGCATGGCTCCAAAGAAAGGGCAGAGCAAGCCTGGTGGTAAAAAGAAAGTGCAGAGCAAGCATGGTAAGAATAAGGTTTTGAAGAAAATAACCATTGAATTGAAGAAGGAGATTGTAGAAAAGCATGAGCATGGTATTCATGTGACTGATCTGGCCTTGGAGTACAAGATGGCGAAGTCGACAATCTCAACTATTTTGAAGAATAAAGATGCCATCAAAGGAGCTGATGTGCCAAAAGGAGTAACGATGTTAACCAAGCAGAGGACACAAGTGCTGGAAGAGGTGGAAAAACTTTTGTTAGTGTGGTTGAATGAGAAACAGCTGGCAGGTGATAGCATTAGTGAAGCTATGATCTGTGAAAAAGCCAGGAAATTGCACAGTGATTTACTGCAAAAAAAAAAAAAAACCCTCTACAAGCACAGCAAGTGAAGAATTTAAAGCCAGCAGAGGCTGGTTTGGTAAATTCCGCAAGAGAAGTGGCATCCACAATATGACAAGACATGGTGAGGCTTCCAGTTCTGACAAGGCTGCTGCAGAAACCTACAAGAAAGAATTCGCGGAATTCATGAAGGCAGAAGGATACATCGCTCAACTGCGATGAAACAGGCCTCTTCTGAAAGAAGATGCCGAACAGAACCTATATCACGCAGGAGGAAAAGGCACTGCCGGGGCACAAGCCCATGAAGGACAGATTGACCCTTTTGCTATGTGCGAATGCAAGCGCCGAACTGAAGATTAAGCCACTACTTGTCTTTCATTTCCAGAGGGTTATGCAGTGCAGGAAAAAACAAGTGACATTAGACAGATTTTTTGCCAAAACTCAGCCTGCAGCTAAGAGACAAAGAAGAGAGGAAACCCCTGAAGGAGATCTCCCTGATGTCCTTTTGGAGGGGGACTCTCCCTCCAAACAATAACCACCTCCCCACCCGCCTTCCTGTCCTCCACGCCTCAAGCAAGGTTAGTGTTCTCTCTCTTCATACTGTACTGTACTGTACTTTGTTTCATATTTTTGTGGTTTTAAAAAAAATACATATGGTTCAGAACTGATTAACCGTATTTACATTGAACTTTATGGGAAAATTTGATTTGGTTCGCGACCAGAGTCGTGGAACGAATTAAGTTCATGAACCAAGGTACCAATGTATTACTATACTTGAGGACAATTTCTGCAGTGATTCAGATGCTTTCTGTAGAACACTGGTCACTGATACTCTACTACACCTTGGATATTGTGTAAGGTGCAATATTCCACTGTGTTTGTGCTTCATTCCAGTTCTTTCATATTTATCAGCTTTAATAGAGCAGTACAAGAAAAAGCAATATGCAAGCCCAGAGACTCCAATTTTCAGTCATAAAACTTTCTCCCAAGCCCCCCCCCCCCAAAACCTATTGAATTTGACAAAGAAAATGGTAAATGGTAAATAAAAATTAAAGTCAGGATAACAACGTGTTTGTGTTTCCATATGCCTATGTCTTTCTATACTAAGAAATGAAAGGGACTTCTATGACCTTTGGCATGCCGAAGAAATGTATATTTGCATGTGGAAATGTCCACCTTGAAGGGTAATACTTTCACTTTCAAGACAAAGAAAAGCCATATTGCAGCTGTTGTCACTGCAATCAGAGCAAGATGCCCAGATGGAATGGAAATCAATTGGAACAACGTTGATGGCTCCCCAAAGCCAGGTCCAAGTTAAAAGAGTATAATCACAACGTCCTGCAAATTTCTGATGCCATTAAAGGAAATATTTGAGATGGAAAGGAAAATGAGGAAACTTTCTGTTACAATGTTTGAGAACGCTTGAATATATTTCCTTGTACATAAGAATAAATATTTTCTTTATGCCATCTGCTACAGTGAGTTTCTTTCCCAGTTACAGTAATATTAGGCAGACCGTTTGCCATTTCATTTCACACATGCCAGGCTTCACAAAAGTCTTTGATAGCATAAGATCAGGCTCATTGAGATAGAACTGAATGAGACTTTCTTAAAATCAACGCAAGCAGATTCAGTGCCTATTTAGTCAGAAGTGTATCTGGCTGAACTGAAGGTGAGCAGGATTACAGCATTATACTTGCCTTATGAAATGAGGGTTTTAGTAAGAGTGAAAGTCCCATGAACTAGATGAGATTTAACTTCTTGTACATGTGCTTAAGAAAAGCTCAAGGCCTGAACCTGTATGTTTTCTCAAAAATAAGTCTCCTGGTGCTTAAGATGGTGTACTTCCAGGTAAATATGCTTAAGACTAGATCCAAATCATATGGAAGCTGACTGAAGTGGAAGCCTAACTGTACATAGTGAGGAGAGTGTGTTTGTGGTTATTTTTGAAAACAGATACACAAAGGATGGAGCTGCATGACTGCAATTTTATGCTAAGCTTTAGGGAGTAAGTAAAAGTCAGGGTCATACTGTAACTATTTACCTGTGTAGCTGTCAATCTTTCACTGTTTTTTTTTTTAATGTAATTCTGCTTTATTGTCTATTGCTTTTGTCTGAACATTTTAATACTATATTAGGGCTATTTTAAGTTGCTGGCCTTTGGCTGTATTAAATCATTCATTCACCTTTGAAAAACCAAAAGATTGTTGGAAATAAAATATATAACTCAGAGATGTCTCCGTTTCTAGCTTTATACTGCTCTTCCTGTTGGGGGTACAGATCTAATGGCACTGTCTTCAACACCTAGGATCTACTCACCACAAGGGGGTGGTAGGGTATAGATAGAGAGTTAAGGAAAGTTGAACTGTGTCCTCTCTTTGCCTATGACTCTGCCTGCTCTTTGTCTAAGGAATTGCTAATCTGAGGTCCCTCCCTTCTGCCTTTTTCCCCAAGCCCACAGGCACAGAGCGTATTCTTTTGGACTCTCCTCCTGGTGGGATGTAGCCACCTGGATGCTACACTTTGTCTATCCCTATAACTTACTTACCTGGAAAGCAATCTCCTTTCTGTTAGAAATACAAAACCTGCTTCACTAATGCTTACTCAAGTTAGATTCCCACTCTCAAGAACAGTCACATGCCCACACAAAACAGTTCTACCTCCAACGCCTCCTCAATTTCATTTTTGTTACGATCCTGCAAAATGATGTGGAATTGAGGTAAACAGACAAGAGTGTGATTACATAATATAAAGTATAATTGTCACTCTATAGAAATTAGATTGGCAAACTGTATCCATGCCAGACTCCATGGAATATATAACAGCCCGAACTCTCATGGGTTAGTACTGAGATATTCTCACATTTAAATATCACTTCAGGCTTAGGAACAAGTGAAATGTTCAAATTCTTCCCTTGATCTGGGTCATGCAGTAAACTCATTTAAAGAGCATATGGTCTTCTTATGCCCAGCAGAATTTTGGCCTCCCCATCCTGTGTCCTGTAACACACTGCTTTTGATGGTTTCCTTCATGAAGCAGCTGTTAGGTGGTTTGGACTGGAAAGCCTGCTGGATGCAAGCCAATTTTTCATTGGGTCATGGCTCTGGCATTTGAAATTTCATTTCAGGCTCAAGCAAGCAAGCAAGTACAAGCAACTGCCCACAAGTTTTCTTGATCATTTGGTTTGACAAATGCTCATAGATTTTTGTGCCTCCAAACTCAGTTTTCTGGTGGCCATCTGCTGCTAAGCCTGGTTTGGCTGGAGATCTGCTGGTTTACAGCATTTTTGGCTTTGGATTCATTCTGTAGAATCTCCTAAGCACAATTTTATTGGAAGAGATTGGTTCTACAAGCTTGGTAGTACCATACATTTTGGTACATTCTTTGAGTTTTCATAGCATTATCCAAACACACCATTGGGTTTCACTGCTATATGACATATTTGGTATAGAGAAAGCAAAATCAAGCTTGACTTTACCAAGAGCAGGGATTCAGTTCCAGAATATCCTACTTGTCTAAATTGGAATCAAGTTCTTATTACAAAGTGATTAATTGTAACTCTGGAAGCTGTAGGTGAGGCTGTTTTTGCAATGTAGCAGCAGCTGTTAGATAACATGAGGCGAGCTTGTTAGGTTGAGTCCTAGCTTAATACTGGAATGCCTGCATTGAATGCATGCGATCTCAGATTCAATCTCCAAATAGAAGAGATTTCAGCCGAGTTGAAAAGTTGAGTGTCTTGAAGAGTTCCCTATGAAGTTCATATATCGAACTAAGTCATGGGTCTTTAATTTTCTTTCTTCAAAAAAAATGCCTCAGTTTGCACAACATGCTAAACTATGGTGAACATGCTGAACTATGAAGAATACATTAAAACCTAAACCAAATGCTAATTCAGATAATATGCTTTGCCAAACAGATGAATTATATTATGGCTCAACAAAATGGTCAGGCTTATCCAACAGGCTTAGGAAGGAAATAGTTTGGTTTTCCTTTTTTTTAAATAGTAATTTTATTAAAATTACAGTTACATCAATAAAAATTAATACAAACTAAGAAAAATAAAAGAATAAAAATAAAAAATAGAAGTTGCAGAAAATAAAAAAAAGAAAGAATAGAAAGAAAAATGGAAAAGAAAAAAATAAGAATATAGTAAAGAAAAAGAAAAGAAATATATGAAGAATCACTTCCCCCTTCATCACAAGTATAAACAATTTTAGTAACTTGTCACCTTTTCTTAAAAATACAACAAATGATCTCTTCTTCCCATATCTCATCTCTTATCTATAAACAAATCCTTAAAGCCTTGTCATTTCAGTCCTGATGTCAGCAAAAGTCCATTAAGGGTTACCAGAGATAACAATATATCTATTGTAAACCTTGATCAGATAAACCGTATATTCCTTCCTTTTACATTTAACAATCTTGATCTTTAGTCCCTTCAAATAATGTCCTAGAACTTGATTTTTTTAAAAAAATTTCTTTGTCCCTTCTCACAAAATTCTTCAGAGCTTTAACAAGCCTCTTTTGTAAATCCAATATAGGAAAATTCTCCAAGTCACTCTCTTGATTTGTTATTTGTATATCCTTTTTAATTATTAAGACATCAGCTGGTTTCTTTTGTATGTCCAGTGTAACATCTTTTCCCATGTCATTCTTGTAGCCTGTCATTTTTAAATTCACTTTCAAATCAGTCTCAGTCTTGCCTCTTCCATAACATCTTTTAAACACAGTCTAGAAGCAGACACTCTTAAAATTAACTTCTGGGTCCATTATTCAAAAATATCCTTCATTATGTCCAATGTTAAAATATTTTGCTTTATTCTGTATTTGTAAGTCAAATTTAAGTGTTCTTCTCCTTTAATTGTAATATTTAATTCCCTCTAGTTCCCTCTAGTGACCAGTTTTAAAGTCTTATTATGTTTTTTTTTTTTTTAAGAATTCAAAGCAAAATCATTTTCCCACAGGAAGGTTTCTTTATAATTCCAAAACCTTATTTCAAATTTATCTGGATCCTTAGTCCATTTGTAATTTTCTAAAATCAAAGTTTTAATCACCCTTTTGCTGTTTATTCAAAAAAAAATTTTTTTTAAGTCCTTAAACTTGTATTTAAAACTTCTTTCACTAAGGATTGAAGGAAACTCACCCAGTGCTAAAACTTGTTGATTCAAAGGTTCCTAATAGCTGAAGAGCAATTTCCAAAAATGATTAGAAAGGAAGTGTGCGAACCAAGTGTCCTTTAAAGTGTGCTGACCGCGGTTTGAGCAAGATGGCTATTCCCTGATCTCCCAGAGCTCTAAACCTGCTGGAGACTGCTATCTTGCAGTCGCCTTATAAGGAGCAACTGTCTCAAGCACTTGTGGGCAATCTCAAGTCTTCTCTTTGTCTTGAGAGGAATTACAAAGAGCCAGTCTACTTGTCGGCTCTTCATTGAGCCATGGTTGTCAGCTCTGCTTTTCATGGAGCCATTTTCAGTTCACCATTTCTTCCCCAGAAGTCCTCAGAAGCAGTTTGGTTTTCCAGAGACACTAAGCCACGTGCTATCCAGGACCATTTTAGCCTATTGTGCAAACTCAGCCAGTAAATTAAATCAAAACGAATAACATGATATCATAGTGTATTGTGTTAACAGGTCAGTATATGATGCAATTTTATATACTCAACAGGAAGCAGGAACTGCAAAATTATAGCTGGGGACAGGGGAGAATGCACAAAATTGAAAATGAATATAAGAATGGATATATGTGTTAATGTGTTTGTGGGGCCCCTGTTGTGGTTCTCTGTTTTTGTTATGGTTGTTTTAGCCTGGGTGTTGAATGTTTTAACGGTACTTATTATTCTTGGGTTTAGTAGGTGGCTATCACAAATTTGAAATAATAATAATAATAAACACTGTAATACCTGGAGACAGCAGAATAGAAGAGAAAGAACTGGAGAAAATCACAAAATATAAAGACCTGGAAATAGAAGTAGAATGACTATGGCAAAAGAAAGCAAAGCTAGTAACAATAGTTATAGGTGCCTTAGGTGTAATCCCAAAACATCTGGAGCACCACTTGAACACCATCAGCACTGAAAAAATCACCATCAGTCAATTGCAAAAGGCAGCTTTACTTGGAACAGCTTACATCCCGTGATGATACCTTTAACACCATCAAACAACAACATCTGCCTATCCCAGGTCCTTGGGAAGGACTCGATAGATGGATAAAAATGCCAAATTCAGTCTAAATGTCTGGCTGACTGTGTGACCAACCATAATAATAATAGCATATAGTCAAGGAACATACTTTGAATGGAAAGCTTTGAATGGAAAGCTGGGGCTGAGGAAACTCCAAAAGTCTGAATTTGATTGTATTTAATTTACAATTAATTAAAGCAATATAATCCCTTATTTATTTAATTCAGTCACAAAAATTCACAAGTTGTGTATCTATGTGATGGAGAAAGGGTATACAGATGCATAACATATTAGGGACAATCATTTGCAAAAAATACTTGTACTAGGAAATGTGCATAACAATTACAGGGATATATAAGTTAACAGCTCGTACAAACATACATAGCTAAGAGAGTAAGCATTAAGGGGGATATGATAATTAAAAAAAAACTAGTATGGGAATGAAGTTGAATGAATTCAAGTTGGAAAAGTGAGGAACTGAACAAAAGTGGATTCCATAGGTTGTTGTTTTGTTTTTTGTTTTGTTTTGTTTTGTCTTGTTCTGTTTTAAAGTCTTCAAGTGAGCACTGACTCTTGGTGACTGCCTGGACTTGTCCCTGCAGTTTTCTTGGCAAGGTTTCAGAAGTGGTTTGCCCTTGCCTCCTTCCTAGGGCTGAGAGAGAGTGACAGGCCCAAGGTCACCCAGCTGTCTTTGTGACTAAGGCGGGACTAGAACTCACAGTCTCTCGGTTTCTAGCCTAGTGTCTTAACCACTACACCATAATGGCTCTCCATAGATTTACCCATCTCTAAAACAAGATTCCAATCTGAGAAAGTTCTAATATAATGTAAAGTAAATCTTCCAGAAACAGAGGAGAAAATGTTCTACATGACAGGCCTCTACTTGTGACTCAGAGTAATACAAATATATTGCTTTCCTCATTGCTCAAGACACTTCATATATTCCCTTCCAATAATGGTCACAACTTTCAGGTAGAAATGGAAATTGAAGCTGAGAAGCTGCCTACAATGACCCAGGGTCTTAATAGCAAAACTGAGACCTGAACTTACTGTAATTCCTACCCCAGACTCTTAACCCATGTGCTATATCTGCTCATTAGTCCTCCTCTCCTCTCCAACATTAACATATTGCTCAACAGGCTCCAGAGGCTCTTCCCAAGAGGATACAGAGGCATTGTGCAGTGATTTAAAGCAATGTAATTCTTTGCTGAATTCCAGTGTGAGTGATGCTGTGATGAAAGGAAGGGGGGAAAGCAGAGAGAACAAGAGCTATATAAAATGGTACGGAAGAGAAAAGTCACAGGGCCATTGTCCGTTTCTGTTGCACAGTTAATATGCTTTTAACCATGCTGTGTATATGTATGTGTGTCGGAAATTCAATTTAAAAAGACAGTATTCAGTTAGCTCCTCCTCAATTAGCTATCATGCTTCCTATTAACAGAACAGAAGAGAGAGGTGTTCTTCTCCCCCAACCTCCATGCCCTCAAAAACTGATCTGAAGGATTAGGAACTCTCTGAAGCTGAGCTGGAGAAAATATCAGGAGTTGTAAGGGAAATGAAGAGAAAAGAGGAAAGATCTGCTTTGCAGTGAGAATTCTGCTCATGCATTGTAAGATTTCACTCTTTGGGGGATGCATGAATGAATGTGTGTACATGCCAGTTTTGTGTATTATCTATATCATCAAAGGAAGCAAAATTTAAATCTTGAAGTTACCTTTCATCTTTTCAAGCTTCTTGAGATAAAAACACAGGCATATCTGCATTGCCAAGTTACTCCATCATAGAGGCCACTAATCATTCTTGGAGGGCAGGAATGGAGACAGTCATCCTCTACTAACCCACCATGAATGCACCCTCTGCCCATGTTTTTCTGCTTGTTCCAGCTTGAAAATAATGTTTTCCAGAATGTGCCATCCCAAGTGCTGCTGTTCAGTTTACCTGCTCTGTTTTATTTATTCTATGCAAGTGTTTGCACTTTGATTGGCTGCGGCATGCAGTGGCACGGAAGTCCCATTCCCTGGGTTAATAGTCACTTCCTGCAGCTCTCTGAGGTCTCTGTGCTGCTACTGTTACCAATAATATTACAGCAGCATAATATGTGCCTGACACATAGAAGGTTACTGTCTCTAAGTCCAGTAATAACTTTTTAAAAAATTATTATTTTTCTTTCACTGGACTTTTTTTAAAGTCCACTTGTGCAATATATTTATAAAGATATGTGTTATGGTTATTTCTTGAACGTGTGCATACAAATAATTACATTTAGAATTTCAGCCTTGTACTTCTTTGCAGCTCTGTTGATTCAGACGTAGGTCCTCTGGAATTTAATGAGACCTATTCTGACCCCAACTCCCTGTCAGGGCCCAAATGAGAGCTCCAGAACCTCTGGTGCAGGAGCAATTTCTGCATCTCCTGCCATTTTTATGTTCACAGTGCAGCTTTTGAAGCACAGCTATAGCAGACATTGCATGACTATATAGAACAACCTACAGAAATGAAAAGACACAGTCCCCATAAAAATTAAATTAACAAATTAAAGTTAAGAAAAGTTTGTGTACATTTATTGCAAGCCTACTGGGGGTCCTTAATCCCTACAATGGAGGCAGACCATTGGCAGTCAGCTTTCTGTTCCCCGTTTATCCACTTACCTTCCACAATAATTCATGGGATGAAATATTTGTTTAATAGAATCAAATTACAAGATGCTTTACCTTTACCACAGAATAAATTATAAAATCATTATAAGTAAAGTTAGAGAAGTTAATCACAGAAGTACAAGCCCCTTTTCAATATGATTTGGTATGGATTTATTCAAAGATTCACTGGAAGCACCCCAAAAGAGAAAGAAGAATGATTTTCTGCTTGTAACAGGCAGAAAAAGTGCTCAGGTAGTTCTAAGCAGCATGTTTCTCCTGGATTGAGCATAAATCAGTTGTGGATCATCCCAAAAAAGCAATGGGTACAAATGCAATCTGGATCAAGTTCAATTTTGCTCAGAAGAAGAAACCAATTAGTGCATAAATTACCACTGCTATTTCATGCAACCTTTGCTTTATGCATGTTCACCTTGATTTGTTTATAATGAATTCACTTTGGGAGGGATTGAAATTGGCAACAATTGTCCTATAAAGTAATTCAACATTCCATGCTCCGCTAAGCAGTGTTCAAAGATGTGTCTGCTTCAAAATTAAATTTTCCATTAGTGGTCAGAAGATTCTAAATTAGAAGTGGTAAAGTATTGGAAGCATTGGAAACAGTAAGCAAACCAGTAGGATAACTGACAATGTGGAATAATGTATTGATAAACTCAATTCAGTAAATGGGCAAGAACAATGAGATGCTTTTATCGAAATATGGTCCCCATTTTTATTCTATCTTCAGAAACATCAGCTTGTTTCTGGAATGATATTTGTTGAGCAAGCAAGATTTTTGAATTACTAGTGTGCATTTTATATGGTCAATGTTATTGTTGTGCCTTTATTAAATATATTTCTTTTTAAAAATTCATCAGTTTTCAAATTAAAGTGGCATTTCCAAAGTTACTTACATATACCCAGTGTTCTACTTTTCAATTCATGGAAATTTCCTTATATTTAATTATATGTGACTAACAATATTTATGACCTAAGTAAATGCCAGGCCACAAACAGATATATCTCACCCATCCATTCACATCACATCACTGATATACTTAATGTGGAAGCGTCAAATGTAAAGCAAGCCTTTGGCTATATCCTAATTATTACTGGTAATGACTTACAAATGCTAAACTAGGAAGATCAAGTTCGAATGAATCTGCCTTGCAAGAACTGTTATTTATTGCTAAAAGGAAATTCCTGGATTTATTTTCTGGGCAATGCCTAACCAATCCCAGTATAGTTTTCAGATTCCTCCTTTCCATTTTTGGATGGTTTGTGTACACAATTCAACTATTTTAACAAATTACAACGTTGCAACAGCATTTGTTCTACCATGCTTGAGAAAAGAACATGTTTAAGTGAACACACCATCTGTCTGTACTGCTTCCCCATCTTAATGTTGTCATTTCACACTTCTCTGATATACTGTCTACACGCATGGGGGTACAATATATGTTAACAGGCAGCCATGCAAACAGATGCTAAGACTTCAGCCACACATGCACAAATGCAGCAAATTTCCATTCATGTTTTTTCTCTCTCTTTGACAGGAACTGACTGAGATCTTAGTAAAGGAGTACTCTGATAAAGTCAGTCATGTTTTAATTTTAAAACTCTTGTCACCTGGTGTGAAGTTGTTAAAATTTGAACTTTTAAAAATCACAGTGGAGAGAGATAACTCTGCCACCTACTATCAGTAGCTGATCCAGCATTAACTGCGACAGTGAATGAGTTGAATCAGTGGTTCAGTAATCAGGATCCTTCTAAGTAGTAGAACATGAGCAGATATAAATAAAGGGGAATTGGGGGAAGAGAATTTTATGGATAATTAATTGTCTTCCCCCCATCTTTTGGAATGTTCATGGATGGTACAACTTGCACTACTTAAGAAGAGTCTTCTGAACATTAGCCAAAGTTAGGGTTAGGGTTAGGGTTAGTCTGTAGGTGGCAATTCCAAAGTAATGAACTTTAATATCAAAGTTCTGATAAAATCTTCTCCAATTTCCCCATTGATCTTCTGGAGAAGGTTGTTGGTCATAGCGGTTCACAAGATATCAATCACACATGCCTGAAGCCAAGACATCCCTAACCAGTTTCTAATAAGGGATTATCAAAACCAGAATTAGAAACAACTGGTGAATAAACATGAAGGCTGAATTTATTGGAGGAAAGCTTGTCAAGGAGGCTTTAAAAAAAAGCAGGAAGAATAATTGCAGCTAGAAAGGATCTAGAAAAGTGGGTAGTGCCAAATGCAATTGTACAACATTTATAAATGCCTGACTTTTAAAAATTAAATTATGTTAATGTGAGGAACACTGAAGATTACCCTTTTGGAAAAAAATTATTGTAATCTTCATAGCATTCAATAGATGTCTTGCTTGAATGAACACTCATTTTATTTTGTTTTTCAAATCTTGGCTGCAACATTTTTAATGGGTTTGTCAGTCTTTTCTAGTATATTTAATTTTCTGCAATAGTAGCATTTGGAGATTAATATGCTTAAAATAATGTGCTAGTGTGTATGAAAACCACTAATTCTGAAAAAGGAAAAAATAAGTATATGACTGTATGGAACAATCTTTACATGCTTTCAATTCCATTAGTTTAGAAGGCAATTGTTGAAAGAGCCAGATCTATGAGTTAAATAAAGCCATCAGATGATTATCTGTGATTATAGCAGAGCTGGTAATAATATCTCCATCCCAGCTGGGGGGGGGGGGGTTCTGCTGTCATTATTCCAACTTGACTGACAGCCAATTCACACATCATTTAAATTGGCTCAGATTCCTTTCTTTGTCAGCTACTTTGAATTACACCACCATCTTTTTGATTACTAACTTGGAAAAAGTAATTTTCCCATGAAAGAGCCCCAAATATACCCAGGACTCTGGCTTGTAGTAAATTTTCTGTCTTGTTTAACCCTTTCTTGTTGAGGGATGAGAGATTTCTGTCTTGAAGTGGAAGCTAATAAACGCAACAGAACTGTATTGCACTGTCTCGTGGAGTCCTTTGGGCTGAACCTGACATCAATCTCTCCAGACTCAACCTAAGTTCCCAAGCCAGCAAGCCACAACACCATGAATTCCTTAGGGTGGTGCCAGTCTCATCTTCTTAAACTTCCCACGCTCCTGTTGAGGGCTAAGGAAACGCTTATCTCCCTGAGCGTGGCCTTCATAACACCATTCCATCACACATATACAGTACACATACATGAAATCTGTGTGTGTTTGTGTGTGTGTGTGTGGTGTGTTGCAATGTGTGGATGGGAGAAAATGTACAAGAAGTAGAACTTTGATTGCTCTATCAACAGAGCTTGCATCTGATACATAACTGGAATTCTTTCATAACAGCTGCATTACTTCTTGCAATAAACTTACTTCAAAGAGGTGTGAATCCTTGAATCTCTGTGCTTTCAGAAGCCTAGCCTGATTATCTGACTGTGTGTCTATCTGCCTATGATTGATAGATATACAGTGTGCATGCACACGTGCACACGCGCACACACACACACGCGCGCGCGCGCACGCACACACACACACACACACACACACACATATATATATATATATATATATATATTTTCAGGGCAATATCATACATCCAGAAAAGTTGCAATTTTAAAATGGAACATAAAAGCTAACTAGACTTCATCTGTGTTAATTTTCCTCCTACCAGGGATAAATTCATAGCGAAATTCATTATTATTCCCATACTTTTCCAAATTTCTATCTTTTCAACAAATGAAATTCAGGGTATGAGCCTTTGAGCTAGATGTCTTAAGTCACATAGTCAACACCACCATCAACTATATAAAAATAAGCAAAATAAATATGATCTAATTCTGCCATGAAACAGAAGACAGAAAAAATTATTGTTCCAAAGTTATGACTGTTAATTGAGTTTTCTAATAATGAAATTTTGTTAACTGTGAAGCCAGAAAAATCTGTAAGCTATTTTTCATAATTAAGGTCAGGAGGCATGTCTCCTTAATGAGAACTGTCCCCACTCTAATATAGATGACAAAAATGAAATAACTGTCTTCAGGCAGAATAATAGTTTGAAAGAGATCTAGGGTGGATATTCTAGTAATAAAACATACTACTTTTCAGGTACTTTCCTATCATGCCTCAAACTGTGTGTGTAGTTTCTGAGCCTTCTACAATGTTTTAATTTGATGTTAAACTGGGAAGAAGGGCTAAACATCAATATTAAAAATAACAGTTTATTCTGTGTCCATCTATAGATAATATTTCTTTTTAACTCAGAAGACCTGAGACTGGATCTCCCAGTCTTTTAAGTATATTACAGATGTAGAGACACCTGAATTTTACCAGAACAGTAGTGCACAGGGAGAAGTGACAATTGCATATTAAGAGATTCAACATGTAATTGAAACATTCTAATTCTAACATTCATCCTGTGGGCAATTGCCACACTCTGCTTAATGATAGGAAAGGCATAGATATGGGTGGCGCTGGTCTGCCCATTAGGCTGAGTAAAACAGTTGTCACAATCAACTGTTTTGATTGTTTTGAACTATTTTCCAAGTGGTATGAGTGGCAACAATATTAGTTATTACATTGTGCCATTACTATAGTTGTCCTGTTATTGTTGTCGGAGATGAGGAACTCTACTTGTTAGATTCTCTACAAGTTTCTAAATCATTTAACCCCTCTTGGCTGCTATACATCTTGACTGGGGACGACTCTGATGTAGCAAAAGATACAGAAGGTGCTCTGGACATGGTTTTTAATCTTTAGTCTGTGAGCTCCACACCAGAGTGGGAGTCTTTGATCCTGACAGCTAAATTGATTTATTTATTTGCCCATCTCACATTCATGACTCTGGGCGCCTTACAATTAAAATATAAACAATACCAAACAATCAAGAAATAAAGCAATCATACAAACAATAAAAAATGTTAAAGCAATTAAAAACCATACATTACAGTCACTGGGAGAGCACAGTAATTAAAGAACAGTGCAGCCACTTTATGGGCTCCACACCACTCTCTGATCCCTAGCAAAGCCAGGTCTTCGGGCCCTTCCAGAAGGCCGTCAACACAGGGGCCAGCCTGACCTCAGGGGGAATGATCTTTCATAGGGCAAGTGCAGCAGCACCAAATCATGGACTACAGTCCATGTAAGCGTTCATGTGCAGACAGACACATGCTCATTCACATTAGCAGCTTCATGATAGTCTCTGAGGGGAGGCAGTATCTCATCCCTCACTTCATGCTGCTGCAATTTGTTGCTTCAGGATGGTTGCTAAATCCTTTCTCCCTGGCTGGTCCCTGGTACCCCCTCTCTAGGGATACTCCAGAACAGCCTGGGAAATGATATGGAGAGAAAACAGCAGGAGAAATGGAACATTTTGGAAAATTGGCCTATTATCACAGTTTTTATGAGGCCAAAGAAGCTTCCATGATGGGAAGTTAGGCACAACCCATATTTAAGAATTCATAAAACAAAATTCTGAGATTCTAGCAAACTCACTCAGATTACTTATGAAGTTTTGGCAAGGGTGATAAAATCTCATGAGATTTTATGTGGGATTTTTATATACCAAGCAGAATCTTTATGAAAATTAGATGTTCTTGTTAGGTTTGGGAAATTTCTAAACATTTGAATTTAATTTTGGAGACTAGCAGACACTTCCTTTTTTAATTGGTAGACCCTCTGGTACTCATGGTTTCTATATTAATGACCCTTGTTCTTCTCCAATCAAATTTTCCAATAATGTAATCAATATGTGATTACAGTATTGCCAAAGTGAAATGGACAAATAAATAAATCACCTCAAAATGTATGCCTGCTTATCATACTAAATGAATAAACACAACTATGATTTAGATTTTGACAGGATTATTTATTCCTGAAAAATTATTTTCATAATGTTCATAGGCTATTACTTCTACTGAGAAGTAATTTAAATCAGAATGTATCTTTTTTATTTAGAGTATTGCATCTGTTTTGTGAGTAAGCCATGGTGGATAGCTTAAAGTCAGCTCTCTCTTACTCTAGTTTGACTTTCTAAGGATTTTACTACACTCACACATCAAATATTAGGAAAAAGCCTTTCAGATCAAAAAGAATGTATCACTTTGAGGCAATCTCTCTCAATTGTTGCCGTACCCAGAGTCTTTATATCCATTAGAAAGGTGAGTGGAGCCACAAAGTTTCTAAACATCTTAGAGACAATCTAGTTGTGGTTAGCATTATTGCTTGAATTGCAGGGAGAGGATCAAGGGCCAAAACCCTTGCTCTTATTTACTTACAGTAGCATCTCTTTTAAGAAGCTTATTGAGGAGGGCATGTACTGGCTGAGACTGGGGGAACCAGGTTGGGCCCAAAGTTTTCATGAAGGCCCCTCTATCTTTTCTCCATAATGACACCCTGGAAAGAATGCCAGCAACTATAGGTGAGAAATCAGCAGGTTGGCATTTTACTGATTACTGCAACATCTGCATTAAGTTTTGTCTTACATATAATAGACTTTTTCCTTGAAAAACTGCCTTGGTAACTTTGTCTTTTTCCATGTGCTACAGTATCACAGTGCTGACTGGTATTCAACTTGCTATCAGTAAAACAAATCAATTACTTCCCTCCTCAACAACATCCAGCTTGATTTGCTGCACTCACAGAACAATAAATTACATCTAACTAGTGCTGAATAGTCTCAACTACACTAGCTATTTAATTCCAGCTATTGAAATCACCAGGATTTTTTTAATCCCGATGTTTCCAATAAGAATGCTAATCAAGTAAAGTTGCTCAGTTAATTAACTGTCTTGCTCCTAACTGATTAACAGACACACAGCACAAGGGCAAAGGAAGCTGGAAGGCAAAGTCATCTTGATTTTGAAATTCTACAGGTACATTTCAGAGACTATGTTCATTTTCATAAATGGACAAAGCTTTCTTTATGTACTTCTCAGTCTATTCACTGAAGCTATGTCAAGGAAAAATACAGCGGTAAAGAAGTATATCTGCCAGTGAATAAACAATAAAATGTATCCAATTTTACTAGAACCCCATAAATTATGAGATTCCTTGGCACCCGAAATATTTTTTTCCAGCCGGCAATAAAGCAGACCAGGGTTTGCCTGGGCCTTTTCTCCATTGCTGGTATCCCATTGCCAACCCCTTATAGATTGTGATCAGATTAGCTATTAGTCAGAATGAGATAGCTATGAATTGAAATATGCGTGGAGTGAATTGCAGTTCCCCCAGAGTGCTCAAATGAGCATTGATGGAAATGATTTAACAAGGCAAATTTAGCCATTTCCTTTTATTAGAATCTTTACTGTATTTGTCTTCACGGGCTGTGACCTTTCCAGGGCCACCTGTTGGCAACATGAAAGATGAACAAGATGGCCACATAATCTTGAGCTGCCATATACATAATTCTCATACAGATGCTTCACAACAGCCAATATTTTAAAATTATAAGTTTGGAAATATCTTTGAAGGGATTGATGAAACTGTGTGGCCCTTTTCATTTTTCAAGTTTTGCTCTATCCAGTCATGCAATTCTATCATAGCATAAAGAGTCCAGAAAAGAGTGACCAAGATGGTAAGGGGCTTGGAGGCTACATTCTATGAAGAATGGTTAAAGGAACATGATATGTTTAGCTTAAAGAAGACAAGACTGAAGGAAAACATGATAGCAGTCTTCCAGTACATGAGGAAATGTCACAGGGCAGAGGGTGTGGATTTATTCTACAGAGCACCCAAGGGTAAGACAAGAAGCAATGAGTGGAAGATCCAAACTTGAAATAAGGAGGAATTTCCTGACTGTGAGAGCCATTAAGTGATGGAACAGCCTGCTTCCTGGAATCATGGATGCTTCATTGGTGGAAGTTTTCCAGACAAGATTGGACAGCTATTTGCCCAGTACCTCCAAGATCCCTTCCCGCCCTATGATCCTCCATTGCTGTTTTGTCTTGTTTTTTAAGATTACAGAAAAAGTCTTGATAGCAGCTGAACAATGAACTTGAATAATGAAGCTTATCCTCACTTTTATAGAGATTATCTCTACATTGTCACAGCTGCTTACTATTCTTCCATTTGCCAGACACAATACTCATGGCCTGGATTTTTTTTTTTTTTAACTCAGCAGGTTTTCCAGTTTCAGAACCATCAAAGCAGCTGCCTAGGCATTATTAATCAGTTTTGTCACTGTAAGATGGTATCAACACCATTTGTTTTCTTTTAATACAATACTTGATGCTCTGCAATATATTCTTAAACAAATGAAAAGAACAAAACTGTATTTGGCATAATTTTCAGCTATGGACAAATAATATTTCACAGATTCCAAGAGCTGTCTTGCCACACATATCAAAACAAGTGAACTTTACTGAGGTTGCCTCCGATTTATTTTGAAAATTGGTTTCACATTCCCAAAGAAACATTTTCCTCATGTTCACCCTTTTGCATTAACTTACTTATATTGCTTGTAATATTGCACTCAGTTCTACTACATGTAATCAGACTGAAATGAAAGAAGCAGTTACTGCAAAAAGGACCAGAATGACCTAAAACCTGGGGCTGCTTAATTTGCACACAATGCATGTACACCCACCTATGGTTTAAGCTAACCGTGTGTATGAATCCATACAAAGGTCAGCAGGCAGTAAAGTTATGGAGGAAGGGTTTGCCTGGCCCCTTCCTCCACAACAAGTATCCCAGCAATCTTTCTCCCCTTTTATAGTAATCCTCTACCCCAAATCAATTTATATAGCTGCCCATCTCACATTCATGACTCTGGCAGCTTACAATTAAAACAAACAGTATCAAAAATAAATAAATAAATAAATAAATAAATAAATAAATAAATAAAGCCACACAAACAATACAAACATCAAAAACAATTAAACGATTAAAAGCCCTACAATACAATCACCAGGACAGCACAGCCATTCAAGAGCAGTACAGCTATTTTATGGGCTCCACACCACTCTTTGATCCCTAGGCCAGATGGCAAAGCCAGGTCTTCAGGCCCTTCCGGAGGGCCATCAAGGTTGGGGCCAGCCTGACCTTTGGGGAATGATGTTCCATGGGGCGCATACAGCAGCAAAAAAAGCCCTCCTCCTGGGTCCTGCCAGATGAAATTCTCTAGTGGATGGAACCTGCAACGAGCCTCTTCTGCTGGACCTGATGGGACAAGTATATGTCACTGGGGATAGGTGATCCCTCAAATAACCTGACCCCATGCCATGTAAGGCTTTATAGGTTATCACCAGCACCTTGAATTGGCTGGTGATAATCTTCATTTTTTTCCTTGCATAATTCATGGGGTTCAGACAACCTAGAAGCAGCTAAAACATTATGATAGGAATGATCCTTGGGTTTTTTGCCATTCCTGCCAGCAATCTGGAGACTGGAGGGAGAATTCACCATGTAACACTAATTGAATTTGAATGTCATCTTATCATGAACCAGGATTCCAGACTGTGTTCAGCTTTTCTACCATAACCAAGTCTTGACTTTAGAGCAGATTTGTGCAACACACTGAACTTACCTCTGGTATGGCTTAGCAAATAAATCCAAATAAGTTTTCATGTTTGTATGTCCACTTACTCCTGTGGAACAATAAACATTTGCTTTGTATCTAAGTTCTTATCTAGACAGCGATAATCCTTTGAAGTTCTAGCTGAGAATTCCTGGCTTATTTTCTGATTCCTGAGTATTCAACCCCTGGCCTGCAGCTCCTGGTTCCAATTTTCCTGCGTTCACTGGCTAGCTGTCTGGCAAAAAAAAAAAAGTATCTGCATGTATAGAAAGGAATTTCTGCAAATTTGTGCACAACGCTGCCACCTTCATTGAAGTGAAAGAAGATGGCAATGAATGTATCCCTCCATAGTCACCTGGAAGCTTCTGGGTGCAGAGAACCCCTGGATGAGTGGGTGGATAAATGACAGTATCTGCATTTATTTTAAAGCTGAGAAACAGTAGCTTTAAATGCACAGTTACAACTTCTGAAGCTTATACGTTCAAATGTTATAAAGGCATTTCAGTTTTTATAAAATCTTTGCTTAGGCTGAATGAAATAATGCAATTAAAATTACAGTAACAGTATTTCAACAGCAGAACTCTATCATAACAAATAATTACAACTTTGCATGTATATCCTTCTTTCCTTTGGCTCAAAGCAGTTTACAGCTGTGGGAGAGTGAGTGATTACCCCAAAGACAGCCAGCGAACCTCATGATCAAGTGGCAACTTGAACCTCAACCTCCCCATCACAAGCATCTGGGGGGTGAGGGGGGAGAGCAACAAAACCTACATTGTGACATTGCCATGCAAACTCTACCTATTACATACAGTACTTGCATGCAATGTTGTGATGTAAGTACAAAAGAGTGGAACTTGCATTGTGGCAATTCAAGGTGATGGTTGTCCCTTTTAAATTCTTCTAGGGCTGCATATCTATGGGACTAGCTTCTCCCTGTGGCTTCTGCTGCCCAATAAGTTCAGGAAGGATGGCCTCTCTCCAGGTCCCTATTCATAAGAAATGTCATCTTTAGGAACCATAAGGATGAGCCTTCTTAGTCAAGGCTCTCCTTCTTTGGAACAGCCTTTCTCCCAAAATTAGATTAGCTCCCCCCCCCCCGGTTTTTTGGGGGGGGGAGACATAAAAACCCTCACTTTTTGAGAACCATGGAAATAAATTGGTAATGGGGGAGATCCTCCTGCTATGGATTTGAATGCTGTGGCTGTTCCTCCAGCTACTGTTGTTTTGTCTTGCTGTTGGTTATTATGGCTTTTAAGGTTATATTTTATTTTTCCTTTTGTAAGCCACTTTGAGCCTTGCAAAAGGATCTGCTTCTGGCTTGAGCAGTGTTTCAACTGCAGGAAGTAAATAAATAATTCACAATGCACATTTCATCATTTGGACATCATTATGACTAGCTGCAGATGCCTATGGTCCACTCCGTTGTCTTTACCATCACTCTACGCTAGCTATCTTCTTCTTAAGGTCCTGGAGAATGGTAGGTAATGTAACTTGTATTATGGTTCCCTTTTTAACGAGATTCTTTAGTTGACCTCAGTGGCCAGAGGTCTGTATACCTTCATATTTATCTACTCATTTTTATTGAAGCAATTCAATTTATTCCTTGAATGTTTTGCTCTTAGAGGTCATCTGAAATGTAATAGGAAATAAAACACATTTTTCCTTTTTTTTTTTAAGAGAAAGATTTTAAGTGAATAGTTTGATTTCTTTCAATCAGTAGCATGTGATTTAAAATGTCTATCTCTGGCTAGTGATCTGTAATAGAAAATAAATTGTCATTACAGAAAATATCAGAGAAATGTTATAGGTAAATGGAACTAGTGAAGGATAAATGGTGCTCATTTAGCTGTAAGGCTGCCTTCTCATACTAGATAACCCCCACATTATTTAGTCTACAAATCCCATCATGCACAGCCAGCATGGTCTGAAGAAAACCCTCCAAAGCACTTTTTTTTGTTGTTAATTTATTATTGGATACATCCAAGAACAAGTTTTCAAACACTGCCTTTAATCTTTTCTAGTCTCTTCTTTCTCCCTTCCTCTAGTATAGGAATCAAAAATCAGAACTGGAACATAGAATGCAGCTTTGTCTATGGAGTTCCAACCCTTCCTCAATTAAAACCTTAATACAATAGTAGTAAGCAAAGCCAGAGGCTGCTGGTGAAATAGATAAATTAGGAACAGTGGAGAAAAAAAGACTTGCTCAATGGTGCCATGGGGGCAGTCAAAAAAGTCAGGGTGGTGGTCACAAACTCATGGCTAAAGCCCACTGTTCTCCATATGTGTGTTGACATCAATGCATGTACAAAAATGTAGGGGCATCAGTTGCACAGTTTCAGCCTTCCGCTTGATTATTTTGAGAGCATGGACCAGAATGCACCTGGTCAGCAGGATCTTGCTACTTTTGTCAGGATGATGAAAACAGTGTTGCAGTTTCACACCATAACATCTGCCCCTTTCGGGTGTGCATGCAACATCACAACCCACATAGAAAAGGAGGGGCTTGCATGTAACCATGGAATTTAAAATTATAGGGAACATTGTGATGCTTGAGAGGTGAAATTAAAGCTGGAAGAGGAATGGATGGCACTTGGGGCAGAGATGGTACAGTTAGAAAAGACCATGTAAGTGCACAGAGAGGTGTTTGCAAACTTTACTAATATATTTTGTGAAGTAAATAAACAAGCGGCAAAGGAAATGTGAGCGCAAACACATACGCACACACAGTAGAGAAAGAAGGCCCCAAAAGTTCAGCAAGCTTGCCTTAAAAGAGTTCCAATCCAAAATTGCAGGCACAAGAGTGGTCAAGCGAAGTCCAAGGGTCCAAATGTTGTAGAAGGTTCATCAGCCAGTCCAGGTCCAGAGTTAAAGTCACGAGGTTTCAGATCAGGAGTCAAGGCACATGGAGTCTATGTAAATGAACCACTGTTGCCAATGACGAGCTTGAGCTTGCTGCTCTTCTTAAATAGAAGCAACCACAGTATTGCTCTTTTGGAAGGGCAAAGCTCCTTTCTTGTGAGAAGCCTTGCAGGGTGCCTTTGCTCTGCTCTCCTCTCCACATGGTGAGCCCTTGCACTGGGAGGGGGTGGCAGCTCAGACTCATCATCTTCAGAGACTGGTGGCAACTATGCCTGCTGGTTAATGGACAGACCCACCTCCCCTGCCTGCGGCTCCTCAGGCACCGTTTCTTCTGGCAATTCTGGAACTGGCTGCTCATTGTCAGTCTCCTCATCTGAGTCTGAGCTCGCCATGACACCATCCTTCCCCTCAGGGCCCTCCTCCCCTGTAGTTTGAGGTCTGGGCTTCTCTGGGTATTGCTGATGGAAAAGGCATGTGAAACGGAAACATTACCCACATCTTCCCAGGAATGCTCTTCTGCTCCATACCCTTTCCAGTCCACCAGATACTGGATGCATCCCCAGTGAAGACAGGAGTCCAGTATGTGGGCCACCTAATATTCAGGTTCCTCATGGATGTTGACAGGTGGTGGTAGAGGCACCACAGACTGATAAGGGCTTGCGGGTGCTGCAGGTACCAAGAGGGACCGATGAAACACAGGATGTGCATGAATGCTGGGAGGTAATTTAATCTGAAAGGCCATTAGGTTGATAGTAGCTTCTATAGGAAATGGTCCCAAGAAACAATGATTCAATTTTCATGATGGGTGAAGTGTGAAGAGATGTTTGGTGAATAACCATACTAAATCTCTGACAGCTAAAGAAGGACCAGATTGACAATGTCAATCCGCAAATCATTTGTAGTCTTCCTTAGCTTTTTCCAGTTGGTCTTGGAAGACTTGATGGTTCACCCACAATTCTTGCAAAAGCTGATCAACAGCTGGAACAGGAGAACCTAGAGAAGATCATGGAAAGAACTGAGATTGATATCTGTAGTTGGACAGAAAAGGTGTTATCTGGGTGGATATATGCTGCACATTGTTATATGCAAATTATGCAAGATAGAAACAGGTATGGAAAAACAAAGAAAATCTTCCAAAAGATCTCTGAACTCAGAGGTTCCACCCTTGATTTGGATGCCAATGGACAGATATAACCAATTCAAAAAAGATCAGATGGAGGGAATGTACTGAAACACTATACAGTAGAGATGCCAACCTCCAAGGTACCTTAGAAGATAATCCCTACTTATAAGAACCTTTAGTACTAGAAGATGAAGTTAGGTCAGAACTCCAGTCCTTACTAAATCAGAAGGCTACAGGAAGTGAAGGAATACCCACAAAAATATGGCAAGCAACAGAAGAAGATTCAGTAAAGACTGAGAAAGCCAAAGAATACCAAATGCCAAAAAGACAGCATGTACTTTGTTAATTATAGAAAGTCCTTCAGTTGTGTTGATAATGTCAAGCTATGAAAAGTGCTTAGAAAAATGAGAATTTCAGGACATATCATTGTCCCATGCAAAACCTATATACAGGTTAGGAAGCCACAGTATAGACAGAACTTGGGGAAACAGATTAGCTCCAGGTTGGCAAAGAAGTGAGACAGTGAGTGAGGCTATATAATCTCCCCTTATTTATTCAATTTATATGCTGAATATATATTAAGGGAAGCTGGATTGGAAAAAGATGAATGTGGTTTTAAAACTGAATGAAGACACATCAATAACTTTGCTACGCTGATGACACTGCTCTAGTAGCCAAAAATGCAAAGGATCTGCAAGGCCTAGTAATAAAATTCAAGGAGCACAGGGAAAAAATGAGACTAACATTAAATATAAAGAAGATCAAACTAATGACAACAGATACAAGAATCATCCTTACAATTGGCAGGGAAGATATCGAAGTGGTAGATAGCTTCTGCCTTTTAGGAACAACCATCAACAATAAAAGGACAAGCAGTGAGGAAATATGCTGCAGACTAGCACTTGGTAGAGCAGCCATGAAAGCTTTGGAAAAGATATTCAGATGCCATGATGTGACTATATCTATGAAAATCAGAATAGTGTAAGCAATGGTATTCCCTATGACACTCTATGAAGTGAAAATTGGACTTTGAAGAAGCAGAATGGAAAGAGTATTGATGCTTTTAAACGTTGGTGTTGGAGAAGATTCCTTAGAATACCATGGATAGCCAAGAAAACAAATGACTCATTGAACAAATCAATCCAGAGTTCTCACTTGTGGCACAAATTATTATACTTCACACATTATGTGAAGACCTAGCTGAAGAAGATGGAACGACAGGGGGTGACCAACAGCAAGGTGGATGGACTCCGTTACAAAAATGAAGGATGCACAATTAGAAGACTTGAAGGATCAGGTTAGGGGCAAATCATCATGGAGAAAATGTGGTCACTAAGAATTGACACTGACTTGACAGCACATAATCAGATAGATAGATAGATAGATAGATAGATAGATAGATAGATAGATAGATAGATAGATAGATAGACAGACAGACAGACAGACAGACAGACAGACAGACAGACACACAAGCAAGCAAGCAAGCAAGCAAGCAAGCAAGCAAGCAAGCAAGCAAGCAAGCAAGCAAGCAAGCATCAGCAACCCTGATTAAAATAAACCAGGACTATAGAGTTATAATTTACACATGTAGAGGGCATTAGGATCTAGCTGGTTACAGTCAAAGCAATTTGCTACTACAGCTCTGGATTTCTTCAAACAGACCAGCTATGACTTTTATGTGTTAACCATATCTCTGGTGATACAGAAACACAGCAAATTGTCCCATTTACAATACTATTTTAATGTAGCTTTATGTATTTTCCTTTAAATTATATTAAACATGATTTAAAAGTATATTTAAAATTAAAAGAACACTTTATGAGTTTAGGTTTGTTCTGACAGGATGTCTGTTTGTTCCAAGCCATCCCTCAGAATTCTTCCTGTACTGCATTAGGAGCATAGAATTGTAGATTTGGTTGGGGACATTTAGGTAATCAGACACACCCTACCCACCCCACCTCATTTGAGAAATCAAATTAAGGCATCCCAACAGTTACCTGGCTGCCACGTTGGACACGTCCAGTGAAGAGAAACTTCTTTGAATGATTTGTTCCTCTGTTGAACTAATCTTATTTTTCGAACTTGTCATTTAACATTCCATTAGAAGCTGCCTTCTTGTGACTTAAATCCATTATTCTGTCTCCTGCACTCTGGAACAAGAGAGAGCTGGCCGTGACCCCCTTTTTATGTAATCTCCTTTCAGGACAAGCATATCCACCCCCCGCCCCCAACAACTCCTTCGGTCTTCTCCTGATTATTCGTATTGTCCTTCCCTAAATCTTTTCCAGTTTGTCTGAAGTAGGATGTCCAGAACTGGAAACAAAACCCAAGGCGCAATCTGACAAATGCAGAATAAAATAGAACTGTTATTTCCAAAATTTTGAAATCTATGCTTGTTGATGCAGCCTAGCAATGCACTTACTTTTTTGTAGCCACACCACACTGCTTACTCAGATTCAATCTGCAATCAGCTCTTTTGCCACAATCTTTTCCACAAATACCATTACCAAACCAGGTATATCCCATCCTATATTTGGCATTTGTTTTGTTGTTGTTGTTGTTATTATTATTTAAGTGACTGACTTTGCACCTGTCTCTGCTAAATTTCATTCTGCTACTTTCAGCCCATTTTATATGTCAAGATCATTTTGAATTTTATATGTCAAGATCATTTTGAATTTTGTTTCTGTCTTCCAAAGTTATTACCATAGCTATCCTACCTTACGTTGTAATAGGATATGTCATTCATATAGTTGCTTAACCAGAAACCTTTAAGCTGGATCATAGATCTGCTCATAGAGCTTGAATTAAGGACTGACAGGATGCAATAAAATTACCTTGGTACAGGACTGAAGTCTTATTCAAATTTTCTTATTGACCTAGTTTCTGCAGCATCAGAGTTATAATAAGAATGGATCTATTTTCAGCCAAGATTGTGAAGTGTGTACTATATGGGATCTAATGGAACCTGTAGCCAGGAATCATACTAGTATGGTTTCTTTAACTATATCCTGGGATACTTCTACAGGGCTAGAATGGAACTGCAGTAGCCACACTTTGTGTTTGGTTTCTCTTTGTGATTGGAACTTTGGACAAAAGAGGACTTGCTCTCTCCCCATTTTTCCTTAGGAGGAAATTATTCTGAAAAGGGACCTCCCAAAATAGACATTTTCTTGTAGAGCGGATGGCTTGGATCCTAATGTAAAGTGAAAAGGAGGAAGTTCATCTCCTCCTTTTCTAGCTGTTCCCATGCTCCTTTCTGCTGCCATTGCTAGAGATTCTTGTCCATATTAATTTGTATACAGGTAGTTCCCAGGTTAAGAATGCCCGGTTCAAGGATGACCCATAGTTAAGAACACACCCTATTTAGCAAAATCCAAGTTAAATGCACAATGATTTGAATTAAATACACAACGGTTTGAGTTAATTACACAATAATACAGTATTATACAATACTACTGTTCCAGCTTACATACAAATTCAACTTAAGGACAGACCTTGGGAAAAGAACTTGTTCTTAAACTGAGGACTACCTGTATATATATAGCCATAAGCCAAAGAGAAGGATGTTTTAACTGCAGTGTAGTGCAAACCACAGCTAATTTATACTTTATTAATACTGCTGTTTGGGAAATAGAGCTGTTAAAGGAAACTAATTCAAATTCACTCAACAAGCAATGGGAAGAATTAACTCAGACAAATATTAATATTCGAACAAAGTAACAATTTATTTTTTATACACAACCAGAAAGCATGGAGAAGCAATCATTCACTTTTACAGAGAGAAAATGGTTTAGTTTACATGCTAACATCATAGCACAAGGTTATGCAACCTTTTTCAGCCAGGGAAGGAATTGCTTGTGTCCTTCCAAGAGGTTACAGGGGGTGTAGCTGGTGATGTGATGTAACTAGAATGGATGGAGGGGGGTAAATTGGTAGCTTAAGCCTTGCAACAGCTTACGATATCCGTTGTGCTCAGTTGTTATCTGTTATGCTTAGTTTGAGGGAGGCTATGGTTTAAAAGGGCTCTATTGGGCCTTTAGCCTCTGCAAAGCCTGAGGCACCTCCAGCCTCAGCTATGGAGGCCCAGTAGGTGACCTTGGGCCAATCATTCTCCCTTAGCCTGATATATTTCACAGGATTAGGGAGTGCTATACATGCTACTTTAGGTTTGTAGAGGAAAGGAGGGCTATAACTCTTACAATAAAACACAGCCAAAATGTTCAATTCTACTCACTGTGGGTATCAGAGATGGTATTGCCTGAGGCTGCCCACCCTTATCCTACTTAACATTTCTAATCCTAAAGACAAAAAAGACTGAAAGAAGGGAAACTCTCATATTCAAATATGTATGAAACAACACTCTACTGAAGCATCAGAGCTGTGAATACCCATTTCACAGGCCAAGAGAAACTTGATTTCTGATGAAATGGGAGCCAGTGGTGATACTTTTAGAAAAAAGAGGAAAGGCAGCTTACCTGCTGCCAAAGCAGCATGCAAAAGGATTTCTGTGCAGAAAAATGCTGCCTGTCGGTCCCCTCCAGGATGTGGAACTTAGTTCAATATTTATGAAAGGCAACACGTAAGTTTATGCAGACATCATCCAAAAAGCTATTATCCAGAAATGGACAAGAAAATGTTTTCTAGGAAATAAAATCAATGAAAAACCTAATCCAGTAGTAGAAATACACAACGCCAAATAATTTAAAATTGAATAGTTCCTATTGGTCTGAATCAGCTCTCAGATTGGTGGGCTCATTATTTGACTGCTAACAACTATTTGCCTGAGCGCCAGACATCTAGTAGTTGTGTTATTTTCCCCAGCAGAGCTTTCAGCATCCCAATTCAAAGTGCTGAAATCTTGGTTGTACAGAAACTTTTTTCTATCAATGGGAAAAATGACAAACTTTTCTTCTCCATGTAGTTTCCAGTTGCATATGGCTATGTTGGGCTGACAGTTGCAGTAGGCTACATTTTGTTGAGATGTAATCTCCTGACGGACAAGAGGAAGCCCTAAAATTTATGCCTACTAGCACTGTTTTTTTGCTCCCTAACACTGTTGGTTCTATTTACTACACGTTGCATTGCGTATATTTAATTTTTGTGTTTGTGTGTATGGTAGGACAGGGGCATAAAATTTGTTGCTGTATGCTCATGGCAGTCATTACCATAGATTGTGTTTCTATAGATACGGTACTGGTTGAATGAGGTTCAGATGCTGTGCACATAAGAAAAGCCAAAACGCAGGGTGGGTAATTGATGTTATGAATGACACAGTAACTTGTGTACTCTATTAGAGAGTTTTCCATGAGACTCATGGACTAATAGCTCATCACAGCTGCTAGGATCAGTCCTATATTTCATCACTATTTCCTATGAAGTCCAAAGAAAAGCTCTTTTTGTGCTTCTCTTTTGCAATATGAAGTTCAGCTTATAGACTTTATGTCCTTAATTTGAAAGAAACATTACAAGCTGATATCTGCTATATGCTTACTCCTCAGATGAGTAGTAACTTTACTGACCATTGCCGTCATATTGTTTAAAGGTACTTGCTTCAACACTGGAGTGTGTATGAAGGTGAAGCAATGATCTTCAATTAAGTGAGCTTGCTTAGTATCCTTATGAGGGTAGAAAGAAGTCAGCAGCATGTAGCTCTCTGCAGCTGTATTTCTGCAATACAGAAGGCATGTGAGCTGTGTGATCATATATTTTATGCCCCTAGATTATACTTGTACAAAAAGTCACTTATTTGCAATGTATTTTAATTGTAGAGTGCATGTTTATTCAGGAAGTCTATGAATTTCTAAGCAAGAGCCTTGATTTAAGGACAATTTTAAGCTGGGCTAAGATTTTAGCTTTAAAGAAGCATCTTTTATATTGCTGAGAACAGAAAATGGCCAATTTTTCTCATGATAGATATATTTATATCACAAGAAGCCAGGGGAACCTAGCCTCTGTGGTTAAAAAGGGAACTCATCTTAATTTCCAATATGCTAAAGTTTGCTTTTCACACCAAAGAGCCTATGAATTTTTACCTGGTCCTTTAGAAAGAGGAATGAAAATATCTTGTAACTAGGCAACTGAGAACATAATTTCCTTTTCCTTTAGTCCTGAAAAAGTGGTAAGGTTGTGTCTTCAGCAATGCAGGAGTTTGCAGGAGTGGGAGTGCAATAATGCTCTGGAAGTCTTAATGATAATTAGTCTACTCCACTTTGAAACAGAGCCCAGCTGTTTTTCTCTCTTCTGCTCTAGAAATTGTGAGCTGATGGCCTTGGGGTAAAACACTGGATTATTCCCTTACCCACTTCCACCCCCACAAACCCTTACTGTGCTAAAGCTTTTTGCAAAATGTATTCTCCCTGAACAAAATGGAGGATAGATTCTAACAACAGTTAAGAAGAAAAATTGTAGCCATTAATAGATTCTTTCTCTATAAAGGCTCAATCTAGCCAATATTATGTAAATTGAAGAAGACCTGGGTAGGATCACTGAAAGCATATCTTATGGCACTGTACAATAAAATAACCTGTCCTATATACACTAATGCTCTCTTTCCATTTAATTGTAAGAAACCAATTTCTAACACTCAGAAACTTCTGTTTTAACCTTTCTGTAACATATAAGTGTAGAATTAGTGAGCTGATAAGGCTTTGTCCAAGTAGTTTACTGAAGTGCACTGCAGTTTCACTCAAAACAATACTATAAAGGCGGCGGAAACATTTGAAGACTAATATATTGAGAAACGGCACTGTGAGGCAATTTCGGTGCTCTAATAACAGGTCACCTGATTTTCACTGTGTATCCATATTACATGGAGTATTACGCCCTTGTAATACTTGCACAGTTCTTACAAAAATGTGCCTATCCTGATTTCAGCTCCTGACACTCCAATGAAAGGCTCTTGCTGATTCTCCTTGAATCAAGCCACTTAGCTCTATAAACCTTCCATAATTCAGCTGCCGTTCCCTCAATTCTTATACCAGGAATTTGAAAGTGCAGATTTTGAACTGTATAAAATAATCCAAATTAAGTCTATTTTGTACTAGTCACAAAAACTCTCATGCACACATAGGCCATGATGAAATCACAGGGTAATTCTTTGATTATGCTGTTTATTTCCAGTGAAACCAAAGTATACTACTGCTGTTATCACAGAACATCTTCACATTTGATGCAAATATGAAAGAGTTATATACAAAGTAATTAAGTGGCACTATTTTAAAAGAAATAATCCAAGCCTCTAACATTATGTAAAACGTATCATATGCATAACTTGGGTAAGCTCCAACTGCACTGCAGCTGTGTTACTTTGAATATAAATGCCACATTAATGATCATTTTTCAAGACAAACTGAATATTACCATTAGACATTAGTTAAGAGCAGTATGCTTACTGCAGAAAACTAGTGCAACCTTCTTGTTTTTCAGTCTGTTATTCTCACTCTTATTATAACCCTAAACCATTTTGTAAGCTCATACATTCTCTTGCAAAACGTGTGTGTGTGTGTGTGTGAATTTCTACATGTTTTTGTGTATGTGTGTATGCCACACACACATGTGCACACACACAAAACCAATTCCATGTTGCCATTAAACAGAAGAAGTTTACAGTACAATGTGATGGGCTAAAATCTTTTTCAGGTATTCCTTTATTGTGTCCCTGAGGCACTCTGGACTGAAGGAGCAGAATCCTGATCCGGCAAGAAGGTGAACGCAGGTGAGGCTGCCTCTGGAAGCCCCGGAGCAAGTACATGGCGGCACACAGGACACGTTCCAGACTAGGCAAGAGAAAACACCACTGTTTAGTTACAATTCAGGTCAGGAATGCAAGAGGGTCCAAATGTAGAGTTTCAAATATATTTAGGAAAAGAACTGCAAATTGGGGAAAACAAAAAAGCTAAAAAGGCACAGATTCAAATCTTTATGTTGCCTCCTTTAAAATGGTCATGTCAGGCTCACAGTGGTTTCTATGGCATAAATAGTTTTCTTCATGGAAGTATTAAATATCGATTTTAATTACATACAAGAGAGCATGTGTTATAAATGTGATATACAGAACCCCAATATTATTAAGTATTTTAAGAAGGTTCTTGATACTAGATATTACATAGGATTTGTGTGTTTAAAATATACCAGAAATCTATATTATCATATGAAGCAGGCAACATGTCAAGTACATTTCAGTTAATTAAATTCAAGTATTTTCTGGTGAAATGGCAGTCTCTATGTGACACCTGATTTGCTCCCGCACATCTCTTAAAATATATATAATTCCATGGAGTAAGATTAGTTCACAACTGGTAAGCTCAGGAGGGATTTCTGTAATTTTCATGTTCAAGTCATTACCAAAGTGATAATCCAGTCAACTTGCCCAATATAAAAGACCTAACACGCTGCTAAAACAATTGTCTAAATTATAGTTTATTAAAATAAAACTCTTCAGAAGTGTTGCGATACCTGGAAGAGACTGTAAATCCTTTACATTGGGTAATAATCAATTTGAAACTATTTACTGATACTACTATGTAGTCTGAGTGTTCTTACAGCATTCACTTCACTTATTAGGGCATGTGGGAGTTTGTTACTGAATTTACAGAGAGAGATTATCTCCCATGACACTGTCCAACTTTAATGAACATTTAAGAGTTAGCATTTCAGAAACCTTTACTATGTAAGCTTGCTTCATAAAAGTATACACTACACTTTAAATGTGAAGGAAAAGATTTTCCCATTTTTCATTCAAACTTTTTTTAAAAACAGTAGATTGCTTTCTTCACAAGATGGCTTTACAGCTTTTCAGTCTATGTAATTCTATTTTGTGATGGTTTAACACAGTACCATACCAATACAGCTAATTGTAACTATGCACTTCAATATACATCATATGTTAAGTGCTACTGTTGATGTGCTTCCAACCAAGATTGAACTGAACTAAGCCACTGATCTTAAGCAGCAAAATCAATGTGACTAAATGCTTTGGAGAAGCCAGTGAAATAGGTTGCTGCCTTTATCATTTTTATGTGAGTTGTTTTGGAGGCACTTTCATTTGTACAAATCTTTACCAGTAACCCACATGTACAGTATTTGCTTGCAAAACTGGGGTTATATAGAAAATATAGTTGGAGGCTGCAGTATTCTCCCCAGTCATGGACCTGCTCCAGATTACTTGGGGTCTGACTCACCAAAGGGTTACACACTTGATCTGTGTCCCTTGTCATGGCCAGATCACCCTTTCTATCCTTGGAGTTCTCACCCCCCATTGGAGGGAGGTGACTGATAAACCCAGCAAGATTCCAGAGGGAACTTGGGGTCATTCCCAAAGCTTTGTTCCATGGTGTGACTGAGGCCTTAGTCACATCTGGAATGAGTGGGCAATCATGGCCTTGGATTGGAACATGCCTGGGTGGAATCTCTGTGCTTGTGGATTCCACAGGGCCTCCTGTTTTTTAGAGGAAATCAGTGAGATGGAATGATGCAAGAAACACCTAGAGTGCAGCTGGAGTGAATCTGATTGAGCACAAATAAGAATCTTTATTAAAGCATATCTTGTGTGGTAATAATAGCAGCAAAATGTGCTTATTTCTCCACTCTTATCATGTCTGCAGATAGCTAGCAAGTGGCCCTGTTGGTAAGAAGAGGTTGGGAGAACTCTTGCAGGGTTGCTGCAAGGACTGTTTTAAACACTTCGGTGATAAAGTCACTTGGATCCACTTGGAGCTGGACTCTGACTAAGCAGTAACCATGGAATTGACTGAGGCATGATCTTGCTCAGTTATCTGGGAAGAGTTTCAGCCATTTGGTCCCGAGGAAGTGGACAGGGACCTTGGGTTATTGAGTTCTGTCATCTATATGTTAGATCCATGTCCCTCCTAGTTAATCAAGGCCTCCTGGGAGGTGACATGTAGCCTGGGCCCCATAAATACTTTTTTGTGGAAGGGAGCAGTGCTGCATGCCTTGAAGGAGGCAATGGTCTATCCCCTCTTCAAGAAATTATCACTGGACCTTGCAATTCCCTTTTTGGGGAAGGTTGTTTAGAAGGTGGTAGGCTTGCAGCTTCAAAAGGCTCTAAAGAAAACAAATTATCTGGACCCATTACAGTCGGGTTTCAAGCCAGGATACAGTACCATTGATTGCGCTTATGGATGACCTCTGGTGGGCCCAGTATGGGGATGGCATATCCATCCTGTCCATTCTTGATCTCTCAGGTTTTGATACCATCAATCATGGTTTTTTCTGGGCCACTGAGTGGGTTGAGAATGAGAATCACTGTTTTTCAGTGGTTCTTCCTACAATTCCACTTCCAGTCAGTGTTGTTGCTGGGGAGAAGTCTAGCCCAAGATCTCAGCTTTGTGGGGTACCACAGGACTTGAATCTCTCCCACTCCTGTTTACATGAAACTACTGGGTGATGTCATCCACTGGCATGGGATTAAGTATCATCAGTACTCTGATGATATTCATTGTACATCTCTGTCCTGGGCATTCCAGTGATGCTATGAAGGTGCTTTCTCAGCACCTGAAGACTCTATACGTCTAGATAGGGATGAACCAGGTTCGGTTCAACCCTGACAAGACTGAGCGGCTGTGTGTTTTGCCCCCAGCTCCCCAACCTAGTGATTTGACATCTTAAACTCTGCCCGGAATTATACTCTGCCAGTCAGAGGTGGTGAGCAATCTGGGGGTTCTCCTGGACTCAACTGTGGTTAGGAAAGCCTTTGCACAAATACATCTTATGCACCAATTGTGCCCTTTCGTAGATCATGAAGCATTGCTCATAGTCACTCATGCCTTCATCACCTTTCAATTGGATTACTGCAAAATGCTGTATGTGGGGATGCCCTTGAAAGCATTTGGAAGCTGCAGATGGTCCAAAATGCAGCAGCTTGGACAGTAGTGATTACATCGCAGTACACCCATGTAACACCACTCCTTTATGAGCTGTGCGGGCTTCCAGTAGACTTCTGGATGCAATTCAAAGTGCTGGTTATCATCTGCATGTCACTGCATGACATGGGGCCAGGTTACTTATGGAACTGCCTATCCCTAGTGGATAGGTTGGGCATGCAACAAATTCCCTCAGTGAAGCTGTCACCTGTGGAAACTTGGAAGCATGCCTTCTGTGTCATGGTGCCTATCTTATCGAACAGCCTGTCCTAGAGGTATGGATGGCCCCAACCCAGTTGGCCTTCAAGAAAAAAGTGAAGACCTGGCTTTTGCCAAGGCACTGGGGCCAAGATGTTGATGGGGCCAGCATTGTATGCGTGATTGATGGATGCAAGTTTTATCAGGACCACAACATTTTTTGTTGTTGTTGCTTGTTTCAAATTTTTTTTTGGTTCTAATTATATCATGTTTTTATTCTTGTTGGCCACCCAGAGTTCCTTCTGGTAGATGGGTGGCCATAGGAGTTTGTTTGATAAATAAATAAATAAATAAATAAATAAATAAATAAATAAATAAATAAATATAGTTTTTTTTTTAAACTTCAAGTTTTAAAGCAGCATTCAACTATAACATAATGACATACCTTTTGTAACCAAAGTGTTATGCATGTCACATGAAAGAAGTGGTGACATGGAAGCTCTGTTACAATTTCTTCTTTGAGGTACTCACTACAGCAAATAGCACAACACTGCTCTTGACCTACAGCTTAGGAAAACAATGTGCATATTAGTATACAAATGTAGAACTAGATTGTTAAAAAAATTATGGTGGCATAGTTATTAATAAATGAAAAATAGTTTATTTTTAATAAATTAAAAACAGATTAAACCAAATTAAGTTACAAAAGATAGTAACATAATATCATACTATTAGATCATATAAAAATATTTGACCGGAACAGTGAGTACGTCATTTATCCTTACCATTGTGATCTTCTGTAATAATAATTTGTGGCAGACATTCTATGCTCTCTTTACTAGCTGGTGGATGAGCCTGCTCAACATCAATTGCAAGAGATTCTAGATGTGCCAGGGCAGTCTAGAAAAATACATGAAAAGAAACAAACATATATATGTATATGTATGTGTGTGTGTATGTTCATTGTGTAGGATTTCATAACCATAACTAGATATAAATTAATTGCTTCTATTTTTGCAGAAATGAAGGCTGTATTAATATAAATGACATTAACAAAGTTGTATAGTAAATATTAATTAAATTATGAGAAATTACAGTATAAACTTTGTTAATTAACTTGAGAGTATTTTATTAAACTGGCTAACTATCTGTCTATTCCAAATTCAATTGCTTTAGTAACAGTGTGACATTGTCATGAATTATGGCATTTTTTCCAATTACTTGTAGTTGTAACTTGAAATTGGACCATAAAAATAGTGGCTTCTATAATCTAACACTAAGGAGGTATATTAAATAATGTCATCCTTTTAAATGCCACACACAGAGACATCTCTCTTTAAGTTTTCCACAATTTTAACCAACAACCTTCTCTCCTAATGCATGGCTTTATTGCTCATCAAGTCAAATCTTTATTTCAGTCATTGATCAGTGTAATTATTGTTCAAGAGAAAAGCACAATCCACCATGAATACTTATGTGGATAGCATAGTTAAGCAGCCATTATTACGTAGTTCATAACTTTCCAGAAAATCCTATTTGAGTATTTATTGAGAGAATGGTGACCACCAAGCTGATAGCCAAGACAAACTTCTGCAGAATAATTGCTTATGAGATTAAAAAGCAGTTCCATATATTTGGGGTACAATATCTATCTTTCTTAGATTGCATGCCTAATTATCATGCTAGTGTCAGGCCTAGCCCAAGGAACTCCAAGAGACAATGCAAAATCAGTTCAGCTATGTTTATTAGCTACAACCTCTAGCAAGAATCTTCCCAGACTGAAACCCCAGGTCCCAAGTCAGCCAGCCACAACAGTGTGAATTCTTCAGGGAGGTCCCAGTCTCATCCTCTTGTAGTTCCCACACTCATGAGGCGAGCCAAGAAAATGCTTATCTCCCTGAGCCTGGCCTTCATAATTCCATCGCATCTAGTTAGAATTGTGGAATTTGTAGTTCAGTATATTTGGAGGACAGCAAATTGGAGAAGGCTTATTTTTCATCTTGTTTCTACTAGATATAATTTCAGTTAAGTATTCATTTATCAGACCTCACGTTTATACTGTATGAACAGATTGCCAAGCTTGGTGAACAGATGCCAAGTTTCATGTTTAACAGTGGATCAGAGAGCAAAGGGAATGGTTAGTAAATTTATTCTATGTCTCTGAGAAGATACTAGGATGATATTCTATCCATTACTTACAAAGCACTTTACAGTTAAGAATATATATATTGTAAGAGTAAACATCTATGCACTGTTTAATACATAAATATTTATTCTATTACATTATATTTTATCAAATTCTTCACATATATATCACTTGTAATCCATGCAGTAATTATTCAAGACAGACAATAGTATTTTTCTATTGTAAAAGTGAGGTGGAAATAAACATTTGTGGTTTACACTTCCCAATTTAAGGCCTAGCTTTCAATACAGAACTTCATCACTCATACCATCGCACTAGAACACAAATATTAAACTGAAATGCTCAGTTCTGTACCAAGCCAAATTCAAAGGTTTTGTTTTTAGAAGGATTATAACCAATTTTGGCAATAGAACTATCTGTGCTTCCATAAGCTCCATTTATTCATTTATGTCTTTCGCAAAGTTGACATTTTACACCACTTGTGTCAATGGCATAAATATGTCTATTACGTAATTACCTTCATAATGTAATTGAGATAAATTTGAAATTAATCGATTTTTGGATTTAACAGACATCCTGTTCTACTGTATTCCATTGAAATTGTTCAAACATCTGACAGAATCTCACTCTGCTGAATCATTAACACTAAAATACATAATTATTGTAATTATCTATGCTTTTAATAAAGCATTATTTGCCAATTTAATGAAAGTGCTTTTATGGGGACTTTTTCAAAGTTCAGATAACTTAGTAATCAAGTAAGAAAGTTACCATTTGAATTCATTTAGTTGAGGGGAAATGAAACACTTTACATCCCTCAATTCCATATTAGTTGGTTATTGCTGCACAGAAAATCTCAACTGTTAGCCTCCACTATTTTCAAAAGAGAGGCGTGAAAATATAGTGAGTTGCTTTGACATTCAGAACTCCAATTTTCTACCACAGATTTGCAGGGATATTTTGTTGCCACTCTTCTGACCTGCAGCTAATAAACATGATTGCTTACAATGAAAACAACACACTGAAAACCATCATAGTATAGTACATAAGGTGTTGGACTAGGACAGCAGCATCTCTAAAAAAAAAGGTCATCAAAATAACATCTATCGTGATGTACATATCATTTGCCCCCTTGCCCTCCCTTGAGGACACTCATGAACTAGGGAGGAGAGGCCACTCTCAGCCATGGAAGCTCTCTGGTGACTTTGCCAGTCACTATGGAAAAAAGGAGGGGCATGCACACAGCAAATGAACAAATACATAAATAAAAAGCAAGAGCTAGTATCTCCAAGTAGCTAGCTGTGCACTGAAACCCACAAACAACAAATCCAATAGAGTAAGTTTGAATACTGATCAGAGTGAGAAAGTTTACACTTTGAAAATATCATCTAAGCAATTTAGAATTATATTATCTTAAACTTGAAGAGAAAAACAAGAATGCCCAAAAAGTATAATACATTAAACTAGATTATACTGTAACATTTACATTCAATATGGTTCTGTAGTTAGTATATCACAAACTGACTGGGAAACTCAAACCCACAACCCAACCATCTAGATGGTAACACTGTTATTTCATTGCTAAGATTTCTAACCAAACAAATCTTTTAGACTTTGATATTATAGCTTTCGGTTGTTACACAGTAAGAATTTGAACAGTGCCATGTATATTGCTTTTATATAGTAGGGCCAATGTTTCTGTTTTCAATTAGATATGCCTTGTTTTTCAATTGCCTGATTCTTCTGTCTTCTGCACAAAATGAAAAGAAACTGATGAATATTTAAATGCCCTTGTGCACACAGCACAGATGTTGATGCAATCATGGGGAAGTGAATACATGAAAAAGAATTGAAAAAATAGTTTCAGTTCGATTACGTATATAAATATGACTCATACTGAAAGTTCAAAAGCAGAAGTTATGGGTTATTTGGACAACACTCTTACTTACATTACTTTCAAGGGGTTAAAGGCAGCCTAAATTATTCTTGCTTAACTGCCAGTGAAATAAATGTAAGGTGTTAGTCAAATATATTAGTTACTGGGAGGAAATGGAACACAAAATGCATTGGCTTTATTGTTCTGTTACATTAATAGCTGTAACAACAATGTATTATTCAAAAGCTCAACATTTCTTACCTGATTACGTAAAATATAGAAAAGAATATTCTGAATTTTGCCCAGTTTTCTGATTTTGCCTCTGAAGATACACTCCTAAGAATTTACTGTATTAAGTTCAGAATTAATTCCAAATTAATATGCCTTTCTTCCAGTTGTTATAAAGTCACTTCTAACAATGCAAGCTATAGAAGCTGCTGTTATGCCAGAATGCACACAAAACTGACCTACAGACCAGTATTTCCTAAAGTGTGATCTATGATCCAGTACCAGTTCTTGTGAAAAAAATGCCACTTCTTTGGAAATATACAAATAATCATTCTCTTTCTCCTCTGACCAGAGTGTAAGAGTTGTGAACTTGCCAACACTCTGGTCAGAGGGGAAAGAGGAGACTATTGTTTTGAAATTTCCAACCACAGCATTGGTAATCTGGCCACTTAAGCCTTAATGAATTAACTTTATGGATATACAAAAGCCTGACTGCTAATTTGTACATGAAAGTAAAAAAACCCAAACCACAGATACAAGAAATTATGGATAATGAGAACCACCCATACATCTTTTGAGGTTAACTACTTAGGAAGTTTCCTTAAAAAAAAAAAAAAAATTAAGTACCTTCCCATTTTCATCTTTCACTGAGAACTCCCAAAGGATTACTTTCTACTTAAAAAAATAGTGCACTTTCTAATGTATTCTTCTAATAAAAACTTTGTGCCGGTTACATATGAACATTCCAACCAATAGAGAAGACAAGTTATCCACCTCCTATTGGCAAAAAGTTAATAGTTCCTACAGTGAATGTTACTACATTCTGAGTCTATGGAAGAAAACAAATTAGTTGGGTTCACCGTCTTTATCCAACAATTCAGTGAAATATAGAACTGAAAATATGGTGGAAAATACTGAGAAAACACTAATAAAGGATGTTGTTGTTGTTGTTTTGCATTAAAAGTACATGACTGCTGTAGCAAACCTTGTCAAGTTTCATGTGTTGCTAGATATGATTTCAAGGGCTTTATTCAAGATCTCTGTTTAAGATAACAGCTGAGGACATTTTTATGTGATCAATGATTTTAATATTCAAAGCAATATTGACTGAAAAAATGTGTTGGACCAAGCAGTGATGGGACATGAGCAGTGGGAGGGTGCCAAACTGGGCTTATTTTGCAGATTCAAGCAGTAGTGCTAGACTGAGTATTTACAGAGGACCACCTGTAAAAACTGTGCCCTCCCTTCTGAATTCCATCTTAAGTTTATACATGCTATAATTTGTACTTCAAATTGCTGAATTATTATTATTACTTGAGAAAAGAAAAAGAAATGAATATGAATATCTCTTATTATACATGGCTTGATGACTATCAAAAGAAAGACATCTTGAAACATGCCTTTGAAATTAAAGATGAAATTTTATTCTTCTTGGAGTGACATTTTCTATCAACAAACAATGCTAATTTAAACTTAAAGACATGTTTCATGAGTTTGATTTGTTAACAATGGTGATTTACTTATTTTTAAATAAGCTTTTAAGTAAGTTAAATTTGAATTTACAAGGCACTAATATCTGAAAAAAGCCAAAGCAATAATTAAAAACTTTTATGGACATAGCAAGTTAACTACAGAAATGTTTTACATCTTTTTGTTCTTTAACAGAATTACAAGAAAAATATAGTGAAACTAATATTATCTCATATGTGTTTTTTGCAGCAATCAAAGAAGAACATCTTTTTCAGCTAACATCTAGTTCAAATGAGTGTTTTCCTCTGGTAAGAGTAAAATATTAAGAACTCATTTATACTTGGTAAATATAAAAAAAACTTTTGTTGAGTAAGTCGCGTCTTATTCATTAAAAAGATCATTAAAGATCTTTAAAAAGATATGGGTAGTCCTTACTGAATGACCACTTGTTCAGCAACTGTTTGAAGTTATAATGGCACTGAACAAGTGGGACTTACGATGGGTCCTCGTAGTTGGGCTGTTGCAGCGTTCCTGCAGTCACGATAGCAATTTGGGCGCTTGGCAACTGACTCACAGTTATCATTTGCAGTGTCCTGCAGTCACGTGATTGGCATTTACAACCTTCACTGCCAGCTTCTAACAAGCAAAGTCAATGGGGAAGCTGGCAGAAGGTTGCAAATGGCAAACATGGGGTCGCGGGATGCTGTGACTGTGCAGGATTTGCCTAATGATAGCAAGTGGGACTGCTGCAAATGTCATTGTAAGTCAGCACAATCATGTTGTCATGCTTTATGACCGCGTCACTTAGCAACAAAGTTGCCAGTCCCAATTACCATCGCTAAGCAAGGCCCACTTGTACTTAATATAAGACCCTCAGCCTTTAAACAAGAAATACAGTAGTGCCTCTGCTGAAAGTAAAGATAACCCCCTGCCATGATGTGAAAAGGGTCATATAATAACTTTCTAATTGTGCCCACAGTGTTGTTGTTTTTTTTTAATTTGGTCACTTGCATTCTACTGAAAAACTGAAGTCAAAATAAACGTGTAATGGTAAAACTAAAAATCAGCTAAGTTAAAGTGCCCATCAAAATACAATAGCCATAATTTAGATAAAGAAAATATTTCCATTAAAAAATACCCTTAGTATCTTAACATTCTATTTAAAGAAAGTTATCATCCGAGGAATATAACATAAGGCTAAACATCTACTTAGTGGCATTCCTATGCTAATAGTGGCACCTTCCTAGATAATACATGTGTGTATAGCAGTAGTACTAAAAGTAGTAAAGCATACAAAAATTCACTTATGAAATGATATGAAATAATCTCCCTGAATTTTCTTCTTGTTCCAAGCCACTGAAAGCCTCTCTGTAGAATTCCACAGCCTTAAAATGTACAGAGGTTTCCTATTTTTATGCTAAAATGGATTAAGATAAAATAAGATGGGAAATCATTGTAGATAACAATTATTACAGGTGGTAAACAAAGCATCAGGGCTTCACTCATAATGCATTGATACTGATGTAGCTAATTTATAATTAAGGGAGAAAGCCAGAATGATTTTTTTCCTTCCAAACCTCTACATTCTTTCTACTTGCAGAAAAATGAATGAAATCAAACTGCCAAGAGCACTCTAGTCAGTTCCCTTCTCCGTCTGTAAAATTCAGGTATACTTATCCTAGATGCTATTATTATTACGATGTGCAGATTTCATGGGTAAAGCCTTCAGCATGAACACACAGTTACTATTTTTAAAGCAATCTTATTAAAACATAGTTCTCATGGAAAGCATATATTTTCAGCTGAAGTTCTAAACCTTTCCTTAGCTATAGAAATTGGTTATCTCTGGTGGACAGTCTCAAGTAAAACCAAATAATATCTGGAATTTTGTTGTTGAGGGTAGAATACATCTAACACAATTTCTAACATATATACACACAAAATTATGGCTAAGATGAAACTCAGATAACTTAAATAACTGCAAGAATCCACGCCAGTATTATGTACTAATTGTTTTATGCTGTTAACATTTCACACTATGTTATTTTAAAGAAATTAGAATATTTGGGATTCCAAAACCTCCATGCAAACGTTTCCTGCAATACAATGTACTTCAAAAGATCACCAATTCCCACTCACACATACCTGACTTACTCAACCATAAAAATAAATAAAAATAAAATACTGCCAACCTCCCAATTTAAGTACATTATCTACATAAGTGGAATGTAGGCAATCAGAAATTGCAAGTACCTGTAGACGCTGATAAGTCATTTCCATGAACATGCTTGTTACCTGAATTTGAAAAGATTCAGGTTAGTGGAGGAGTACAACTTTCTTTAAAAAATTGTACCCCATACCTAAATAACTACAGATTTTAATTAATAAAAATTGTAAAATATTTTTGTTTCAGGATTAGCACAACTGAAGGAAGCCTTTTTTTCCCCAAACTAAATGAAAATTTACATTTAAATAGACAATGGTTTTGTATCTGCTGGTAAATCATTTTAGGTATAAAATGGCATGTTTGCTTCAAACGATAACCTCCAAATATCAGATTTAGCTAGAGGTATTTTTACTGTCACTGTCAGAGCACAGATATATTAAAACTATCAAAACTAATAATGTTCATTTACAACGTTCTTCAACATTTTCTGATCAATGAAATCCAGAGGGAATATTCAAAGCAAGTCCAATATGACTTAATGCAGAGATAATGTCAAAATATAGAAGATGCAACTGAATCTTTTCTTCATCTACCCTTTCATGTATTTCTTCTTCCTAATATTTCCTACCATTTGTCATAGTTTACAGAATTATTTGAAACTTCAAAAATCACAGATCCAATTCAAGATACTAAGTACACTTTACTGATCAGGACACGATGCCAAAAAGATTATCTTAGTGTTTTTTCTTAACAAATAACAATCTGTATGTATTTCAGTTAATGTCAATTATATATAGCAGCTTACACCTTACTCTCACCCAACCAGAGGAAAAAGGAACAGCATTACTGTAAAATGAATTGATTCACTTATCACAAACAGCTAATGAAATGTTGAAAGCTAGTTATGAAAGCTTATGCTATATGATAATTTTACAATAAAAATAACAAACAAGCATAACTATTCTTTTATCTATTTTTCATAAAATAATTTTATAGCAGCACATATATCAACTGTTTTATGATGGTATATACAAGTTTATTTAGCTATGATGTATCTTTATTTTTTAAGCTATAACAATAAATACTTTCCTGAAAACCTCTTAGTATGTATTCAAGTGCTTAAATGCAGTATCTTGAAAAGTGATTGTAATATATGTTTTAAATGAGAAAATATTTAACTAGTGGTTTTGCATTACATTGGCGTTGTATTTTTCTACTGAAATGGAGCTACATATTTCAAGCATATACAATATTTTCAAAGAATGTACATTTTGTTAATGTATAGGCTCATGCATTTCATTATTCAAAAGCTGTATTGCTTTTCACAAAGCTTCAGGAAGCTCAAAACCTTCTAAAAAATTGTTACCATTAGCAATTGTTCTCTCTGTATAAAAGAACTGTAGTCTGATAAGAAACAGAGGTCCATTTTAATGTGAGAAACAGGAGTCTTTGGCAACAGACTAAATGGAATGGCTTGTTTTAAATTTAACTGAAACGGATAATCCATTTACTAACATGATGGCCTACTTTAAAACAACTGAAATACTGTGCTGGGATAACACTCGGATGGTCCTTAAATATTTTTTACTGTCTAGCTGGGAATATTAAGCATTTATTCTGCATTATACACTGGCACATAAATTAAAATGTATAATTTATTCAACTGTACTTGGAAAAAATGGATAGCATTCATGAAACTATAAAATCTATTAAAATAGCAAAATCATTTATATGTATTTACTTAAGGGTTTAGAACACTACGTTTTCTGTATGCTTCAAGTTACATTTTTTTATTTAGAAGTGAAAAAGTTGTCACTGTTTTCAAATCACTGTATTTAAAAAAGCCCAGATAAGTGAATTTGCATGATTTTGAACGAACTGCCAAGTCCCATGCCAGAACATGACAAGCGTCAGAGCTTATCAATATTGCCAGCAGATTGCTGCTGCTATGAACGTGTTTGCAATGGTAATGAGGAAGTGTGTTGACAATAAAACTGACCAGAAATGGCATCTGTTTGTTTGAAGTTGTAACTACTCTGGCTTTGTAAGCTCTTAGAATGAACACTGGAGACATGGGTGGTAGAGTTAAAATAACAGCAATAGGTGTTCCCAGTATACGGGTTTGGCTCTCAGTTTAGTTTTGCTATGTTATTTTGGTAGGGCACAGTCAGGAGCATTCCTGCCAGCTCTTAATGTCACTAATGGCACACTAGTAATGCCATCAATGCAGGAGCTTCCCTCAGGAGCACCACAGGACTTCAAGATGATAAATAGATTGCTTTATTTTTTATATATTTAGATGAGTAAAAAAATCTTCAAAATTCAATTTAAACTGTCTTTAAGCAATACAAAACAAACATAATGCCAATGCTCCCAATAATTCAGTTGAAATGCTTTCATTTATATTCTGCCCATTTTTTCAACAATTTATAAAAATGTCCATATTTGGAATCTATGTATTTAAGCACAGATATGATTTTCAGAAGACACAGGTGTGACAACAGTCTATTTACCTGTATGTCCAGATTCTGAAACTGCAATTGGGAAAAGCATTAAAATGTCAACATAAGTTGCCTTAAAATAAAAATATTTATTGTGAAAAATACAGCTAGCATGGAGAAAGGTTACAAGTTAATTAGTTCTTATACCATTCAAGATCTTGTGATAGGATAGTATATGCATTATTCTATTTTACAATGGAAAGAATAAGGCACTACCATGTTTACAATTGTTAAAATAAGTGAAGCTTTTTTAGCCTAAATAAAACAGATTTGAACTTAGAGTTTTCAGAATTGCTCAGTGAACTGTTTGTCCACTGAATCAGTAAAACAAAACAAAGAACTACTGGAAATATTACAAAATAACCTTTTATTTGCTAAGTATTCAATGACAAATTTTGATCTATAATCTAAATTACTGGTGATCAATGTTATTCTAAAAACAATCTTCAGAAACCACATTACTTAGTAACTTTATTGTCTTTAAGCTGATCTCTCCAAATAATATTGAAATACAAAATTAAATAAAGAAATAAGAAACGGTTGTATTGTTATGAGAATAATAATTGTCATATGCTGATGCTAAGCACTCTGTTCACGCTTTGGTCAGAAGTGGATCAAAGGACGAGCCACACTGCTATCAACTTCCACAAGTCCAATAACCTTGTCTGTCCCACTCAAACTGCTGATACTTAGTTTCACACACTGCTGAATGCCTCCAAGATGCAGTGTAACAAGGGAAATCCTTTCCACATCAATCTCAACATAGGGTGACAGGATCTTATCCTTGTTCAGATTTCAAAGAAAGGTGGTAGTTTGTTTTGAACTGTAGCATGTAATCTGTGAAATGAGTATTTTCAAATATGAAGGGGAATGGATAAAGAAACACTCTTTTTAAAAGTGATCCTCAATACATAAAATAATGTGCCTGCACAATGTTACAGCTAACACAGCACTTGAGTCAAGGCTTATCTCAGCCTGGACTGCCCCACAAGTTGCTGCTAAACTAGTACTGTGCTATTCTTCTGGAAGTTTACTAGAGACATTTTATGAAGCTCAAGATCAATTCCTAACTTTCATGGTATTGTGTGAATTGTTTGTGGCAGGCCACTCAGCAGAATTTCCTACAGATTGGACCAAGGTTGCCTTTGTTCTTAGTTTGCTGAAAGAAGAGGCGGCCAGATAATTACCAGAATTTAATGCAAAGATTTAGAGTTGCTTTTGAATACTCAGCCAAAAGAGCAACAGCAAAACAGGAGCTTCACAAGCTGAAGCACGAAATAACAGAGTTTGGAGCACATATGCCAGAGATGTATGCCATCCACTTGTATGCCAGAGGAATGATCTTGCTCTGACTGATCAGTTTTGGGAAGGACTTCAGTTTCTGATGAACTAAGGATGAAGGCACACCACAACGCACACCACAAAATTTGGAAGAACTATTTCACCACTGCGTGTTAATCAATAGGCGACTGGAGGAGCTGAAGCACAAAGGAAGCGTAAGTGGTAGTTTTATAGCCTGTCTCTCTTCCCCACTCTCCACTCTCCAGCCCCTTCAGATTCCAGCACTGTGTACAACATGCAAATAGCACAGAACCCACGCACATAGGTTTCTGTTTGCAGCAGGAAACCAGAGACCCCGATTTATGCTTTTACGGGCTTGCCCTGCTGAAGTTCATTCCTGTGTTGGAACTGCAGATCACCTCACAAGTAAATACCCAAATTGCTCCAGAACCTTGTCTTTGGGAAACTTTGTAGGCTCTCCTCCCAAGAGTTCTGCAGGAGGGCTCCTGGTCAATTAAGATCAGCTCAAACAGCTAATAACAGGCAAGTGCATTTTAATATCCCTGTTACTTTTCACACACCCTTAGGCATAGAATACAGCTCCCTTTTAGATTCTGGCACAACTGCTAATTTCATAGATGAGACTACAGTGCGTCAGCTTAAATTACCCATCCAGTTATTAGAGAATCTTATGCTAATTGAAACAATTGATAGGCAATCACTTTGAGCTGGTCCTCTTTTACCAAGTACAACTCCTCTGCAACTGAAAATAAATGATCATGCAGAATTCATGCCACTATATTCATAGCTTCCTTACATGTTTCCACATATTGGGCACAGACTGGCTGTAAATTCGTAATCCAGATGTCCACTGGGAGCAAAGGAAGACATCTCAAAAATGTCAGTCCCACCATTTGTAAACATCCCACTCTTCCCTCTCTCTCTCCTGCAATGCTACCAGAATCTCCTTCCCTGACAAAGAAGTATACTGATTTTGCTGATGCTCCGGGGAAAGAGGAAACAGTTAATTTGCCTCCTCATTAACTTGTACCATCAACCTGAAGCCCTCAGCCCACATCACAGCCAAAAGGCAATATCCCATATCTATTCAGGAGTTAGCTGTTTAGATGAATTTCTGGATGACAATTTGAAGAAAATTTTCATTTGTCCTTCTACATCTCTAGCATCTGCACCTCCATTTTTTGCACCAAGGAAAAATAATTCCTTGACAGTTGTACATGATTATGTTTGGGATGTTTTATATTTTGATGTGTTGTCTGGGGTGCCATCTTGTAATAATTCTGCAATTTTTCTGGTCCATTTTATTGTATTTTGTTTTTGTATTTTATTTGATCAGCTGCCCACAGTCGATTGGAGTCTGGCAACATCAAAATCGAATCAACAAACAAGTAAATAAAATTACAGGCTTCTTAAATCTGTAACCATTACTGATCAAAACCCACTGCCTCTTATTTCAGATTTGGTGGACTGTCTTCAGTCACCTAATTGGGTTTATGAGCGCTTACAATTTGATCAGAACGAATCTGGACTGTGAATTTTAACAACTTTTGACATTAAGTGCAGCAAATTTGAATACATAGTATGAATTGGTTCATTGTCCAGCAGTCTTCTTCAGGTTCATGAACAAAGCATTTTCCAATATTTTGCACCAATAAGTGGTGGCGCACCTGGATAACATCCTGATTTATTTATTTATTTTTCCAGAAGACCCATCTTTGCATGAGACTCATTTCAGAAATGTTTTAGAGCAACTCTTCAAACACAACCTTTTTGTTAAGTTGGAAAAATCTGTGTTTCCCCAACAGGACTATTTGGATTACTTGCCCTGTTAATTTTATTCCAGATGTCTTCTTCCAATTGAATGGAGTGATTATATTTTCAATAAAGAGCTGCTGGCTGCAGAAGTGGTTTTTAGCAAAGGAGACATTCTTGGAGGGTGCAATCCACCCAGTACAGGTACACCCAGATCACAAGAATTTGGAGCACATTTACAAATTCACAAAGTTGAGACCCTCACTCCACATCAAATGATGTGAGCACAATTTTTTTTCTTCAATTTTTGGAACACCTATGTTCTTGGCTCATAGAACAAGCTATCAGGTGCATCATTATTGTTATTATTATTATATTTTTAACCTGCCTTTTATTTTTCTTTTCTCTCTCTCAAGGCAGCGAACATACTTAATACTCCTGCCTCCTACTTCCCCACAACAACCCTGTGAGGTGGGTTGGGATGAGAGAGAGATATTAGCCCAAAGTCACCCAGCTGGCTTTTATGCATAAAGGGAGGCCTAGAATACAGAGTCTCCTGGTTTCTAGGCCAGCACCTTAATCACTACACCACACTGGCATTCTGATGCAAGCCTGAATATTCCTGCCCATCACTTCCTACCATGATCATGAAGCCATGCTCTCCCCGCCACAAAAGGCATCTCTGAAATCAGGTGGAGGAAGGCAGTAGAATATTGGATAGAATTAGACTGCAATAACAGTCTGCTGTTAACTATGGGTTATAGCATTCACCCACAGCAACTGGAATGGCTTGTCTAGCCAACTGGCCATGGATTCTAATCTTAGTTATATTTGATCCCATTTTATAAATTCCTGGAGCCTGTAGATACATGTGTCAGTAGCTGTCCTCCTAATAGGGGTTATTCCTAGCAGGGGTACTGCTATATGTGCCATCTAGCAGGCTACGCAAGAAGGCTAAAAAGAGTATGGCAACATTATCATGACATTGACCGGTACCCTTTGTACATGGTAAGTATTTCAGCAGTACGCAGCATGGTGACCGGTATGTGGTAACTGAATTTTAAGGATGAAATGCAAATACCATCACTACTACAACATTACCTTTTTTATGGTAATTGTGGTACAGACTTTATATAAAAAAGATACATTACCCCAGTATTAGTTACACTACATTACATACATTAAACAAATCTAAAACCGTAGTGGAAGTTAACGATAAACAGACTTAACCAATGTTTTTTCTCACCTTATCTAATCTTAAAACAATAACTTAAAATTATTGCATTACCTCCATGGCCTGTGCCAATCGTTCTTCCAAGGCCATATAAGTAAGGAACTGGGGATCCACATATGAAATTGCTTGAGCAACACCAAGACCATCCCCAAATTCATCAAGCAGCCTATAGGAAAATATAACATTATTTTTTACCTTTAAGTGTGGACCGAAACATGTACAGTGGTGCTTAAAAGTTTGTGAAGCCTTTTGAATTTTCAATATTTCTGCATAAATATGATCTAAAAAGTGATCTTTCTCCACACAAGTCTTAAAACTAGATAAAGAGAACCCTATTAAACAGATGAGTCAGAAACATTTATTTATTGAGGAAAATGATCCAAAGCCACATTTCTGTGTGTGGCAAAAGTATGTGAACCTCTAGGATTATCAGTTCATTTGAAGGGAAAATTAGAGTCAGGTGTTTCAATCAATAGGATGATAATCAGATATGAGTGTGGGAGGTCCTGCCTTATATAAAGAACAGAAATATTCACAGTATTTTGTTTCATTCTTAATATTTTGTTTGATATAAAGACAAAAAGACTTGCTTCTGGGTTTGCCTGCACATCATGAACTACACAGTTGAATTCTCAGTTATCCTAAATAGCCAACATTTGTGTTTTATATATCAACAAATGCCAACTTTTGCTAGAGAAAGGGAGATTAAAAGTTTTCATTATTAATTTATACAATGTGAAAAAAATAAAATTTGTGCTATTTCATACTCAGATATAAAAATAAATGGAACATAAACAATAACAGATTAGCTGTTTCTTGAGGCTACTTCTAGAATTACAGGACACTGGTGATCTGTGTGACAAACTGAACACAGCCTTGCCAGAAAACCCCATTTACCCCATGTGAGATAAGAGATGACATATGAGATCAGTTCTTGAGATTGGAATGACATACGGACATATCAAAATAATATTTTTTTTATTTTGCAATTCTGTTTTAAATAAAATATGAAACATATGTGCTCCCAAATCATCATTTACCTAGGATAAAGCACTGAAGATAGCAAAAGAGTCTACCCACCTCCATTCCACATCTAGGTCTTCACTCATACTGGAATCATCTTCTAGGTTGTTGTTCCCATCCAACATAAAAAACCCAGGATGTACAAAATGGCTAGCTTGATCATTTTCTTCATCACTGCTACTTTCAATTTCTTCATGATATTGCAACCAAGGAATCTCTCCATCCTCTAGAGAGGTCTGTTCCCTTTATATAAAAATGAGAAAAGCTATACAAAATGAAATTAAAACTACATGTAAGCAAATAGTAAAGTATCCTTTATCTATACTGAGTGCTAATAGTCAAATATCTGCAACCCATTTTCAACAGACAGCATAACTTTAAATAATAATAAACAGCACAATTCAACGGCACAGCTAAAATGCAATGCTTTTATGGAATTATTTTTATATGTGACATTTATATATTTTTACCTTAAGATACAACATCAGCATCAACTGCCTTAGTGATCTGTGCTAAAATTCTAACAGAACTGTACAAGTGTGCCATCCTATTATTTTTATCATTCAAACCCATTCATAACATTCACCTTGGGAAATTTATTTCTGGGTTCCCAAGTGCTGTAGCACAGCAATAACCCCAAATGTTTATTATGGTTTTTTTTTATAACCAAATATTGTTTTCACTATGCTATAAAGAGAATGCAAGACAATAATTTTATTCCAGTGGGAATAAAGAAAGAAATACATTTTATTTCTACGGCTGCCTATCTTAGATACGTAATTCCTAACAGCCAGTTCACAAAAACTGACCAACCGACCAAAAACCCCTCTAATAAAAGAAAGATATAAAAATAGGCAAAATATTTATATGATCTGAAGAGAGACCAGTGTAAACAAAGATGCTGCCTCTGTGGCAAAGGAGTTCCTGAAACCCTAACCCATGTACTTTTACACTGCTCCCATTACAAAGATGCCCAGTTGCAGCTAATACCACCCCATCTAGACAGATTTCCAGGCTGCCTGGATTCATTTCATTTACAGTTGCTACTGTCCAATCAATGTCATTTTATTTATTTCACTTAACATGGTTAAGTTTTGTATTAAAATATATCACACTAATTTTATATTTATTGGATGTTATTGTGATTGTTACTTGCTGCCTCACACTTAATGTTTTCTATTTGTTTTTGAGCTGATCTATGACTGTAATGAAGTATCTATCTATTTATCTAGTTAAACATAGTCTAATACGAAAAAGAAACCAAGTCACCATGTAACAAACACACAGTACAAACAGATATATATTGGACTCCTCTAACATCCAGGACCTAATGCCCGTAAAACCAAGGACTGAGTATGACACAATAACCTGAACCTTTATATACAGTATCAGGAAGGCTCAAACAAAGAATGAGCTGAAGCCTGAAAGAAATTTTAAAAACAGAGCAAAACCAAAGGAAAGGTTCTTTATTAGTATCCAGAATAAAAAGGAATACGTAGGTCTGCTGCTTGGGAAAGATATGAAACATTAATTTGTGATCAAAAGAAGGCTGAACTTCTCATTTTCTATTTTGCAAGGGAAAATGAGGACACTTTTTGCTAGCTACAGTAGTGCTTAAAAGTTTGTGAACCCTTTTGAATTTTTAATATTTCTGCATAAATATGATCTAAAATGTGATCTGTTTTTCACACAAGTCCTAAAACTAGATAAAGAGAACCCAATTAAACAAATGAGTCAAAAATATTGTACTTGTTTGTTCATTTATTAGGAAAAATGATCCAAAGCTAAATATTTGTGTGGCAAATGAATTTAGGTCTTCAGAATTAGATGAATCCTAAAGGTGCTTAGGAGCAGCTGTATTATTCTTTGTATTGCATTATCCTTTTAGAGAACAGAGGAGGAATCAGAACACTGGAGATGAGTAAGTTTTAGCCCTATCCTTGGGTTAAGGTAGGTTTAAGAAACTATAAACTTAGTGTTAATCAAGGCAAAATTCTAGAACAGAATACCTTCAAAATAATAACTCTTACCTAAGTTATCTGCAAGAATCACAATTTGTTATACTGAGTCATGTTACATGAAAGAGTATCATTAAAATGCAAGTGAAACAATTTCCTTTTAAACTACTTTACTGTGTAGGTGGGCAAAATTAACTTAACTGTATTTTTGTTCATTTTTCAAAAAAAGTTCAGTATTTTAGAATTAATTACTTAATAGCTCACTACTTATTTTCAACTGGCCATTTTTACTGCTTGAACAGTATAACAATGTATATAAGTAAGATCATATAAATGTAATTTTGTATTTTAATGATATTCTTTCATGTAACATTACTAACAAATTGTGATTCTTGCAGATGACTTAGACAAGAGGTATGTATTTTGAAGGCATGGCACTGACAGTTTTTAAATAACTTATGCACTTTAAACTATTTCCTTTCTATTTTCACATACACAAAACTTGTAAATCATCTGATATTGTTAATGTGGTATAATGTCAGCTGCCATTCAGACAAGTAAGGAAAAAAGTCCAACTGGAGTTAACTGAATTAAATTAAAATGTAGTTTAATTTAGAAGTTTACTGTTTTCATCAAGAATAGAATGTGCACAAATAGATAACATTCTTAATAATATGTCGAGAATCCAAGCAACAAGTTACAGAAGCCTGCACACTCCTCCCTAGAAGCCCATTACCTCCAACTGCCCTGCTAAAATGATCCTAGAATTTTATAACTGCTTAGAAATATTTATTATTGCATTTTTTATTTTCATTTGTTTATATTAATTGTAAACTATTTGAGAGACTCCTGAAAGATGCAATAAATACATTTATCAAACAATAATGCTAACTGTTCTTAAGTATCTGGTCAAAGTTGAATTTGACCTGAAAATAAAATTTTAATAAAATATTTAATATAAATGTTTTGCTATTTGCTACTGCAGATATTGAAACATTCAGCAGAATGGGAGGGGAAACTAAGAAGCTTTAAGCAATTTGCAGATTTCATTTTGATAAATCTGTAGATCTTTCCCTATTTTTGTATCTGAACATGTAATACAACATCTGATGAAATTACATAATCTGTAATATTGTTCTAAATATGGCTTGACCTTTGCACCATGGCCAAATATTTTTTCAGCAAGATAGTAACATTAAAAGTAAGATCAGTATTTATAATTTTTCAACTCCTTCTAGAATTTAGCATTTTGGTCTTTTGGACTAAAACTTTTTATTTCTCTGGTAGGAAGCATACAGTCAAAACTAAATAGGCAAAGACTAGCTGATTGCAATGCAATTTCCCCTAAAAAGTTAATATAATATACATGCTTATTATCTGTGCTCCCATGAAGAAATCTCCATATTTACACTCCTATTTCCATCATCATTAAGATTTCTTTCCCTTTAAGAACAAACAAATTTAAATCATTAAGTCATTGACTTTAGTGACACCATGTTAAATTAGGAGTAAACTGACTCCTACATATCATTAAATCTACCACCGTTAGTTACCAGCAGTCTAACTGCCCTTATTGCAAACAGCCCTTACTGTCCTAATCTCATCAGCTCACCTGCAACTAGATAACAAATATAGGAATATGCTAGTCAAAAAGCCCAATCATAGTCTATTTATAGTAGACTCTGAGACAGTCGCTAAGTGAGATCTACCTGTAGTAAGACTGTGATATTCCAGAATGCATGTGGAATAATTTGAATTCCCTTTGTTTTTCCCAAAAAAGAGAGTGTGGGTTTCTCCTTTTTTATTTTCTAAAGTGCTTAAATGCTTTAAAAATACTGAGCTGCTTGCTATTATTTTGGCATTTATGACAACAATCCAAATAGCAAAACAAAACATAAAATACTACAGTATCAGAGAGCAGGAGCACACAGATAGTAGTATATATACTATAGAACTTCTACTTGTTAATTACTGAGGCACAAAACAAGAGCATAATATATTGTAAAAAACTTATTTTATGCAAGCCTAAATCTTGGTGTAGTGGTGACTCCCTTGTAAACTATTCCTTAAGTTACAACTGCCATTTCGTAAACCAGTCTCATTTCATGTACTGGAGAGCCTAGTGATAAGTTGCAGAGTTAAACTATGTATTTTCTTACCTGAAGAGAATGATCCCAAAGCTGGATTTGTGTCTTGTAGTTGCACACAACCCATACATGTCTCATTACTAGAAGCATTCCTTATTAAATAACAGCATTCTGGGAAATGGAAAATAGCTTCTCCTTGTCCACTTTATCCACACCATGTATAATTCTGAACACCTCAATCATGTCCCCTCTCACTCGCATACTTTCTAAATTAAAATGCCTCAAATGTTGCAACCTTTCCACATAGGGAAGCTGCTCCTTGATCATTTTAGTTGTTCTCCTCTGAACCTTCTCTAGCTCCACTATATTGTTTTAGAGTTATGGTGACCAGAACTTTATTCCAGTCACACCGTTGATTTATATAACGGCATTATGATATTGGCATACTATCTTCAGTACCATTTCTTATCCCTAACATGCTGTTGCCCTTTTTTTACAGTGAATGCACATGGTGTTAACACCTTCACTGAACTATTTACCATTAGTCCAAGATCTTTTTCCTCATCAGTCACTGCTAGCTCTGATCCCATTATTTGTATGATTCTGTCACCAATGTGCATCACTTTATACTTGCTCACATTAATGACATGTACCATTTTGATGCCCAATTCCCTAATGTGCAGAGATCCCTTTGGAGCTCTTTGCAGTCCCTTACTGCTTTTACCACACTGAATAATTTAGCATTATCAGCAAATTTAACTATTCTACTAGTCACACCTGATTCCAGATCATTTATAAATATGTTAAAAAGAACCAGTCCTAAGGCAGAACCCTGGGGACCCCACTAGTTACATTCCTCCATTGCGAGAAATGTCCATTCACTCCTACTCTTTGTTTTTTATTCTTTAGCCAGTTACTTATCCAAAAGAGGATTTGCCCTTTTATTCCATGGCTTTTAAGCTTAATGAGAAGTCTTTGATGAGGGACTCTATCTAAGGTTTTTGAATATCTAAGTAGACAATGTTGGCTCACCCTTCCACATGCTTATTAACACCCTCAAAAAACTCTGATCAATTAATTAGACAGAACTTTCCCTTAGCAAAGCCATGTTGGGTATTCTTGAACAAGACCTGTCTCTCCAAAAGTTTGGTAATTTTATCTATAGCAGTTTCTACTATCTTCCCCAGAACAGATGTTAAGCTGACAGGCCTATAATTTTCTGGATCTCCCTGCGAGCCTTTCTTAAAATTAGAGTTACATTAGCCATCTTCCAGTCCTCCACTACTGAGGCCAAGTGTAAAGACAGGTTGCACATTTTAGTTAGGAGGTCTATAATTTCAGCTTTAAACTCCTTAATCATTCTTGGGTGAATGCCATTAAGGCATGTCATTTGTTGATGTTCAATTTGTCAGTAAGGCCTAGCACTTCTTCTGTTATTACCACTATATGGCTCAGTTCATCTGATTCCTTTCCTGAGAACAGAAGTTTGGGTTCAGGGATCTGGCCCAATTTTTCTGTGAAGACGGAGGCAAAGAATTTGTTCAGCTTCACTTTCTAAATGATGTGGTTTGTGCCATATTCCCTTGTTTAATCTGACCTTGTTTAATAATCACACCTGACATTATCCTTTCCTATTTCTATCACCTCCCCTTTAGAAGAGACATAATTTTTAATTCCTTTCCTAAGCAATGACTGTTTCCAAACCGGACACTCCTCAGCTCCTGTCAGGTTTTCCCCTGCATTCAGTTTAACAGCTACTCTGCCATAATTATAATTTTAAGTGTCAACAGTTTGGTCCCATTTTGGTTCAAGTGGAGTCTGTCCCTCCTGTACAGGTCCAGCTTTTCCCAAAATACTCTCCAATGCCTAATAAATAGGAGGCCTTCCTGTTGGTACCAATGTCTCATCCATACATTGAGATATTTCAACTCAGCCTACTTGGTCCTGTGTGTGGAAAGAGCGTTTCAGAGAAAGCTATTCTGGAAGTCCTGCTTTCAGTTTCCTGATGAGCAATCTGAATTTGGCTTCCAGAACCTCCTGACCATATTTAAAGACGTTATTGGTGCCCACATGCACCATGACAGCTGCCTCCTCCCCAGCACTGTCTAGAAGCCTATCTAGATGTCATTGTGACTTCTGCAACCTTTGTACCAGGCAGGCAAGTCACCAAGTGGACAGCATGCCCACCTGACATCCTGCTATCTATATTCCCAATGATCAAATAGCCTACCACCAGAAGCCCTCTCCCACAGGAAGAGAATCCTCAGTGCGAGAGGAAACTTGTTCAGCCCCTAAGGAATGGGCCCCTTCTAAGGGAGAACTTCCCTCTTCCTCAGACTAACATTCTCCTTTGTCAGCCCCACCAGGTTGACCACACTAGGAAATCAACTCCAAAGGAAGGCTAGATTTACTTTTATGGAAAGTAGCTATAATAACAAAATCTTGCAAGTCTGATTGTGCTATACCTCCTTCCCCTTCTTATACTCCTGTGAATTAGGGAGGTGTCCTTGTGGATTTAAGATATGTTTTCCCCCTCATTGCTTTGGTAACAGAACCTGTACATCTCTGTCAAAGCCAGCTTCCTTACTCTCTATATCCTTCCCCTGTACCCTCATTCTCTGTAACAGCCAAGGAGCCGTTATCCTGCAAATTGGACTCTGCTATCATGTCCCTGAGGACCCCACCCACTAGCCTCTCGGCCTCTCCTACCACCCATAATTTCTATCCAGTAGTCAGATAGTCATACATGAAACACTCAGTGCAGTATACTACATATGTTCTACACCCATGCTGGCTGTCTACCTTCATAACTATTTTAGAAGTTATATATTTACTTAGATTTAATATATGTTTAGCTTAATTGTTTACATATATTTTGGAAATTCTATTTCTTCTATTTCTTTTTAAGTTTTTGTTATGTTAGGGGTTTTTTTTAGAGTGTTTTAAGCTTGAATTTTAGCCCCTCCTCCCTCTCAAGGGCTCTCTGATTCCACCCCTGGTTGCTAGGAACAGGAAGATCAGTAGGTAGCTCAAGTCAGAAAAATACTCAGAAAAACATTCAGAAACTTTAACACAGAGGTAAATCTCCCCCCAAAACGTCACACTTAATTCCTTAACCTGTACTCTTCACCTCTCCTTTTTATGAGCCATTTCCACCCAACTTTCTTCTTTAGCACTCTCTATTTCTCCTTTGCTCTGAGCAACATTGTATATGTACAATGCAGTATATGAACACGTGTGTGTGCGTGTATGTACGTTCTACATTGTGTATGAACTATATAGTGCATACAGTATAGCATGGATTTTTCTAAAAAAAATTACTTCATTATTCGAATGACATACCGTGCTTCGAAACCAAACTCATTATGTTCCTCTTCCACACCACTGCTATCACTCTGCTCTTCAGGTTCCTGTTCCTCTTTGCCTGGAAGAGTCTCCCAGCTCTCATCACTGGAGGACTGATCTTTCACAGTCACAGAAAAATAAGAGGGCAGGGATGCGGACCATTCACCATCACTGCATTCTGAGCTGCAATTTGAGAGAGTCCAGTTGCACTTAAAATATTGATATTAATATTTGCCATGATTCAACTAAGCTAAGCATATTAAATATAATGGGAAAGATCTAAGCACATGTTCACTTCCCTCCTTGGATCTGAAGTTTGGATGCTCAAGTTTGGATGACTCTCTGCCCATAGGAGCAGGAGATAATTTTCTATTAAAATCATACTACAAAAAAGAAATCCCTTACAGATTCTCCCAGGAGAGAATATACAGAAAGCTGCTGCTTCTCTTTTTCTGAAATCCTAATCTTACATTCTACTGAAGAAATAAAATAAAAGCTTTGTAATCTGATGGGAATGTTCTGAGAAAGGAGCGCCAAGAAAATTAGGATCTCTTTTATCAAAAGTCCCCTCTCAGATACTAGACTTTAGATTCCTCAGCAGCATCAGACTAGAACTGGCATAATACAAAGGAAAAATAAAATTTTATGCTCATTTCTGACATGAAAATATATATTTAATAATATAGGACTGGCAATAAACATCTTTTAAATTTCTAACAAAAAAGACATGTTGAGAACATGATGAAACAAACAATTCTGTGGACATTCATATATTGCTTTATTTTTCTTCTTACAAATACCTGAATTTTAAAGAGACATAGAGCAACCTTAACTTAATTGGCTTTATATTCATTTAAGCCTAGTATTAAAAACTGATTATAAGAAAGCTAAGCTTTCTTCCTGACCAAGGGGCAATGGGCAGATATGGTAACTTATCTTCAGCAATATATTCATGACTATTCTGTTAAAAACGGACAAAGGAACTATATATTACAACTAAATCAGCGTTTTGAAATTGCATTTTACTGTGTTGTTCCAACAGCACAGAAGAAATATTTGATGAAATATTTCCATCTGGTTTTTATTCCCACCTGCAGCTAAAATGTGCTGACATCATTACAGTCGTTCTATTAAAAATCAACTGCATCTGCATAGTTAAAAAGAACAGAAAACAATGGAATGACTTGAAGCATATAACTAATTAAATGAAGGGATGGTAGTTGTTTACCTTGTAACTTGCTCTGGAGGGTTTCCCAACCCTCTGGAATAAATTTTGAAGGTCTAAGGATTAAGAGGAAAACTCTCTGTGATCGTATGAGATTGGATAACCCCTACATGTTTAATCATATCTGATACTGTTCACTTCTTCATTGCTCTATATTTTTTTAACTTAAGACAGATACATTACTGCATATGAGCAACTTTCTATCCGATGTCAGTAATGTTATAAAATTGTTAAATACTCTTAGGATATTCAGACAATACCACTGAAAGAAAAATTAAGTACATTTATGCTAGTTAATTGTTAATGCTGAATCCATAAATCTTTGTCAGAACTCTTACATAACAGGAGTCTTCCTACCTCATCCCATCCCCCAACAAAAATCATTTCAAAAGACTGATGGATTTACTATACAGTAGTCCTTGCTTAACGACCACAATAGGGACTGGAAAATTGGTTAAGTGGGGCAGTCGTTAAGCGAGTCACCATGTGACTGCACCCAATTTTAAGACCATTTTTACAACAGTCATTAAGCTAATCACATAGTCATTAAGCGAATCATGTGGTCATTAAGTGAATCCAGCTTCCCCAATGGATTTTTTTTTGCCAGAATTCGCTTAACAACCAAATGATTCCCTTAATTACTGTGGTGATTCGCTTAATGTCCGTCATAAAAAAGGTAGCAGATCATGATCACGTGACCACAGGGGGTAATGTGACAGTTTGTGGCAGTTGTAAGTGCAAGTACAGGTCATAAAGCACTTTTTTTTGAGGCCGTTGTAACTTTGAACCATCATTAAACAGTCATTAAGTGAGGACTACCTGTAATCTTAAAAACTAGTTACATTGGCTTAGAGAGGGACACAGGATTATAGGGAGTTTGGTGGGACTCTTCTGAGCACATTGCAGCGTTTTTCTATTCCAGTAAGATGATTTGAGATCATCTTCTTGTTACAGAAATCACCCAAATACTCTTCTTAGTAGAAGAAACTTATTTATAAAAACAAAAGTAATGCAAACCACATTTTTGTATAGTTTCTCAAAACATTTATTTGCTTATTTATTGACAGAGAAAATTAGCAGAATCCATTTAGCTGAAACTAAATGGATTGTGTTATTTAAATGCACAGTGCCTGATCCACCCATCTGTAAGTACAACACACAATTAGAAGAAATACTAAGTATCGCAGTGACATCTGAAAAGGAATTATAAAACTGCAACATGGAGGATTTAGGAATTTTTTGGTCAGTTTTACTATGCATATTAACTGAAGTTATTCAAATATCTGGAAGATTTAAAATTAAACTCTGTAAAAAATTCTTACCTGTCATCTTCATCTTTGTTGGAACTAGACAGATTTCTACTGCAGTCTTCAAATTCATCCCAAAAAGCACTATCATCTATTTTACTTTTGTCTTGAAGAGTTGTATTTTGTTTCCTTGGTTCATTTTTTACTTTCTTTTGAGCCAATTCATACTCTTTGGGGTCAAAAACAATATTAGATTTTTTTTCTTTACTGTGCTTTGTGATAACTTCAGCACTGCACTGCTGGACATCCACATTCTCATTCCACATTTTAGTATTTCTCTTTTCTTCTTCTTCATTCATTATAGACTGTTTTTTATCAATCTGGCTAATAGGATTCTGTTTTCTAACTTTGGGTCTTACTACCAATTCAGCTGAATTCTCCTGGTCCACCTTCATGCTTGCAGCACTCAGTGCATTACAAATTCCTACATGTGTCCTAATTGTAGGTTCAGCTATACTGCTAATTTGCTGTTCCAAATCGTAAGTAGAAACAAGGTTATTTTTTGCTAAAGGTTCTTCATTAGATGTTTTCAAAAGTGACTTATTTTGATGAACAGTATCTGATTCTATGCTAGAAAGTCTCCCAAAAGGCACTAGTCTAAGATCTTCAAAACTTTTACTTATGGTGTTATGACTGAAACTAGGCAGATGTGACTGCAGATCACTGAAGGAGTCCATATCTTTTTCTAACTTGGAAAGCATATTGTCCAGTGTTTCTTGAAATAGTCCTGTTTCTTCTTTAGCTAATGAAATAGCATTTTGATAACCATCTTCCTCTCCATCACTGCTGTCTGGTTCATAAGAGTCAATGTTTACAAAGGCAATTCCATTCTGGCCATGAAGATTATTGTGCTCTTCAGAAGTAGACTCCACACTGCCATTAGAACTCTCACTGTTGACAAGAGTTTGGCTATCACACAAATTGTAGCACATTGGAGAAAATATAGAAGTATCTGTGTTGATTGCTTGGTTAGATTCAGCTTCACAAAGAGGTTCTTCTGATCCAACATTTGGTAATAATGATGCATCTGCCAGTGGAGAACATACTTGGACCCGTGGACTGGAACCTTGATATAGAATTATAAAGAAAAATACATTGGAAGGATAGGGCCAGTTATTGGATTATTTAGTAAAACAGACATGATAAAATCAGTATTTAATTATCTTGAATCCATCTACAGCTGTTTTTTTTAATTAAACAGCAAAGTGGCATAGACTCAAGTATAAATTACCAGAACATAATTGAATTATATAAGCCATTTAAAAATGTGGTTAGAAATGCTAGGTACCAAAATGAGTAAGATATTTCTCATTTGTGGAACAAAATCAATTTGCAATTCTACTTTCTTTTTCAATACAGCATACTGATATAGTTACTAATGTGCCATACATTGGCATGATTCAGATAGAATGGTAATTCAAAAGACTGAAGAATTTTGGCTTGTTGTGAACGATCAAACATGCTGGTAGATACTGCTCCGCTATTCCCATTAGATTTTTTTTGCCAGCAGAAGTTGCTAAGTAAATCAGGGAGCTTCCCTCTGCTGTTTGTTTAGGGATACACAAAAACAGGAATGTCCAGCTTGTTATTCACTCAACAAGCTAGATCAGAATTCTAGAACAAAGGTTGACTTCTGTTTCTAGCTTGTTAGGATCAGATGCAGCACTAAACAAATTAAGGATAAAGATTCCCTTCTTTATCAACCACAGACATAAAGAGCCAGATGTTAGCAATAAAACAGCATGCACTACAATGCTTGACTGTTCATAATAAACCAGCATTTTGACTATGGCTGAATCAGACTACTATGTATTTAATAATAATGAAACTATATGATTAGTTGCAACATGCTATATAATACTTCCAAATCATTATACAGTATTGATTTGCTGCCTTCATTAAGAATAACCTTATTCTGAAAATCTTACCCAATTGTCTGGCTAGTTAAAGGAAGTTATTTCCTTATAGGCTATTTAGATGAGGAATAGGGTATTTTTATTATTAATATTAAAAAGAATCACCCAAATATATAGTATTTCATTATTAACATGCCACAGGTAGTGCCACTGTTTTGTGATATGAATTTGTGAAGTCAATAGATGTTTTATTGACTGATTTTATTTGATTCTAAGACTTGCTTCCTCTTTTCCTTCACCAAACTTCCTCTTTAATGTTTCAGGTTTAGAAAAAATAATTAAGATAAGAATTGGAGGTATTTAGTTACTGATGTTACAATTCATTTCTGATTAGTCTAATGTTACATTTGGTCCTTTTATCGTAATTCATGTTCTATATGTTGTGAGTCAACTTTGGTTAAGTAATATTATGTAAATGTGTTAAATAAATACAATTTGGCATCTTACACAATATTGCCTGTATAAATGCAGCAGTACAACTGAGGGGTATTATTTTGGAATGATTTGATTGAAAAAAAACCCTCTAATAGTTCTTTGAATATTTAAAATGCAAGCAGGTTTAGCAAAAACCTTACACAGAAATTTGATACATACAACAGCATTCAACATAGGGAGAACCAATCATATAATGTTAATGATTTTGAAAGGCAAATTAACAGGAAACTATTGGGTATACCAATTAAAGCAAACCTGAAAATAACAATGAACTTGAAATTATAAGTAGGGTAGATAATAACAAGACTATGAATACCCCAAACATATTCACATTCCATGTGATCTTTGAATGTGTAACAAATGAAAAATGATTACCTAGTTTTATCATCTACCTTTATATAAGTCAGCCTGACTTAAAAATAAATAATGCAAACCTGGGGCCAGGGATAACCTTTGGATTACAACATAATGACCATATCTTATTCTAATAAGGTTCAGAATACTGTAGCAGTAAAAAAGATCAAGACAATGTATCAAAATTATGTTAAGTTCACAACTGTCTAGCATTTTGTGCAATGTTTTGCCCAAAGTAGAAAAAGCTTTCTCCAAAGGAAAAAAAATAATTTGTAATTATGTGACACACACACAATAAGTTTTCTTTTGGAACACTGTCTAGTTCTAATCCTTCACATTCTTCACTGTGTTGGTTTGAGTATCTTTCTTGATTCATCAGAGATGGTCTAAAACTGACATAGGCATGTCTTCTTCCATATCTTCTCCCTGTAATAGTTTGATAGCCTCCTGCTGGTTTTGGCCATGTGGGTTTTCCAGCTTCTTGACCCATCACTGCAAGATAGAGGGGTGGGGGAATGGAGGAAAAGATAATTCTAAATATAATACAACACAAGTTTTAATTAAAAGTTTTAATACTAAAATACTTGTGGTATAAATTAATATAAATGCTAACTAAAAAGAGTATCCATACTGCTATCAAAAAACGAATCAAAGTGCATCATTTTTATGCTATGAAATCTTTTAAAATTATTTAATAAGATCTAATCAAATTCAAGCCTGAAGATTAACATCATATATGCAGTGACATCAGAGCATAAGGAAAAGAATCAATTAGCACAATATCTTTTCAACAATTCTACGGAGAGTAATACATGATCCATGTATTTCATAATACTGGTGAACTCCCCTGGCACAATGTAAAGGATTTCTAATTTTTAATATTTTAACGTACACTTTTAAAGTAGCATTTAAAAAAAGGGGGGGAGCAAAGAAAATGTGTGTGTGTGTGTGTGTGTGTGTGTGTGTTTCTTTAAAAGTCTGGGGACTATGGAAAATAAGAGACTGGAAGTTGAGGACATAGCAAGGAAGAGCAGATATACGAGAGTTCCAAACTGAACAGGATAAGTGCATTACTTCATATAAACAAAACTGCAAATGTACCCATACTAGGCAGATACTAACCACATGTTTAGTTTATTTATATACTTGGTTTATATCTGCCTTAATTAGCAAATGCCCCAGAACTTGTTTGCATTATCATAGGAACGTTATCATAATTATACTATCTTAAAAGTAGCGACAACAACAAAACCAACCAGTTTTAAGAAGCACCTTCAGCTGTGCTTGCTGCTGAACAGTGTCCCATTGTCAAAACAAGGACTTGTTAGATGCTTGTATGTATATTAAAATATTAATATTAAATATTAATATTTATTAATTTTATTTATTTATTAATATTAATAATATTAAATATTATAAAATATTAAGTAATATTTTCAACATTGTTATAAAATTGAGTTCAGGTAATGTCCATTTTGTACATGACCTACCATTCTGTGTTATTGTATAGTGACTTACACAAACATCTTCCCAGCATATATTAAATAAAATCTTATCGTACAAATCATCTCACTTAATACAGAAGACAAAATATTTAATAAAAGATTCAGCTCATGTTCTTCAAAATGTTCAATTATCTTTTGGAAGGAAAAAAAAAAACTCTTAATTTCTCCAAATTTTCCGTAACTATATTTGTGGGATAGCGGAGAACCACCAGACAAAATGAGAAAAAATTGAGTTAAAAAAAACTGTTTTGTATTCTGAAGCTCAGTGACTGTCTTTCTGTTATATTTGGAAACTTATTTTGTTAGATTTATAGACCATCTTTCCTTCAGGATCCCAAGGGCAGCCTACATAGTATTTCCATTAATTTTTTAGGAATAAACTTGTACGATGTGTTGGATTGGGAGATAATATTTTTCAAGTCATCAGTGAACCTCTATAACTAGGTATGAATCTGGCCATCTCTAGTCCTAGTACCCCAATCACTATGCCACAATGATTCTTGGGCCAGTTACTTATCTTTTAGCTTCATTACACTGCCCTTCTTAAAATTGGTATTTTGCAAGTCATCATTCCTACCATAAAAAATTTTCTGAATAGGTGTTCTGATGGCAAACATTTGTAATACTGTAGCATGTATAAAACTCTCTACAAAGTCCAGTAAGCTGAATAAATTAGGGCTGAAAAGATGAAATATGAGTATGTTTGTCTTGGAAAATTAAGTTTACAGGTAGATTTCACCTCAAAATATTGGAGAAGCATTATAAATTCTCTTATAATTTAAAACTCAAATTTCAGTCCTCAGAAGATGGATCAGAGCTCTCAGACACAGAGAATGAAGCTACTTTGCCTCTAATCAAAATAGAGCTCCAGAACTTTTTAGTTGATCTATCTACTGATCTATCTGACATCAGAATTGGAAGAAGTTAACCCTTCTCCAACTCTTCAGCAGTGGAGACAAATTGATTTGAAAGCAAGGGAAAGAGGTTAAGAATTTTAGAAAAAAAGGACATGTGTAATAAAATTACTAGAACACAGGAGGATCAATAGTGCTCTCCCTTATATTTATTTCAGTATTTAATCCTTTTTGCAAGTTGTCATTCTTCCTGCTTCTCATTGTTTATGTGAAGCTATGGCTACTTCCAACTCTGGATTGGCTGACTATCACATCTGAATGAAAATTTAGTTCACAATTTATCTAATTCTTTGTTCTATCTTAATTACTGAAATGAAACTGAATTTAGTGTAATTTTGGTAGAGGTATGCAGCTTTGGGCAGGATGTTGAGCATTGCAACAGGAGTAGCTGCAGCTTCTCTGCAGGAATTGAAGTTTCAAAGCAAAATGCAGAGAAGTAACTAGCCAATATATCCAGCTAGTATATCAAGATGAAGTCCAAATATAAACTTGCTAGTTGAATGACAAAAATTAATGAGCAGATTCTCTTTGACTTGAGGCTATACAATTTCAGTCTACTATCATATCTAATCTGCCTCATTTGTTAATGCTAGTAAAAATTATTTCATCTATTATTCAATGTATTATATATTGGATTTGTATTCAACCAAATAAAAATCTGTGTACATATTTATTTAGTATAGACTTATAGTGCCATTATATACATTTCTATCAAAAGTAAATCTTCTTGATTTCAACTTAGGTAAGTGCTATAAAGCATCACTTTTAGTGATTTATCTAAATTTCCTGAATAACACCTTGCTCAGGACATTTCCTTAACCAGCATTGATTATTGTCCACACAATCAACTTTAAATTACAGTCAGAGTGGTAGAAAACAGTATTACAACTAAAGCAAAAATACATTTTGAGTAAGGACATCTAGATTCACACCTGTATAATAAGTGAACAATTTATTGACATATAAACTGTTTTTATAGGTTCAGATAAACTGAACAGTTCAATGCCATACCCAATGCTCATCAAGGCACGTGCTTCATGCTCATTCTTAATTTGCATTAATCATCTTCTCTGCATCTTGATTCACATGTCATAATGTCAGATTTGGTGATCTATGATTACTGCACAATCCCATGCATCTCTGAATAAGATTCTCCAAATCAGATTAAAATACTATAGCTCAAGCGGGTTTCTGAATTTAGCTTAACATTAACCATAGATAGCCAAGGAACAGAAGGAGAAAGAGTCCTCTCAAGACAAAATGTATGTAAGCGCATGATGTGTTTTCAATAGTTTTTGCTGCAACATCTGAACTGGCCCTTGTATTTAGAAAGTTGTTCCTGAGTTCCATGTATCTTTTCATCAAAAGCCTGATTATTTCAGAATACCTACAATTCAGCAGGGTCCTGTTAGAAAGTACTTCAGTCTGAGCCATATTTTCCCAGTATCTTTCTTTCTGCCATCTCTCTGTCCATCTGATCTATCATTTTATTTGTCCATGAAACCTGTGTGATGCCAATCACATGATTTTAATTAGCACCTTTTAAATAAAGCTTGGACATACTATTTATAAAAAAATAAAGTACGTAAAAGAAATGACACATTGCAATTAAGTTGCCCATTGCTTTCTTATATGGTTATTGTCTTCTACAGAAATCTAAAAAAGACAATTCCACATGTTATTACTGGTATTTTTTTCTCAAATTCATTTTTATATCCCTTAGGCAATCTTTTTTTTACATATGGTTTTAAACAGGGGAATAAAAAACATTCCAAATGTGAAGATTTCAAGCTCAAAATGCCCTATTTCAAGCTTGAAAAATTACTGATTTTGAAATGGGTTATTTTGACCTTTCTGGAAGTGTTCTGCCACCGCCCTGACCATTCCAGGGGCGGGGGGGGGGGACATCTGAGCTCAGAATACTTCCAAAATGGTAAATATTTCATCAGAACACTTCCAGTAATGACAGAGCAGCCCATGTGAAACTCAACTGTTTAGTTTTTTTAAAAAAAACTTCTTGTCCATATATTGACATCCATTTCTGAAAAATGCAATAACCTAGGTTGTAAACTGAATCTTTAATGTAGAACGCACAAGGTAAATGATAAATTAAAGAAACTTTATTGTGAAGGTAATGGAATAAACCCATTATAAATGATCAAATGAACACTGCCCACCAATATTAAGTTTCTAAACTGTTTACTAAATCATCTTCCTATTCTGGTTCAGATCACATGATACATTTAAACTATCCAGGTATTCATATTATTAGTTAAGAAATATTAAGTAAACATTGTATTTTTAAAATTAGTAAAATAACATTACTGAAACTTTAGTCAGGCAAAAATTGATGCCTGTTATTTCTTGTTACTTCTTATACTGAGAAGGACAAAAGGACAAAACCATGTGCCAATTATATAGTTTAATATCTGAAATCTACCCTTTCCAGACCATACAGTGAAGCAGTCACATGTTCCAGGTCAAGACAGACACTGAGTTTTCATACTGAGGCACTCAAATATGCTATCTTTGGAGGTTAGGCTCAGGATTATTTAAACAATTGTAGGTCTATCCAAAACAGCTGGGTAATAAATACATCAGCAAGCTACATGCTACATTTAACATGCTGTCCTGGTTCAGCATAAATAGAGGGGCCATTTCTATCTTTTATAGGAAAGGCTTATCTTGCTGCTGTAACACAAATCATTAAAGAGAGCTTCTGTTCAGCAAATGTACACATTCTATATGAAAAATGTTCTGGTAAATCCAGGTTTTCTGTGGGCTTTTCCCTACTTGCATTTAATCACAGCAGAAACAGATGGCACCAACATTTTTTTCTGCATGCCCCCACGTCTTTGCCTTCATCTCCTCCCCAGTCTATGAGTAAAATGGGCTTATGTCTTCCTTAGCTGTACTTTCTTTTCCCTCTTAAAGTGACACCATCCAAAAACATCTTCAAGGTGTATAAAGCCTGTTGTGCTTTGTTACCCACTGCCTTGCAGGCTGCAGTGACTTGAAACAGAGCCAAGAAAGGCAGGCTAGAGATCAGCAATGGGAACACCAAAATTCATACCAGCATACTTTTCTGCTGAAAGACGGGGGAATAGTACTATAACTCAGTGATACTATACTATAATTCAGTGATGAGCCCAATCCTTGAAAAGTGAGAAATTGCTCATTTCTTTGCCAAAAATATTGTAGATCTTTTGCATATAAAATATAAATTTTACTTCCCTAGGGTTTGCTAGTTTGTAGCATAACCACACTTTAGCATTTTGTTTTCTAGCAAATGGATGTCAGCAGACTCTGCTTGTTTGTAGCTGATCTGTTAGTGCTTTACTGAGGGATGAAAAAGTACATGCTGCTCCAGTTTATACTAATTTGCCTGTGCAATCCACTTTCATAGGACTATTGTAAATCACAGATACAATGGCAGCTGGCAAGTTTTCAGCCACTTGAAAATGCCCAATTATTTAACAATAGCAACAACAAAATGCCTTTACCTACTGAAATTATGTTGAAATGTATAAAGCTTGGGATGAACTTTTATATGAAAGAAATTGAGAAGTCTGGTTCTGGTCCCTAGGTTCAGAGTGTGCAGAAGCATGTTAATTGCTAATATGCATTTTGCGCTAGACTCCAGTTAAAAGATTTTGGATTTTAATAAAAAAAACAAGCCTGAAGTTTCACCCCCAAACAACATGCAGTTCTCACAATGAATGCATCAGGACAGAGGATTATGTTCTAATTCAGCACTCCCTAACCTGCAGCCCAACAGATATACTATAAATACAACCACAGAATTCCCAGATTATCAATTGGCTGACAACTCAAGTTACAACATACCTGCAGAATATTCCAAGATTACAGAATCTAATCTAATTATTACATCCTAGAAACATATCTACATAGACTGTCTACCTTAACCAAGAGGCTGCTGATCAATAATAAAGTTTGTGCTATTAACCTTGATGATATCCTATTTTGATAATACCCAGTACTTACATTCTTTCTAATCTCCAGGGCCTCAAATACTGATATTTGTGGTACCTAATCACAGGGCAAGACTGACGTAGACCCCTTTTGTTCGTCTTATCTGGGAATTAACGGGAATCTGAAGAATCTGGTTGATCCAAGTTTAGAAAAGATAGTCCTAAAGCACAAGACATTTTCTGACCAGCTTATTAGTCAATTATGTTTTTTTAGTAAGCGTTAGATATGATTTGACTGTTTGCCTTCTCTATATCAGCAAAATATACAAGACCGTTTTATACTTGCTGCTCATTTTAATATTTTCAAAGAGTCAGATAAGAGATATAAAGCAATGCTACTGCCCCAGCTAGATACATATTTCAGAACACACACATAATACTATTTCAACAAAGGCACCTTGCCTTCCTCTGTTACTAATGGGTTTTTTTCCTAAAATGCATTACCATATGGTGTCTCTGTCAAGTAGTTACTAGACTTACAACTGTAACCATCTTTGTAGACCTTCACTGAAACCAAATTTCAGCAAAACTGAAATAATAATTGATAGGATTTGGAATATATAGTGGGTTACGTTTCTATTATAGACAAGATTCAGAATCATCATTTGGGAGTGCTCTTATATTCATTGTTACTTGAGGCAGTTCATTGTGGCAATACATATACACTATGGTACTATAGTTCCCTTTTGGTAGAATACAATCAGTCTCAAAAGAGATGAGAAAAAAATATCAGTGCAACATCTAAGAAACAATTCTTCCCCACTACAATCAAAAAGGGAATAAAGGACAACTCATATGGCTATAAAGTTGTAAGAGCTATCTGTTCCCTGTGTTTTTTTATTTCAATGAAAGCCAGAAGGACAGGTTCTAATAACTTGCAACAAGCATATTTTCTCTATATCATTTCTTTTTTTCTTAGGAAACTTGACTGTCTCTCATAACTCATACTGAGGACCAAAAGGGAAATATTGTGATGAAAATACCCCAAAACTTCAATGTCTATACATATCCACCACACCATTCCCTTTAAGGATAAACGACATTATGCAAAGCACAGAAAAGTGGTGAGAAGTAATGGACAAAGAAAATAAAAGGCAGGAAATAATGGAAAAGGAAATGTAGCTAAATCCATTTTATACCACCACCTTTCACTATACCTTTCCATACCTATCTATCCTTGCAAACCATTCTAGTTTCCACCACATCCATGTAGTGATTTATACATTGTCTTTTCTTAAAATTTCTCACCTTTCTCTTTCTGAGGAACCAACTCCATCCAACCAAGGTTCCATGTCCTTTCTACTTTAATGGAAGCTCTCCTGCTAAGTTCTTAGTACTGCACAGCCAGCTAAAAGAAATGCTGTTGAACTGTATGTGTTCTTCCTATATTCAAAGGATGGGCAGACTATGGACCACTTATGGTACACTGAAATATATCTGTTTAATATATAGAGCAGCCTTTCTCAACCTTTTGACCCTGAAGGAACTTGAAATATTTTTCAGGCCTTGGGGAATCCTTGCACATTGAGGCTCAAATATAGACCAGAAGTTACAAATTTATTATATCCATTTCATGTGTAGGCCTATATATGTACACTGACAGTGTTCTTAAACTAAAAATAAAGAATGAAACGTACCTCTTTAATATGAAACCTGTGCTTGTTTTTTGCTGCATAAATACTCAATTCTGGGCCAAACTTGAGATAAGCACACACAGATTTCATCTTCAACTGAAATAAGACAATTTCTATCTTTGTTTTTGAGGCTTGTTAAATAAGAAAATGCTTGCTCATACATGTAAAGCTGAAAATCGCAGCAAAATGTTCAATGCCTTCCTATGAATGGCAGGGTACTCTTCTTTCACAGAAGTCCAGAACTTGTCCACGAGCAGATCAGTGAATCTCATCTTGAGTGTACAATCAGACTGCAACTCACAAAGTCCTTCCTCTTCCTTCAAAGTGAAGTTCTCAGGCTGAGAAGATGCAGAGAAAGGATCCCTCACCCAGTCACACGTTTGTGTTGAATGGGAGGGAAAATACTGATCAAGTCTGTTCTGCAGTACTTCCAGGCGGTTTTCAATTAGATTTGAGACTTTTTGGTATCTTTCCTCACTCTCAACCCAAGGAGCAGTGGAAACATTTCAATATTTCCTTTTGCAACATGATTTTTTCAAACATTCCGTTTTCTTTTAAATCCAAGAATCTTGTCACTTGAAGTTAAAACATTTTCTCCACAGACTTGTTCAGCTGGTTCATGTGATGAAAGATGTCTGCTAAGTATGCTAGTTTCTGCAACCATTCTCCATCTTTAAAGCACTCACCAAAATGTGGAATACTATTTTCTCAAAAATACTCTTGCAATTCTGCTTTCAGCTCAACCATGTTGAGAACTCTTCCTCTGCTGAGTCACCATATTTGTGTGTAACAGGAGACTTACGTGCCCTTTGTCCAGGTTTTCACACAGTTTTTGAAACATTCTTGAGTGAAGTGGTCTTAAAGAACATTCTTGAGTGAAGTTAAACATTTTTGTAGTATCATCCAGAACTTTTTTCAGTTCATTTCCAAGAGTTTTTGACACTAACACCTCCCTGTGAAAAAAGCAGCGTGTTGTGACAACATCAGGATTTTGTTTTCTTACAAGAGAAACAAAACCTCATGGAGCCATCCATTGATAGAGTGCCAATAGTACAGATGCCAACACAATTCTTCCAAAACAGATTTTTTGTTTCCAGATATAAAGACAAAACATTAAATACACCTTGGCCTTTGCATGTTTCATGTAGTTCTTTGTACCAGAAAAAGGTTTCTTGAATTTCACCATCATTTACAAATCTTACAAATGCCATAACATGACATTTATTAGTGAAATCTGCTGACTCATCAACTTGGATAGAAAAGCTGCTGTTCTTCAGTTTAATCACACAAAACCTCTTTAGTGTCATGTGACATGTCATCAATACGCCAATTTATTGTACTGTTTGACAGTGGAGCCTTTTCAATTTCTTGTACTGCATTTGACCCTAGCATTTTTCCCACTATTATTTTACATGCTGGCATGATTACTTTCTCACCCAAAGTGTAACTTTTACTTTGCTGTGTAATAAGTTCTGCTATGAAATAACTTGCTTCTTGGCCTTTTTTACTGCCTGTCATTTTATTAACAAAAGTTTTACCCTGTTTGTTCTGTGATTCCAATAGCCATTTAAAATAATCAGAACTTTTACTTGTCATATGGCTGTGATTTGTAGTGTCTTTTTAATTTTGCTGGAACCACTGCTGCATTTGTAAGTTGTTTGCCACAGACGAGGCACAACAAAATAAGACAACTTGGATCACCAGTCCATGTAAAACCCATTGATAAATGCATTGCAAGATAATCCTGGGGGTCACAGATCTACTGCAATCCCCCACTCCGCATAAAGGTTCAGGAAAGACCACAGCAGGTGCTTCTTTATTATAAGAATTCTAACGTCAGACTTATTAAGAGTATGTTTGAGCTATTCTTCTGGCATGCCAGGAGGTGGTAAATATTCCTGGGAGCCTTTCCTCCTTGTGGCACTTCCCTGCCAACTCAGGAGCCAATGCAACTCTGTTCCTTCAGTACATTTAAAAGCCCTTAAACAGTTTTCTCTTAAACTGTTTAAGAGAAAAAACACATCTAAAATGTGGAGGACTGAAAGCTAAATAAACAAATGAATACCAAAAGCAATTTTCTTCCCCCTACTAGTTTTGGTAGATCATTCATCATATTCACAGTATACTGATAGGACTGTTTTACTAGTTAAAAAAACAAACCCTGGAACATTAGACCAACCCATTCTTGTATTTATATCATCTCAAAAGTATTTTCTTTTGAGCTATCTCCACTGATCAGAACATGCACAGTTTTTAAGGGAATATCCTTCCTTGCTCACTCTATGGAAGCTAAGCCATTTCAACCTCCATCTCACCAGCTCTGCTTTCATTCATTTTGTCCTATTACTGATAAAGGCAGTCTTTCACCTTAACAACCACACCTTAACAACCACTCATTCAGCGATCGTTTGAACTTGTGACAGTGCTTAACAAGTGGTATTTACAACCAGTCCTCAAAGTTCCAGCCATTGCAGCATCCCCACGGTCACACAGTCACCATTTGCGATCTTCTTTGCCAACTACCTACAAGCAAAGTCAATGGAAAAATCACCACGAGGTCGCAAATGGCAACCATGTGACATCCTTGCTTAACAAAGGTGCTGGATTTGCTCAATGATGGCAACTGGGAAGTGCTGAAACTGCTGTCATTAAGCAATGTGGTCATGTGCTTTATGATCACACCACTTAATGACAGAAATTCCAGTCCCAATTGTCATCATTAATTGAGGACTATCTGTAAAATATTAGTTTACTGTTAATGACAGACATCCACACCATCTCTCCTACCAGAAAAGACAATCACAAATTAACTTGCACTGATAATTTCTTGGGCAGCTCAGAGATGTGAGGAAATATATTTTTCTCAGGGATGTGAGGAAAAAATATTTCTTGTGTTCCATTCTCCCTTTTTAAAATCATACTTAGATCTAGAAGTCTTAGTTTATATCTTAAGAAGAATACCACAACCTGCCTTGTGTTTCCATTGAACCCTTCATGTCTCATTATATAGCACTTCAGAAGGACAATTTCCCCCAGCACAACTGAAGATGTTAATTTACACCTGTTAGGCACTATTTTGCTTGATATTATTCTGCCCAAGAACAATTTTCACAGTATTATGTGCATGCTAAGCTCAGGTATCAAGAATATATGAACAGATTTTCTTTGGATCAATATGAAAAACTGCATTGACTGAACAATTACACAAGAGCAAAAGACTTTAAAAAAATCTAAATATTTTACTCACATTTTATCACCATTTCAGCTATATTAACAAGCATTTCCTAATAAATTGTCTCCATTTACAAAAATATCTGTGTTAACTAAATAACCATGAAATTCTTCAGTTCCAAATCCCAAAGATTTTTCAAAGATGTTGTCAGAACTTTTTGAGCTGCTTTTGAAACTGAACAGTGCTTTGGAGACCCCCATCTAATTCAGACAATAGATGGGGGTCTCCAAAGAACAAACAACCACTAGATAAACGTTTCCCATAAATTAATATTGACATCTTTCAAAAACCTATTTATCTTTAAATATTTTATTGTGCTATCAGTTTTAACAGAATAAAGAGAACCATAATCACTATTATATTAACATGGAGGTTTTTAATTGAAAAAAATAGAATCAACTTATTCTTCCTTGGATGCTCCAGAGCAGAGTTTTTTAAATTGAGTACCACGGAACCCTAGGACTTGAATGGGTTCCACACAAGTAAGGGACAAAGGAAAGGAAAGGAAAGGAAAGGAAAGGAAAGGAAAGGAAAGGAAAGGAAAGGAAAGGAAAGGAAAGGAAAGGAAAGGAAAGGAAAGGAAAGGAAAGGAAAGGAAAGGAAAGGAAAGGAAAGCTCTGCATGCACTTGTCCAGAAGAGGTTATCAAGGTGGCATCCTGTGCATACCTACTTAGGAGTAAGCCCCATTGAACTGTGTAGGAATAAAAAAAAAAAAGGATTGTACTGTTCAGCTGCAGTGCATGTATGTCTCTGGAGTAGAATTGCTCCATATATTGAAAAGCAATGATATCCCAATTACTGAACATGTATGTGCTTGGTTAAAACATTAACTTTCCAAACAGTTGTGAAATCCAACTTTTAATTTAATTCAATAAATTAACATTTATTGGAAATGTTAATTTTGTCCCAGGGCACCAGGAATTCTTATTCTGGTTGTTTGTTTTTGTTTTTTTACTGTTTTATTGTTTTGTGAACTGCCCAGGGTTCTGGAATGTAATGAGTGGCTATCTAAGTCTTTTCAATAAATAAATAAATACATAAATAAAATGTACAGTAACAGTTTATTTTTCATTTTATTGCCAATTTTCTGTCTTCAGCACTTTGTCTCTTGACCAGTGGTTCCAAGAATGTAAGAGGTTCTGCAGCTTGAAAGAGTTTGAAAACCCATATAAATGGGCATGTATAAATGTCTAACTCATTTTTTCTACAAATTTCTCTATAAATATTTTAGAGCTTAACAGAATTAAGTTCTCTCTCTGAGGCATTTTTGCAAGGAAATCTCTTAACAATTTTGTGAATCTGTTCATACTCTCTCTTAAGATACTATTTTTATTATATCAGTAACCAATTGTAAGAAACTCTTTTAACCATCACTATTTTACATAGTTTAAAACTACTGGAACATTTGTATTAGGGTTTTATGTATATATAATATTTCATTGCTGCCAGCTGAAAAGTGAAATGCTAGGATGCAAAATGTATAACTACAGCATCAGCCATTTTGAGACAACTGTTTCTACTAAGTAGGTCTGTCTCCAAGGTATTTCATTTTGATTTTTGTAAAAATAGTGTATGCAACACACAAACACCAGATGTATTGTAACACTAAATCACCACAAAAAGTACATAAGCAGAAGAGCCTAATATCTTATGCTGATACTTTTGTTACATGGATACATACATATATAAATTCATTCTGTAATATTTCATTGATTCAGGTTACACACTCTTAGGCCCAGTGCAGACATATTCCCCCCCCATATTAAAATTTCCCACCTGTTTTTCCTTCTCTAACCAATCAGCTTTACAGCCTCAGCATAATCATTTACATATCTGTTTTTCAATATGGATTTCACACAATACATGAAATTATTCTCAATACAAAAATTCTATAATTATTTTTTTCTTTTACATGTCTTCTGTATTTTACAAATAGCAGCCAAACATGCCTTGGATCAGCATGTATTTCAGGTAAAGCTGAATCTCCAAAAACTGTTTTCCAAACATCACCAAACAAAAAGGGATATATTATTTACTGAAGCCGTGTAAGCACAAAACAGCATTATGTACCATTAGCCACACGAACAAATTAAAATTGGGAGGACATTACCTTAATTTTAACTGTGACAAAAAAAATAGCTTTAACACTCTGATACTAAGTATAGATCTTAGAATGTAACTATAATCAATAAAAGTTACTCCAAATCAACTGGCCATCATATAGCACTTTTTAGTATTAAAACATGCTAAGCTTGTACTGAGTGCAGGGATGAACTTTGCCACATTATAAACCAACATTTGGAAATGCATCTTCAATTTAGGTATTTTAAAAATTAAGAACAGTACATTGATTTAGCCAGTGCCCACTTTCCATTTAATTTCTTAGAAGTGTACAACTTTGAGAAGGCTTCGTGATGAATCAAAATCAAATGGATGTATAAATATGAACAAGCTGTCTTATTTTTATTTTAACCAATGCACCAAACCTTTACAAGTATATTTAAGTTTAATATTTTTTTCTTATTTTCAGCAAAGAAAAAAGAATGTCATCTGCACTTTTCTGAGACAGTGCCCAGCTCTAAATATCCTCAATTCTTATTCGTGGATGACATATGTCATCACTGCTTGCCACATAGAAGCATTTTTATAAAAGAACATAACCTTTCTTTGATGGGAGGGTGAAAAGGAAACAATATCTAGCAAGGCTTGAATTAAATGTTCTAATATTCTGTGAAATACTAGTTAATGGCTAGTTTTGATTGGTCAAGAGCTAAAATAAAATAGAGGAAAGAATAATGGACTAGGAAAACAGGATCATTCCATGTACATCTTGTACAAATGTGTAAAAGTTTATGGAATCCATAAATGATGCAAGCCAAAGTGGATAAATAATGCCTATCATATATACAGGCACATTATGTAATGGGGGGGGGGTGATTCAGAACTCCATGTTATACTGTTTGAGTTGTAGGACTCTATTTCACAGGCAACTAAGTACAAAATAGATGCAATGGGCCAGTCCTTTATATTACACAAAAGTTTTAGCCATCTCTTGATGAGACTGATCTGGTATCAAACCAGAGAAAACATTCTGATGTGAAAAGAACAGTAAAGATACTGTATACATGTCTGTTCCAACTATACAAGGGGGAGGGGACGACTCTTTAAACAGAAAGAAGCAGATACAAGAGAAAAACAGATTTATGCTCCTCCCCGTTGCTTAAAACAATTTCCCCCGCCTAGCTTGTTTCTGATATAAGCAAATACCTCAATGCAGAAGAGAGCCACTCGTCTGGTTCTTCGCTGCTCTTTTAAGAAAAAACTGACCACTGAGTAACATTAAGACCACATCTCAGATCTCCCCAACACAGCAGCCTGGAAACAGTCCAAACCTGGCATAGCCGTCAAGAGAACCTCACTCCACCGCATTCCCCCGTCTTCCCATTTACACGAGTAAGGGCTCGATCATGAAGTGCGCTCGCGACTCAGTCCTTCAGGTCCGCCCACCCAGCCCCGCTTCCTTTCCCATCTTCCCCGCCCCAGAATAGGGTGTCGCGCAACCCTGCCCCCGCGCCCCCCCCCCCGGCGCCGCCAGCTGCTTCCTCCCCTCCGTCCCAAGTGATTCCCAAGGCCCAGCCTCAAAATAGTCAAGGGCCCGGTGCGGGGAGCCGGCCCGGTCCCTTCCGCTGGGCTGCCGCAGCCACGATCATCCCGAGGCAGGGAGGGAGCTGGCCTTGATGGCGCGGCCTGCTCTCCCTCCTCCAGCACAGGCCGCAACGCCGAGACAGGCAGGTGGTGGACGACCAGCCCGCGCCCCCGCCGGGCCGCCGCCTTCTTCCCGCCCTCCGCAGGGACAGAGGCATTTCCAGCCCGTCTCTCGCCCAGCCTTCTGCGGCCCGAGCCCCCGGACGCAGCCACTTACCCGCTTCCCAAGCCAAAGGCCGAGAGGGCACCACCAGCGGCAGTCGCAACACAGGTCTCGGGACGGAAAGCTGGCCGAGCCAATCCCGCCCGCGGCCTCGGCAACGCCGGCCAATCCTGGCTCTCACCTAGCCGACAGGGGCCAATCGAGGAGGAATATAAGGAAGAGATTGGACGGAACGGCCCGGCTCGCTGCGGGCTGGGAGTTTGCGGCTGTCTGTCCCCCACGCCTTTCCCGGGCCCTCGCCGCTTCCCTCCGCATCTACAACTCCACCCCGTCGGAGTCGTGCTCAGCCGCATCCCGTCCTCGCCTCGTTGCAGAGCGCAGAACTCTCCCCTCGCCTCCACCCTCCCCGGTACGCCTGAAGAGAAGAGAACGGGCGGCGTGCTGTCCTCTCAGCAGCATCACAGGACCGAAAGGGGCCATTTTGGCCAATCCCTGCGGAATGCAGGAATCCAAGTTAAAACACGCCCGCAGGACTGCCGTCCTGCAATGGAAACCCCCCCCCCCCCAGCTGCATAAGTAATTGGCTCTACTGTCAAACTGCTGTTAAGGGTTAGGAAGTTTTAAGTCCGCCTTCTTATAAATAAACAAAAACGATTCCATGTCCAGCACTCTGGGAGATAAAGGACGGGTCTTGATCTGTGTGATTCTGCTTCAGGTATTTGGCGAGCGCTGCCGTATTTCCCCTCCGTGCTCTCAATCAGGCCGTTTTGACCAATATAGTTGGCAGTGTCCGGCAGCAATACTCCAGGCGTTCAGACAGGAGTTTTCCCGGATGTTCCTGTGCCAAAACAGTAGAAACAAATCCTCATACAAAAGGCAACAACGTATCACAACAATCCATTGCTACAAATCAGGTGTAAATTATTCCTGAATATTTTGGCCAGCCTCCACACCTCATGCCCCAAATGTTTAATGTCTTGGTAATTTCCGAATGCTGGTGTATAATAAAGAATGTAGACATTTTTATGCAACTATCAACCTAAACAGTCCTATCAATTTAAGTCCCCAAAGTGGGAAAAATAGGACAAGTCCAAACCACATGACTTAATGTTCTAACTCATGATTGTATTTCCAACAGCAAGACAATTTCACCCATGTTTTTAAAGTGTCCAGTACACAGGAGTATGTTTTCATAGAGTTTATGCATGATGATTGTTCTTCTTTAAATACTTCAGTGATCAGATATGTCTTAATTTCAAAATCAGACAGCTTTACATGTCAGTGGTGAAGAGACTTAAAAGAAAATTTAAGGTTTAAAAATAAAACTGAAGCCGCCTTTGACCTGAGTTCACGTCTGGTAACTCCATGTATGCATTTATATAGTTTTCTTGACAACAATATAGAAATGGTTTGCCAGTCAACCCTGTAGTCCTGGTATTCCCAAGAGTTCTCTCATTCAGCTACTAATCTGGTCTGACCCTACTTTGGACTCTTCTGCATGACCCTCTGATTGGGCAGAAAGTTAGCTTATTAAGTATTTCAGGAAGACATAAATGGATGAAGTTGTCAACTCTGACCTACCATGAAGGCAGCCTCACCTTTTCCTGTTCAATTTTTAAGGTGGTGTTTCCTATCTTTTGCCAATACAGACCAGCTATATAGACAATTTGTAATGCCTTGAGGTAAAGTTAGGGGTGGGAACCTGCCCTGCTTGTATTGGCTACCCAAGGTTGCTGTGGCCATATATGCCCCTCAATCTTTGGTCACTGTTTCCCAGGATCATATATCTTTGGGCAGCTGTGGGAGAAAGGGATATAGCTTTTTTACCTCTTTAGCCACCAGCCTCCCTAATAAAGTTGCCCATCCATTCCTAGCACTGCTAGATGCATCAAAAACGTACACCTACCCACTGTTCAGGTGTTGCAGGGAGCAGCTTTACTATGAGAAGAAAAAGAGAGAACAGTTCTTATGCTGTCAATTCTCTGATCCCAGTTTGCTGGTCAGACCAGAGATAGGAGTTAATGTTACTGCACTGTGCAAATGGATCAGTGGCCGAAAATTCATTCATTGGAGCATACAGCTGATAACACAATTTTAATAATGCAATATTAAAATTCAGGTTTGGCCTACAATGTAATATTATATGGGAAGGGATGCATAAAATAATTCTAATGGCAAACAAATAATTACTTTTGGATTAAATTTTAAAGTACAAAATTTAGTTTTAAGAGGCCTTTGGAAATGAAGGCAAAGGAAAGGCATACATAAATGCAATTATAATCACCTTATTCATGAAAAAAAAGTGAACTCCCATGTATTTAAATATAACAGCATGTAAAGGAGTGGTTAGTTAATTGGGTGATCCTGCATTTTCTGACAATTTAATTAGTGGTTGCTGATTGCAGAAAATTTGAGAAATGCTAGGCTAAGGCAAAACTCATATCATATTACTTACCCTAGGAATGTACAATCTGATGCCCCAGGGGCTCCAGTGCTCCTAAAAGCCCTGGTTCAGCCTCCAAAAGTTGCCACTGATTTGTGTTTTTAGTGTAGCAGAAGGAAAATAATCATTAAATACATGGAGTATAATTATTTTAATGACATTTAATTCAATTATTTTTAGGACTAGTTGTATTTTGTGTTGACATTCATACTGTTATCAAGTATTTCAAGAACAACCTTCTTCAAGCAGATATTTTAGATTTCACTTCCAAAAATGTACAGGCACATAAAAAGATTTGAAAGCTGGAAATGAGTAGAGCTGTACTGACTCTAGCAGCTCTTGAAATGTAATTAACTTGCAAAGATAGCAAAAGAAAGGAGAGAAAAGTGAGTTGGTGAAAGGCAAAACTGATAGACAAAGAAGTCTGAAATTACAAGTCCAAGAATATAGCAAATATGTGAATTTCATTTTAAACACTAGACTGTGAGACCGTATAAATTCTAATTCAGAGATATCTGCTTGTGAGATGAACAAATACCTTATTAAAAAATTAACCAAATAAAATAAAAGGTAGTACTAATATGTCAAAATAGAAAAAAAAGGGGTGGGGGTTATAAAAGAGGCAAAAATCCTTGCTTGAGGATCTGAAGATGCACAAAAAATATGCGTGCATTGGAAGTATGATAAAAGCAAAAATAATTATATGTGGTCACAAATCTTTTATTTTAAAAAAAACTCCAAAACACATGAAAGTTACTCTATGCAAAGTCATTTCTAAAATACTAGATAAATGGAACCCTACTCGTTATAACTACTTTCAAATATATAATAATTTTGAGAGAACAATAAGAAGACTTAATAAATATTAACACAGAGCTGCTATGGCTGTGCAAATCCTTTGAACCAGGTTCATCACAATAAGCACCTTTTTCAAATTAATAAGGCAGTTCCATTTTTTCCCAGGCTTGCAGCTGCTTCACAAGCTGCTCCCAGTGTCTCCACATGCAAAATGGTTGTCCATTTTCATAGCATTGCCTGCACACACCTGGAAAAAGGCACAGCATGGCTGCTCGATTCATTCAAATGGAGGTGCTTCGTACATGCTCATCTATTGCCATTTCTTTTGAAGATCTAGCATAGCCCTAATAATAGCAAAGAGTTTAAAAATAAAATACAGAAATTAGCAACATATAAATATCCAGCCAACTATAAAGTAATTTATGTATACAAAACAATCCTAAATGTATAAACGAAAGATGCATTGAAGATAATGTAAAACATCAAACAAACTTAACTAGGGAAGTTTTATTGTTGGGACTGTACATGTTTTGTATTGGGTCCAAAAGGAAATATCCATGTCGTAGTAATAAAATACTCTGGAAAGCTTTCAGTACATATCTTCTTTCTCAGCAGTACTCAGTACAATTTTTAGAATTAAATAAGATTGGAAAATACTAAAAATGCCATAAACTGACAGTTCAGAATTCCAAAACATATGTAGTTAAATTCAGTGTTTGCTGAATTCTCAGTAATGGTACTTTTACATCTTGAAAATTATGGGACTGACAACTTTGACAGGCTCACACTGCCCTTCCATAGTCCTCAGGCTACCTTCTGAAAACCATGTTGTCTTACTCTGGAAGCCCTGTGTGTTTGGAAAACACTTCATTTCAAAATGTCTTGGCCTACAGTTAGAACTCTAGCCAAGACTGCAATTGTAATATTAAGATCTTACAAAGAAGAATTGAGCCATGCATACAAAGAGAAATGCTAGGTGACCAGGCAAGAAAAAGAGGGACACAAGATCAGATAGCAAAAATAAGGTGGATAATGAAAAGAGCAAGATATTAACTACGGCAAGGCCTTTGACTATGTCAATCATGTTAGTATGTGGAATATATTAAAGTTAATGGGTGTGCTACAATACCTGATTATTCTTCTGAGGAGCCTTTATAATAGACAAGGAACTACTATAAGAACTGAAAGGGAGAAAAAGAGTGCTTCAGAATAAAAAAGAGAGTGAGACAGGGATGTATATTGTCCCCATATCTTTTTAATTTAAACAGAGAATATATAAGAATGGCAGGATTTCAAAGGATGATAGCTGGAAACAAAATTGGAGGTTGAAATGCTAACAGTTTGAGATAAGAAGATGTCATCCTTTTTTTGTTGTTGAAAATAAAGATTTAGGAAAGCTCATTATAAAAGTAAAAAAAAATCTGGGTCACTATTAAATGTTAAAAAGACAATGATAATATCAACTAGCATGTTTAGAGCGAACAGTACTGATGAACTTCGACAAAATATTGAAGAAGAAGAATATATGAATGATATCAAAGATCAGAATATTTAAAGCAACATTTTTCCCATAGTAATATGCAGCTGTGAAAGCTAATCATTGAAAAGATGTGGTAAAAAGGTATGACTTCAAATTATGGATATAAAGACTGTTAGTAAAAGTATCATGGACTGCTGATAAATAAATTAAATTCCAGTTATTCCATCCTGGTCCACAGAAAGAAGAACTACTCCCTTAAGGGGTGATCAGCAAGAAGCTAACAGTATCACATACTTTGGGCATGTAATGTAAAAAAAAACAAAATAAAAACTAACAACTGTCCCTAAGCAGAGGGAAGTAGAAGAAAGAGGAAACAATAGGCAAAGTGAATGAATGGGATCAAAACCAACACTGGAGTGGATTTGGAAGAGCTATAGGTTATCTCCAGAGTCAGGTGGAGGTAGTTAACACCAGCTAATTTTTATTTATTTATTTATTTATTTATTAAATTTGTATGCCACCCATCTCCCCCAATGGGTGACTCTGGGCGGTTCACAATTAAAACCACAAACCCAAGCCACTAAAAAGCAATACGATATAAATAATTAAAATTAATTAATTAATTAAAATCCAACTATAAAACAACCCTGTACATAAATACTAAAAAAACATTCAAGATGATGGTGGGGGGCAAGGTCAATTACCACTGCCACTTCCATTGGTGGGAGCCCCCGTCCAGCCCCCAGGCCTTCTGGCATAGCCAGGTTTCCACGCCTTTCCTTATGGCCATGAGAGTGGGGGCACATTGCACCTCAGGAGCTAGATTGTTCCACAGAGCGGGGGCCACAGCAGAAAAGGCCCTCTTCCTAGATCCCACCAGTCAAAATTCCTTGACTGGTGGGGTCTGCAACATGCCCCTTCTGCTGGACCTAGTGGGGTGGGCTGATATAACAGGGGCGAGACAGTTCCTCAGATAACCTGGTCCTTACTAAACTAAACTAAGTAACAATAGTAAACTCCAAAGCCTACTAAAAAGGATGTCAATCAAGGTGACAGGAGAAAAAAAGGAATGAGATAGGCCTCTGTTACATTACATGCCAAGGCAAGGGAAAACAAAGAGAACAGGGCCCTTAAGAAAGGGTAGAAATAGGAATATGGAGATGAAGCCTGTGCGCCACCTAAGCAGACACCCTGTTGGATCTGGTGTCTAACAAAATAAGAATCATTCATAATGGAGATCGCTGGGCTTGCCTGAATCTTGTACTAATATTCATTTATATCCCACATTTGTGTTTTAAAATTAAGCAAAGTTGCAAATACTGTAATATAAGGCAGACAATGCAAATTAGCCTTTGCTTATTACGTTATTTGAAATCTTCCTATTTAATCTACAAGGTGGTGAGAAATACTTTGTTACAGGACAACCTACAAATCATGTAATAAGACATGATTATAGGAAGTCCCTGGATTAGTTATGTGCCTCTCATTCGGATGATAAAATTACATATGGGCTTCGGCTTTACCACTGACATTCTGTCAACCCAGACAAAACCACTCATACACAAGTAATAGGAAGGAATCTGTGGTTTAAAATGCAACATCTATTGCATTTCTCTCATATTAAAAAAGCATCCTTGCTAAAACATATTAATAAGACAATTTTTTTCCTTTCCCCATTAGCTATATGTACCTCAAGAGAGGTAACTGTAGCCCCCACCAACATAATGAAATAAAAATGCTGTTGGCAAATGCCAGGAGCTACTGCCCAATCAGTTATTGTTACTTTAACTGGCACACTCACATTTTTGAGCAAGAATAGGCAACATGTGGCTAAGTGACTGCTTGTCACTTATAAATCCCATATTCTCTTCCCACTGGTACTCCTTAGTGGGATTTTCTTTTGAGTTTGAGATGTAAAACATGCTTAGCCTATAGTATAAACTCTAAAATAGATTTCATATGTAGACTCATGGACCACCCATGAAGCTGTTTGCTTCTTCAGATGTTAAATTGTATGACACCTGGCAACCCAAAGTTCCCTACCCTGCTTTTGAAGACCACAGCCCATACACAAGAAAAAAACACTATACATTGATTTCTACTGCAGCTCTGTAAGTGAAAGCAGAAGTATTATTTCAGTGACTGTACTATCCCTAACAGCAAGAGAAATGCTTAAGTGAAGGGCATAGAGTGTAAGCACTTATTGGCAAACATTTACTGTGACCTCTGCTCTGCATACTCCCTACTGCAACTGCTGAAAGTTAAACCTTATTTTTGCTTTATTCTTAGGTTCCCATAGGCAGAGGGATATTTTCTGCTCACAATGCCTTGCAGACCCCATTCAAAGCCCACACCATAATCCATATCACTGTAATTCTACCCATTCTGAAGGGCTTTTCCTGTGAATTTGGAAGCAGCTTGACAGGCAGCCAATAGGTCATGCTTTGAATGGGGATTAAAAAAAACAACTAAAGTGAACCAGGGTTGTTGTACCTTTACGTAACTCCAGGTGATACACTTCTCTGTAAGTATGAAAAGAGCAGAGAACCTATTTCCTTTCACAATTGGTTGCCTTAGAACATCTATTATGTTGTTATTTTCTGTGCGACTTTCCAAGGCATAAGAGCTATGCTTGGGCAAAATCATTGGCAGTTTGATTGATCTCATTTTCAGAAATGTGCTCAGTGCTGTTTAATAAGAACTTATGCTTATTTTCCTTGGGAAATGGGAATGGCAAATAGGAGTATTATCAGTTTGATAATCTGATCCAATTAAGATTTTCTCCTCAGCTGCTTTCAGGTGTCTGTTTTCACTCTTGAAATACCTTTTACTGAGAATGACATGGGGTCATTCAAAACTATGTTAAAAAGAACAATGGGTTGATATAGTCCAGTCAAATAATATTCTTCTACCATCACAGTTGTGGTTGTTGTATTATTTGCATAAAAATAATTTATGTACATGTGGCTTCTAAGCACCTCACACTTTATTGAATAGTATTGACTTGTCCAGTCACCAAGATAGAATTATTTCTCCTCAAGCTTGAGTAAAATATATTAATAATATTGTAATTATAGAGGCAAATAGGGAACATGTAACAGATTTCATTTTCAAGTAAATAGCTTATTTTTTTTCAAAGAAATTCTAGAGTGATGCTGCCAAATGAAAATATGCAATAAACATTTGAACAAGATAGCCCCAGAACAAAGATAGATTTACATCCCTATAGAGAAACTGATTTTTGCTAAGTGTGTAAACCTCATGGTCATGTGCTGCTGAAAGGGCTTGGCCAAAAATATGTCCATTGCTGGAGAAAAGTGATATGGTGAGTAATTTATTTTCATTTTCTCTATCAAATGATCTCCCTTATTTTCAGATTAATTGTTGTTCCCCCTATGTATCTGTTTAGTAAAACTTCTGCAAAGAGATGACTCACTGTCTTGATCTGCATATTGTGCTAAACCGAGAATGTGCAAATTCCAGCAGCTTGTAGGCCGCAACAGACTTGCGCAATATGTAAAGGGACACATTCAGAAAGTAGGTGGGGCTGGGTCTCATTCCAGGGGAGGGCTTCAGGTATGAAGGTTTAAGGTACCTATTTTCCTCTTTCACTCAGGCAAGGCATGCCAGGCCCTTCCCTTCCCCACATTACTAGCCACTTCAAGATTGATATATGATTCCCAGATATGGAACAACAGCTTCATCTAAGCAAACTTACAGTGTCTGAGAACACGGGGGGGGGGGGGGGGAAGCAAGGGAGACAAGTCCAAACAAAAGGACAAGTCCAAAACAAAAGGGATTCCTGATCAGCTTAAAATCCAAGCCTCAAGAACAGGGGGAGAAAAATCAATATTAATTACAATTTAAGATATCAATGTTAATAAGTGTAAGATTATTTGGCATTTTCATCCAAAATTGAATATAACACTTTAAAAAAAACCTGCTGCAGAATGCATCAAATATTTGTTGTGCAATAAAGGTTTCAGTCTTAAGCTAATTAGTATTAAGGTCTCCATTGTATTGTTGTTTATTGTTTTTTATACATGTTAATAAAGAAAAGAAGAAGATACACAGAGCAAATTTGACAACAATTAAATACCAAAAAATAAAGAAACAGAAAAAATGTTTTTGTTTATTTTGCTTATTTCTAATAAAGCTTAAATCACAAGATTGTTTTTGTTTTAATCTCTTCAGAAGGGGACGGGACTGCTGTTCTGTAGCCGCATGCCTCAAAGCTATTAAGGGCCAAGAGGTTATGCTAGAGTTGGTTGTTGTTGTTATTTTCATTCCACGTTTATGGATGAGTAAGTTACTTAGGCTGCAACAGCCTTAGCACTCTCATAAGCCAAAAGGAAGGAGAGCCTGGTCAAAATATCTCTTTCCTCCAGGAAGATGGTGGTGACAGTGGGAAATCACTATGTAACCCATAACTTGAAGCTGTGCCATGTACCTGGATAGAAAGATGATGGGGCCAAAGACCATGTCCAAAAAGGTTGGGAATTGTCCAGGTGCAATACACCTCATTCACTGCACCCCCTTAATTCTCTTCTTTAAAAAATGCACAAAAGGAGCAAAATATTTTTTCTCCATTATTTGAATCCTATGGGTCTCCAGAAGAATTCTCCATTATTTGAATCCTATGGGTCTCCAGAAGAAAAGCTGTGATGTAGCTTTCAGATTACTCATTTTGTACCTATGGTGTGCTTAAACATAGAACCATTGGACAGAGCAAATTTGGTTGGGATTTCACAAAATGCTAAGCCAGAAACCAGGGTTTATCAACCACAGAGGCTAATTTTTTATACTATACTTAGCCAAAATCACATGAAGAACATATTACTGAAGAATAACACAATGGAAGCACGTCAAAAGGAAATAGCAATAAATGGGATAGTAATAATTATTTAGGAGATAGTCTTAAAGCTAAAGAAATAGTAATGAAACCATGCCAAGCATTTACAAAACACAAAACTCACCTGGTGCTACAAAACTTGTTGATCCAAAGGTTTCAGGTTCCTAATATCTGAAAAGCAGTTAACAAACAATTTCTGAAAGTGATTAGAAAAGGAAGAATGCAAACCCCAGTTTACTTTTAAAGGTGCAAGATGGCTATTCCATGAGCTCCCAGCAAAGCTCCAAGCTCCAGGTAGGACTCCTACCAAAATATGCTGCTCACCAGTTTGAGCAAAAAGATGGCTATTCCCTGGTCTCCCAGAGCTCTAATCCTGCCAGAGGCCTCTTGTGGTCTCCTCCTGAGGAGCAACTGTACTGAGTACTTGTGGGTGATATCTAGTCCTCTCCTTGTCCGGAGAGGAATTACGAAGAGCTGGTCTACTCGCTGGCTCTTCATTCTGCTGCAGTTGTCAGCTCCACTTTTCACAGAGCCTTCTTCAGTTCGCCATTTCTTCCCCGGAAACAGCTGCAAAAGGGAACATGAATATATGCTTGTATGTATAAATTGACATACTGAACACCGAACATTGTCAACTTATATCCTAACTTCTTCTGACAGCTAGTATAAACAAGTGTAGTAAAGGTCCTACAAATATTTCTGGGGCACAAAGGATTTAGGAATGAGCAATTTTCTCCAACAGAAGCTTTAATAATTTATATATTTAACAGTACTGAGAGGTTTCCATAGCAGCAACATTTTCATTAATGCTAGATGTGAGAAAAATGGGCCATAAAAATTGCCTACCAATAGCCTAATATTAATATTTGTGCCATCTTTTTAGATGTATAAGCTATAGGAAACTTATACATATGCAGAAAATAATAACCACCATTTTAGATTGGGGTCCTCATTAAGATAGGCAAGCCAGTATGCTAATCAGTTTAAGCTAACTGCAAGCTCAGTTATAAGCCAATCTTATTACAAGCACAATTGCTAATATATCTGGGAACCGAATATGTTGGAATAACCATACAACAGAGAGGGAGCACAGCAATAAGTCAATTGTTTATAAAGTTAAGATGAATGTAAAATGAAAAAACTCAGTTATACACTTGAGGATTTCTAGCATGTGAGAGAATCCTTGGTTACTGATTCTGCCCATTCCAAAATTCATATTAGGATTTTTTTTTCAGGCCAATTTGTGATCATAAAATACGATGTAAGCTTTCAGATGCTCCAGAGCTTTTCATTAGGTATGCTGGTAACAAAGAAAAAAGGGGTCAGCAAGGAAAAAAATTGGGGCTGATACTCAAGCCATGGGAGTATAATTAGACTGTGGGAGGAGGCTGCAGATAAATCAGAGAATTTCAAGTTGCTATGCTAAAGAAACAAACTATCTTGTATTTTTTTTAAAAAAATGATCATTTATTGAGAACTGAACCACTTCTTTTCTTGAGTTAAACATAAATAAATTCAAACATAAATTTGAATTGAAAGAAAATATATTGTTTCTATTGTTAATACAGCTGGAATTACTTTGGACAATGGTTTACTAGGTTGAAAAAAAGTAAAACAGCACAAGGTAAAATAGTTTTATCTAGGAACTGAAAGGGATGTACCGTTAAAGAAAAAGCATCACAACTTTAGGTAGTTTCAACTCCTTTATTCCATAATGTATTAGAGCATCTTCTTTCCTGGAGTATAAAATCCAGTGCTAAACTGCTAAATTGAGTATTCTCTGAATCAAAAAGCAAAAGTAGCAATAATGCCATTAGAAAAATCCCCATTAGAATGTATTAGAAAATAGATGTACAGAATTTAAAATGATAGTTTATCATGTGTTTGCTTATTTGTTTATTTAAGCTAGCTAAAAGTGAAATACTTGCTGGGTTACCTTGGGAATCTGATGAAAGATTAATCGTTTTGCTTGTTTTAGGAGTTTTGTCATTTTTAATAGGTTATGCTTGTGTATTTCTAAATAAATAGATTACAAAGGCACCATAAATCAAGTTTATGGGGACTTTTCCATAACAGGAAGTTGAAAGAATATTTGTTGAAGCTTTGTTGGAAGGTAGTTAAGAGTTTCAAGAAGATCAGTAACAGTATACAGTGGTACCTCAGTTCACAAACCTAATTCATTCCACGATTCTGGTTGCAGACCGAATCAAATTTCCCCATAAGGTTCAATGTAAATAAGGTTAATCCGTTCTGACCCATATTTATTTTTTTTTAACCACAAAAATATGAAACAAAGTACAGTACAGTACAGTACTGTGAGAGGAAAATTATTAGTAGCCTTCTATATGTTTTAATGTTAGTTTTGATTGCATTTAATAAAGCCAAGTTAGCTGAAATATGGCCTTTAAGGCAATGACAGGAAATAAGTAAACTTGCAAGACTAAGCAAACTTGTTGATGGGAACAGATGTGACAGGGACAGATAGAACAGGAAAGTATGGTAAAATTAGCACCAAGGAAGTTATGATTCTTTTGCTAAACCTGGGAGTCATGTCTGTGGTTTGTGGTTTTTGAGGATAAAAGGGATTGCAACTAAGAGGACAGTACCATTTTGGTCAAGCTGTCTACCTGACAGCTCGGTCAAGATGGTCGGCATTACAATGTGTTTCTAAGTAAGTACCTTGTATGCTTTTGACTGAATTTTACTTGCTTATTGAACTAACTTTTAATAAAGCTTTTAGAACTTTGAAGTGACTTGTTTTATGGTGTGACTGCCTCCCGTGTTTAACGTGGTTTTTCCCTGACAGTACAGTATGAAGAGAGAGAACACTAACCTTGCTTGAGGTGACACCAAAAATCTTCACAGCAAGTGTCTGTCTGTGACCACAATGTCACCTAGAGGAAGCCACGACCACGTGTCAGGGCAGGGAAGATGGCTGCGGGTTGTGTTCGTCACCCAATGTGGAGTTCGTGAACGGAAGCAAAATTTTGCGAACACTGCTGTTCGTGAACTGAAGTGTTCATGAACAGAGGCATTCGTGAACCGAGGTATTACTGTATAAGGCAGGGTTTCCCAAACTGTAAGGTGTACCTCCCTTGGGGAGGTGTGAAGAACATTTTAGTTGTACATTGTTACAATAAATCCACCTTTCCCAGTTTCACTGTATTGCTTTCATTGTTCATTTATGCCATTTTGGTGTTTGGATTTTTGTGGGGAGGGGTGTACATTAAGATTACACTAAAGGGAGATGTGACGGCAAAAAGTTTAGGAACCCCTGATGTAAGGTGCATCAAATAAGCTTATCCCTCCTACTGATCTTCCTCTATAATGATGCCTGCTGCAGTAAAGCAAAAACATTGGTTAAATTTCCAAGATACTTGAACTAATCACATATTTTGCACGAACAACTTATGCCTATAGGTTCAGCAACCTCACATTGCAGAAGTTAAAAAAGCAAGGCAAGAAGGGCCTTATTAATTTGTAGTGTATACAGTCGGAGTGCTCAATTAACTGAACTACTAAGGTCTGAAAATACAGTCCAGTGCTTTATTACAAAACATTGCTGGAGATTGATAAGTAAGAGCCATAATCATTGTTGTTTGGCTAACAATCGAATCCCCCAAAGAGAACAAAAAGCAATGAGTCTCTGACAATATCACTGTCTAAATACTGGCAAACGAAAGGGTTACAGTACATTGAAAGGATGTTGAATATAGTGATCAGCTATTTCATGGTAGTTATTTTGAGATGGCAATTAATTCTCAAGCTAATGATTATGAATCACCTAATTGTAATGGGCTTTGATTCATTCTTTGCTCTACCAAAATAATGAAAGAATGTTGTCAAGTCATCTCATTTCTGCTCTGAAAATTCACCATTTAAAGATAGGCATACAGGAATACATAAACCTCCAGAAGTTTATAAGTGTATTCAGTGGGAGTGCTCAATTAACCGAACAACTAAAGTCTGAAAATACAGAGCTTTATTACAAATCACTGCTGAAAACTCTTGGTGAATTTTCATTGGTGCTTGCATCTCTTGAGAGTTTATTAGAATCCTGAAATAGAAATTACTTGCATTATCATCCCATACAGCATGCAGCCACTGAAATAGTGTCAGCATTGAGTATAGTCCAGTCCTAGATAGTGCTTACTAATTGCCAGAGGTCAATACAGACCAGTTCTCCCCTTGCTCTCATTTTATGTGTAATCTATACTGCCTAGGTATATCCAAGAGCACATTAATTCATCATGTCATATCTGAACATTCTTCAGTATTTTGTCTATCTTTGGCCCAATCTATATTGCTTCCCCTGTGATTAAAAGCAGATAGAGGCTGCTTGAGAAGAAGGATGGACAGAAAACACAAAGGTGGGAGGGTGTCATCAGTGCTGTTAACTCTTTTCTTTTTCCATTCTCTTGGGGCAGAGGGGTTGAGCTCCAACTCACCTCTCCAAAGCTATCCCATATGCTTTTGCATTTTAAATCAAATATCACAAATATTTAGCACAGAAGTAATTTTCATATACTTTTTTTTCCAGAATATCAAACACCTATTTTACCCTACCTACCTACCTACCATCTCAGACAAAAAGAACCCAGATGAAAAAGAGGCAATGAATGAAGAGTTTGCAACTAAAACGTTGATATTATTTCTCAGTTGTGTCTCTGATCTCACTAACAGATGGGCAAAACTTTCCAAAAGGCTTGGGAGAGAGAGTGATAGTCAACATGATACATTCAATAAGATAATTCATTCTTTTTATAATCTCCTAGTGATATTTTATCCTAGTAAGACAGTTTATGAATAAGTTCCAAAACACTGCAGTCAAATTTAAAACATTGCTATATGGTGTAAATAGGCAACTGAGGTAATTAGGAATGTGGTGATATTTTCCTGTGAAATGTGTGCCTGTATGTGCAAAATTGGGTTCACATATGTATCATCTCACTCATTAATTAAACATAAGAGTCTTCAGGCACTTTTTTTCTGCCACATTTATAAGCCTCATGGCCAACAAATTTTATAGTTAGCACAATGAACATTTCACTGACTGGATTCACACATTGTTCTCAGCCAAGGTTTGCCTAATCATCATTTATTGAATAAAGCACAACTTTATTCAGTATACTCGGCCAACCACATCTGACTGGGTTTGAACAATATACTGGGTGTAAATCAACAAGCCACATTGTAACTTTGCAAAATATATGGAAATGAAAAACGGGAAAACAAAAAGAGCAAAACTGATCATCTCTACTTATCTGACACAATCTACTCTTTGATATTACTTCAAATGTGATTTAGTAATGATTACAATTTTGTATTTACTAAAATATTGAATTTAATGACATTGCTTTTCTACTGGCCTTTTGAAGCGCTACTCAACATACTGATATTTAGACAATACGATTCAATATAGATCTACTTTGTGTTCTTGAAAACATAGGGCTATTCTTTGCATGAAATAAAACTTTGCAGTCCAGCTACATTATAAGTGAGTTTGGAATGTTGATTAAGAATGAGAATTACTGTCCTTTTAGGAAGAACCAGAGCAAGAAAATTATATGGAAGCAGTGGAATGGAAGTGATTGCGACATGAACGTTAGTTTGGTCTGTCCTCTAGGAGAGGGGAGGTGAATGCAGAATCAGTATACAGTACATAGGCTCCCTTTGATTGGAAATATGGGCCAATATGCAAAAACATGGCATGAACCAAAACAAAACAAAACAAAAACAAAAGTACAGAGGGTACAACCATCACACAGAACACATTCTGCCAGTACCATTAAAAAAGAACTGCCAGTGGAGACATTGTGAGCTCATAGAGCAGGGTATAATATGCCATCTGTTGAGTGGGTGGGTAATTGGGGAGGGGAGCCTCTCCAACTCAAAAATCCTTTTAGCTCTGGGAGTTACCGGTTAACTTGGTGCTTGCAATTTAATGCACAGTTTGCAATCGCTTCATAGCATTGTAGCTTTTGTTAAAAAATAATCAGAAGCTTGTAATACTCTTCATATTAATTGTGTGTGAACAAGGAATTTGTAGAAAGAACAACAAACATTAATTAGTTTTTGGAAAACAAACCAGCATGCTATAGAGATAAAGGATGGTGCAGAAACCCTAGATGCTGGCATATTTGTATAACAGTGATTCGATTTTGTTTGCCAAAGGAAAAATGATGAATTTATTTTGTCATTCCTTATTTGTGGTCCTTCATAGCTTTGTAACCCAATTCAAGAATCCCTTGATTCTGATGTAAAGCCAAAAGCAGTTATTTATTTAATAGTTTCAATGCTCAAACTATGGTTTAAGCAAACCAGATTTTATTTTTTTATTTATCTGCAAGCTTCAAAAATGGATGGAATTAAAGTGGATATGAAGAAAAGATAGCTAACAGTACTTCTTGGCGTGACTACTCAGAAGAACTTCTACTGAATTCAATGGGGCCTTCTCCCAAATAAATGCATATAGAGTATCAGCCTCATTATTTTAACCCATTGTAAGATTCTTAACTGATACCTATTCCTCTTTCAGCATCTCAAATCAGTCTAAATAGCTACAAGCGACCTCAACCAAACCTAAGCCAGAATTGTATCCAGTAACCATGTATCTAGCATCATGTACTGAAGACCCAATAGTCATAATGTGTGGCTATGAAATCATCTTCATAGGGAAAAGCACATTCCATCATACAGTACTGAATTTGCAAAGAACTGTTCTGGGTCTTGAAACATCTGAAAAGCTACAAAAAATTACCTGTGTTGATTCAGTTTAATATAGTTTTGTTGCACAAAAGGATTCTGTCATGGCCAAGCATGTCTGAATATATCTTTCATGTCTTTGTTTACTTTCCATTAACAATTCTTATTAACTGTCATGGTTGATTCCCAGACTGACACAGGAAACTCTGATGCAAATAGTGAGGTGAAAGCTTCTCCATTATGAATGAAAAGAACTGCCTCTCCACTGGTTCACAAAAAAGCTGTTAGAAAGAAAAAAGTATTTTCCCTATAGTACATGGAAGCGTATTGGTTCTAAATGGAAAATAGTGTTTGAAAACCTAGCCCTTTCATCTCAATAAATCTTGTTAAAGAAAGCTCTGGAATCTTATTTGTAAAGATCGCTTTGAGATAGCTAGCAAAGAACCTGACATTATCCTCAGTAAATGTACATAACCAGTGGTACATATAATGAGGCCTGTGCTAATAGCTTTGAGAACAAAACTGAAAGCTGAATTGAACGTAATGGAAACCAGAGAAATAATTTACCATACAATGAACAGAAAGAACAGATACATTCCATGTATTATTTTTTTAAAGTATGAGAATATACCTGGATCCCACTGAACTAAATATGTGGTGTTTTAAGAGAAAACATTTCATGCTGACAAAAGTGGAACTGCTAGCAAAACTGACAGCCCAAGGATATTTTTCAAGATGGATGCATTAGTTGGGTTTTGGCAAGTACCACTGGAAGAAGAAAGGACATATTTATATAAGTTGATAAACTTTTGGAGCATATCCTTTGGATTGGGTCTGGCCCTGGAAGTGTTTTATCACATCATGCAAAAGTGGATGGAAAGCATTGTAGGGATTAAGTACATACCTATGTTGGATTCCATAGAAGAACAACATGATCACTGATTAAAACTAGTAGTAGAAAAAGTCAGATCCTTAGAATCTATATTAAACAAAAGCAGATGTTGTTTTGAAGTCCAAGAAATCCAGTATCCTGGAAAAATACTAATGATTTAGTACTAGTAAATGTATTAAAAGTAAAATGACAGGAAGCGGTTCAGAGGAAATGGGGAGTGGTAAGTTATGTCTCAGAATTAATTTTCAGCCTGACCATCTATGCCACTAATCTGAGGGCATTACTATGCAAAGTCACAGTCTGGCACTGGACTGTAGAGCATGAAAAGAAACTAAATTACATTAAAAATACTCAGTAAAGCAACCAATTTGCAATTTTATGTTCCATCTAAAAGAAGTAAACCATTCACAGATGCATTCACTAACAGCTTGTGTTCTATTTTACTTCAGGAACATGACCTATTTTGGGTGCCAGGTGCATATACATCACATACATTGACTCTCACAGAACAAATGTTTGCAGAGATAGAAAAGGAAATGGTAGGATCGTTGTTGCAATGCAAACAATTTCATCTGTATCCATATGGAAGGAAGTTTATCACTGAAACAGATCACAAACCTCTAATCACCATTGTGGAGAGAGGATTATTTAACACTCTGGCTAGAATTCAGCGACTGCTGCTAGTGCTACAGAAATAGGATTTTGACCTCAGTTTTAAACCAGGCAAAGATTTGGTATTGGTGGATGCTCTGTTTCAAGGATACTGCACAGAAGGAAAGCTGGATTAATAAGAAGCACTTTAATTCTGAACTTTGTGTAAATGGCATGAGCCATTCCATGAGGAAAAAACATGCTGGAGTTACTGCTTTAAATCTGTGAACAATTATTCTTTGTTGGTATATATATGTGTACAATTAAGTAGGTTCAGAGTTATGGAATGCAAGAGCTGAAAAAGCTGTAGAAAGTTCTTCTACATATAAGCATATACTGTACAGAAAGCTTGGGGAAATGGATCTTTTTATACTTTTGTAGATATAAATAATGTAGATCATCCTGATTGGATGAATAGAAAGAAATGCTAAGGAATAATACATTCATAGTAGTTTAAATTGTACCTTTCATTGACATTTTACTGTTATCATTACAGCTTGCTTGATTGCTAAGTAATGAATGTAATCTTTTAATTATCAGAGATGTATATCTTTGGTTACATTTCAAGATTTGGAATATCAGAATTTAAACAATATGGATGGCAAGGAACAAAAGCTGGGGGCGGGTGTCTGCTTTTTTGTTCTGATTACCAAACTTTTTGGCAGAGGAACTATTATATCAGTGAAATGTGTCCTAAATGTATTACATTCCAGAATTTGCCATCAACATTCCCAAGCAATTAGCTGACTTTAAACATAAACAGAATGCTGTTTTTGTTTTCAAATAATTTTATTAAGAGTTACTAACAGAAAGAATAAAAATTAATACAAACTACAAAAAGATAGGAATACAAAAAGAAAAATACAAAAAAGTGTAGAAAAGAAAAAAGAAAAGAAAAGAAAAGAAAAAGAAAAGTAACTTCCCCCTTCATCCCAGCAAATAAAAGCAAGTTTAATAGCATATCACCATCTCTTAATACAACATATACTCTCTTCACCCCATAACCTATCTCTTAACTAAAAAAACAAAGTCCAAAACCCTCATGTTCATTCTTTATCAACAAAAGTCCAGTAAGGGAAACCAGATATAACTAATTTTCTATTTTAACCTTGATCAAATAAGCCAACCTTGTATTCCTTCCCTGAATTTTTAACAATCTTAATTTTTAACCCCTTCCAAAATAGTCCCAGAGCTTGTTTTCTGTTCATCTTCTCTTTAACCCAAAAATCTTTCAGAACTTTAGCAGACCTCTTTTGTACATCCAATAAGTAAGGTTTGTCCTTTTTTATCACTTCTCATAAAGTTCTTCAAGACTTTAACAGACTTTTTTGGTAAATCCAGTAAGAAAAAGTTATCCAAATTGCTTTTCTGGTTTAGTCATTGAACATCTCCTTTAAGTAGTGAAACATCCATCAGTTTTGTTTGAAAATCAAGTGCATCTTTCTCCATATCCTTCTAATTGCTTGGCAGAATTAAATTCACATTCAAAATAATTTCAAACTTATCCATTGTAGCTTGATCTTCTTCTGTAACTTCATTGACACACAATCTGTCTATCAAGTAATTTTAAAGATCAGTATTCAAAAACTTCCATTAAAGTTGTTTTTTCCATTCTTTATTTGTTAACGAAACAAATTTATTGTCCTCTAGCTTCCTCTAGTGCCAAACCTTCAAGTTTCCATTATATTTCTTCTTAAAAGAACCCAAACAATTGCTATTTCCCATGGGAAGAATTCTTCTCATTAATTCAAAACTGTAATTCCAAGTCCATCTAGACCCCTAATCCATTGTTAACTTTCCAAAATCCATATTCTAAGCACTCTTTTGCTGTTTAAACCATATATATATATATGGTTTATATATATATATATATAGTATTTTTCCAGAGATTTTAAAATCACATTAAAAAAACAACAACAACACCTTCTCTAATATTATAGAAATTTTAAAAACCTTCTTCTTCCCATTTCTCATCACCAAACAATAACCAAATTATAGAAAGTTTCATCAATCAATCTCACTCAGCAAAAGCATTAAGAGTACGAGTAGTAATAGCCTATATGTTTTAAACTTAGACAAATAAATCTATTTTACATTTTGACTTATAACTTTCTCTAATAAGACATAAAAGATTTATCTCCATAGGTATAAAGAGTATCAATACAAAAAAATAAATAAATTCCAGAGTGTTTAAAATCACATTTAAAACATCTTTCTCCAAGGAAAAGGCAACTCATCTGATGAGTACAGTAAAACCTTGTTGATCTGAAGGGTCTTAATATTTCCAGTACAATAAAAAAAAATCCAAAAAGTTATTAAGAAACGAGGCTCGGTTGAGCTTTATGTCCTTTAAAGGCTGTGTTACGAGTATGGGCTTGATGGAATCCCAACTCCCAACCACTGAACTCATAAGCTGACTGCAAAACAACAGTTCCTGGATGAGGAGTGGCTATACAGGAGCATTGGGTTATCTTAATGATCTCTCTTTCCTCCAGAGAGATTTTGCTGGTCCGGGTCCAGTGTCCAGCCGCAATTTTCCTCGTAAATGTGGTTGAGCTGCCAGCAGGACATCAGCTCACCAGGGTGCTCACCAGAAGTCTCCCAAAATGCTCTTTTTGGAGTCCCTTGGTAGGTGTGTTATTTCAGTTCTGAAGCCCAGGCTTAATATTCCTCTCCCTACACACTTGCCATTCTGTCCTAATGTATGTGAGAATCAAAATTGCTTGGGGGCTTAAAAAAAATTGGATAGTGTTGTGGCTATCAAACAGGTCATTCCTGAAAAGGACATCACAGACTGAGGTGAAGCAATGCAAGGTTGCAAGATCATATTTATGCTACTGAGTTACCCATATCTAGAGTTACAACAGAATGCAGCATGTCGATTTTTATCTCTGAGGCCTGTGTCCTAATCCTTTCTTGGAAACAGTGCTCTGGGCATCTGGCTGCATCCCATGAAGGGAGTCTAGAAGGTCAATGAACATATGGTGGAAAGGCCAAGAAGTAAGTAAAGTGGAGATGGCAGAAAGCTGACAAGATCTGGGCTAGTATAAATGGCTTTCTCAGAAAAGAGAGAAAGATCCCAAAGCCAGTGTTTTATTACTAGCTTTTTGATTTAGGTTAACATTTTTTATATGCAGGCAAGGCTTTAAAACAGCCTGAAATCCTTTAAGTGGGTAATTTGGGGCTTAGAAGTCCATTGCCCAGCAAATAGGGGTGCCTGCAGCAATAGTCACTGGCTTCAAAATGGTAGGTGTGAACTGGATGACTGAAGCCCTGCCCCTGTTAAACTTGAGTCCCAATCACTGCCTGCACATAGAAAGGGGTGGGACTTCAATAATCTCTTTCTCCTGCCATTCTGAAGCTGGTGGCTATTGCTATGGTTGCCCCTGATAGCTACTAGACATGAAATCCCCCTTTAAACCATTAAAAACCTATTCTCTCAGATTTCTGGCTTACCGACTCTTTAATGCATATAGATCTCTGGATTGATGGGATTCATCTACATGTGTAGTTTGCAAACTTCTGAAATGGCCTTCTATTATTTGCAGTGGGATAGCATTGAAAATGCTAATACATGGAGCAGTTTTATAACATATTTTAGTAAGTGTTCAAATGTTTCATTCTAGGTCAGTAAATCCCTAGTGACTAGAATTTCAACCCCATCTGCAGTTTCCTAACACACGTACACTCCAAAAATCTTGCCAGGATTTTCACAGGAAGGTTGGGAAGGGTTATAATATGCAAGGATAGGAAACTAAATTCTGCTCTCCTTCCCAGTTGTGACTCCCCCCTCAAATCAACTCTCCCCCTCCCACATGGAAATTAGGCACTCCGTCCCCAGTATGAGACACTTTTTTCAACTTAAATTGCTTGAATGATGGGAATGATGCCATAAGTGTAAGCCTCCACTGGAGATCATTTATCCCCAACTCCCAATGAAAGGAAGGCTGCTCATTTGTTCTGTAAGAGTCATCAGATGTCTAGCACAGTTGAGATCGGCTCCATGCTAAAATCTTACTTCTCAGGAATTCGTGATTAAAAATATGTGCTAAATGGTTTTATGTAGCTTCTGCTGTGTGTCTCTGTATGTATGTATCCAAATGAGTGTATTTTATAACATAAAATACAGAATGGTATTTTCAATTTGAAGAAACATTATATTATCCTATAATAGAAACGTGGAACTTTCCCATAAAATATAGCTAAAGCTTGAGATTTTAAAATGTTCTTCTTCCTTTATCTAGCAATCATGAAGACAATCTGATAGTTTGTCCCATCTGCTATAAAGAAGCTTGACAAAAATGATACCAATTATGACTAATCATGTCAAAAAGCTAAATTGAGGGAGGAAAAAACTCAAATGAATATGGGAAGTGATTAGATTTTACAGCAAGACTGTAATAGTGGTAAAGACCATGACAATGACTGCAATATGACAATTTTGGGAGAGGCTGGAGATAAAGAGATTATGCACTCATTGTTCAGCTGTGATAGCTATAATTCCCTGAAATGGAGAGTGAGCTCTGTGAGCAATTAATAGCCTCTGAGCCAGCCAAAGTTCCTACGGTAAATGCAGAGGAAAAGACTGAATGTTGATGGCATACATTGTTTGACTATGCAGAAAAAAATAGGGAGGTCAGTGGGAACTTTCTCTGATTCTCCTGAGTTCTAGTTAGTTCTACCCAGAATAAAAGTCATTGCAGAGAATGCTGGTGTAACTGTGAATATTATGTATATTATTTTTAAAATAATAATAATAATAATAATAATAATAATAATAATTATTATTATTATTATTATTATTATTTTATCCCACCTTTTAAAAATATATTTTGGTCAACTCAAGGCAGACGACATACCTAATACTCCTGCCACTATTTTCCCCACAACAACAACCCTGTCAGGTAGATTGAGTTGAGAGAGAATGATTTTATCATTACAAACTAAGCTTGCTTTTAACTCCTCCACTTCCCCAATAATAGCTGTGGTAAAACAGAGGATGCAGAATTCCATAACTGATTCTGTTGTTTGCATTGTGCATAATCTTGCTATATGACACATTGAAGATTGTTCTATGTGACAGAATGGAGGAGCAAAGCACTGTCTGCCATCCTGTCATGTAATTTCCCAGACAGACAAGCTGTACAAGTAGCTGATACACTTGGTCTGAGAAAATATTAGGGAGTGAAGTAGATAAGGTTTTCACAGAGAAAGAGTTTCTCACGATGGGTGGCTAGGAAATTGAAATGTGCAAAGAGCTGGCAAAGAGAAAAAGCTGCTGTTAAGACTTTTTGAGATGGAGAAGAAGATAATGGCTGGCAAAGTTAGATTTTGATGGTTTGGGCTGCTGAAGAATTGCCTGTTCTACAGGGGACTGAGGGCTACTGATGAATTCTGGGGTGATGGGAAAATACCAAAGATGAAGGACGGCCAGAGTTTGAAGGATCATGTCCACCTGACTAGAGAGGAGGAAGAAGATCCAAGAAGACCCAAGAAAATCAACATGCTGCTAGCAATGACAGACTGCCAGTTAAGGTTAATATCCTCTCTCAGGCATGACGCATACACCCAGACGCACAAAGGAGTACAGTTCAAAGGTTTTACTTGATTTGAGTAATTACAGCAGCAGCAGGCAGGGCATGTATGCAGATGCACACAGATTTCAAACAGTCCCAAATCCCTTGGAAACTTACAAGGAAGATCCCAGGAAGCAAAAGTTCCAAGCAGCAGGCAGAAGCATCATCAGTCCAGAGGTTGTAGAGTCATGGTAGGTCATCAGCCAGTCTGGGTTTAAAATCACAGAGTTTTCACAGGCAGGAGTTCAGAGCACAAAGAGTCAGAGTATCCAGCAAGCAAATCAGCTGTTCCCAGCAAGGGACAGTTTGCTAGCTAAATAGAGTCCCACCAGGTGCAAGCAGCCACCAAGGGGAACACCCTTTGGAGCTGTGCAGACCTCCTCTGTTCTGCCCTACATTCCTTAGGACTGGGAGAAAGTCCTGAATCAGACCCCTCATCTTCTGCTGCTTTCAGCTGCCCAATAGGCTCTGCAGCCAGATCAGCCCCAGGTGTCTCCCTGCTAGTCTCTGAGGCAGGCTGCTTTTCCACAGGGTCCTCTGAAGTAACCTCCTCCTCCGAGTTGGAGCTGACCATGACAGATAATTAATACCCTTGATTAACTCTAAGGTTGGAATTTGGCCATAGCCACACATGTGCTACATTCTAAACTAAACAAATTGACATAGTAGTAAACCATTACTTTTACAGGGAGGGAGGTTAAGCTAGGAAGGGAAACAATTTATAAATCATGTTGCCACGTTTCAGAACCTCCCTTCTGAAATCTTGGGTGGCAAGAAGGGAGATTTACTAATTTGCTTAAGTTACTTACTTGAACTGTACTCTCCACTCTTTGAGTTATGTCATGAATAATAGCAACCAACCACAACCACAACTATTTCACATGAAGAGCTTTGCTTGCTGGAGTTTGTATGGTTGGATCCTGAGGACTTTCCCTCCACCAAAGTTTGACATACCAATTTTAATATTGTACTGTGGTTCCATATACTAACCACTGTCTACTCTAAAATACATAATTAATTTCATTTAGGCATACCATATCTGGACTGCAAAAATCCAAATGACTGCTAAATGGAAACAACTTATTACAACCTTCTGTATCTCTTTGCGGTCATCCAGTGGTAATCAGATTTTTTTCAGCCAAGTTATTGGAATTTTGATACAGATTTACATTTTTATAAAATGATGTACCATCGGTATATGACACCAGAGAAATTATCTGAAATGTATAAAAGTACTTCCAGTCAATGCTGGAAATGTGAAAAACATGAAGGGACATTTTACCATGCATGGTGGACTTGTGAAAAAAGCAAAAAAACCCCAAAACCCTGGATACAAATACAAATGATACAAAGAAATGTAAAGTTCAATATTCAGATGAAACCAGAACTTTTTTTATGGGACTTATGGATAGCCAATTAGAAAAGACCCACAGAAGATTGGTTCTGTATATGGTAACTGTAGCAATACTATTCTATGCATAATGATGGAGAGATACTGAAACACACACAATGGAGGATTGGATTGTGAAGATGGCAAAATTTGTAGAAATTGCAAAATTGACCTGTTTGATCAGGGAAAAAACAATAAATACTTTCTTAAAAGTTTAGAAACCTTTTACAGACTTTTTTCTGTAAATGGAAAACATGAAATGGTGATTTCTGGATTTGTTGATTAAAAAGGGTTGAATATGGGATAGAAGGAAACTATGTAATGTAAATTTAGAGGGAGACCGGATAATATGTTTGTAACTACTGTAAAGAAGATCAGAAGTTGATTCTTTAATTATCTTTTTCTTTTTTCTTTTTCTGTTTGTATTGCTTTCCATATTTTCTCTTTTCTCTTTTCTTTTTCCTTTTCTTTATAAAAAATCTCTAATAAAAATCATATTTTAAAACAGATAGACTGTTATAAGAAATAGCACAAGTGATATGTTTATTCAGGGTCCAAAGCACCTCTTTGTAATCATTTTTGAAGTACATTGCCCTAATAAATAATACCAAGAAGTGTAACACACATCTAATCCACTTATAACAAGTAATAATCCCTCACAGACAATTAACACATCTTTCCTCAATAATCCTTCATTAGATTGTCATAGTATTCTACTAATGATATCACCATTTACTGTAGGAGGAATAATAATAAGTTCTGCCCGATGTTCTCAAGGTCACACATCTCTCACCAGTTGTCAGGCTTCTCTCAATGGACTGGGTAAGAACTGGCCCCAATAGACTTCCAAGACACAAGCTCTGATAAGATTTATTGTAGAAAAGCTATGACATCGTTACAAAAGAAATATGGTGACCACTGTGTATCAAATGCATAAGATTTCCCATAGGAGAGGGAAGTTTGGGGGGGGGGGTGCTTAGCTGGCAGAAAAGGTGGAGTCTTGAAAAACAGAACTCTGGGAAGAAGAGAGGGAGAACTTTTGTGGAGGAAGTTTAGTGGCTAGCAAAATCAAGATTTGCCAATCCAGACAGTACTGGCTGCTGAAGATTGATGGTTTTGATAAAAAGGTTGGTTGGTGAACTTGAGATGGACTAGGCAGTGTTGCATTGATCAAGATTTGTTGTTGATTTGAGGAAGAAGCTGGGGCAAGATTCTCAGAAATGGAGGAGGGCACAATTCACAGAAGTGTGCTGAAGATTGGGGACCAGCATGGAACAGAATTTATCACATGCAGAGGGCTCTGGAAGGAACCAGAAGAGAAAGATAATGTTTTATTAGCCAAAGACTAAGCCAAAAAGTATTGCAGCCAGCCTAGGAGAGATAAGCCTGCCTGCCTGCCTGCCCGCCCGCCCGCCTGCCTGCCTGCCTGCCTGCCTGCCTGCCTGCCTGCCTTCCTCCCTCCCTCCCTCCCTCCATCCATTTTTTATGGCTGCCTATCTTATATACAAGAACCCTGGGTGGCTTGCAATAAAAACATAAAAAGCTACAATAAAAGCCCTTTTCTTATTCTTAGTAGAGGTAGTTAGAGTCTTCAGAAACTGAACAGTGTACATCAGTGTTTCTCAAGCTTAGCAACTTAAAGATATGTGGACTTCAACTCCCAGAATTCCCCAACCAGCGTACTAACATTATAGAATGGACATGTACCCAGGCAGAGAACACTTATGCTGCATGCTATCCAGTCAAAAAACCCACTTCCCAAGGCAGTTGGAAAGTCAAGCTATGTTGCACTATCACCAAATGGAGAATGGATTGTTATCCAATTGTAAACATTTCTAACTAGACTGGGAAAACCAAAAGTAGATTTTCTTTAATAAAAAAGAAAAGTACATATTTGTCTCAAGGGGGAAAAAAACCTCAAAAAGTGTTTTGCACTATGTTTTTCATCAAATCCTGAGAACTATGACAGTGAAAAAGAGGCATCAGAGGTGAAAAATAAACTCGCAGAACCCAAACCTAAACTTGCTTGTGTTGTGTTACTAGACTGCAATATTAAAAATATCTGGTCACATTGCTTTTGAAGGCCATACATATTATTTTACATAAGCTGGCTTTCTTCACAAGTCCTTTTACAAGATATTTATTGTTGCTTCTTGTATTCTCATACAGCAGCTTTCCCTGCTATCCTCCAGATATATTAGACTCCAATTTCAATGAGCCAGCATGAATGATACATTAGGGAGTCACTAATGGGTACATTTTTGTCTGGAAGCAGAGGACCCTCAACATGATTTCACAGAAATATGTGAAAAACGTTCCTGTTCTTCTATGCTGTACTCCCACTATATGAAATATATCAACACATGAAGGAATTCTGCATAGGAGGGTAGCTGAGGAAATTATGATACAGGCTTGAAGTATTGATGTGTATTCTTTGTCAGTGGTCAAACCGATTCTTTTAGCAGTGGATAAAAGAGGATTTCCAAGCAATTTGGTCAAATGTCTTTGGGGTGCATTTGTCTATAACTGGGGGTAATACAGCCACCCAAAATGAAATTCAATAATTAGAAGCTAATACAACATTATACTGTATGGTCACATGGCCATTCCAGGAACTGGGGAAGAAGTATTCAAAAGAGAGATTCTTCATCCAATTTGGAAAGTTTAGAACGTAAGTGCAACTTGTAACTGTCACCATCATAGGAGAACAAACTTTAGCCATAATACATTCCAGATGCAGTTATCCCACCGTGGATTTGCTAGCAGTACAATAACCAAATTCTCTTCCAGCAGGATCTGTGACAGAACAGTTTTTAAGCTCTGTACCTGCAAACCTGGTCTCTAAGAATCTCCTTGTTTACACAATTCAATTCAACAAACTTATCGTAATAACTAAGAACACTGAACCCATCCTTCAGTAATTAGCTCCTGAACAGCAGACTAAGTGGATTGCTGTATCACCTGGTCAGTGTTCTCTCTACAGAGAAAAATATACTTCTATTTAATGTAATATATGTTTCTAAATTTACATTTACATTTATTTATATTCATATAAATTGATATACTGTATGTAAGCAAGTTGTCTGCAATTGTTCCTTACCTAGGGAACAAGTCAGATGGGCTGGCAGCTGTTGGAAGTGCCTATTTTAAAGAGACACAAATAGTGTAGGGCAGTGGCACACAAACAGAGCCATGATACCGCTCGGCAGCATGCACAAGAGGGGGTCAAAATCTGCACGATAGCAGGTGTGGGGTCACAATCCTTTTGCATGTGTATGTGCATGGAAGGTAACAGCTGAGAAATCTGGTGACGAAGGCAGCAGCAGGAGTGGAGAGAGGTGAGCTGCAAAATGTCTAAGAGGAAAGGAGAGAACATGGAAAGAGAAGCAACAAGAGAGAGCCGCACCCCATTCCGAGGGGAGAAGGAATCACCCACCTTGGGATTTTTTCTTCCCATCAGGGAAAGGCCATTTATATCAGACTAGACTGGTGTTTTTCAACTTGGCAACTTTAAGATGGGTGGACTTCAACTCCCAGAATTTCCCAGCCTGTATAGCACCAAGATTGAAAAAGTACCAAGATTGAAAAAGACTGGGCTAGATAGAAGAGGAAACTAAAGCTACTATCAGCCCCTGACCAAGTAGATATCCACACCACTCTTGACTTACTGCTAAAGGCTTTACCTTTTCTTGGAAGGAGCTCTTCTATCCATCTGATTGTAATAAGTGGAAATCACTCTTACTTAAACAGCTAAGCAGAAAGAAAATTGGAAATTATCATGGAGCCAACATTAACTTGCCTGTGAAGTTGAATAGGAGCCTACTTTTCTGTACATATTGGCTATGCATATTGGCTACAGATCGGAAATAAGCAACTTTTTTAGCCTAGAGGGCACATTTGACATTTGAGAATATGCCACGAGCACTATCAGAAAATAAACACCTATTTATCATAAATGGATTAGGATGCTCCCAGCTCCCACTGCTAGCTCTTTAGGATGCTTGTTATTTTCTGGAAAGGGGGATACATTTGCAAAGCGCTGTTCAGCAGTCACCTCATTTTTATTATCTAAGAATACCTATGGAGTATTTGTGGCCCCAGTGACACTCTTAGAAATAAAAATTAATACCAGAGGCTGGCACTCTGCTTTGCCATATGCCAGTTTGCCCTGTTATTATTTCAGTTAAAAGGATTTTAACAAATAGAATAATGTGGAACAGGAAGCTTGGTAGACATTGTAAGGCCTTAATGGGTCATTTAAATAACATCAGGAGGGGGGGGATAGGAATCCCAGGAGGATGTCATGATAATGATGATGATGATGATTTATCAAATTTATATGCCACAGAAGGCCTGCTTCATTCAAGCTCATTATTCCAGGTGCCGTGTAAATAATTAATAACAATGTTATTAACATTCTTCAACTTTCTGTAAATAGGTTATTGGCTTAGGAGCCATTCCTCCAAAACTTTCAACCATATGGAACTTCTCTGTTGCTGTTCCCACCCTTTGGAACATCTCAGCCCCCTTGAGATTCAGTTAGCTGCAATGCTGCCTCCTTTTGGAAGGCATTAAAGACCTGTTATTCCCTCAAGCACTGTGTCTGGGAATGGTCTGACCTGCTGGATGAGGGTATGTATGTATGTATTTATGGTGTTTCTATGTTGCTTCTTTTGATTGTGTTTTTTATATTTCGTTTTATTATGTGGTCTGTATTATGCCACTTTGGGTTGTATACCGAGCAGGGCAGCTATATAAATTGATTAAATAAATAAATATTAAATAAACTTTGAGAACAGCAATAACAACTGGATTATAACAGACTGAATAACAAAGGCATGAGTTGAATATATAGCCAAGAAGCACTATGGGGTAAATCAGGCTCACTGTTTTAATTTTGCAAATGTTTTTAAAAAACTTCACCAGAATTTATTAACTCAAAGATATTATGAAAATCTCAGTTTATCCAAACTATGAAGTTAGAGCTACTTTTAAAACACGATAAACAGATCACAAGTATATCTGCAACCCAATATTTGCCAATATTATCTTGACATTGTCCACGTAGTGAAGCTCATCCCCACACAATAAAGGATCTCAATACTTGCCAAGATTTCAGTAATAACTCTTAAGTGCAAAGATTAATAGAATTCTGAAGTTCCTTATTTCACCTAATGACTGTAGCTATGATAAAGGCCTAATTATATATCTAAAAGTGTGCAAAGTTAAACTCAACTTTCCCACCTTTGTAATTTTTGCAGTTAAAGCCCCATAAGCTGTCCTTGCTGAATAATTGTTTTCAGTACCCTGTACATTCATTTAAAATAATGTGAATAACCAGAGGAAGGTCTCTCAAAATGTTACTAAAATTTAAAATTAAATTAATCTTAACCTAATTTATCATCACATTACTCAAAGGAATTCTGACAATCTGTCTAGATTTTCTTTCAGTTGCATCAGCATGGGATACGTTTAGTTACCAGTTAAGAAGGCTTTCTGAGAATTCTCATATCAAGATAAACAAAGCATGGCTGGCTGGGGAATTCTGGGAGTTGAAGTCCACTCATCTTAAAGTTGCTAAGGTTGAGAAACACTGCTGTAAACTGTTGCCACGATTCAGTGGTTTTGAATCTGTTTTTTTTCAATTTATAGAATAACAAGATAGGATACCAGACTTGTGTATTAATGAAATCAGAAGAGGAATAGAAATTTCTGGTCTATCTATAAAGCATGCAGTATTAACTACATATAGTAAATCTTTATGCTCTGCCTTCTCCATTATAATTCCATTAATGTTTTCAGAATTTCTAATTATACAGACAAGAAGTTCTGAAGCCAGATTAAAAAGAAAGGAAGAAAAAGGCCATTCTTGGTATGACTTGGACATACATGTTAGCAAGGACAAATAGCACTATTAATAATCACCTGTGATTTAAATGTTGAGTAAATCCTATCAATCAAAAATATAAAGGGTTGGGGAAAATCAAAATAAGTCAAAACCTACCCCCAAAAATTTCCCCCAAAAATTATATCAAAAACTTTCTGAAAGAAATGATAGGTGCTGGATACTGTCTATTTTGTGTTAAAGCAAGAACATCAGTTAAAAATCTGATAGTGTCAGAAGCTTGACAGTCCTCTGTAAATCCAGTTGGAGCTGAATGCATAACAGTTGGAAGAACAAACTGTAATCTGTGGGCCAAAGTACTCTTAAAATATTCCCATTTATGAAGGAAATAGGTCTATAAGCAGAATACTTGCCCAGTTCATGAATGATATATTTGTTCCATTAAAACTAAAAGGAAAGGAAATATTTGAAAAAGTGTCATTGTGTACCTACAATCTCAGCAGGTAGCAGCAGATGGCTGACCTTCTCTGAACTCAAAAGCTAAGCAGGGTTGGGCTTGATCAGTACTTGGATGGAAGTCTACCAGGATATACCAGGGCTATAGAAGACTGGAAAGTTGAAAAATATCTGGGAAGAAAGCAGCGGTAAATCACTTCTAAGCTGTTGCTGACAAAATTGTGTGGAAATATTCACAGAACAACTAGGATTTGAGCTCAAATTGAAGGCACATATCAAATAGCAGTGCCTGGAGCACTGCTGGAGGCCAACAAGGAGCAAACTCAAGTGAACACAAGTTGAAGCCACTATTAGGGCCTAGCTCCTGGTGGTAAAGGTGGTGACACTTTTGTATTTCCCCACCTTATTGCATCTGTGGACAGCCATCCAGCAGCGCTGTTTTGGGTGACCCAGTCCCTACTGGGTAGGAGTAGGTCAAGTTCACCTACAGGATTGCTGATGGACAAAATCAATTTGATCTACTCTAAATTGGACTCCAGAACCTTGATGGAGGTCCTGTAGAAGTTACTGGGACTGGGTCTAGCGTGGTTATCTGGGGAGAGTTTAATCTTGTTGGGACTGAAGAAGTGGAGAGGGCCCTCAGGGCTATTACAAGTAGTTCTTGAGTTGCAACCATTCGTTCAGTGACTGTTCGAAGTTACAACAATGCTGTATGAAGGGACTTACAACTGGTCCTCAAAGTTCTGGCCATTGCAACATCCCTGCGGTCATATGAACAAAATTCGGGTATTTGGCAACCAGCTCACACTTATGAATAATTGCAGCATCCCACAGTCATGTGATTGCCATTCACACCCTTCCCTGCTGGCTTCCCCCAAGCAAAGTCAATGGGAAACCAGCAAGGAAGGTCACAAATCACTGGGGTAAATCTCCCCCACCAGCCTTTTCTTCGCTTGCACGCACTGTGCTCTCCTTCCCCCCTTTGCTCGCACACACCCTGAGGCCTCTTTCAACAGCCTCCCTGCTATTGCACACATGCACACACCTCACACACTCTTTCCATAGCCTCCCTGCAATTGCATGCACCCCTCCCCTGACTTGTGCGCAGCCTGCATTAAGCCTCCCAAGGCCTCCCCCACCCCCTTGGAGCACCCCTGCACTCCTTTCCTGGGACTCCCTCTGTTTCCCCCTTAACGATCCATGCATCTTTGGCTATGATGACAACCAGAACTGCCTGGATTGCCGTTGCTAAGCAATGCAGTCACGTAACATCACACTTTATGGCTGCATCACTTAGCGATAGCAATCCTGGTCCCACTGCAGTCATAACTCGAGGACTACCTGTAGTATAGCCATTTCTGTGTTAAATCCATGTTCCTCCTAGCTGATCAAGGCTTCCTGGGAAGGGATGTGTGGTTGGGTTCTGGCAGTAATTAATTCTTTCTTGAGGGAAGAGTTGGTTCTGCTGTCTCTTAAGGAGGCAGTAGTTTGCCCCCTCCTTAAGAGGCCATTACTAGACCCCACCATTCTGGCCAACTTTTATTCAGTTTCCATTTTAGAGAAGGTGTAGAGAAGGTGGTTTATAGAGAAGGTGGTTGTGTTGCAACTTCAGAGGACCATGGAAGAAGTGGATTATCCGGACCCTCTTCAGTCAGGGTTCAGGCCTGAACAAGAGGGCATTGATTGCACTCTTGGATAATCTCTGGTGGGAGTGGGATGGAGGTGGTGTGTTCAGCTTTGCTCTTCTTGACCTTTCAGCCACTTTCAGTACCATCAATTATGGTATCATTCTTGGCCAGCTCTGGGAATTGGGGATGGGTGGCATGGAATTGTGCTTGTTCTCCTCCTTCCTCTGGGGCTGGTTGCTTTAAGTATTGATGGGGGGGGGGAGAGATCCAGCTGGTGATGCCTCCTTTATGGGGTGCCACAGGGCTTGGTACTCTCTTCCCTCCTCTTGTCATGGCCCAGGACTCTGACTCTGAAGACGTTGCTCCAACTGAACCAGTAGAATGTCAGCCTCAGGACACCAAACCAGGAAACCTGAGGCTGATCAAACACTGTCACCATCAGAACAGCTAGAGCAGTCAGATTATGAGGTACAGCCCCAAGCCCTCAGGCTCAGCAAGTAGAGAGCAGAGCAAAGATGCTCAATGAGGCTTCTTGACAAGTAAGGAGCAAACAGTCTTAATTAAATACAGTTGGCTGCACCCTGATTTAAGAGGCAGTCCTGACCCATGTTTCCCTGTTGGAAATAGACACCAGATCTCCTGTTCTGGTGTGTCATTCCTGTGTATTCTACTTGTGTAAAACACCCTGAAACTCTGATGTTTGGACTGGCTGACGAACCTGGCTCAGCTCTCTGAACTTTGGATTGGATTTTGACTTCACTTCTGCATTTTTTTGAAAGCAAAACTACTTGTGCAAGATTTCTTTCCAAGAGACTCTACTTTGATTTATATTCCTTTGTTTACTCTGCCATTTACATACTCAGCCTTGAGTAAATTTGTTTATCAAATTTATATGGCCTACTCTCTCACATAAAGGGACAAACTGAGTTTGAAACCTGAAACAGGGCACTTGTTTATCATGTATATGAAGCCATGGGTGAGGTCATCTGACAATCTGGGGTGAGGTATCAGTATGCTGATGATACTCAGCTTTATATCTCCACTATAGGCCACTGGAATGATGCCATGGAGGTTCTGTCTTAATGTGTAGAGGCTGTGGGGGCCTGGATGGGGCACAACAGGCTTCAGCTCAACCCAAGCAAGACTGAGTGGCTGTGGGTTTTTGGATCTCCTGATTCCAGGGAACTTCCGTCTTTGTTTCTGGATGGGGTGTCACACACTGGTGCACAATCTAGGAGTCCTCCTAGGCTTGCAGCACCTGCTCAAAGAGCAGGTGGCAGCTGTAGCTAGGAGGGCCTTTGTGCAACTTTGGGTTGTGTGTCAATTGCATCTGTTCCTGGACCGGGGGGCCCTGCTCATGGTCACTCATGCCCTTATGACCTCCAGACTGGATTACTGCAATGCACTGTACATGGGGCTGTCCTTGAAAAGTATTCAGAAGCTTCAGCTGGTGCAGAATGTGGTTGTGCAAGCAGTTAATGGTGCCACACGTGACACCACTGCTCCACAAGCTACATTGGCTCCCAATGTGCTTCTAGGTGCAATTCAAGGTGCTGGCTGTCACCTTTAAAGCCCTTTATGGCTTGGGACTGGGTTACTTACTGGACTGTCTTTCCCCAATTGTCTCTACCTGTCCTACCCAAAAAGAGCATGCTCAGGGTCCCATTGGTTAAGGCATATTGGTGCCTGCCTTTTGGAACATCATCCCTTCTGTGATTAGATTGACCCTGTGCCTGCTGGCCTTCTTGGTTTTGTCTCCAAGCCTGGGGTCTTGTCAGAAACATCTCAGAAACCACCAACAGACTACTACAACCACATGGCATCTCTGTAGCACACAAACCAACAAAATCACTCTAAAATATCTTAATTAAACCAAAAGACACAGTAGCCGAAGAAGAAAAAACAGGAGTCATCTACAACATACAGTGTAAGGACTGTAACAAACACTACGTAGGACAGACAGGCAGAAGACTAGCAGAACGCATCCACGAGCACCAACTAGCAGTCAGAAGACATGATGAAAATTCTTTAATCTCACAACACGTGGACAGACTTAACCATAGTTGTAACTGGGAAACTGTCAGCATTTTAGACCAAGCTAAATCCAAAAATGCAAGAGAATTCTTGGAAGCTTGGTATTCATACAAGGCAGCAATTAACAGACACACACAGATAAACAGCATCTACATACTATTCAAAAGAGACAAAAGACCAGAAGATCGCCTCACCAGCAATCATCACCCAGGTAAGCAAAAGTTACCACCAGGCACACAATCAAGCAGCAAACACATGCCAATCAAGGAACTGCCAGAGGAGCAAAACAAAACCCCCACCAGCACTGGCAAGGCATGTCACAGTATATAGACAGCAAACTCCATCCCATTTTAGCACTGAAGATGTTACCTAGCCAGGTAATGAAACATTTCCAAGAAAAGAACCAAGCTCAGAGAACCGCAAGGACTCCACAGTTCACCCCTGAGCTACACATATTCGCCTCTGTTGGTATTATGTATTTGCTCTGGAAAATCAGTCATTAGTAGTATCACTGGCGATGTTGATCACTAGATCAGATAATAAGTTTTTAAAAGCAGCCTTTTCCATCTGATACATGTTCTTCAACAATCAGGAAATCTAACTAACTGTAGATTTTCTAAACACTGTGGCATAAAAAGGCATCCCTGTATTGTAACAAAGACCACTAAAATATTTAGCTGTCCTATTAAGCCTGATGTTGAATTTAGATGACCTTCTGTTTTATATGCCCCTATTCATGGAAGGTGCAGATTATAAATCTACATCTTCTTTTATCTCCCCTCCTTTTTTTGATAATGCCTTTTCTCTCTCTTTTTCAATGCATCAGTGACCACCCTAAAAGTCAACCAGAGTAGTAAACATTCTCTCTTAGCACAGCAAATTAACATGATGAACAATAGCCTCATTCTAAAGCTGTTACTGTGATAGACAGAAAGATTACACATTTTCAAAGAGATAGAGTTTAATTATCTAGCAAAGTATTCAGAGAGAGTTTACAACATTTTATCTTTATGCACAGTGATTTATTTTAGAGTCATGTGATTAAAAATATCTGTCCCCATTGTTTTATCTCTATTGTCTCTAGTGATATTATTTAGATGGGTACATAAAGAGTAAGAATATGTGAGGGACAAATTGATTTGGACCTCAATCTAAGTATATTTATTTGTGCTTACTCAAAAGTAAGTTTCACTATTTTCAGTGCAATTTTACTTTCTGGTAACCACACACAGATAATAGATAACCAGGAGCTTCATACAGATCTTCAGGCAGTGAGAGAAAAGTCTGAGGCTTTAGTTTTTATGTCTCCTTGATCAAAGCAGTAAATGACAGCTCATAAACCCAGTGCTACATTATACAGTACAGCAAGAAACTTTATTAAATATAGATATTACAATGAATCCAACAGTATGTTGAAGTGTTGCATCTAGTTATGTTTAAATGACATATTCTCTTACAAGTTCCAGTGGAAGCAACTATGCACACTTTGAAATGAAAGAAAGAAAAATATGTCTTCAATTTGGTTGAGAGCAGTTATGTGGGAATTAATTTGATGGACACTTATCTGGAAGTAAGCCTACTGAACTGAATAGGCTCCCAAGATATGCTTTATAAGAATAGTCTTAAAAGGTATGTGATTATAATGGAATTGCTGCTTACCTGATGAAAGCCCCATCAATTGAAAGAATCATTTCTTTGCTCTTTCCTTTCTTCTGCAGATGATCAGCTTGTTCCATCTCTTTCCAGAGACTTGAAAGAGGTAGTTTCACATGTTCCTATGGTGGAAGCAGCTTGCAATCTCATGTTGTGTAGCATTCCTCTAGACACATTTTGGACAGTTGGCTCAATGGGAGGAAGAGTTGACAAAGGACTAGGCAGCTCTTGTTTTTAACTCATATTCAGAAGGAGGATGAGAAGCCAGTGGTTGAAATCTCAGAACTGGGACCTCATGAAATTTAGGCTGTTGCATAAACTGGATCCCATTCTCCACTTATTCAGAACTTTAACAAGTTCCACTGGTCCTAACCTTAAAGGTTGTTAAATCTAACAGATGGAGGCATAGCAGATTAGGTGTTATAGTAATATTTCCTTCAAATATGCTACTGTGCCTGGTACTTCTCCAGCTTCTCATGCTCCTTCTTCCTGATGTTGCAGTCACTTGGCACTGCTACATCTATCACTACCGCTGTCTTCTGGTCTTTGTCTACTACCACGATGTCTGGTTGATTGATCAGTACCTGCCTGTCTGTCTAGATCTGGAAGTCCCACAGGATCTTAGCCCTGTTATTCTCCACAACGTTCTGTGGAATCTTCCATCTGGACCTGGCAGGATCTAGCCCATACACACTGTGCAGATGTTCTTGTAAACAATGACAGCTACTTGATTGTGCCATTCAGTGTGTGCCATACAGTGTATGCTGTTCCTGCCTGCATCTTACACACTGCCACTATGTGTTGGACTGTCTCTGAAGTCTCTCTGCACAGTCTACATCTTGGGTCCTGTCTAGAGTGGTAGGTGTCTGCTTCTGTGGATCTGGTGCTTAGTGCCTGTTCTTGTGCTGCTGTGATTAGTGCCTCAGTACTGTCTTTTAGTCCAGCCCTTTCCAGCCACTGATAGGAATTCCCAATGTCAGCCACCTCATCTGTCAATGGTACATCCCATGCAGGGTCTTGTCTTGCTGTGGCACTTCCTCCATTTGAACTTCCTCCTGTGTTTGCTGATATCTCAGGCATTCTCTCAGCAGCTCATCTTTGGGTGCCATCTTACTGATGTACTCCTGGATGCTGTGGGTTTGTTGCCCAACAATGCCCAACACCCAGAGATTGTACACCAGACCCCGCCTACCCTCTTTCCAGCTGGTGTACAATCTCTGGGTGTTGGGCATTGGGTGGAAACCTCTATATATTGTGAGGAGCTTCCAGGTCTTCATATTGGCATGTCCTCCTTTGGCCAGTTCACTATACCAGCAGAGTATCTGATGACTGGCAGGGGATACATGTTGATGGCATGGATCTTGTTCTTCCCATTGAGCTGGTTCTTCAGGACATGTTTTATCCTTTGGTGGTACTTGGATGTTGCTGTCTTCCTTGCCTCCTCATTGGGGTTCCCATGTGACCGTGGGATACCAAGGAACTTGTAGCTGGTCCGTATGTCTGCTATGTGGCCCATTGGTAATTCCACCCACTCATTCCATCAGTCTTCCACCCATTAATTCTATCAGTCTTAACTACCTTCCCTCTCTTTACTACCATCTGGCCACACTTCTCCAGTCCGAATGACATCCCAGTGTCCTCACTGTAGATCTGTGTCAGGTGGATCAGTGAGTTGATGTTTTGTTCACTCTTAGCATAAAGCTTGATGTCATCCATGTAGAGGAGTTGGCTGACGGTAGTTCCACCCTTGAACTTCAATCCATATCCAGTCCTTGTGATTATTTGGCTGAGGAGGTTCAAGCTGATGCAGAACAGCAGCAGGGACAGTGCATCACCTTGGTACATACTGCACTTGATAGCCACTTGTGCAAGCTGTCTTGAGTTGATTTCCAGTGTTGTCCTCCATAGTCCCACTGAGGTTTTGAGGAAGGTCCTTAGTGTCCTGTTGACTTTGTATAGCACCAGGCATTCATAGATCCATGTGTGTGGCATTGAGTAGTAGGCTTTCCTATAGTCAATCCAGGCTGTGCTCAGATTTGTCTGCCTAGACCTTGAGTCTCGGGCGACTGCTCTATCTGTGAGCAGCTGGAGTTTTGAGCCTCTGGTGTTGTTCCCAATACCCTTCTGAGCTGTGTTCATGTACTGGCCTATATGGTCCTGTAGATTGGTGGCTATGATGCCTAATAGGACTTTCCATGTTGTGGGGAGGCAGGTTAGTTGGACGGTAGTTGGATGGTGCTGTTCCCTTGTGGGTGTCTTCCATGATCAGCACTGTCCTTCCTTGTGTTAGCCAGTCTGGGTGGGAGCCTACTGTTGGCAACTGGTTCCTCTGTGCTGTTAGGCGTTCATGCACTGCTGTTAGTTTCTTTAGCCAATAGGTGTGGATCATGTCTGGGCCAGGTGCTATCTACCTTTTCATGTTCCTGACCTGCTGTTGGATGTCTGCTACTGTGATGGTGACTGGTTCCTCTTCTGGGAGATTGCTGTGGTCTGCTCTCAGGTCCTGCAGCACTTTGCATTGGTATTATATGTCTTTTCTTTCTCCCATATGTTCTTCCAGTATTGTTCAGTTTCTGCTATTGGTGGCTCTGCTGTTACTGTGCTGTTGCACTGCACCTGGGAGTATACCTTGGATGTTTCTTTGGAGAACAGGGCATCTATCTTCTTGGCCTCTGCTTCTCTAGTGTATCTCCTTAGTCTAGTAGCCAGTGCTGTGTGCCTTTGTTTAGCTGTCTCTAGGGCTTCAGATGGAGTCAGACCCTTGTATTATTTTTAGTACAAATCTATTACAATTTACACACACACACACACACACACACACACACACACAGAGTAACTGTTTGTTATAAATGCAATCAACAGTAAAGTTCAACCATCTAAAAACTGAAATATTAGATCATTATCAGGAAACATAGACTTTAATTCTAGTTTAAATTCTGGAGGATTTTTTTTCCCTCATGGGACCTACAAAAATGTATAGAACAATTTTCCCCCTTTGATTTTAACACATCTTTTGAAGAAATTTCTGGTAGGTTGTATCTATATTTTATTAAACTGGGCTTAAAATAGGGTAAACGTGCATGACATTTCTAAAATTGTTTTGTAAGGATAGTGAATGTTCTTCATTCAAGATCCCTAGATGAAGTACTATCTCCAGGGTTCTTTAGTTGAGCTCTTCAATGATTAAACTGTCATGAAAACTGAATAAATGTGAAGTAGAGATTCACTTTTTTTCTGTGAATTTTCCACAACATTTAAAAGGCTGTGTGAATGTGCCATGGAAATAGCATAGCGGGAAGCATTAACCCTTAAAACGAGCTGTGAAGTTAAAAAGTTAGTATTTTATAAAGCTGTCAAAGTGGTGAATTCACATCCTCAGAAGGCTAGGTTACGTTACTGTATTGTTGAGAGCACCACGTAGCCAGTAGGAATCTGCAATAGTTTTGCCATTGCAATGTGGATAAAGTTACAAAGATTTTCAATTAAAAATTGTTTATAGGAAACACTGTCCAGTTAAAGTGAGTGCTTAATGAAAGCTATTAGTTATATATTTCTCCACAGAATTGAATCATTTCTCTTTTTAGGATCAACCACTCCAAAGGTTTTGTTATATGAAGCTGGTACTATGTATCATTTGGCAGTTTAGTTTATAATGCAGGCTTATTACCATATTCATTATTGTGAATTATAGAAGTTGCTTGGTTTGTCTTCATTAACCATCTGGCAGCTAAACACTGAAGTGTTTTATATTTTTAAAAAGAAGTTAATTTTAGGGAACCATCTGAATATATACCAAAAATGTTGATCTCATCTGCTTTCACCATATTTTGGGGGAAAAGGTACAGGAATTGGTCCTCAGTCACTTTATCTTCAAATTACATGGTCTTTTTGTCCCACCCTTCCTTTATTTCAAAGAATAAACTCAATATATTATCATGAAAAGGTAAAATACAGAAAAAAAAGAGAAAGCAGCTCTTCTCCACTCAATTTTTCTTTGACATAAAAATAATTTCATATTGGCAGAAATTCATTGATCAATAAAATATGTTAAGGGTGCTGGAATTGCCCCAATTTGATTTCCTTTGAAACATGATTCTCAGAAGTTTACAGTTATGTTGTAATATTGGTAGTTAGTAACATTCCAGCTGATGTCTCAAAGGTTACAACTTCCACATCACATTTCTTTGAAAATAGCTACTATTCCACAGCCAGTTTCTCTCTCTCTCTTTTAATTTGCCTTTCTTCAAACCATAATTTTCCATTCCATAGATACTTAGCCTGACGATACCAATCTATGTCAAACATTCTTTTTTCTCTTGAACTGCTCTCTCCTTCCTATAACCTTTATTAATTAACTGATGGTAATGAAGCCCATCAGTTAAGTCTCCCTAACAATGGGAAGGTACTGGCCTAGTTCTAGGCTCTGATCAATATGCCTCAGGTAACCTAACCAGATAGAAAACCCAATCACAGAAATCTTAAGATCAGGAATAATTCAGTTCAAAGATACTCAAGATGTAAAGTGGCTTCTCAACTTAATTTGGGTGATCTTGTACACTAATTGCAATGCCTTCCATATTATCCAGGCTGCAATGAGAATGGCTTGAATCTAAAGATACTGGACATTAGCAGAAAGGTACTTCTATTTATATAGTATATTCCCCCAAATTTTCTCCAGTTCTTGACCCATATTATTCTAAGTCCCATTTTATGGGAATGAGTACAATCCTGTCTATACTTCTTTGGATCAAAAAATATGTTAAGATTTCCTTAGTTTTATACACACACACACACACACACGAATGTATGTATGTATGTATGTATGTTACAACCTGAATTACTAATTATTACATCTACTTTTCATTCTTTTAACATTTGAAAATTTTCAGTGGTAACAGCAGGAAAAACACCAAATGTTCATTATTGGTATGAAATATAATCTAATTTAAACAAGTTGCACATCTGTTTTGCATTATATATGACAGAGCCTTAAACTTAGTTAGAATGCTACTCACATAATAATGCTAATTCTTTATGGTTAGTGTGCTAATCCTTGGCACAGCCTCGTTTCCTAGACATGATCAGGGGGAAAAAAAAGCAGTTTGCATTTGCCTGTTAACAACATTTAGTCAGCAGATTGAGTCATAACAGTTTACTGTGTTATTCTATGCATGGGCACTGAAGCAATCCATCCATTGGTTTTTCTGTCTGTGCTACTTGCCACTGAAATAATACGAAGTCTATGGGAAAGCAAGCAATAGCATCCCATGTATATACTCAGTTATGTATTTTACCAAATATGCATGTACCTTTGGGCATTTAATTTTTTCAGCATTTTGCTATGCTTAGAAATACATTCCTGTATGTAAAAATAAGGTGTGTTTTATTTTAATAGAATATCCAGGTATTAATTTCAAGTAGTATTAAGTTGTACTAATCATCACAATATTTTAAATAATGCTTCTTTTGTAAGTGTGAATATATTTTCATCTCTGTATATAGAGACATGCTGTTAATTAATGTGTATACCATGTTATCATCTTTAATTATTTGTTTGTAGTAATAATGTTTCTTCTGTTTTTCCACCTTGTTCAACACTGCTTATTTCTGTAATTGGTATTGTAATGATATTTGCTATTTGTTGCTGTCAAGGACCAGCAATTCCCTTGTAAAAGCAAAATGTTTGAAAGTTGAGCTGCTTTATTTTCAACTAATCAACAATTAGTTTACAACTTTTGGATAGGAGGAATTTGAAATCTATTTACGGAAGCTCTATAAGCAGCACATTATGCCATTTCCAAAATACGGCCTTGGCTTTGTCATTGTTTCTAGTACAAATGACTTGGATCATCTTTGTAATTTCTTGTATACCATCACAAGTATATTATCATCTAGAGATACCATTCATTCATGCTATCAGTATTCTGTCTTACATAGTTTTATTTTTTTTTTTCATTTATGTAATATCTGCTTTTTAGCAACAAGTGCTGCTCTTTTGAATCAAACCTTTACATTCCATATATTTGGGACATGCCAACACTTCTAATGACTACTTTCAAAAATGCCTAGAACCAAATTAATATGTTAGGTTAGCCAGTCTTCCCCAAATTGGCAGAAGTTTCTATACTAACCTAAATTAAACTAAACTTTCTAAATTAGAAGGTGCTAACGCTAGGAAAGGACAAGTCTAGCCAATTCAACAACAGTGCTCAGAACTAACTCTCTTTCTCCCATTACTCCAACAGTCCTCATTAGAAATCCACCCTTTATTAAAATGTTCCACTGGAAATAAGAGAAACTTGAAAGTCAAAGAAATTGGGCATATACCAATAAATGCATTTAAATATCTTTAGTGCCACATAGATTTTACCATTTACAGGCAGTATAAAATGATGACCCACAAAATTTCATTTTATAGTGAAGGTGGTATCTTCGGAACCTCTTGTGTTAGTTCACAGTATACCATTTTTATGTATTAATTAAAGGAAAATTGGAATTCCAATGAAATTAACATAACCTCTGGTTCAGCTAGGAAGAATATTATATCAGCATATTCAAAGCCAACACACATTCACACATGCAGTTACACTTATATTGCATTTTATTATTTGATGATAAAAATCCATGAACAAAAAAGGTCTAGGATCTTAAGACTGCAATGAAAACATAATAAAACCTAGTTTGTTTTATTTGTTTGAGCTTGAATTGTGTGAATGTGGTATGGAGATGAGATCTTAGCTCATGCAAATAGAGTGGACAAACAGATTGTAAAATTAGATTGTGTGCATGCAAAGATATAATGCAAATTCAGTATCACAGTTATGTATACGTTTTTAAAATAATTGTTCTTTATCCTTCACAGAACCATGCTTTCTCATAAATAACAGGAATCAGAAATTGGTGCTGCTGTAACATTAGTCTCTCTAACAATGAATTCAGGCTGTTGTCTGCCAACAATATTTGAGCCAAAAAGCAAGAAGCAGGTTTCAGCATGCTCAGGTAACTAACTATACGTATACAGAAGTAATTAAAAAAAGAACATGGGGATCCACCTCCCCAAAATATTGCAACAAAGACAACCAAAGATATTCAGTAACATCAGATTAAAATGCTGAATGTGAAATGCAAAAGGAAAATTGGAAAAAAATGTGCATGTTTATGTTGAGTTGGAGGGGAAAAAAATCATTAGTCTGCTTGAGCTCCTTATAGCACATAGTAAACTAGAGGATTATATAGTAATCTAGAGGAATGCTAAATTAAGGATGAGCATACAGTAGAACATTTCACTGCAGGTAACATTTATTTTAAATAACTTCTAATTTAAATAATGTAAAATTCTAACATTTCCTTGAAGAAAAATTGTGACTCCTTATCCTAATAATTAATATTGTTCTGTGCATTCACATTATACTCATTCATGTCTAGATCCCTTCTGTATAAGGATAGATTAAAACTACACTATTTATTGTTGTTTATATGGGATAAATTGGGGCATAATTAATCCAGCTGTTAGTCCACAGGTATTCTTAGAAAATACTTGTTCCATAATTAGACAGTGTATATATTAATCCTCCAAAATAAGACACATGGAATAGCTTCCATGGGTAAAAGCTATCTTTTTTAAATAACAAATATAGTAGAATGCACATATGTAAATCAAACAGGTTACCAAGCTATGGTAGTAAGTAGTAGCTACAAAGCTGCAATAGAAGGGGTACAATGATGTTTGTTATTACCTATAAGTATATGCCAATCTCTTCTAACCTAGTGTCTTCCATATGCTCTCAGCAGCATTCTCATTCTTAGCAGCATGAGCAATGGGCACAATGTGTAGAGATGATGAGAACTGTAGCCCAATATATAGGATGTATCAAGTTGGGAAAGGCTAAATAATTCTACCTACTCAAGTTAATCATTGGATTAAAATAGATAATCTCTCCATGATTATCTCTTGTCTTTGCCATGACAAGAACAGTATTTTCTTCCTCTAGATTCTGCGATGTTCTCTCCCAGTGCCTTAACAAGTGCTACCTAACTTTTGTATTTACCGTATTTTTCCGTCAATAAGACGCCCCCATGTACAAGACGACCCCCACTTTTCCAGCCCAAAATTAAAAAATCAATATTTTAAAGATAGTGCAGAACACATTTTTATTTAGTAATTAGTTAACATTGACCTGATACACTCGGTGGGAGGAGGTCCAAACTGTCTCTCTGCAGCTCTATTTCCAGGCTCTTTTGCTTAACTGGTTACATTCAAGCACGAGTGAAACTGCAGATAGCTTGTCTCTGCAAACAGCCTTCCTCCAATTGGTTTGTTCAGCATCAGCTGACGTCAGTTACATCAGGCTCGTGATTGGAGGAAGTCTGTTTGGGAGACAAGCTATTTCACTCATGATTGGAGGCTAGCAATAGGAGGAAGCCTCTCTGCAGAAACAAAGTATGGGCAGTTTGGAACCGCACGATTCTCGGCTGACTTCCTTGAATAAGACGCCCTTCAGTTTTTAGGGTAAGGATTTTAGAAAAAAGTATCATCTTATAGTCGGAAAAATACGGTAGTTCCTTCATCTGGTCAGTGGTTCTGTACTGACTCTGACAGAAAGTTGATTCTAAGAACTAAGCCAAAGGCAGGCACATTTTTTAGCTGGTGGAAACATTTGGAATTTTAAGAGTCCATTGTTGATCCTCTCACAAAATGACTATCATTGGGAATGTGAGTTCTGCATTTTGAAAATGGTTGCAATAATGGTTGCTAGTCACAACTCTCCCTATTTACCCATTCGAACTCCCCAGGTTACTCTAGTGTATGCTACCCAGTTTACCTTTGTCTTCTTTTTTCCTGATCATTTCCAAACATTTCCAAACAGATCGCAAGATTGCAGCCACTTACCCACCTTACAGTCCTTTGTGATCTGGCAAATGTCTTTCTCAGGCTGAACTAAACAAGGGATAGTCCCTGGGACCTTCTGCGTGCAAAACAAGCACTCTCCCATTGAGCTATAATTCTTCCCCTTCAATAGGTAAATGGAAACCTGCATTTAAGTCCTCCTGGGCAAGTCCAGACAATAGAAAGGTTGAATATTTGTGAAAGCCCAATAGCCAGCAAAATCCACTATTCTACAAAGCTACTATTTCAGTTTTCACATAGTATTTAATGAAGTCAAATCTCTTTCAGGCAAAGGCAATCTGGTAAAAATACTGTGTCCGCAAAATTCTGCAGATATATGTCCCTATATCATTCCATAGAGAGGACGCCTGTATTCTTTTCACCCGTCTTCTACAAGTTAGTTGCTGGAAATAATAATGAAATGACTATATCCTAATGATCTTATTTCCAGATTGGTTTGGATTCTTCCAGCTACTGATATGTTATTCATGTATAGTATTTACATCTATAAAACTTTTATATTTGTTAAGAATTGAAAAAACGATTTCACAGATACATATTAAAGAGCTATATTATAAACTCTGCTTTATTTTTTGACAGATGAATTTCCAGTTCTGCCTGACAATGTAAAATGTTTGTTTCCATAAGAACTCTTAAAATTCTAATAATTTTTTTCTGGAAGCTTAAAAAACAAGCCCATTAATCTCTGTAGCCATAAAAACCTCCCTTGCCAACCTCCATCTGCCTTTTTATTGTTGTCCCCCCGCCCTCTTTTTTTTTTAGAAAGCATAGGTGGACAAGCAATAGATAAGGCTCAGAGTGGAGAGAAACCTTGCCACCTTTGTCATTGTCAGAAAAATAATCATCATATCTCCTAGGAAACATAGCTATTGTATTATCCCCTGCTTCTCAAATATTAGAGAAAAACTTCAGTCCTATGTTGCCTGTTAAGATGTAACATCTGTTGAGCAAAGGATCTGTACTTCCCTCTGCTTCACAATTCTATCCTTTGCTCCTTAGTAGGAAATTATGTTCTTGAGTATAATTAGGAGTGTCACCTACAGTTAGAGAAAGTCTAGCTTACTTTCTACTACTTTCAGTACATCCTCCCCATTGTTGGTTACCTACATTTCATGTCAAAAGATTTTTCTTTGGAGAGAAGGGGGAAAAGAGGATTGAAGAACTGGCACAGAAAAGGGCTAGCAGATGCAGACTCGTCACAGAAAGGTTAAGAATTTTCACTGTGCTATGATTCAACTCACATAATTTGAATCTCATGATTAACATTAAGCTCAAAGCTTGCGGACTCACGATTTTTACACAGGTTGTTCCCAGACCAAACACAAAAAGTGTTAAAACAGATCATGGATATCCTTGTATCCAGGTGCAACATACCTGGAAGCTCGATTGGGCTATAGCTCACTAAAACGTATATGCAGGCTTTTAAAAAGATAAACAATAGTTGCGTGAAATATGAAGCTATTATTGCCGCTTTGTTCTATCAAAAATAAATATTATATTTGATCATTTCCTATTTTGAGAAACTGAAACTATAGAATGTTACCTAGCATCATGTCCTATATATATTATCCTAGGAAAGGTATATTGCTTCAGAAACTGGGCTGCATTATATGACTAAATCATGAATTTATGCTATGCTTTGAATAGCCTTACTAACATTTACAACATGAGTCTCTCGGTGATTGTTAAGAGATGTTAATGATTCACAGTGGTATTTTAAATTGCTACAATTAATTCCCTAGAGAAAATTTGTCTTTTTATCTATAAAGGTAATTATGCTTCCACGTTACTCATGATTATGAAATGAAAGACTATCAAGGACATCTGAAATTTTAGTAATTGGAGATGGATGGCCTAGAGTATATTACTTTTGCACCCGTTTTAGTTGCCAGAAAAGATGGTCTCTTATAGCACAGGGTATGCCAAACTATTTATGTACTTTATTACAATAAAGTTCTTGTATTCTACCCAAATTCTTCTTTATTTCCACCTATAATTTTTGGGCATGCTTTATATTGTCTATTTATTTTATCTATAAAGCATATTCCTTCTGTTCCCAGCAGCCTTTTTCTTTTTGCAAAAGTCTATAAGTTGTGTTACTTTTCAAAGAGTTGATGGTAGGTTATGACATTGTAAAGCTTATGATTTTAGATAATTGTATTCATCGTTGGCAGCCTGATTATAAACATATTTATGTGGATATTCCATTGCTTTCAGTACAAAACTTATTTATTATAGACATCTAGAAATAAATACATAACTCAGTTGTTAAGAAGAGCCCCCCAAATGTCATGGCCTTTGAACTTATCTTACTGCTCTGCCCTGATTAAGATACAAATGAGAAGGCTGTAATAACTCCTCTGCTTCTGCCTTTTCTCAGCCTAAAGATGTAGCCCTTCTGCCTTCTTCAGAAGATGAGTCCCTACATAAGATTCCACATCCCTAAAAAGTCACAAACAGTTCTTCCAGAGAAGTATGGACAGGTGTCAGCCAATGTAAGATCACCTCAGCTCTCTGTTGAGACAATTCCTCTATAGCTTAGCCAGCAGGGCCCAATAAGAGCCATCCATAATTCTTATTTATGCTGGGAGAAGTCAACAGGCCCAGCCCACTTGGCTCGACTCATTCTTTGATTGCTTCTACTTCCCTTGCAAATTCCAAGTTTTAGTGGAACAAAGTGTTTTATAACTGGAACCACAATGTTTACAGCTAGTACAATAAAATCTAAGAATACAGAACAAAATCATTAAGCATAGGAATGGGGTATTAAAAAAACAAAAAGAACATAGCAGGATACATAATTATTTCCATTGGAATATGGCTCCATTGCTGATCAAATCTCTTGTGTGTGATTTTTTTTTAAATATGTGTTTGACATGTTTATTGCTTTATACTTTTTTTCTTTTTTGCTGTATGCTGCCCAGAGTCCTTCTTGTGAAATAGGCAGCCATAAATTTGATAAATACTGTAAATAAATAAATAAATAAATATTCAAAAAATCTAAGCACTTGGCAAAAAATCATTTAAGCATAATATCAACTGAATTTACATAGAGAGGAAGTTCCAGAGTTGGGAAGGTTTTCTTCAAATATGTTTTGGTTATATTGCCATGGGTATTTTATTAGAGAAAGACAATAGTTAAATTATGAATCTAGCAAGGTCCAGATCACAGACTCTTATTTGAACAAGATGAATGGGTAATTTGATAGGCATGTAGAGTTATGAGAATGGGTTCTGGGAAAAGAGGAAAAGCATTCTTCCGATGAGAGAAGGAAGATCAGTCCATTGAGCTATAGGCTAGTAAGTTTGCTTTAAAAATATGACACGGGGCAGTTTTATAAATTGATACTCATGCATTATTATCAATTTATGAAGAGTTTATGCTTAAAGAAATCAACAGGCTTATTAACTTTCTGAAACAAAAAACCAGATTTTCAGTATATACGTATATTTGCAGAAAGTAACAGCAGATCACTGAGGACAAAGCTAGGAGACACATTGAATTTAAAGGGCAAATACTGTAGTTCAACTGAATGTATTTTTCAAAGAGGGAAGAAAGCACAAAGAGTTATCAAAGTGAAATTTCACAGAGGTGGAAATATGTTACTGATGCAGATGGTGCCTCATACCGGGATTACAGTAATACCTCGGTTCACGAATGCATCTGTTCACGAACAATTTGGTTCGCGAACAGCAGCGTTCGCAACATTTTGCTTCCGTTCGCGAACTCTGCATCTGGTGACGAACATGACCCACGGCCATCTTCCCTGCTCTGACACGTGCTCGTGGCTTCCTCTAGGCAAGATCGTGGTTGCAGACAGACACTTGCTGTGAAGCTTTTTGGTGTCGCCTCAAGCAAGGTTAGTGTTCTCTCTCTTCATACTGTCCTGTCCTGTACTTTGTTTCATATTTTTGTGGTTAAAAAAAAATACGTATGGTTCAGAACGGATTAACCTTATTTACATTGAACCTTATGGGAAAATTTGATTTGGTTCGCGACTACTTCAGTTCACAACCAGAATCGTGGAACGAATTAAGTTCGTGAACTGAGGTACCACTGTATACTGTAGCGAGAGAGAAGCAAACTTAATCTATGCATAAATATTCTTTTAAATCTCTTTCTGCTTGTTCTTGTACATACAGTACGTGCCTTCATATTTCAGGGTGGAGATCAGAATTCCACTCAGATTCAACCACTCAGATGTAAGATGTGCAAAATAAAGATTTCCTTTCTTCCTTCAGTGTTTTGAGCACATTTAATCTTATGTGTATTATATAACACTATTACGATCCTGAAGTATGCAGTTAAAAAAAAATAACTGGGCATGCATATTATTTTGTTTCATCCTGCTTCCACACGTATCGTTCTATGAATTACACTTGGTATTGTTTATATCTACTTCAGATTCTAGAATTGCTCATATACATATACATACACCGTCACAGCACGACTTCCTCTAGTTCAGCTTATCTTCTATGAGTAATTTTGAAAATCTGCTTTTTATAAAATCCCTTCAGACCTACTTTTTCATACATTATATTTGATTAAAAGAGAGAGAGAGAGGATGTGATTTCTTTTGGCATAATGTCCTTCATATGATGTATCAGTAAATACTTTACAGAGGTAGCAGTAAGAGACAGATAAGTCTCTTGGCTGGCTGAGGTGACTTTGTACAAGTCACCTCAGCCATGCGAAGATGTCTGGAGAAGGGAGGAAAACTATAGAACAAAAATGCTAAAATGCAGAAAATGAGAGAATCTAAGGAAAATCTGAAAGGGAAATGGTAGTAAAGTTTGAAAGTTGGGAAAGATAGATAGATAGATAGATAGATAGATAGATAGATAGATAGATAGATAGATAGATAGATAGATAGATAGGCAGGCAGGCAGGCAGGCAGGCAGGCAGGCAGACAGACAGACAGACAGACAGATAGATAGATAGATATCAAGCTGTTTGCTAAGAGTGAAAGAGACATTGACTTGCTGCTCCACCTGACATGAATCTACAGTGAGGACATTGGGATGTTATTTGGACTGGAGAAGAATTAGAGTTTTATTGTAATTTGAACAACTCACAGAAAGCTGGAAGATAAGGAGAATACAAAAAAGATATAAAACTTATTTTTGGGAAAGGGGAATATTTATTTGTTATAAATTTAATTTTATGAAACTCCATCTTTATTAATTGGATTTGATTTTTCTATGGGAAAACGTTCTGTTTTTCTGTGATATGCCTGTTAATTGGCTGGATTTTCAAAACAAAAGGAGATTATAATTTGAGCTTTTTGTGTATTCTCTGTTGGCGCGTGCCTGCAATGACAGCTTCAAAGGCACCAGAGGGAACTGTCATTCACTTATACAATACCTACAGTTGCTTGCTTTGGGGGGAAGAAAAAAAAATGGCTAGAAGAGGCCCTTTGGAGCAGCTGTTAGAAGATAAAATGACTTCTTTAAGTTTCTCCAATCAATTTTTGATGAATTAGGAGCTAAATTCAAGTTCCTTGAAAAAATGGTAGAGGAAAGATTGGATAAGATGGTTAATTTTGAAGTAGAGAGAGAGATTGACTTGAATGTAGATTTGGACTTCAAAAAAAGGCTGGATTATGAAGGTGGTATGAACAAGATGTGGATTCTGAAAATGGATTTAAAAATGCCAAAAGAGAAGAGTGATATGCAAAAGGATGCCAGAATGAATTTACAAATGAAACCAACTGATGTCACCATGATGAATGGGGACATACAAATAATGGAAAAGAAGAGTGACTTGGAAAGACTTTTTATCTTGGATTTACAAAAGGAATGTGTTGAATCAGTGAGGCTGTTCCTGGGAAGAGACAAAAAGAAATTACTGGGACTGTTTCTGGGAGAAGACAAGGAAAGAATGATGGGGAATAAACTTGTGAGAAACTATTTGAAATGATTAAAGATTAAGCTCTTTAAAAGTAAATAGAAGGTTTACAAAATGAACCTATTTGATTATGGTTAATATATATGTTAAGGGTTTTGGTAGTTTTGACCAGGACTGAATGATGAGGTTTTAGGGATCTGTGAATAAAGGGAGAGAAATTACATTTGCCTTTTTTTTTTAGAGAAAATGATAAGCTGGTTTATAAAATGGATTTATATTTGACTAAGGTTAAAATATATTTGTTACTAAATTTATGGATTTTTTGTTCTTATAAAAACTAGGTATTTTTCCAGCACCAATGTGCTGAATGTTTCTTCAAGGGTTCCTTATAAAGGCCTCTATTAGCAAAGAAATTTAGGACTTGGTGGAAAGCCTCTTGCCCCTACTCTAGAGAGAAGACAGTTTTGTTAGACCTTGTTCAGAAGGTAAGATGACTTATCCTTTGATTTTTTAGGCCAGTGGTAAGCAGCACAACCTCCCTGGTGTTACTAAATCTCAACTCCTGTCATCCCTTCCATTGGCCATGTTGGCTACAGCTGATAGCAACTGAAGTTCCACATTTGAATGGCCTCAGGTTGCCCTTCCTTGCTCGAGGCAAAGGGAAGGAGCCAGCCTAGCCTGATATTTTAGTCAACCTGGCATTGGAGTTAACTTTGCTCTTATAGTGTTAAATCACTCTTAAAAACTTGTGGAAAGGGGGAATCTGTTGAAGTGTTAATGCTGTAAAGCATTATTATATTCAATAAATATTTATGTATGAATATGGTACATTACAGAAATGCCAAATTTTGTAGTGAAACTGAACCTTGGATAGGACTACTGAGAAAACTCCAACTTTTTGCAGCCACCAAGATGTAGTTCAGATTTCAGCAGGCCAGATCTGGTAATCCTAGTTGATCCCTGATCAAAAATAGGGTGTAGATGCAAAATAATTATTTTGGAGCCAAACATGTTAAGCATACATTTTGACCAATTTTCTTAAAAATGGCATTTTATTTTTGTTGTCCACCAATTTGGGCTATCTCCCATGGAGTAGGAATTAATTCTGATTCATCCATCAGTTATTAATTGCTTCAAAAGCATTATTTATGGGATTACAACTACCTTCCCACTTTCTACCTTTAATTCCCCCTCCCCCAGGGTTATTTTTTAATCTGCGAGGAGGCAATTGGATTCAATAGGCAGGGTTGGAGGGATATTCCTAGTTCCCACAGATGGAAGCTGCCCTTCTCATTGCCTTAAGTGACTATGGATGGTAAAAACCAAAATGGCTACAGAGACAGGCTGCCTAGTGAGGCCATTTTTTGCAGTGCCTTTCTAGGAATCCTAGGTGAAGAAGGTATACAGAAAAATGGGGTGGTTTAATTCTAATCAGAACTAGGGCTGTTTGGGACTAATTAAAACCTCCCTGATTAGCTGACTGTAAGCCCCCTCAGTAGACCAGACCAGGAAATCAACTTCACAGGGAATCTACAACTACTTTTATGAAGATTGGGTATAATAACAGAATTTTGCAAGTCTTGTCCTTCTAATTGTTCAGTGAATTAGGGAGGCGTCCACCTGAGCCACTTCCATATGTTATCTCATTGTTCTGGACTTTAAAAAAAATGCTTCAGCCCCTTTTGCCTAGATAATTGTTCCCGCATATTTCTGTCAGGGTCATCTTCCTTACTCTACACTGACTGGGTCAATTAGCTGAATTTTGGAATATGCCCCATAAACCACTTACACAAATGGTACAATCCTAGCTATAGTCTAATTGTTCAGAGTAGCCTTGGGAATCTTTCTGGCTGCAGAGTATGTTTTTAAAAGATTTGCATTAATATAATTAAATGCACTGAGTTATGAAGCTATAATGCCACAGAAATGATGGACTGGACCCTTGGTATCTGCCATGTGAGGCAGCCTATCTCAATATGATAGGGCAGACCCTGGCAACTGAAACACGCCTGACACTCTTTGAGTTGACTGTGTCCACTTGAATTACTTCCTGTGATGGAGTTCACCTCAACTGGTAGCTCATCTTCTCCTCTGGTATATTTTTCCTTTAGGGTATGCTGTATTGTACTATTTAGTTCATATAACACCTACTTTATTCCTTATTTCCAGTCAAAAGCCCTGAAATGGGAATATACTAAAAATAGACCCACTATGCAGTGAAGAAAAGAATCAAGAAATGTACACATTTTAAAGCACAAGAAGAGCACCAAAGGACAGAAATAATAATACACTTTCTCAAATATTTTAATGGATTGTAGAAATAGGCTACTTTAACAGGCTTCCTAAGAAACCTATTAATGGGTTTTATCAATTTTATCCACTCCTGTGAGATGGGATTTATGCTCCAATGGAGCATTTTGTGAAAGGAATGAGAGTTAATATAAAATACTAGCAGAAATCATTATGTTAAAAAAGGTAAATAAGAGAGTGTGAACTTTTCTTATTCTGTTATTTAAAATTAAAGGTATTTATAATTGGAGAGAAGTATGACTCATTTCCTTTCCTTTTTTTAAAAAAAATCATATTGTATACTGATTCAAAATATGATTATTGTATTTCTAAATAATATGTCTGAAAAAGGCAAACTTAAATAATGTAAAAAAGAACTGATTAATTTTGCACTATTTTGCATTCCCATCATAATCTTAGTAAAGTGAATGGAATAATTTGTGCCATTTTGTCATTCTTATTACAGTATTTATCACTGGAATGAGGTGTCAAGAAGCATTTAGAGTGCATCCCATATTTTATGAATTAAAATACTGTGTCATACAGTCTTGACCTTTTTAATATTCTGTTTTTTTTTTTCTTTCAGTGTTTAGACATTTCTCTTTTGGTTGAAAATGCATTGCATTACTAAGAACAAAATAATCTGATGAGGATTTCTTATTGCTTAATTCAAATGTAGAAAGGGCAATTAGTAGAATCAGTCAATTTTTATTCTGCCCTGTTATTTAAGGTAAAATTATATAGGTGCCAAACCTTACGATACTGACCCTATAATAAGGGTTAATTTTGACTAGAAAGGTAATTCGAGTTTGGTTTTTTTGGTATGTTATTTAAAATCTGGCTCTTCAAATCTGTTCGAATCTCCAAATTTATTGCTCAAATTTAGAAGATGTGCAATCAGATTTGTTTGTAGTATGTTTCTGATGAACCCAGAAGGCAAGAAGGGAAAGAACAGAGGACTTAAAGACACACTGAAATATCCATTAACCTATATTAGAATATCATGCTCTAGTTAGTGCAGTAAGTGGTGATATTGCTGATTGTACATTATGGGTAGATCCTATTTTTAGATAAACTCATTGAAGTTACCATGTAATTGTGCAGATTGAGGCCTTGGTCCTCTTTAATTATAGAAGAGAATGAAGGAATGCAACATTAAACTCTGCAGATAGCAAGCAGAGTGAAAATCTGGATTGGCCAGGCAAAAGAGCTCAGGCATACTGTATATTCTGGAGCCTGAGCTCTTTTTGTCCTTGCTAGTCCTACATGGAAGTATCTTTTCTTCCTTCTGCCTTGTCAACTTTAGCAGCCATGTTTTTAAAAATATTCTGAGTTAGGAAACATGCTTTCTACGTCTAGATTCCATGTGATCATTTATCCCATTCTCCTCAGCTTGACCTGGAAAGAATACTTCCTTCTATACATTGTTTGGGTTCCAACTTTATATTAAATCATTGTTTACTTAAGCATAGTTAAAGGATCCACATCTAATGTGATTCAACAACATGCTAAACTATAAACTGTAATTTATAAACTACAATGCTTGAATTCACACAACAAGCTATACCAAAGCAAAGAAACCACATTATATCTTAGCACTATGTGTGACCAGGCCAATGATGGGAACTCTTAGATATAATCATCATTAAATATTCCATAATTATTCTAAATCAGAAATAGGTTGCCAACTAAATAGGGTGTACTATGAATAATACTAGAATTAAATTTAGAATATTTGTACCATATTTAATGGAATATTGAATGGTTTTATCTTCATTATAATTTGGAAAATTTTAATGAAGAATTATATGGATATAATCTCACTAAATATATTAATAACACTAATTCAATAATCTGAAGTGTATACATTGATCATCTATGCAGGGGAAGCTGTAAATTTAGCCACTGCTATTTGTACATGTGTTAACAAGTTTGCAAAAATCTTATGTGTATATAAAATATATTACAAGCATACAATAAATGATATACATTACATCCATGACCTTTGTTTGTCCTGTGACAAATTTACCCATGATTGATCATGATTATCTCAGTTATACAAATATGTCTTTCAAAATGTCCATAAGGAGATTTCTAAGACTTTTGCTTCAGAACCTCTGCTAGCATTCATGGCAGAGTGAAACACACTACTGCATATATTTTACCTGCACATTATAGGAAATTAAATTACTAGTTTTATAGGTTGCAATGAGCTCATTTTTTTCATGAGTTCATGCAAATTATCAATTTCTAATGCTGGGCAATCTGTATCCTGGGGACTTTTGAAATGTATAATCATACAAGTTGCCAAGTGTTGTCCACACCAGTATCAGCAGGCCAGAATGGAGAGAATGCCGAAAAACTCCATATGCAATCTACCTCTGTGCCATGATTTTGCCCTTTATGCATGTTTGATTGTAGGAATGTCAGATTCAAATGGAATTTTTTCTTGCTTTTGAGAATGAAGAATTACAAATGTCAGGCTTTTACAGGATTTACTGATTTATGCTATAATTGAAGTGGAGCTGTGAGAGTTAATTCTCATACAGAGAAAAACAACCTGTTAGCAGATCTGTCCTTTTCCAAAACAAGAGATAGATGGAAATTAGGCTTTTTGCCTCCATTCACTTCATTGCATAGCTTGGTTGGGCGAAAGAGACACAAAAATATTAACATTGATTTCACTATATATAGGACTCAGTTTTTCTTTTGGACATTAAGAAGAGAAAAAAAGAAAACATTATCTGAAAGGATTTTAATTTAAAAGCAAAACACTTAATAAGATTGTGAAATAAGAAAGTTTTAAACAGACAAAGAGGACAGTGATTTTAAAAAAATAGAAGAATTTTTTTTTTCTGATGAAAGTGCCTTTGAAAATAGTAAAATTAACTAGACTAACAGACCAGACCTTTGTGGGAATGTTGTTTGTTTATTTTTAAGGACAGAAATAATTTGGTGGACATGATGCCAGAAAAATTATCTAGAATGTATAAAGGTACTTCAAATGTATGTTGGAAATGTGAACAGCATGAAGGGACATTTTACTATGCTTGGTGGACATGTAAAAAAGCTAAAAAAAATTGGATTTAAATACATGCCTTGATACAGAGAATTTTAAAGATCAGTATTCAACTGAAACCAGAACTTTTCCTTTTAGAATTAATGGATAAACAGTTAGAAAAAAAGCCATGGAAGATTATTTCAATATATGATTACTGCGGTGGGATTGCTACATGCACAGAGATGGAAAGATTCGACACTACCTACTATGGAGGAATGATTGGTGAAGTTGATAGATTTTGCTGAAATGGATAAATTGACTTCTTTGATTAGAGAAAAGATGCTATCTACATTTATTGGTGACTGAAAGCGTCTTATGAACTTTTTACATAAAAATGAAAAAATGAACTTGTGATTTATGGTTTTGATGATTAGACAGGACAGATTATAGAAAGAACAGTAATATAATGTACCATTAGAGAGAGAGGTTAAAATATATTTGTATTTATAACTGCTGTGAAGAATATCAGAAGCCACTGCTTTATGTTTTTCTTTCTTTTCTAGTTTTTCCTTTTTTTTTCTTTTCTTGCACTTTTTGCTTTGATTTCTTTCTTTTTTCCTCTTCTCCCTTATTTTTTATTAGTTTGTGTTAGTTTTTAGCTTCTTGTTTAAAAGCTTTAATAAAAATTATATTAAAAAAAAAAAGAGAAGCTCCTGGATTCCTATATGGATTTGAACCTAGCCTTGCTGGAAAGAAACCTGATAGTTAATTCTGGTAATTCACTACTCCCACTACATAGGAACAACTTTGTTTTGAGTTTTCGGAACCAGACCATTGTGATCTATCTCTTTGCCACACTGTCAAATCAGTTGGGTGTATTTTTCTCCTGTTTTATCATTCATATCACTTACATTCCTAGCTCACAGAGCAAGCAGGCAGATGCTCTTTCAGGCAAACCTGAATATATTGTTCCCTGTGACCCATCTCCTGCCTCTTTCTTGCTACACTCTCCACAAACACCACCAGCTTCAATCGCTGAGACTCTAGAGGTGAGGAGACATGTTCTTAACTTCACCTAGAAAAATCGCACACTGTAGCAACAATTCTTGCAAACACAGATGTCCTGCAGGGAATTTCCACTGATTCCTACTAGTCACTGGTCTGAGTTGTTTTGGAGAGGGTGGTTATATAAATTGCTAAACAAGATAAATTCATCCTCCCCTATTTCCTGGGGAGAATGATTACACAATAGCTGACTAAACATTCCTTCTTCACGGGGAGATGAAATGTTGAAAAGATTTCTGGATTGGGGTGGGATGTGAGGAACTGACTGAACCTGAACCTAACATTCCCTCACTCCCTGCCTGAACCTGATCTGGGGAGAGTGTCTACTCTGAAAGTTGAATGTTCAAAGCCCCTCTGCCTGTAAAAGTTTCTTTCTCCCTCTGACATTTTAGAAGACGAGAAAGAACTGGAGATTTCTTTGTGCCTAGGTTCCCCTGGAGAGGGAGGAAGAAGAGAAGAGCTCTACAGCCTCCACAAACACATGAAAATAATCTATGGAAGAAGCACATATTTTCTAAGCCTATTATTAGGCAAGGAAGGAGGGATGAAGAAGTGATTCCCCAGAGTCCTCTAGGTATAAGGGAAGGGGAAGTGCTGTGAAACTTACTTTTTGCATAGAGGAAAACAATTTGATATCAAATCTGTCCATTGCCAGTATAAGAGACAAGTGGAAATGGGCTGTCGAGACCATTGCATACCCTGGGCAAGAGAAAGGGGTGAAAAAAAAATATGAACTTTGATTTTACTATAAATAGGACAGGGCTTTGATACACATTAATAGGACCTGGTTTTCCATGCATAGGGATTTTCTCATAACATCTTTGTTGCTTCGCTACAATAAATTGCTTATCAGAAGTTGCTGGATTGCAGCATGCCTGTTTAATTGGCTTGATCCTGGCCTTTCCAAGGTGAAGCCTGGCAAGAGGGGAGGAGCTTGTTCTTTTCCTCCATGACATGACACATACAAAGCATGATACAGATGTTTCCAAAAATGTTGAGATGTGAAGAAGCAGAGGTAACAGAAGTGAATTAAAAAGATGTTGGAAAAACCTGTCCGCAACAGACAAACAAACTTTGCATGAGTTTGTTCTCTGGCTTCATAAAGTAAGCAGTCATAGCTCTGTAGTATTTGGATAAATACAGAATTCCAAGTAAATATAAATGACCCTGACTTTACTAATTCGTTTTACCTACCTGAGTAAAGCACTGCCTTTCAGAGAATATGCAGAATTATTTAGTGAAAGAAAGAGTATTTTGGTGATCGGTCTAATAACAATACACTAGCCAGCAAACAACATTGGGTGGACTCCATTTTCTTAATGATTATAAATGTTTCTCTCAAAAGAGCTGGTCCCCTAGGTAAAGCATTGCAAAAGAGCTTAACATACAAATACTCATTGAAGAGTTATGTACAAGATCTAACCCAGCTTCTGACCAAGTTTCCAAATTACCACATGATCTAGACTGTTGAACACCATCAGAATATAGGGGTTATCCCAGGATGGTTTTCACATTCTGCAACACCTGGCTTCTACTCGATGGGGATTGTGCCTTCTGGATCTGAATCATCCAGCAAAGCCATATAACACTGTTAGGGGTGCTTGGATTTAGACTTCTGAACTGAGAAGGGTGTTTGGCTTCATAGTGTATATTGGACCTTCTCTCCCACTGGTCCTATGATCTAAAAGTGGGGACAATGGCTTCCCACGTGACACTGCTTTTTCTTTCTCTTCAGGTTTGTTTGTTTGGTTTTGTTTGGTTTTGGATGACTGAATTGGGATCCAGAACAGAGAATACGATATTCAGCCTTTTTCCTTCTCCATGTGATTGGTGGAATAAGTCAGCAGGGGGAATGTGCCTGGGGCCAGTGGAAATGGTACTACTTGTCCCCTCTGTGGAATTACAACTGTATAGAATTGGATGTCCAGAATATTCTGTTTTAGCCATTTTTGTTCCCTTTTCTGTTTTTCTAGGAAACCTTTAATGGCTCTGCATCACAGCCAATGGCCTTTCCACACCTGGACATTCCCCTGACAGAAACATGCTCTGGCAACATGTATTCCCATGGCATTGCCTTCATCTGGTCCCAGTTGAGAGTCTTCTTTATATCATCCCCAAATATACTTGTGTTAATGTGGTGTTTTTCCCTTATTCCAACACTGCAAGGCAGATTTAATGTATATAAAATCTATTAAGATTTTTCACCCTGTGCCTGGGTGCCTGGGAACAGAGACACTAGAGTAGGATAGGAATTAACAATGAGAACAGCATATTTCATGCCAGTATAGTTTTCTGATAACTCAAAGGCAGGTGGAAAGTATTTTAGTTCAGCAGTGGGAAAGCCCCTAATGCAGATTTGGCTGACACTCTGTTTCCCTGTGAGCCATGCGTGTTCCCATATCTCTCTAACACTGAACACATTGGGCTGGGCAAGAAGAGAGGGAAGATAGATCAATGGGAGGGTAGTTTGGGCTTGATGGAAAAATACATCTTCATCTCATTGATTAAGTATAAGTTCATATAGGGAGCTGGCTTCTGGTAGGAAAGTCACCTTGCATGAATTGACTGTGAGCATGTGTAAGGGAAATCACTCAAAAAATCATAAATCAGTGATTCTATCCATCTTTCTTTGCAAGGGGAATACAACTTGAAATCACTGAGGATATCTTAAAAGATCATGTAAATTTTCTTATGTTGTCTTGACTCCTTCTGGAGTTATAAAATGTGAATGACTAAAGCATTTAGCCCTTTGCAGCTTGTGTACTGATTCTTTTCTTTTGATATTTTCTCTGCTGCACATATTAGCCCTCTTGATATCTGGCTATTCTGAAGTTTAAGATGTGTGTAACTCTCTGCTGAGAGGATTCATTGTCATTATGTGTTAAATACTTTATCCTAGCATTCTGTATGCAGTAAGAGATATTTGTGCTATCAGTCCCAAGTAACAGCCCTTTAAAAGTAATTTCCTCTAGATGACTCCAAATGAGATGGCAGTCTAAGCTAATCTTTAAATCACATCAACACAGACTTAGTTCCTCACTACATCACACTTAATCAATGGGGAAATGCACAGGAGGGACACAGATAGACAAGTGAATGATCAAAAGCTTGGGTTTCATTAAGCAAAGAAATTGCATGAAGATATATTTACAGGTTAACATTTTCAAGGGCAATAAAAAAAAATCACCAACTTACTATTTAAAAGCAGTGGATCTAAGAACATGTGCAGTTACTGTTGGGCAGGATCTCATTGTTTTTATTAGTTAGCATGGCTTCCAAAGACATCTTGAAAATTAGAGGCAGCAGATTTATGCATCTGCCATAACTTGTAGGATCTGCTGAAAAGTTGGAAAAAGGAAAGTCTGCAAAGATAGTTAAAAAAAAAAATTCTCACCAAAGTTTAAATTATTTACTTTTTAAAAATGATTGATTTTGATTGATAATGTGCCATCAAGTCAGTAATAATCTTAGCAACCACACAGATAGACCTTCTCCAAGATGGTCTGGACCCAGCCTGGCCTTTAGGCCTTCCAACAGTCCACTGTAATCAAGCCCATCCACCTTGCAGCTGGTCATCCTTTTCTTCTCTTTCCTTCCATTTAAAAATCTTACTTATCAAATAAAATTTGGGTCCAAAGCTGCTCACATCAATTAAAAATAGGCCCTGTCCTTAGACCTACAATTAAAAAAAGGGAGGGGGGGAATAGACAGGACAAGCAAGAAAGGGGAATTGAAAAGTGATGAATTGGTTGGACTAGGCCAGGATGGTTCCACAAAAAAGATGCAGCTGATCCAGCATGTTGTTTTTCCAGCCAATGGGCAGATACCAGCATACTGCTAGAGTGCAGCAGTCAGCCCACTTTGATGCTGGGTGGTAGGGTATACCTCAGAGGCGGCTTGGGAGTTCATGGCCACTGTGGCAGCCATGGGCCTGTCCCAGATTATTTGTGATTCAACTCAGGACAGTGGTCTCACACTGGACTTGGTTTTCTTATCAGAGCAGTGGCAATGTGATCTGAAGGAGGAATTACATCTGTCCCCCTTGTCATGGTTAGATCATGTCCTGGTGGCCTTGAGATTCTCCTTTGCTACCTCCTTCTGCAGGGAGGCAGGACCGATTCAATTGGTCCGCCCCCGGCAAATGATGGACCCAATGGGGTTCCAAAAGGAGCTGGGGGTTATATTTGAGAGGCTGCTGCACAGTCCAGTGGAGGCCTTGGCCACTGCCTGGAATAGGAAAGCAGCCAAGGCCTTGGACAAGATCACACCCATGAGACCTCTCTTGACCCATTGAACCTGACACTCCCTGTGGTTTACGGAGGAGTTGAGGATCTTGAAAAGGATTAAGAGACATCTAGAGTACCGCTGGAGGAAAACAAGGACTGAACCTGACTGGACACAAGCTAGAGCCACTATTAAGGCCTACCTTGTGGTGGTAAGCAGTGAAAAATCAATATTTCTCTGCTCTTATTGCATCTGGAGAATGCTGCCCAGTGGCCCTGTTTAAGATCAACTGATCCCTTCTGGGTAAGGGGGGCCCAGTGGCCCACCTACAAGGCCATGCAGAGGAGTTTTCTGGGCATCTGGAGGATAAAACTGCTCAGATCCAGTTCCAGTTGGATGCCAAGCATGAGGCATGGTCTGTAGAGATGCCCAAGGTATGGACTTACCCTGTTATTTGGGAACAGTTTGATCCTGTTGAACCCAAGGAAGTGGACAGGGTCCTCCAGATGGTCAATGCCACCACTTTCTAGATCCATGTCCCTCCTGGCTAGTTAAGGCTACTCAGGAGGTGACATGTGGGTGAGTCCAGGTGATGGTGAATTCATCCTTGAGGGAGGGAGTGTTCCCAGCTGCCTTTAAAGAGGCACTGGTGCTTCCCCTACACAAGAAACCATCACTGGATCCCACCATATTGGACAATTTTCATCCAGTCTCCCATCTCCCCTTCACAGGGAAGATGGTTGAGGTAGGGGCAGCATTGCAGCTCCAGAGGACCCTGGAGGAAACGGATTATCTAGACCCTTTTCAGTCAGGTTTCAGGGCTGGATATGGGACAGAAACAGCATTGGTCGCACTCATGGATGATATCTGGTGGGAGTGGGATGGGGGTAGTGCATCCATCCTTGCTCTTCTTGACCTCTCAGCAGCTTTTGATACCATCAACCATGGTATCCTTTTGAGTCGACTTAGGGAGTTTGGAGTGGGCAGCACAGTTTTGCACTGGTTCTCTTCCTTCCTCCAAGGTTGATCCCACTCAGTGTTGATTGGGAGTGAGAGGTCCAGCCCCTGGCCCCTCCATTGTGGGGTGCCGCAGGGTTTGGTGCTCTCTCCACTCCTTTTTAACATCTACATGAAACCACTGGGTGAGATTATCCGCCATCATAGGATGAGGTATCATCAATATGCTGATGATACCCAGTTATACCTCTCTATCCCAGGTGACTTGAGTGATGCTATGACCACCCTTTCGCAGTGCCTGGAGGCTGTGGGGGTCTGGATGGGGTGCAACATGCTTCAGCTGAACCCTGGCAAGATGGAGTGGCTATGGATTGGAGGTCCCTCTGGATCTGAGGATTTACTATCTTTGGTTTTGGATGGGGTTGCATTGCCCCAGACAGACCCAGTGCGTAATCTGGGGGCCCTCCTGGAGTAGTTGGCAATACTCGAGGGTACTTGAGGAGCAGATGGCAGTCGTGGCTTGGGAGGGCCTTTGCCCAACTTTTTGTGGTGTGCTAGTTAGCCCTTTCCTGGATCAGGAGGCTCTCTGGTCAGTCACTCACCCCCTGGTCATATCTCAGTTAGACTATTGTAATGTGCTGTACATGGGGCTACCCTTGAAGAGTATCCAGAAGCTACAGCTGGTTTAAAATGTGGCCAGGTGGACAATCCTGGGTGCCCCAAGAAGGGCACATATAACACCTTTACTGCAGAAGCTGCATTTGGTCCCAGTTTGCTTCCGGGTCCAATTCAAGGTATTGGCTATTACCTTTAAAGCCCTACATGGCATGGGTCTAGGTTACCTGAGGGGCTGTCTCACTGCCATCACATCAACCTGTCCCACCTGGTCAGGCAGAGTGGGCATGTTGCGGACCGCGTAAGTGAGAGAATGTCGGCTGGTGGAGCCCAGGAGGAGAGCCTTTTCTGCTGTGTCCCCACCCTCTGGAATATTCTCCCCCCAGAAGTGCAGTGGGCCCCTACCCTCCTGGCCTTCCAGAAAGGACTAAAGCTTGCTCTACCAGCTTGCATGGGGCAACAAGAATTTTAATCAATCCTGGGGGGTGGCTGGCGTCCTGATGATGCTCCCCAAGCTACTTGCCATTTAACATAAAGTCTTGGACTATATTTATTTAGGTCTATTTTATATTGTATTTTTAACTGATTTTAGCTTCTCTGTAAACCTCCCGGAGTCGGGTTTTTTTTTTTAACAAGATGGGTGGTGGCAAATTTGATATAAATAAATAAATAAATGTTAGTCTAATGTGCAGTAAATAAATATTCCATTACAATTTTACATCAAACTATTTTTTTCCAATGGATGCAAAGAACAGGATGCCTGTTATGATTATTCACAGAACTGATTTTGAAGATCCTTTATAAAAAGAAAAATATGATGTTGAATTCTTTGGAAGTCACATATTCATATTAATATTGGATTTTTTTTCCATCTGTGAAAATCTACTGATATGCTGTTTAATCCCTGGTATTTTACATCATAATCACATTTAAGAAATTAACCAATGTGACTTGACTTTTTAAATGAGGAATAGTAATGACTAGATTTATATGTATTTGGGGAGTGAATGATATTTGCTGCATTCTAACACTCATTTTCATGTGAAGTTCTTTTCAAGTCAGAGGTAGAAAAAGCAATCAGAAATAACATTGGCTTGGCAAAACAATATATATGTCAAGCCAATATATCAAGCAAATAAGGCACTGATGCCAGGGAATGTTCTTCCTCTTGTAAAGTTACACAATGCTTGGTAATCATTTCTGTAACCTGCACATCCTATTATTGAGATTTAAGCCAGAAGTATCATCTTTATTCCAAAATAATAATTTGCCAAAAGAAGGAGACATGACAGGCTCATAGTTAACTAGCTCCTTAAGTATAAGAAAAGCATAATGAATGGTTGAATACTGTGATTCTTCACTTTCATATTTTTTCCTCTAAACTCCTCAGTAAGTTGCTTAGGGATAAGTCTCCTTCAAGCCAAGCTTGATTTTTGGTGCCTTCGTGATTAAGTCCACGCCATTTTCTTGGAAACAATATAGAAGAGGTTTGCCACTGCCTTCCTTCAAGATGCGTATTGTCTTCCCAGTCTATCCTACAGCCCTGCTATGTATGTATGTATATGCTTCTGTGTGCATTACGTTACCAGGCCTATAGACTGCTCCAATCAGAACTGATTCCTAACAATATTCACTAGTGGTCCACATCCAAGTACTAACTAGATCCAACCTGTTTAGCTTCCAGATTCAGGCAGGGGCTGTCATCTTCTCCTCAATTCCACTTTTCAAAAATGAATATGGAAAAATAGAAAAATATGCATTTGCACTATAGAATGTTATAATTAGTTCTGGAAAACTACAGTAATTGTATAATGTGATTCTAGGTATGCCCAATCACAAGTTAAAAAGCACCAACATTGAATGTAGTTGGATTTAGTAATAGAATTTAAGGTTGTAACCTTGGCATGTAGTAAAGGAAAATAAGTATATATTCTGTATCCTGGATACATTCTGGAATCACTACTATGATTCCTATATGGGTGATCACTGATCTTGCAACACAATACAGATACTGTATCTCCCTGTGTTCTTTTTCCTTCTCACTCTTTCTTTTATTTTGCTTTGATTATACAAAACTGGGCGATTGTCCGAAAGCACTTGTTCTTCAGAAAGGATCACAGTTTTGTTCCTTCATTAGTTCCATCAATCTGAAGGGCAAGATTCTTATTGTCTACATAAGGATAGTAAGATTGCTGGCCTGTGATATTTTGCTCAAGAAGCATTAAAAAAAATAGGCACTGTACATGAAGCAGTCCATGGGAAAGAATCTTGAAATATCTTAGAGAAACAGTAGAATATAATAATGACAGAACAGAATGCCTAATTGCCAAGACCCATTTCCTTTAAATTCCATCAGTCAGACATATGGGAGAATGTAGATTATGTGGATTCCTTGATTAGGGTATTGTTTACTGCTTGATTGTTTGTCTGGTGTTAATCCCAGACAAACTGGTTAATCTGGATTACCCTAATCAATACCCTAATCAAGAAACAACCAAGGAGAAAACCACAACCCCACCAACACTGGCAGGGCAAGCTACTGTATATAAACAGGGAGCAAACTCCACTCCCTACCACTGATGATGTTACCTAGTCAGGTAATGAAATGTCTGCAAGCAAACAACCAAGTTCAGAGAGCACCAAGGACTCCACAGTTCAACCCTGAGCTACATATATTCTCTGCTATTGGAACAGTGTCATGGCCATACTGGGCTTCTTTCACACCAAAGAACATATCTGTTGCCATAAATCCATCTCCAGATATGTGCGTATAATAACCTAGAGCCCTTAGAAATCATCCAGTCCAGACTCCTAAGAGTGCTACTCCAAGTACCTTGCCTTGTTCTAAATGTAGCACTCCATTTAGAAACTGGGATCATATTGCTGCATTTGTCAACTCTATTTCTGGCTCACACTTCACTTCTTCAGTGATTCCCTGGCTTCCGTGACCCTGCTAGATAATTTTTCTTCTTTCTGGAAAACCAGAATTCAGAATTATCTACGCCAGTGCATCTTTTTTATGTAAGCTGTCTTCTGGCCATGGGTCTATCCAGAGTTAAAGCCGCAATCTGGGAGCAGATGGTATAGATCTCCAGGTACAGCGGGGTAATTTAGACAATCAATACTGGCAGGATATAAACAGGATATTCTTCACATCAGCAAACTAACTATTCAATATTACCTCCCCCATATACCACAGAGCTCTCTCCTTAGCCTCGACTAAGGATATTGGACTACTTTAATGCCTCGACCTCTGCGATATTGGAGGGAAGGTATAACAATACCTGTTTTGCAGAGTAAACTGTCCTGTGACCTGGAGGAACTTGAGACCCTAGCCCAGTGTTTCTCAACCTTGGCAACTTTAAGATGTGTGGACTTCAACTCCCAGAATTGCTGGCTGGGGGATTCTGGAAGTTGAAATCTACACATGTTAAAGTCGCTAAGGTTGACAAATAATGTTCTAGCCCATTTATTCCTTCAGTATCCCTCTTTTATAGCAACCTGTGCTCTACCTTCATAACTCCACTTATACCAGAATTTCCACCTGTTTTGAGGAGGATTTCATTTGCTTTTTACTGTAGGATCAGAATTCCAACTTCTCCAGGAGAGTTCAACATTTCTTTCAGCTGTCATTGCATTACACAGGAAAATACTCTCTCCTAATTTTAGGTTCTTACAGATACACAATTTTTTCTCATGCTTTCTATGCTGTTTTGCATTTTTATGTCTTTCTGTTATATCTCACTGGTCGCTAATTACACACACACACAAACACACACACTTAGTAATTTAATATTTCACTCCCAAAGTAGTTTTACAATTTATTCAATTAGTTTTAAGTACAGTATTAGGGTTTTTTTTTTTTTAGTATCCTACTACTCATATTTATAGAGTTTGTAGTTTGAATCATTTTATTTATTTGTATTACTCACCTAGAAAATGTCTATGTACTGAAGTCGTGTAACTCTTTTACAAAAATTGTATAAAATGCTGGTCAGTGACTATAATTAAATACTATTACTGAATAATAGCAACAAACACATACACACACACACACACACAAACACACAAAAATCCCAAAGAAATATAATAGATTAAACACAGATTTATTCAACAAATTAATGTACATAAGGACATGGTGAATAATTTAGCAAACAATATGAATAACCTGAGTAATTGAAGGGTACAGAAGCAAAGAGCTATGTAGGTTAATGTTTAATACAGGCCTATTTAGTGATCTGTATACTAGTAATAATTGTTGAATCTTAATTGCATGAATAATAATGCAATAGTTGTAATGAGTTCAAAGGAGAAAGTTGAAAAAGGGATAAACAGGTCAGAGTCCAATATAGCAATACTTTCATCAAAACCTTGTGGATTCTAACTGAATTTTCTTGCTAAATTAATGCAAATGAAAATTGCACCAAACTACAATAAATAGTTTTCAGCAAGATTAAGAATAGGTATTATTCATGTTTTAGCATATTTGTTCCTAGACAGAAAATGTTAGCAAAAGGGCTAAATATAATTTGCACATCTTTGAATTTTAATTCATTGAAAACATAAGCTTCTATTTATTCTGTACTAATTTTAAAATAAGATTTTAAAAAAATCTTAAGACAATGACAAAAAAGATGATAACAATGAAATCAGAACTCAAACTGCAATAGATCACATCAAAATGATGACATGCAAGCAATATTATCACACAAACTCTATCCTTACATACATGCAGATAGTATATCACTTTTTTGCATGATTATGTCACAACACACATTTTGTAATTCCCCCTGCCCTCCCCCTCCCCCACTTTCCATGAAAACATAGGATTCCTTTAGGCAATGTATTAGCCAGACTAGCACATTCAGCTTTAACGTTTCTTGCAATGTCACATGAGAGGCAGTACTCTGAATTTTTCTGGGCCTTTCTAGGAAATATAAACAGCATAATTGTCCATGATTGAATCCACTTCTATTTCACCTGGATGTTCTCCCAGGTCTTTGGCATGGAGAAAAAAATTATATACTTCAGATGTAGCTATTTGCCAGTGTTTTCTCTATCCAGGCTAGACAGCACTCATTGCAAGGGTGAGAGTTGGAGACATGGTGTCACAACAGTTGTACTCCTTCTTGAGCCGGATGGTTGTGTGTGTGTGTATGTGGGGAGATTGCCCCCCGCCCAGGGACTTTGTTATAAAGTGCTTCAGGGTTCAGTCCATTCACCTATCCTATTCAACATCTACATGAAACTACTGTGTGAGGTCATTTGCTGGTTCAGGATGAAGTATCATCAATATGCTGATGATACTGAGTTATACATCTCCATCCCAGATCCACTGGGAGTTATGGTGAGGTCATGACCAGATGGCTGTGGGTTTTCAGGGTTCAGATGAAAAAAAAACAGGCTCACACACCACCCCAACAAGACAAAGTGGCTTTTTTACTCTTGATGGGGTGGAAAGAGCAGACTTGCAATCTGGGTGTCCTCTTGGACTCAAAAGAGCAGGGAGAGACTATGAGGGGTTTTGCACAGCTTCAGCTGCTGTGCCAGCTGTGGGCTTACCTGAAACAGATAATGTCTGTGATTTCTTAGCTTTGTATAACTAGTTCCTATTTTAATCATTTTATTCTGATTTATACTCTGTTTTTTAATATGCACACTCTGTAAGCCTCCTAGAGTCTGGCCAGTTTCAGGTGGTCAGATAAATTTCATAAATGAATAAGTAAATAAACTGTTCCCGTTTGGGCCCTATCAAACTGCAGACTGCTTTTTAAACTTGGCAAGATTTTCAGATGCAGTGAGTTAGTAACATACACTACTTTGGCTATCCTTTATCAAAGAAAGACAGTAGTGCAAGTATGAATATATCCTAATATTAGTTCATTTACGAGTATCCTAATATTCCTAACTGCTAGATAACTGAAGTATACATGTGTGATATATCATTTAAAGGGAATAGAAGCTGCATAATCTACATGCGTGGGCAAAATCACTTGATTATAAGCAAAATATAATATCTTACTATTTCTCAACATGATGTCTTGATGAGGTTTTGGACCACCGCACATGGCTGTGCTAGCTGGGCATTATAAGGGTTGGGGCCCAGCGCCTCTGGAGGACATCAGGTTGGAGAAGATGAGGTGAAGTTCATGAATGCCATGCAACATATTTTCCTAAATATGAATGGTACTCTTGTACCACCTTCCCCAACCAGATGCCTTTCAGATATCCAGTTGAATGCAATCCTTTCTATTGTGACTGGTAGCATTTTGCCAGGATCCCTGGCCCAGGCTTTCCCATTACCTGCTACCTGACTCTTCCATTTGAGATATCAGAGACTGAATTGGAGGCATTCTGTACGCAAAACATGTACTCCATTGCTGAGCTATCAATGGAGATTCCACAGACTGCACTTTGACTTCTATAAAGAGGCAATTGTCCTCACTGGTGTGTCTCTTGGCAGCATCAGGCTCTCATTTATTAATGAACAGTCAGATGGATTTTTCATAGGGATGGGGAAGAAACCCAGCAGGTGTGTTCATATCCCTTGGATATCTTGCTGACACTGTGATAAAAAGGATTTCTATTGTGCGTTAAAACATTTGACACTCATATGTAGAACAGTTTCATTCATAGCAAAATCACAAACTTTGATAGGAAAAAGGAGCAACTAGTTAAATAACATTCTACCAGATTAATGCACAGAAATTGACGATTAAGCAAAGTATTTCGAGGATAATGAGAAATTGAACATGTGATTCTTGCTGTACCTACAGAGACCATAGTACTTGTATTGTAACAGTATTAAATGTATAATATAATTTAACATCCATTTAACTGTTGCCTTTATCATCATGTCCTGTTATGTTTGTCCCAGGAAATCTTTAATATGCAGATTTCCCCAACCTGTTCTAGTCCAAGTACAACTAGTAGTCCAACACAGCTGGAAGATAAAAAATTGGCAAAGATTACCTTATGGTTTTCTTTCCTTCCTTCCTTCCTTCCTTCCTTCCTTCCTTCCTTCCTTCCTTCCTTCCTTCCTTCCTTCCTTCCTTCCTTCCTTCCTTCCTTCCTTCCTTCTCCACTTCTAAGGCCAACATTTTAATAATAAAATTCAGATAAACCAGAGGCAGAATTTATACTCCTTCTCCAAACCTCTCTCTTACATTTTGTTTCTATAGGGTTGTCTGAACACTGAGACACCAGGAAACACTGCCATTTCACACAGTGCAACTGCTGAAATATATTTTAAATTCTTAGTATCATTTTGGAGTTTTAATTGATTCTGTTAATCAAAATAAAATGCTCTCTTTGCCTTAAATAATTATAAGCAGATTATGGCAAAGACAAATAATGTAATTTTGGTAATATATAATAGTAGGGGATATGCAAGGGAAACTGATATCCTCATAGGACATCTCTATAACTGTGTAGGATAGTTCTATTTTCATCTGTGCAATGTTGGAAGACATCAACCAATGTTACATTTATATGATTTGCACTCTGCTAGGATTCTACTTGGTGTGGGTTACAGTCTGCAAGAAGAGTTGGGCAAAGCGTGAGAAAAATTGGCCAAAATGGTGTGGAATGATATCATGTTACAGCAACATAGTGTAATTGTTAAAGTGTTGGACTGGGAATGGGAAGACCCAGGTTCCATTCTATCTTCAGCCATAGAAGCTCACAGGGTGACTTGGGGCCTGTCATTCTTTCTCAGCCCAACCTACCTCACAGGATTGTTGGGGGGAAAATAGATCTTGTACTGCACTTAGTTTTAAATGCATATCAGATAAAAATACCATTAAAATGCTAATTTGATAGTCTCTTGTTCAGCTTTTCTATTGTGAAAAACTCAAGTATTTTTTTTTAAAATAAGTGAATTTGGTAGGAAAATTAGTCCTAAATTAGTGTTTATTTCTTTAAATTCCACATCTGTTGCTCCATTCCCATCTTGTATTAACAAGTACCATATTGTTAGTTTTGGTAGTTCAGAGGATGAGCTACAATTTAAGAGTATTATATGGTAGAACAAATTTAAAATAAACTTCCTCACTGACTCAACCTTCCAGGAATTACATTTCACCCACTTTTTATGGCTACATGCATTTTTTTCTAGGAAAAAAGAATGATATTCAATCAATTCAATCACCTAAAACAAGCCTGTACTGCATTTCTGAAAACTATTCAAACAATAAAGTAATTATAACATAAAACTGATTAATAAATTTAAATTAGATTTTAAAACATCAAAGCTAGTAAACCAACTGAAAACACTTAAATTAAAAGAGTATGTGTTATTGTTAAAGCATAACCTATAATGCTTCACCACACCTTATCGTTCAAAATTGGTTACAGATATTCTGATATATTTTGACCTTCAATGTACAGTTGCCTTCCACAACCTGGTGTCTTCCATAATGGCTGGGTTTTCTAGGAGTTATATTTCCAATGCCTTTGGAAGGCATCAGATTTGGGAAGACTGGAATATCATTTCAGTCACCTGACAACAGGTGTGAACATTCCAGAGAAGAAAGTATACATGCTCGGTACTAGGATGACAGTTTTATTTTTTCTAAATGATATTTTTTCACCTGCTTAACTATTTGCAATTGTATCAAGAGCCACAAGCACAGATCTTAAAATACAACATAAGAAGACTTTAAGCATGTGACTTCACAGTATGTTTTAGTTATATGAATTGTTACTGTGATCTGTTTATAAAAGCATAAAATCACCTATTGGAAGCAATTCAGGGTTGGGTTTCTACTTTATATAGCAAAGATATATACCATTGTAGTTACAGCAATCCAACTTGATGTTCTACAGATTGTAGTATCTCTGTCTTCCTACTCTTTGGTGCCTGTATGATATCTAGATTGTGATATTGTGACATTGATTACTTGCTCTGAATCTAGATGTGATTCTTCCAGTTATTACCATTGAATCATAGAAAGTGCAGTGAGTCCTTGCTTAATGACCACAATTGAGACAGGCAACTCTGTCGCTAAGTGATGCAGTAGTTAAGCAAGACATCATGTGACCACAACTTGCAATTTTACTGCTGGCTTCTCCATTGACTCTAGTTGTTGGAATGTGGCTGTGAAGTGCACGAATGGTGATCACGTGACTACAGGATGCTGTGACAGTCATAAACACCAACCGACTGCAAACTGCCCAAATCTCTATCATGTGACTGTGGGGATGCTGCAACAGTCATGTGAGGACTGGTTGTAAAGTTACTTTTTCAGCACCATCATAACTTCAAACAGTCGCTAAATAGAGCAGTCTTTAAGTGAGGACTACCTGTAGTTTTATACTGGAATAAACTAATATTTTCCAACCTGGTGTCCTTCAAATATTTTGGGGCTGCAATTGCAGGGAACCCCAATACACATTGGTCTGGGAGAGCTGGTCTACATTGTTTGGCAGTAGATATTCAGGATTTCTACTAAGAATCTTTTCTAAACCAACTTGAGATACCAAGAATTAAAGCTGGCACTTTCTGAATGTTCTGCAACTGAGTGATGATCTTTCTCCACTTACATTACAACACCTAATCATGTCTGATGCTATTATGATAAACAGATAAATGAAGAAAAGAAAAAAGGTATAAACTGACTTTAGAGGCAGGTGTATTTGTGCTATATACAGGTGGTTTATTGCCTAAGAATACCAGATGGTCGTTCAAAATTAAACAATGTATATGTTAAATGACTTTTTGAGTCTCAGCTGGAAGATTCAATAAAATGTTTGTTCTTTCTGCTAAGGGCTAAATCTTTTTAAAATTTAAACATGTATTTATTTTAAAAAGTTTAATAATTATGATATGGAAACTGGAAAGGAAGTATTGTAGGCAGAAATCAATCTGAAAATAAAATCAGTTCTCAGAACTGTTGTGTTGGAATATATAGTACAGAGTTGTAGTGGATGGGGATTAGTGGCAGATAGACTGATTAGGAAGGATATGGTCATCCATAAATTCTGTTCCGGGAACATCTTTTGCAGATTTTTAAAAAGTTTTTTTTCTTTTTAAATTGGTGTTCTTAATGTCTTTTTGTCATACAGGTGGTCCTCGGAATACAGTGACAATTGTTAAGTGATGAGGTGATAAAGCACAATGTCACACAACTGCATCAGTGACAGCAATCCTGACAGTCCTGGTTGCCATAGTAACCCCAGGATAAGGAGCATGGGGGGATGTGTGGGTGCAGTGGGGGGGGGTAGGGGAGTGCCATGGGCAGGTGCTAGCGAGTGCAGATGGGTTGACGGGGGCCACAGGAGAGCTGGTGGAGGCTGTGGGAGGACTGGTGGAGGCTGCAGGAGGGTGAGGGGAGGTGTGGGTGAATGGGTGCTATGGAGTGTGGGTGGGCAGGGGGTAGTATGGAGTAAGAGATCCCCAGTGATGGTGATCTCACCAAGATCATGATCATGTGACCATGGGAATGCTGTGATGGCTGGAACTTTCAGGACCGGTCGTAAGTCCATTTATTCAGTGCCACTGTAACTTTGAATGGTCACTGAATGAATGGATGTAAGCTGAGATCTACCTGTATCCCTTCTGACACAGTGTTTTTCTAGAATTACAGATTTAATACTTCCTATATAGTTATGTGAAAAAGTATTCACCCCTTTCACATTTTCTGAAATTTTGCCTATCTTTGCTGCTGAATTATCAGAACTTCATGTGGGTCCTACTGATATATAAAGGGAATCTGAATGAAAATAACATCAAGTTGTTTCATCTATTTTATGAACAAAATCATCCAATCTATGCCGCGTCAATGTAAAAAAGTATTTGCCCCCTCCCCACAGTTCAATCAGTTAATTTGTCCATAAATATTTCTTAAGGGCATTTGGGGATTTCCCGCAGACCAGGCAGAAGTTCCACCATGCACCTGGCTCTTGTGTGGAATTCAGAGGTAATTGGGATGTTGGATGCGATTGTCCCCAAGCGCCTTTCCTTGGTCACAAATTCTGGGGGCTTCTTGGTTCTCTATGGTGCTTCAGTAAACGAGCTAGCTGAAAGTCACCTAAAGCATTAGTGGCAGAAAATAATCAATGCAATCAATCATGGTTACATGCCCATATTATGGAGTATACCATAGTGATGAGAATGCCAAAGTTCTCCACAAATATTGCAGTAGCCTTCTAAAGGTTACCTGAGCTGTTCTGGGTAATAATAATATGAATGATCTTTCTTTAGACCATTGTGACATGTCTGCAAATTTCCTTGTGATATAATTGCTCACATTCATTCTGAGTTAAATGTCTCTTGGACAGAACCCTGTGAGATAACTTGGGCAATGTCTTGTGAGACTATCTGGGATTCTTTTGAACTTGTAGAGACTGAGGAATGGATATAGTTCTGTGGCATGAGCTTTGCCATTTATGAGCTGGGTCCATGTTCTCCATTTGTTTGGGAAGCCAGATATGTTGTGTACAGAGATTCAGAAGATTTTCAGTCTCTCTGTAAGGGAGAAGTTGATACCATCCACCTTGAAGACGACAGAGGTATGCACCTCCTGAAGACGCCATCTCTTGATCCAAGCATATTGGATATTTTCCACCCAAACCTTCCCTTTTGGAGTAAGATTTTGGAGAACCTATTTGCAGGATTCCAGAGAAAACTGATTATCTGTATCCGTTTTGGTCTCGATTATGCCCTGAGCATGGAAGGAAAACAGCATTGGTTGCTACTGGGATCTGATGAAGTGTATCCTTTGTGATCCTGTTAGACCTCTAGGCAACATTTGTATCATTGACTATGGTATTAGCAGGCTACATGCAAAGGTTGGGTTTTGGAAATGCCATTTTATGGTGGTTCTCCTCCTTCTTCAACAGGTGGTTCCAGTTGGTATGTATGGGAAGGAGTAGTCAAGTCCTTGGGGACTCTACATGTGGCATTCCAGGACTTGGTCCTTTCCCATATGCTGTTTGATAACAACTGGGAAGGTCATCAACATGGTGATGATATTCATGTTGTACATCACCACTCTAGACTGGCCAGAGATGCTGTGGAGATCCTGACCTGGCATCTGGAGTCAGTGAAGAACTGGAGAGGTCAAAACAAACTCAGATTAAATCCCAGCAAGGCTGAGTTCCTTCTAATGTTACCTCTCAGGTATTTTTCTGTTTTCAGACAGGGTATAGTGGATTACTTTGCAGCTTCTGATTTTCCGTAGCAATATTACTGGGTCTATTAAATTTAACACTGGCAACTTCAAATAGGTTTTCTGATTACTAAGATATTACTAAGATGCTGAACATGAGATGGCTTAGTATTAATAGGAGTAGTATAGGGTTTCTCCTAAGCTCTGCACCTGTTTCCCAGATCCAGCTTTACTTTGAATGAGTTTTCACAAATATGTAATATCACGTATTTCCATGTTCTCAGTTTTTATTAACTGATGTCAAGGCCTGTCCATAGATGGACAATTTAGAAAGCTGGTCCATTATGTTAAATATTGTAGTGCATTATGCTAACATTTAACACTATAATTAAAACAAAAATGTTTCAACCCCTTTTTAATTTGCACTGTACAGCCTGCATTGAACTACAACAAAAAGGCTTACTAATACATAAAAATAAATATGTTATTGTACCATATGGCTTTGAGGATTAGTTCTCATGAAGTAGACTTGAGTTTTTCACACTTAAGTTTTTCAATATTTATGCTGGCTTTCTCTAAACTAGTATCCTTCCGATATGTCCGTTATTTCAGTTATATTTCAGTTCTTATTGAGACTCTTAAAGCAATTGAACTAGATTGGTTCAAATCGCTCTTTGTTGCAAAAACTGGACCAGTTACTCAGCTCAATTTACCTTGCAGAGTTGTTGCTATGGAAAAAATTGGCAAAGAGAATGCTATATATGACGCCTGGAAGAAAGGTACAATATAAAATTATGAATGAATACCTTTACTTCCAGTCAACATGGTTGTTGATATGCTGGTATGGGATTTAGGGAACTGAAGTCCAACACTTCTTGAACACACCAAGTAGAGAAAGGCTGGTTGATTAAAGACAGCTAGTCTTTAACGTGCTACAAAACTTTTGGATGGTTTTGTTCTATCAGACTAAAGTTGTTACCAAGCAGGACAAAAACATAAATATATTGGTGTGGCTATGAACTCTCTTTGGCAGAGTACCTATGGGACTCATTTCTAGGAAATGGAAAAACCTATCTCTGGTCTCTATTACCAGTAGAAAGTTTCCTCTCCAAAGAAATTATTGGAAAAATGTTTTTAAGTTGCAGAGCTTGAAAAGGTTTTTATACTAATCACTGAAACCTCCCTACAGTCTTAGTAATTCTACAAACTAATTTGATAAACTATAGTATGCCTCTACTGAGAACACTGAATGAATGTCTATTTATAAAGGTGCTCAGATACAGGGTCCTTCTGATCTCAAGATAAAAACAAAGCAGTTGGCTACATGAGTCATGAGTTACTAGTTGAGGGAAGAAAGCACACACAAAAGTATTCTAGGTCAATGCACTTTAATAATACATTATTTATTGGGAAGGAAAAAATGATATTTAGGTTACACATCCCAAAAACATACATGAAAATTGTATTACTGCTAACCTTTAGCCAAAGAGCAAGTGAGTACATGAATGCCGTTAGGTATATAATCTTTCACCATGCACAACAGGTATTAGTGTCTTTGACTAGATTTTCCTATACTCTAACATCTCACAGATGAAACTAAGAATGAAAAATGTTGATCAGTTTTTTTTGTAGGAGAACTAGTTCACAATCCCTGGACTGATAGGTAATCAAAGTTTCTCTGCTCTTAATACATCTGCAGACTGCTGCCCTGCAGCCCTGTTTCAGGTGACATGGGCCCTATTGGGTAAAGGGGGTCCAGAGCACCTTTTGCAGGGGCATGCAGAGGAATTTGCTCAGCATCTGTTGGATAAAATTGCTCAGACTCGTTCTCAATTGGATGCTGTGGGTCCAGAGGAGATGTCTGGGGTGGAGTCTTGCTTGGTTATCTCAGAATGGTTTGAACTTGTTGGATCTGAGGAAGTGGACAGGGTCCTTCAAGCTGTGAACTCAGCCACCTGCTCCCTAGATCCATGCCCCTAGTGGCTTGTGAAAGTGGCCTGGGGGGATGTTGTGTGAGTGGGCTGTAGCGGTAGCTAATTCTTCTCTGAGGGAGGGGACTGTTCCGTTGCCTCTCAAAGAGGCTCTGGTGTGCCTCCTCCTCAAGAAGCCGTTGCTAGATCCCACCATACTGGACAACTTCGGAAGGCCTTGGATGAAGCGGATTATCTGGATCCTTTTCATTCTTGATTTAGACCTTGGTATGGGACAGAAACAGCACTAGTCGCACTTCTGAATGATCTCTGGCATGGGTGGGATGGAGGTTGTGCATCCATCCTTGCCCTACTTGACTTCTAGGTGGCTTTCAATACCATCAACCATGGTATCCTTCTGGATCAGCTCAAGGGATTGCAGATGGGTGGCACTGTGTTATGCTGGCTCACCTCCTTCCTCCAGGGCTGATTTCAGTCAGTGGTGGTTGGGGAGGAGAGATCCTGCTCTCGGCCCTTATTATGTGGGATGCTGCAGGGTTTGGTACTCTCCGCTCTCCTATTTAATATCTATACGAGGCTACTGGGTAAGCTCATCTGTTGCCATGGGGTGAGGTATCATCAGTATGCTAATGATGCCCAAATATGCATCTCTGCCCCTGGCGAAGTAAGTGACGTTGTGGATGCCTTATCCCGGTGTCTGGAAGCTGAGGGTCTAGATGGGGAACAACAGGCTTCAACTGAACCCTGGTAAGACTGAGTGGCTTTGGATTCAGGGTCCTGCCGGTTCTGGAACTATACCACCTTTGCTGGATGGGGCAGCACTGCCTCAGACAGCCCCAGTGCACAGTTTGGGGGACCTCCTATACTCGCGACTCCTGCTTGAAGAGTAGGTGGCACATTTGGCTAGGAGGGCCTTCACACAACTCCATGTTGTGTGCCTATTGTGCCCTTTCCTGGATCAGGAGGCTCTGCTCACAGTCATTCATGCCGTGGTCACCTCCAGATTGGACTACTGAAATGCGCTCTACATGGGGCTGCCCTTGAAGAATATCCAGAAGCTTCAACTGGTACAGAATGCGGCACAGTGGGCAGTTATGTGTGCTCCCAGAAGAGCACACATTACACCTCTGCTTCATGAGTTGCATTGGCTGCTGGTTTGCTTCTGGGTCCAATTCAAGGTGCTGGTTTTGACCTTTAAAGCCCTTCATGGTGTGGGGCTGGGTTATCTGAGGGACTGTAATGGAAGGTATCTGCGAGAAGGAGACTGGTATGGGAGATCAAGGCTGTCAGGAGGGAGGTAGTGCATTCCAGAAAAGGGGACAAGGCAAGCGCTTTCTCAGTCCACAGCAAGACCGTGAGAAGAGGTTTAGACTAGCCTTTCCCTAGAGTATCACAGGGTACATCCACTAGTTGCTGTGGTGTAGAGTTAGTCTGGCGAGATTCTGTCTAGAGGGTGTAAGCAAATAAAGGAACTGTACTGGACTGAACTGTTTCATCATCATTCTTGGGCTGAACCTGACAGGGACTACCTTTCCTCAATCACATCAGCCCATCCCATTAGATCCGGCAGGGAAGGTATGCTATGCATTCCATCGACCAGGGACTTGCATTTGATGGATCCCAGGAGGCAGGCCATGTCTGCCTTGGCTCCATCCTTGTGGAACATTCTCCCCCCTGAAGTGAGGCTCACTGTAATGGATGGCATGAGTGGGAAAGATTCTGGAATGGAACTTCAAGGTTGTCAGGAGGGGGGAGAGACATTCCAGGGCAAGCGCCTCCTCAGCCCGCAACAAGAGTGTGGGAAGACGAAGAGGATGAGGCTGGCCCCTCCCTAGAATCTCGTGGGGTATATCCACTAGTTGCTTTAGCATAAGTTGAGTCTGGTGAGATTGATGTTAGGTTCAGCCCAAGAACAACAACAAGGCAATCCAGTACAGTTCTGTTCCTTTATTAGCTCGCACCTAATAGACAGAATCTCGCCAGACTAAACCTATGCTAAGGCAACTAGGGGACAACCTTGAAGTTCCATTCTAGAATCTTCCCCGCTCATGCCATCCATTACACTCGCCCCTTCCCTGCTGTCATTTACGAAGTCCCTCAAAACCTGGTTGTGCCATCAGGCCTGGGGGGTCTTTGGGAATCAAAGACATTCTTGGATGGCTCCACTGTAACTGATATTCTGCTCTCTCTGTGGGATTTGTATATTTTAACATCTTTTTTTTAATCTTTTTTAAAAATTTGTGATGTTTTTATTCTAATAATAACTTTTTATCTTTTTATAATGCCTGTTTTTATTCACTTATTATTTTAATTGTTGTACACCACCCAGAGTCGCTTTTTGAGATGGGCAAGTATATAAATGTGATGTATAAATAAATAAAATAAATAAAATACACTTGTGTTTCACACATGAATTTGTGATGCAGTTCTCAGGTTGAAAATACTGTTCAAGTTGGAAAATGTATAAAAAACAACAAAGTATTTATAGAGAAATGTAAACAATTTATTTTTGTATTGTATTTATTAAAAACCAATCTCATAAAACAAAACTGAGCAGAACACAACATGAATCTAGCTTGACATATGTTGCAATCATATTTTCACTCAGGTTCACCATCATCATCAACAACACCAATTAAAATAATCTATTAAATTTATATGCCTCCCGACCTAGCGACTCTGGGTGGTTTACAATTGTTAAAACATTTAAAAACAAAGAATAATATAAACAACACAAAAACAGTGCAAGACAAAAGAACAACAATGGCAAAGAAAAGAAACCCAGAGGGGAACAGAAAGGAAGAAAGGGACATCAGTCATCCTCTCTTAAGGCCTTTTGAAATACCAGTAGGGTGGGAGTTCAAATTTCAGGGGGAATCTCATTACAGAGGAGGAGGAAGATGAACACTGAAATAACAGGTCAAACAATTCGAACTAGTCATGTTTTAACAGGACAGTGATTTATTAAAGGCACTTTCTGCTACACAGGTGTCCCACCATGTAAAATGAGGGGAAGGGCTATCAGAAAATTGCCTTCTCATCTGGCAATGGTACATTCTGCTCAGAGAGGCTCACCTGGCATCTTTACAGCTTTACAGTGAACTTTGTTTTAGATAAGCCTTAGATTGTAACACTTTTACTTTGGTTTGTTTTTTAAAAATCTGAGCTGCTAATCATTTTGTTCTGCCCCCACTGGAAGGCAAATATCACACCCTGGAAATCTTTTCTGATAATTCTGGAAAACATAGTCCAACCACTTCAAGACTGGTGGAAACTGGATTGGGGAAGGCTGTACTGCAATAACTGACTGCAAGTTCACGTGTTCCTGCTGACTGCAAACTTAGGCAATTATTGACAGAACTGGAACCAAAACTGGATAAAGAGAGCAGAGATCTGCAGCGAGAAAATCTGCCTCCATATGTCACTGTGGATCAAGCTTTCTAACTTGGGAACTACAGAAATGTCAGATTCTTACTCCTATCCCATGTAGCAATGGACATGCTATGTGTAGATAAATGGAAAAGTAGACTGATACAGGGTAACATGAGTCTTATTTAGGCATAGAAGAAGTTCAGAAGTAAGCACATTGCTGCTTCTCTTGATTCTCACCTCCATCTATCTATTTGGAGGCCTTCCCTACTTGTGAAGGCTTTGTGCAGTTTGAAACTACAGAAAATCAATGCAGAGAACTTCTACGGACAGACTCTCTTCTGCAGGCAGAAAGCAAGGAGCAAGCCCACTCATCCCTATTTTCTCTTGTGAGTGGAGCAAGTGTGGGCAGCCTACCAAAAACACCTCTAAGAGGTTTCCCATTCTTATGCCCACCCTTAAAACCTAATTTTAAGAAGAGGCCAAAAAGTGTCCTGTTTTTCTGGGGTGAGGTAAAGAAAAGCAGTGGCTTGGTTCTAAAAGGGCTTGGATTCATCCTTAACCTCTCCCAAAAGCCAAAAGGGAGAAAAAAAGGCTGGGAAATTCCCTAAGCTTTGCCGAACAGTCTGCTGTGGCCTGCCAAAAGAAAGAGAGGTACTGAATTGTGGCACTCAATTCATTGTCCACTTCTGGGGTGGACTGAGGGGATCAGCTTCTTCAAAGAAGCACAATGAGAATCCTGAAAGCATGTGAGCAGTCTCACAAAATGGCTCAGTGGGGAGGTGCGATGGCCATGGCCAGTCATACAACAGCCATTTATCTGAAGGCAACCAGCTTCTCATATAATGCTCCATGGTCTCTACTGACTGAGCTTATCTTTTTTTCTGCAGCCACCCATTGTCTTATTTTTATGAATGCCTATGTGGGATCCATATATATTCTGTTAAATAAAGGTCATGCAGCAGAGCACACCAGTCTTCCTCTGTTAAAACATTAAAAGTTTAACTCCCCCCACCCCCCAAAAGGACTGAGGCAGGAATCAGCCGTTTCCAGGTTAGAGATAGCTGTTATATGTAGATGTACTGTACACAAAGTTCTGTACCAACTATCCATTAATTTGGAAGAGCCAGAGAAAGAAGCTGAGAGTTAAACCCTTGAGAATACAAAAATCTTTTACATCTTGGCACTAGCAGTGGGAAATCAACTACCATGTATGACTGACTTCATTCTTGTCTGCAGAAAAGACTGTAATGTAACTGAGCCACGTTTCAGAGTTTTCAGCCAAGTCAAACCTTGACAGAGGATTTATGACTGATTGCCAAAACTTGTTTGGGAAGACACCCATCTGATAAAACAATTCAAGGTAGGAAGTCTTGTGACTGCTAAGGGAAGATGTGTCCACCACGAGCACATTTCCAAATTCTGGTGTCGAGACTATCCACATTGTGAATGCCTTAATAAGGCTATTATGAATGATACAGAATGCTACATTCTCCCCACTCCCCATGTAATTTCTAAATGTCCCAAAGACAAAATAAGAGGGATAGGAGCTTCTTGCGAGCAGAAAAAGAAACCTAAACTTGGAAACAATTTATATGTTTATGTTTTTTATTGTATGTGTACTTGTATTTGTATTTGTATATATGACTTGCCTTCAATGTATTTTGGAACTTTTGTTATCATTGAGCCTGATTGTGATTTCTTGGGTGTCATATCCTTATAGACATTTCAGACAGGTGTTATTGGGAAGGATTATAGCTAAAGGAGTGAACAATGTTTAAGCCATTTTTCTTGGAGACTACCTGCTCTCCTCTTCTGTGCAGAAGCTATATAGACCATAAACCAGAGTTTTATCTGCATTCTCACATCTTGTAATTGAGATGTGGTATTAATCTCTTACTTCTCACGCCTATTTGCATAATTACAACTCCCAACTCTGACAAGAAATTATTGCACTTTTCATGCTGTTAATTCATAATGTTGCTTAGCAACTGAATGGACTCTTTCAGTTCAGGCTAATATATTCATATATACAATGGCCTTTGCTGAATCTGCAGCGTTCAGAGAACTATATCTATTATAGCACTACTAATTCAGAGAAAGAATATTAGTGCACTAAAAAGGTAAATATATATCTAGACATTAGACAAGAATATTATTAGATAAAATACATGGCAGGAACAAGACCTGAGCAAAGAACTGTGAACAAAGGTAGATGAAATTCTCTGCAGATTCTGCAAAACAGATCAGTCAACAAATGAGAATAAGTAGCAGAGAGCTGAGAGGCTATGAAGAATTTTGTGGAGCACAAAAAAAGAGAAAGGAAAGTAAGTATCAACATTCAAGAATATATGCTTCCATCCATATTCCCACCATTTGACAGGAATTTTATTATGGGGGGTTGGCATGTTATGAAGGAGATTCATGACAGGATTTCATAATATCTGAGATTATTTGAATTATAGCTAATTTGAATTAAAGAGGTAATTTTTTAGAAAAATTAATTAACCAAAAAAAAAGAAGAAAAAGAGCAAAACACAATGATAATAATGATGGAGATACATACATTGTCGAACAGAAAAAGAACAAAAAGTGCTTTACAAAAAAGTGAAAGAAGTACGACACAGAAAAAAAATAGCATGATTTGTCATTATAACAGTAAACAGTTACAATTCTATATATACTTATCTAATGTAAATATTATTCAAGTATGTATATATTTCTAATACATTTATATGACTATGTTTTTAACCTAATGTATTTTGTATAAATGAGTCCCATAGTTCATTATACTTGTCCATACAAAGTCTATGTCTATAGGCAATCCGCTCATAAGTGGCAAGTGCAATCAGCTCTTCCACCCATTGACTGAATGGGGTCATACATTTATCTTTCCAATGCTGCAATATCAGTCTTATTATTAGTGTATTATTAGTATATAATATAGTAAGGGCATGGAGAATCCATTTATGTTGTCCAGATGTCAACTTCCATGTACTAGGTATATAGTTCAAAATAATATTATCCTCTGAAAAGTTTAGCTTTTGTTGTGTAGTCATATTTACTGTATATGGTCCACTACTTTCTCCCAAAACTTAGTAAGTATAGGACATTGTAAAAGCATGTGTTTTTACACCTTATTACATCTCCAGAAAAATGCTGTCTTAGACAATCCTTTTCTATACAAATGTAACGGAGTCCAATAAATTCTAAATATTATTTTTTTGTTGTATAAGTTGTAGTTTAAGGTCTATTGACACTCTTGCTATAGAAGTTAAGACACTCTCCCATTGTCTAGGCAATATAGGTACCTCTAATTCTTTATTACATTAATCTCTTAGCATCTGTATATCACATTGATTTATTGATAATAAATATGTATAAAAAGTAATAGTAGTTTTTTTTAGCTTTAAAGCATTTAACAAGTTGTTCTAGTATCTCAGGTGCCTCAGAAGCTGAAAATGGAATTGAGGCGCTAATTGAGGAGGTAGAAAAAAATGAGTGAGGAAGAGGGAAGGGAGTCAACATTTAGACTTTCTCCCAAGACATCTGCCATAGAAAACCTACCCCTTTAATGCTGCTGTTAGCTCTTATCACATTTAAATTTGGTGCACAGATCATAGCTTGCTGAGCAAGCCAGCTACTTTATTATTCCATTTGTATTCCAACATTCCATGCAAGTGACACTCATGGCAGCTAACCAAAGTTTGTGGCATGTTATAAGAGGCCAACCAATCATGCTTTACTCAATAAAGCTTAATTAAAAATTAGCTTAATACAGTGTATGAATCCAATCAGAGTGTATTAATCCTCGCTTAACAATGGTAATTAGGACTGGCAACTCCATCGCTAAGTGACGTGGTCGTAAAACATGAAGTTACATGAATTTGTTAACTTACAGCAGCAGTTGCAGCAGTCCCAGTTGCCATTGTTAGGCGAATCCCACACAGTCACAACATCCATGCTCATGTGATCATCATTTGCAACCTCCTGCTGGCTTTCCCATTGACTATGTTGAAAGCTTGTTGAGGGTCGCAAATGGTGATTACATGACCACAGGATGCTGTTACCATCGTAATTGCAAGCTGGTTGCCAAGCACCCAAATTTCATCATGTGACTACAAGGATGCTGTGACGGGTACAACTACGAGGGCCCGTCATAAGTCCCCCTCATTCAGCGCCATTGTAACTTCCAACAGTCACTGAACGAGTGGTTGTTCAACAAGAACTACCTGTATTGTATTTTCTATTTTAAATATCATCTATCAACAGTCCTGAAGTAGGATAGAAAAACAAAGAAAAATGGGTACTAAAGTGGGCCTTGCTTTCTCCTTTCATCATATTATTTGACAATTAGCTACTTCTAATTAAAATATCAGGGATACAGTGAAATATTAGTTGTATTCAAGGAACAAATGAATTTCCAAAAAGTCTGTCTGAAATTGTAGCATCTTCTGTAGTATTCAGTTCAAATTCATTGCAAGAGCAATCTGATAGTAGTAAAATGCATTTTAACATTATTTTGTATTTTAGTAAGGATTGGGTAACAATCAACACAAATTATGCAAATTGTATTGTCGTGTTGCCAACATTATTCCAGTACAGTATGTGATGATTTAATTGTTTTGTGTACATTTTATCATTATTACCAAATTATCTGACATGAACTCAAGAACATTTGAATTTTGAAGTGGTTTTATTATAACTGACTACTACTTCTGCCTTTTTCAAAAAAACAAAGATTCAAACAAACCAATACAAGGGGAATAAACTAATTTAGGCAGATGATATTTGCAGTCCTAAAGGGAAATCTCAGAGGGAAAAGGAAAGCTCCCAAGTCACTCTAAATTACAATTTGGTTTCAAGATACTTGTGCTGGCAGCACAAATATCTCTTTTAGCTTGATGTTAATGTTGCCTGTAGATACAGTTGCAGGCTGGGTTCACATGCACTAAGCTATAGCTATTGCCATAAATTCCTAATAATGATTTTGTAATTTATAGCACAGGTCACAACAAACTATGTAAAATTTAGCAAACTACTTAATTGCTAACATCCCTGAAAGCTGTGGGTTCAAGAACAGCATATCTTTCCAGCAGCATTCAGCTTGTGGGAGCTAGAAAATGATGCCTGAATTTACAGTATTATGTGTACAAACCACAGCCACTATGATTTGTACATCATGGATTATGGCTTAACATGTTTGTATTCAGACAACTGTGCTTCATTCAATGATTCATAGCTTAGTGCAAAGTGTCAGATTATTCCCTTATATGACATAAGTACATCCTCTTGTAGCTAAGAATTACCTTTAATTTGCTGGCTGTAATCATAAGCAAACTTGAATTGCCAAAGACTTGCTCAAGTTTTAGAATGCAAGGCTGCATTTTTAGCAAGAAGAGTAGTGACAGAAGTGGCCTTATAATAAACAAATCAGGTTTCCAAATGAGGGATAGGGAAATAAACAAATTCTGGCAATGCCAAATTATCAAACTATGTTTCTTGGTCTTTCACTCTAAAAAGTTAGAAAGTCTGCAACTTCAAGAATCTAGCCTGTCAGTTCTTTCCCTGTTGTGCTACCTTACATTTGTCAATCTACTGTCACTAATTATCCTGATAACAAACATTGGGCAGTATTGACATATCAGTGTTGAAATTTCATCCTGCACAGCTTTAACTCAAACCCAGCACATACCCAAGGAAGAGAGCCTTGCATTTTCTGATGCCAAAAAATTCAGGTGAAAGGATTGGCCAATGCTAACATGTTTATTCCAGCAGTTTCAGGCCACTTCTTTATCTAGCAGTAAACTATGTGGAGCCAAATGGACTCCTCTCAGTTTCAGAAGAGCGCTGACCAATATTGGTTAATTCATTTGCTATCCAGGTCCTGGAACAACTAAGTCTGTGTTTGGAATGTGGTGGTACCTGATTAGTCTCCATGTGTAACTTTCTGGATTTTGTAGGGCAATGCAGTCCTCAGCATGTTTATGCAGTCTTACTCTCTCCTCCTCTAAGTGTGCTTAGAGTTTCACTGTTTTGGAACTCGGCTTGGTGATGTTAGTTGCTTTATCCATCTAAGTCAGAACTTGATCTGCAGAGTTCCTTATCTCTGAGTGATGGAAAATTAACTAAAAAATTATATTACATTAAAACATTACATTAAATTAATGGAAACATGATTCGTACAGAGCTTGGAACTGATGAGTTAAACCTGTCTGGATATTCATTTCCTCCAAGATTTGGCATTTTCTTACCATATGTCACATACTGTTGAGTTATGTGAGCCTCTGCTTAGCTGCCCTTTAGCTTTAAGATATTTAACCCTCAATTGGGTTTATGCATCATGCTAAACTATAGTAAAACATGGTGATTCACACAACATGCTAAATCACAGTTCAGTTTACAAATCCCAATAACTACTTCCATATAACACATAAAATATTTGTTTTTCATACAAAATGATTATGTGTATTTAATTATGATTAAATGTTATGTGTAAACCATGTTGTATGAACTTGACCTATGTCTGTATCATGAAGAAGAAAATCCAGTTCATTTAGATACTCAAATTTAATCAAAGTGAACTGGCTTGAAATCTTCTGAGTTCAGTGAAAGATAGTACTAATGTTTAGTACTAATTTATAGTACTATAAATCACCTGGTCAGATGAAGATGGGGCTATAAAGCTATTTTAAACAGACAGTGAGATTACCAAATCTATTACAGGACCAGGTCACTAATCTTATTTCACCTCTTGTGCTTCAAGGAATTGTCATCATATTTAGATTTATAAAGTTGGGGAAGACTCCAGATCCTGATAGTTTTCCAATGCATTGATACAAAAAGTATGCTGAATTTTATTTGCTATTTTGTGTAAATGTCTTTTGAGTTAAGTCAAGCTTAACTTCTGGTAATTTCATGGAACATCTATTCAGTAACCAGTAATGATCCTGCTTAGCTTTTTATGATAAAAACTGATAAGGAATAAAAACATTGCATATATAGGCAGTAAGAATATGCACAAGATGAAAAAGGATATTTTGTTCTGAACACTCAGGCTCACTTGGAACTTTATGCTGGAATTGTACAAAGTTGCATTCCAACAAAATAGAACTTGAAATAATTTGTTTCACCCTAGGGAATAATGGAACTTAAAACATACTCCTTGCTCCTTTGATTTTCATCCTACTGTTACAAAAGTAAATGTTGTGGTAGGCCATGCTAAATTTACCTGCCGCCAGAAAAATTAGTGACAAGGATTTTTTAAATGTACAATTAGATTATCAAATGTAATGCCCATGTACACATTTGCATTTGGGAACATGCCTAAAAAAGAAAACAGCACATACAGAACACATTGAGATGATCACATAACATTACCCATAAAGTTTACTTCTACATAGCAAAGAGAAAAAAAATGAAGTAAATTTATCTCTCAGGTAGCCAATATTCTCCTTTACTCTACTCCTCCCCTCCTGAATAAGCTCCAGTCAACAATTTAGCTGTGATTTATTGGTTAATTCACATACCTTTCGATGATTTTTAAAATCATAAATCAACTGTAGGAAATCAGAACAATTAAAACATGTAATAAAACCTCCCACTTTGGTCCAAGTTCAGGACAACATTACAGAACATGTTATGTTTTTTGTTCTAAGCTGGAATACTCAAAATAGCCATTCCAAATACACCTACTGGATCATATGCTCTCCCTCCTTTTAAGCAAAGAAATATGTTTCTAGTAAAGAAAGTAGCTTATAGTTTGCAAAAGGTCAGAGGTATATATTTAAGCAGAAGACCTGTTTCATCCTGCTTTGCAATAGTAGCCTTTTGTGACCAGTATCCAATCTTCCATGTGAACTTTGTACAGTGATTAATTCTCCCTATGCCCTCTTCTTTTGGTAAGGCTACAGAAGTGGTTGTAGGAATTTTCAGAACAAATGCACAAAATACTGTATGTTATAATGTTTATGGCCAAATCAGACTCACATGATGCATCATACTTTATATAGGCATAGATAATTTGACCTATGCTGAAACGTACTCTGGGACTTGTCATTCTTTTCCTTATAAGAGATAGATATAGATATATAGATATAGATATATAGATATAGATATAGGGAGGTGTGTGTGTGTGTCTGTGTGTAAAATTTGTTACCACCCACCTCATGAAACGACTCTGGGCGGTTTACAATATAAAAATTCATTAAAATACAACATAAAAACAATCCTAAAAATAAATAAGTTCCAAGAAGATGGAAAATTGGCAAGTAATTCCAGGAAGCATCATCAGGGGGCTAACCACCCCCCAGGGATGGGTAGAGCCCATATCACCCTAGGCACACTGACAGAGCCAGGTCTTTAAACTTTTTTAGAAATCCAGGAGAGTAGGGGCCCACCACAGCTCTGGGGTAACACTATTCCAAAGGGTGTGGACCACAGCAGAGAAGGCTCTCTTCCTGGGCCCTGCCAGGTGACATTCCCTCGCTGATGGGATCCACAATATGCCCTCTCTGCCTGACCGGGTGGGACGGGTTGATGTAATGGGGATGAGACGGTCTCTCAGGTAACCTGGGCCCATGCCATGTAGGGTTTTAAAGGTAATAACCAATACCTTGAATCGGTACCCAGAAGCAAATTGGCACACAATGCAGCTCCTGCAGCAAAGGTGTTATATGTGCCATCCTAGGGGCACCTAATATCATCTGCATGGCTGCATTTTGAACCAGCTGTAGCTTCCGGATACTGTTCAAGGGTAGCCCCATGTAGAGCGCATTGGAATAGTCTAACAAAGAGATGACCAGGGCATGAGTGACTGGAGAGCCTCCTGATCCAAGAAGGGGAGTAACTGGTGCACCACCTGAAGGTGGGCAAAGGCCCTCCTGGCCATGACTGCCACCTACTCTTCAAGCAGTAGTCGTGAGTCCAGGAGGACCCACAGATTATGCACTGGGTCTGTTTGGGGCACTGCAACCCCATTCAAAACAAAAGATGGTAATTTCTCAGATACAGAGGAGCCTCCAATCCACAGTCACTCTGTTTTACCAGGGTTCAGCTGAAGCCTGTTGCTCCCCATACAGACCCCCACAGCCTCCAGGCACTGTGAAAGGGTGGCCATGGTATCACTCAAGTCACCCAGGATGGAGATGTATAACTAGCTGTCATCTGCATATTGATGATACTTCATCCCATGGTGGTGGATAATCTCACCCAGCGGTTTCATGTAGATGTTAAAAAGAGTGGAGAGAGTACTGAACCCTGCGGCACTCCACAATGGAGGGGCTGGGGTCTGGACCTCTTGTTCCCAATCAACACCTATTGGGATTGACCTAGGAGGAAGGAAGAGAACTAGCACAGAGCTGTGCTGCCCACTCCCAACTCGATCCAAAAGGATACCATGGTTGATGGTATCAAAAGCCACTGAGAAGTCAAGAAGAGCAAGGAAAGATGCACTACTTCAATCCTGCTCCCACTAGAGATCATCTATGAGTGTGACCAATACTGTTTCTGTCCCAGATCCAGCCCTGAAACCTATCTGGAAGGGGTCCAGATAATCCGTTTCCTCCAGGATCCTCTGGAGCTGCAACATCACCACCTTCTCAACCACCTTCCCTAAAAAGGGGAGGTGGGAGACTGGATGAAAATTGTCCAATATGGTGGGGTCCAGTGATGGCTTCTTGAGGAAGGGTAGCACCAGCGCCTCTTTAAAGGCTGCTGGAAATGCTCCCTCCCTCAAGGATGAATTCACCATCGCCTGGACCCACCCACATATCACCTCCCAAGCAGCCTTAACCAGACAGTAGGGACATGGATCTAGTTAACAAGTGGTGCCATTTACCATTTGGAGGACCCTGTCCACTTCCTCGGGTTCAACAGGATCAAACTGTTCCCAGATAACAGGGGAAGTCCATACCCTGGGCATCTCTATAGTCCATGCGGCACGCTTGGTATCCAACTGGGACCGGATGCAAGTGATTTTATCTAGATGCCCAGAAAACTCCTCTGTGGGCGACTGTAGATGGGACACTGGTCCCCCCTTTCCCAAAAGGGATCAGGTGATCTTAAACAGGGCCAGTCGGAGGCATTCTGCAGATGCAATAAGAGCAGAGAAATGTAGACGTTTTGCCACTCTTACCACCACAAGGTGGGCCTTAATTGCAGCTCTAGCTTATGTTCGGTTGTATTTGGTCTTCGTTTTCCTCCAGTGGCACTCTAGATGTCTCTTAATCGTTTTCAAGACCCTCAACACAGTACCAGTAATAAACATCAGGGCATCTTCCCCAAGAGCGGCCTGCCCTCTGACTCCTGTCATAACATCCCCTCCCTGTCACCACCTGAATGGTATAGCCCACCCTATTCTCCCCAGAGCTTCCATTCTCCCCCCCCCCCCAATCCCAGCCCTCCAGTTTCCCTGGTCAGGGGTCCCTCTATCTAGCCAAACACCATCAGACACACCCAATCAACTAAGGGGTGATGGCGCGCTCCACAGTACTTCAGCTCCTGCTCTCAGCACCGTTGAAACCCTAACCATCACCCCACTCATCCACTGTAACCCCTTGCCAGCCTCTCTCACTAGTTGGCTGGAAATAATATGCTAAGCAGCACAGCGGCTAAAGAATAGTGACTTTTTCCCCTCCATTATACCCAATTATTTTGCTGGGCAGCCAAAAATAAACTTGCTAAATGTCCTGGACATTGAAAAGGGCACATAAGAGGATGCATTATGCACAATAACAAGGATGTTGTATAGTACATTGGCTAAAAGTGTACAGGTAGTCCTTGCTAAAAACCAGCCACAATTGGGACCGGCGACTCTGTTGCTAAGCGCCACGATCGCTAAGTAGAAAATCACGTGACTGTGACAGACTTACATCACTTCCCATTCAGTGAATCACTGTGATCATTAAAAGAGACATCATGTAACCACAACTTGTGATTTTACTTCCATGTTCTGCATTACATAAAGTAAAATTACTTTATTCCATGTTCTTGCTTGTTGGAAGCTGGTTGGAAAGCATGCAAATGGTGATCACATGACTGCAGGACACCACAATGGTCGTAAATGTGTACCAGTTGTGAAGCTGTTTTTTATATTGTTGTAACTTCAAACCATCAATAAATGAGGCAGTTTGTAAGTAGAGACTGCCTGTAATCTATAAAGTAGGAAATCCCTGCTTGGATCAAACCCAGAGATTATTTTAGACCAGCCTTCCCCAATATGGTAACGCTCATTTACGTTTCTGACATATTATTTATATTTTTAGTTTTATGGTAAGCTGCCCTGGAAGAGGCTTTGATTTTTTGAAGGGCATTGTTTTGATACACAATTTTACTCTCTCTCTCATAATGTGTGGGCATGCATGTGATAGTGCACTCTATCTTATTTACAAAGGATTAACTTGCTTTGTAAAGAGCACAGCGTTTCTTTCCCCCACCTTATCCCTTTATTGAATGCCTGATTGCCTTCTAAGAGAGCACAGCAGTCCCCCACCCCATTTCCTTAGAAGCAATTAGCCATATGCCTGAAGCCATAAATTAGATCGGTACCAGGCAAAGAAGTTGCAATGAGAGAGGCCCTAAATTTCAAAGAAGTTAGGTATTTAAACTTAGATTCACCTCTTTAGGCCCACCTTTACTTTTCCCTGGGTCATCCCAAAATTCCCTTGCATGGATATGAGGGGATGTACTATCTGAAATATCTGAATATGCCTATAAAATCTTTGTTACTTGCTTTGCAAGGTGTGGTTCTGGGCAACACTCCTTGAGCCATCCAGAAGGTTTCCTTGGCCAATAAAACCTCTGTTAAAAGCCTCATCTCAAGTCTTCTTATTTGGCTTTACTGAAACTTGGGAAATAAAAGGTGCCATACATTTTAAAATATATAAAATGCCAATTTACAGCATCTTTGCATAACAGAGGCCTTGAAATTTTGCAGTTCCAAGAAATACATACCAGTGGCTGCCTCTGTCTATAAGAAGAAAGCAGAGGGGAAGGCTTCTACCAATGATAGAGTGGTAACCAGGGTGATTGGGAAGTTCAAGACAGGACTGCTTTTAATGAAAGCAAGGGGTTGTGCAACTACTGGATAAAACACTGAGTCTAAGTTTAGATTGTAGATGCAGCAATCCTACACATGCCTTTGCAGAAGGCCCACTGGAGTTCAGTGGAACCTGTACCTATGAAAAGGCTTCAGTATACTTACAAGGAAGTTAAATTTACTGCCAAACATTACAAGTTAGAATATGTATCACACTTTACCATAAGAGTTTCAGCAGAGTACTAGAAAATGTCAATACAGGTAGTCCTTGCTTATCGACCACTCATTCAGCAACTGTTTGAAGTTGCGACAGTGCTGAATGAGTGATACTTACGACTGGTCCTTAAAGTTCTGGCTGTCACACCACCACAGTCACGCGATCATGATTCAGGCACCTGACCACCGGCTTACACTTACAATGGTTGCAGCACCCTGCGGTCACATGTTCACCATTCACAACCTTCCTTGCTGGCTTCCCACAAGCAAAGTCAATGGGGAAGCTAGCAGTGAAGGCTGCAAGTCATTCTGGTAAGTCACCCCGGCCTCCCTGTGCTCAAGCCAACCCGCAGTCTCCTTTCCCTGGTCCCCCTTGCACTTGTGTGGCACCGTGACCTTCTTTCCCCAGCTTCCCTGCACTTGCATGGAGCCACATATTGCTTCCTCCAGCCTCCCTGTGCTCGTGCCATGCTCTGCTTCCTCCGGCTTCCCTGCACTCGTCAACGGTCTGTGTTTGACCTCCCAGGGCTCCCCCCCACAGCATCCCATGCGCCTTACCTGGGACTCCCACTGCTTCCCACTTAATGACCTGCATATCTTGGGGTTATGACAGCAACCAGGACTGCCAGGATTGTCGTTGCTAAGCGATGCAGTCATATGAGGTCGTATTTTACAACTGCATCACTTAGCAACAGCAATCCCGGTCCCAACTGTCATCATAACCTGAGGACTACCTGTACATTAACTGCAAGTAGATAAATTAGGCAAAATTCAGGTATAACTACAGAAAAGGTGGGATGAGGGGCAAAATTATGTTTACAGTAGCAAACATTGAGTACAAATGCTTTGTCATCGGAATATTTTGGAGACAACTCTTACCTCTTGAAATAATTCCTGCATCCATTTAAGTCACCCATGGAATTTATTTCTGATTAAATTTACCTATACTAAAATCCTCTCACCCTTACTTATGAGTCTTATTGATGGTAGGGAGTCTTCTAAGAAATCAGTAAGAGGACAAGCCAAAGGAACAGGGATTCTGAACATGCTGCCTTACAAGAAAAGGCTAGAACATTTAGGACTCTGGCTTACAGGTTTCTTGGAACAGTGGTAGCACAGGTGCCCTGTACATACCTTGTGGCTCAGCCTTGGAAGATCAATACCAGGATATTAATAGGCTTCTTGCAGACATTTCTAAACAACCAAATTATAATCACTTCTTAGGAAACTTCCAATCACCAATCAACTCCTCCTCCCCCCCCCCACAAAACTTCAAATCTTATCCAGACTACAAATACTGCAAGGGAAATCCCTCTTCTGAATGGTTGTACTGAGGAAGCCTTGTGGGGTTAAACATCTGCAGAAAGTCTGAACAATACCTTGATATTGATCTCCCAAAGCCCAGGGAACCCTACCACAAGTTATGGACTTTGGGTTAGAAAAAAATATAACTGAGGGAGGCATGATCATGCTGTATAAATCATTAATCGCACAAAATGGACAGGGAGGGTTTTTACTCCTCTCAAAGCATTAAGGCAGGAGTCCTCCAGGGACACTAGCTGGAATATCACCCTTACCACAAAAGAAAGAATTGTTTTGCATAGTATAATTAACCAGAAGAATTCATTACCATAAAATGTGATGATGACCAATAACTTTAAGTGAGGATTGGATACATTCATGGGAGAGGAGTCTACCAAAGCTATTACTTTTGAAAATTCAGTGCTTCCAAATACTAGGGGCAGAGGAGCAATGGCAGGAGAGGGTGCCTGCAGGCACCCCAGAGGCAACAAGCTAGCCACCATGAGAAACAAAATGACAGACCAAGATGGGCTTTGGCCTGATCCAGTGGGCCTATCCTTACCTTCTTAAGACAATCTAGAGAGGGGGGCTAGAGTGAACGAACAAGGCCTTTTCTTCTAGCTACACTGTAAGTAAGCAGTCGATGCTGAATATGTCAGCATGCCAAACATATTTCATTGGCCTGCAAAAAAGAGAAAGAAAACGCCCCAATTTGTGTCCACTGCTTTATAAAGGGAGAGCAGGTAGAAGCATCAGGCGTGAGGAACACCTTGCTCTACCCTGAAAATAGACAAGGAATGCCGGGCCTCTGCGCCGCCCACATATGCCATGCAAACTCGAAAGTAGTAACAGCTGGAAGGCTCCATAGAAATTGCAGCCGCAGCAGCTGCTCCCTTCCCAGCTTTTCCAGTATACAAAAGGGGCTTTCTCTCGCCCGACATGCTTGTCAAACTCCTTCCTTCCTTTCATTTATTGAGGAAGACGATTTTGCGCGCAAATACACAAGTATCGCTATGTCAGCCCTCCCGAGTGCTGCGGGACCTGCTTCCTCATGAACGTCTCCTGAGCTCGGAAGGCACGTATTCTAGTCCAAACACTAAAAAGGAACCGAAGCGAAGCAGCGGCGCCCATATCGGAAGCGAAGAGACTATAGCTCCCTGCGCACTACCCACACAGCGTGCGGGGATTAAGGGTAGAGCCTGGACTCGCCACTCGACGTAATCCCGCCGCTCCCCGGCTCCCGCCCTAGACCGCCTCGCTGCCGAGTCGTGCGGTGGCGCTCTACGGCTGGTCGGCCGGGGCGCGCGGGAGGCGGGGCGGGCTGCTCTCAGGCTGCAGTTACAGCCGCGGTTGCCGTTGCTGCGCGACAGGAGGGAGGGCGGGCGGGCAGGCAGGCGGGACTAGGCTCCTCCCCGCTTCCTTCTTCGCGCCGCCTTGTGGGTTTGTGGAGCCGTTGCTTGCTTCTTGCCGCCAGTCCTGCTCGGGGGAGGCGAGAGAAGGTGGCGTGGCTGGGTTGGCGGACCGGGTTTCGCGGTGTGTCGCAAGCCCGGTCGATTTCCCTCCGCCGGCCTCTCTCCGTCCCCGCCGACGAGGCGCGAGTAGCGCCTGCTCCCTTTCCGGAACCTCCCGGGCGGATCTTCAGCGGGCGCCTTCGTGGTCGAGGTTTGGCCGGCTTTCGTCTGTCCAGCTCACCTCGAACGGGAGCGGAGGTGGCGGCGGCGGCGGCATCCGGCGACGGGTGTGGGCGATTTCTTTGTCCCGGCCCCGCTTGCAGCCGTCCGGGCCCGGGAGGAACTTTCGTCCTTCCAGCCACACGCCGGTTAGGCAGCGGGGCCGGAACTTTTCACCAGTGTGCCCAGGAGTTGGTTGTTGGAGCAGCCTCTGCCGTCGGGCTGGTGCGCGTAGGGGGCTCCCGCTGATCTCTTCGGGTTCTTTTCCGCCGCGCGTGGGACGGCGATGAAGCTCAGCCGGCAGTTCACGATATTTGGCGGCGCGATCTTCTGCGTGGTGATCTTCTCGCTCTACCTGATGCTGGATCGGGGCCACTTGGACCACCCCAAGAACCACCGCCGGGAAGGCTCCTTCCCGCAGGTGAGCCGGACGGGAGCCGCCGTGGGGCGGGATGGTAAAGGAAGAGGCGGCTTGGTGTGGTGAAGGGAGGCTTGTCTGGCAAGCGGGGACGGTTCAGGGAGGGGAGAAAATGCAGAGCGCCCCGGCCGTGAGGGGGAAAGTGGCGCGGGTGACTCAAGCCGAGCAGGCATCTCTTCAGAAAGGAAGTGCGGGGGGTGGGGAGTCTCTCCTTGTCTCCGATCCGGGGAGAAAGGAAACAGCTTCGAGCCTTGCCAACAAAGCAGGCTTGCTGGGATCTAAATCTTTATGAACTCGGTGGGGCTTGCTGCTAGCCAAGCCTTCCTGCTAGCTAAATCTTGAACACTGCAGCTTAAATTGGGGGAATGAGAGAGCAGCCGGCCTTCTAGCAGATTTTAAATGGAAGCTCAGTGGTATAATGACTTTATTGTTGTGTTGGGCAGATTTCATATGAGCCGGAGTCCAGTCCTGGAACCGGCTTTTAAAGAACATACTCGCCCTAGTCCGGGACTGTATGCCTATTAACCGCCTCCTGGTACATCTCCAGTAGTGACTAGGGATGCGGATGGAGGGTGGGACTTCCAGATAGTGATCTCTCTGGTGCCCCGAAGGAAAGGGGTGTAGGCAAGGATAGGTTGTTGACTCTCAAAAATATAAGTCAGCTGTTTATCATCTGCTCTTTTCTCTCATGACTTTGAGATGAAACTTCTTTTAAGTCTGGGAAGTGTACATCTGCGTGATTGTTAAATGAGTTTCACCACTGGCCCTAGAATATATTTGTTCAGTTTTGTTTTTGTTTTCCTTTCATGTTCTTATTTTGACTTGTTGGGGGGGGGGTAGCCCTTTCCAAGAAAAAGGGTAGATTCTTTATGGCACAGTATAATACCCAGATGTGGTTGGTAAACCATGGTTTCTGGATTAATGCATTTAATGAATGTACCCAATCGATTGTGGTTTACTTAATACATAACTGTAGCTTATGATGTTATGGAGGCACACTCTGAATTCTTTGAGCAGCCTGTGCAATAGGTGGTGGGTAGAAAAAAGACTGGCCCAGCACTAGACCTGAACTCAGAAGTTTTGTGAAAGTGTGTCACAACCACTACATCACTTTGATAATTATTTATTTGCAGCTAAAAAGTTAATATAGTATGAAAGCTCTGTGCTTTTCTATAACCATATTCTGTTCTGTGACTGAAAATAAATTGAGTTGTGTATGGCTAATCCTACCAATTAATATTGGTGTAGCTTAGAAATACTTCCAAATGTTAGGAGAGGAAGAGTGCTAATATATGGCATTGAGTTTCCACATTTTCTTTAAATATATAATGCTAGGTTTGCTTGCTTTTGAACCAAGTCTGTGATACCTCCAAATAGAACAAATCTTGTATACCTCTAAATAAGACAAATAAAGCATTTTAATTATAAACATTGGGGTTTTTTTGGAATGCAACATGAAAAAAAATGGAAATAGAATATTATATTTGCATGTTTTCATTACCTTTGTTCAGTAGGAAAGAAGGCAACATTTATTTACACTGATTTCCCTTTTGGATTTTGGCCGGAAGTGTAGAACTGTCAGACTCTGGACTATTTAGTGAATTGTATATTACAACATTTATTATGTAGCGTGAAATCGTGGTCTTGCCTACTTTTGTGGTTCTAAAATTTCAAATTCCTATGCAAAGGGTTCTTTCTTTCAAGAACTTTAGCAGTTTATTTAATATATATTGCTTCCTATGTTGAAGCATCTCAAAGTGGTTTATATAAAAACAGAAATAAAATACATTAAATTCAAACAATATAGAGGAACATTTAATAAGACAGTTTCATTAAGAAGGTGGGGAATATTAAAAAATAGCATTGTCAGAACGTATGCACTCAGTTAATATAGCTGTTTTGAAAATAAGTGGAACATGTAAGCTGTTAAATGGTAACTTTCATAGCATTTAGTGCTTTACAGAAATGTTTTAGAAAGTTTTTTTTTCTAACTTTTGTACTTTTGCAACAGAATGCATGTAAATTGAAGTTCTGTAAAAAGAAGTTTGGAAACAAAAAAAGATTCAGGTGATTTTTTTGGAGGGGGGATATCTTTGTTTTTTATTTTGAAAGACCTGTTACTTGATAGACTGGAAGTGATGAGTATCTATTTACTGTTAGCAGTTTTACAGCTGTGACTAATTCTATCCTAAAACATTCTAACATCAATAAATGTTGCCATCTGTTGAGAGAGTAATAGGAACTCTTCCTGTCATAAGTAGGATTTTCAGTTAAAAGGACCAGTTAGGTTACTGATAGTGAAGTCTGCATGTTCCTCTTTCTTATCCATTATTATTTATCTCAGAGGGATAATTGAGTGGTTGGCTAAATAAAATCATTTATATGTGGTGCCTAGCTAGAATCTCTCAACTGGAACATTTTTGGCTGGCTTAACCCAAAAGTTAGCATTATGATTGCTTAAAGCAAAAAACATTAAGTACAGTCAGAGCAATAAAAGGAAGCTAAAATTTCTAGCTTAGTATTTGCCTGTGGATAATATGACAGGCAGATGCTTAAGCTTGCTGAGAAACAGATATAAAGCAAAACATCCAGGAATCTATATTTGGCAGGGCAGTGCAGCTGTAGATTTCAGTTATCTCCCTGATACAGGCCTCACAATGGCTTAGGTTGCATGCAGGCTGTAAACTTGCCTGGAGGCACAATCTGATTCAGAGCAGTAGATCAGGGCAGAGTTCCAGCTTGCATTCACAGACAATAAACATTGTAGATGTCTTGATGTTGTCTGGGTTGTAAGCTAACAAATTATAAATGCAGTGTTTTTCATTAGGAATAGAAGCACATAGGCCATGTCGATACAGAAAGCCTACTTTGAAGAATGACATAGTTTTTTAAAAATAAGAGCAAATACATTTTTGCAAGGATATTTAACTTGAAGGATTTATCGTGCTTTTAAGTTTGCATAGTAATTAAGGGTACACAAAAGTTCTTAATATACTGTAAAATTATCTTGAAAGGCTTGAACTAAGAATTTTTAGATGAACTGGAAATATATTTATTAGAATGTTTTAAAGCCTTAGTTGATCTTCTAAAATAAAGTAAATAGAAGAATCTTCACTATTTTGTTATCTGAGTGGAATATTACATAGTCACTTCATTTTTGAGATCCGTAGCTGTTATATAAAATTACACAATTTACTAGTTTCTTCTCCATTCCAATATTTTTAAACAGGAAAAGATAAAAATGCCAGCAGCCACATCATTGTCATATACTATATGCAGTGCATGTGTAAAATCAATCAAAAGAAAGAGTAGGGCTTTTAACTATGCAAATGTTTGGAGGCTTAATTGGTTGTAAACTTTGAATTGGAGGTGGTATGTTTTTTAACATGCATTAGAAATGTTCCAAACTAAAATACTTGTAAAAGTTCAAATTTTCACAGAGAGAGGGAGAGCGATGCACATATGAGAAGACATTACTTCCAGAAAGTAGGAAACTTGCCCAAATCTAATCAAAATATAACAAAATAAACATATGTGTACTATATCTCTTTGGTGGGTGTGGATTTGGTTAATCTGTGGAAATAATATTCTATTAAAATCTGGCTCTTATGTTCTTACGTGAGAGCATACGTTTATTTCATTAGCTGAACCCTCGATATTAAGATTCATAGTCTGATTATAAGAAGAATCAACCATATTTAAAACAGTTGGAATACATTGAACATTGTTTATTCAGACTTACATGCACTGGGATTTCTTCTTCCTGCATACATTGTGCCATCAAATCTCCATCAGATGTCCTCTAAATAAGATTTTTGGGGCATAGAAATTGTTTCTATCCATAATATCCATCTTGTTGATGGATATGCACTGCAAGATTACTCCAAGATAGTATGATTTATTTTTCAATTGTTTCTTTGCTTAGAACATTGTAAATAGCTGCATTCAACAACGTTGGTTAAGCTGGTGTTCATGGGTATAATCTTGTTTGGTTGTGCTGAGGCACTGCTCATTCTCAACTATAATATTGCTGATTTCAATTAATAGAAAACAGGATATGTGTCACAGATGTAGAAATGCTATGATTACTTAAGACAACTTTTTAATGTTTGCAAAATTACAGCGCTCTTAACTGCTTCCTCTAACTGAATGAAACAGATTGAAACAGTATTGGCAGTTAGTGGACTTTCATTTATTAGCAATAATTTATAGGAGCAAAATACACATTACTGTGTTATTATAGTAGTGGTTCTTAACCCTATATGTACAGATCATTGTCACATTCAGGGTTCCACATTCATAAAGCAGAATAGAATTGAAAAGCACCTTAGAAGACATCTAGTCCAACTCCCTGCTCGATACAGGATCACTAGAGTGTGTTTGAGCATCTGTAGTGAAAAAGAACTCACCATTTCATGTGACAGTTATTTGCATGATACGTACAGTCGCTCATACACTCAGGAAGTTCCTTCTAATATCTAGCTTGAACCTACTTTCTTGTGATTTGTTGACTAGTGTTTCTAGTCCTGCCCTGTAGGGCAATAGGGAATAAGTTCACTCCTTCTACGTGGTAACACTTCATGCATTTGAAAACTAACATATTTCCCTTCAGTCATCTCTTCTATAGGCTAATTATACCCAGCTTCTTTAACTGTTCCTCATAGGGTTTATTTTATAGATTCTTCACCATATTCTCTGAACAAGATCCAGTTTGTCACTGTCCTTTTTGATCTGTGGTGCCTAGAATTGGAGGCAGTATTCCAAATAGGGTCTGACCAGGGTAGAATAGAGTGGAACAATTACTTCCTGTGATCTGGACTCAGTGCTCCTGTTAATAAAATTCTTGTTCAAACAAGCCTTCTAAGAGTTACTATTATTAAACTTAGATTGATAGGGGGTTTTTTGCACTTGATGACAAGTTTCTATCTGCAAAAGGAGGTGTGTTGTATGGATGCAAGATTGTGATAAAGTTGACAACACTTAAATATTTAAAACTGCACTTATGTGGCCTTGGTTTGAATTAAAAATATATTTATCTGAAAAGAAGGCATCACTGAATTTAAGACAGTTCCTTTTTTCCACTAAGGAACAATAGATAGGAAAAAAGTATAAATGCAGTCAAAAATCATTTGCAATGCCCAGCTTCCCCACTACATCAGTCTTGGGGTTTGAGCGTCAACCAAAACCAATCCTGGAGATTCCTTTGCTCTAATATGCGCATGTGACATGCTTGTATGTGCATATATGTATTTATGCCAGAAACCACATCCAAAAACTACATACATATATGTTTTAAATTATTGACTAAATTAGCCTGTAAAATAATGATAAAATGCATTAATGCCTGTAGAAGGAAGGACATGTGCCATCTGGAATGCTAGTAATCCCATCTCCTGTAGCAGTCCTGCCCTTATTGAAATACTGAGCCAGCCCTTTATAAAGACTGGGCTGTGGTGCAGAGTGTGACAGAGATGGGGGAGAAATGAGAATATGAAAAGAGTGAAAAAAGAAGCAACCATGGGAGTAGGGCATTGTTGGCTGCTAAGAGGTCCCAAAGACGGGTGGAGCTCTTATGAGCAGTCCAGGCGCAGTTGCAGAATAATCCAGACTGCTGCCGCTTTGATGAGGGGCCTGGGACACTAGCCATCACCACCAGCTTTTCACAGGTGGATAGCTTGGGGAAGCGGACTTGAAGATGCAAAGTCAGGCCCAGCACAATAGCAGCAAGTTAGGGGGAAATAGTGTTATTCTAAACATTGAGAAGTATGGCAAGGTGTATTTAAAAACGTATGTTTTGATTTGCCATACTGATTGAAGACAGTTTTGTATACTGAGCACTTTAAACTGTTAAGATTAGTGTTTTGCCCAACTGGAGAAAAACCCATGCCTGACAAATGATTTTGTAATAGTTGAACAGTTTCTCTTTTAAAGCTTTGAAACAGCTTAAAAACAGCTGTAAAACTGCAGAAAATCAGGCATTAGCCACAAAGTTACAAAATATTAACTTTATAGGTGAAGTATTCCATTTGTGATAATTCTTTCCTAAATTATAGTAGTAGGTAGGAAATACATAGAACTAAAATGTATCTTTTTTGTCTAGATGTTTGGTTAATATACCACTAGGGGGCATAAAGTGACACTTCAGATCTTTGTCTTTCTAAACTTTTTTTCCCCTCAGCATTGCAATAGTGTACATAATTTCCTTTAAGATGTTCATCTTTACAGGTTGAAATCTGAATTTTAAAATATATGAATTATAAAACTTGATTGAACACTATCCATGAATTGGGAGCTCATCAGAAATGTAAAGAAAGAGTGTAGCTGTATGTTTAACAGAATATTATAAAGATAAGCTGGAAATCATATAAAATTAGAGAATTGCTGCAGATATAGCCAGTAGTGGCTGAAAAGGCACGGAAATGCTCTAAAAGGAAATATATAGGCCACTTTACCCAGCCTTATCTCCAGATATTTTGGATTACAATTTCAATAAACCCTAGTCATTTTATTGAAGGGTAGCACATTCTGACCACAGGATGAAAGGATGCTAAATGCTGTTCATGCAGGAACACTAGCAAGATACTCCCTCATTCCAGCCTTGAAAAGAATGGATATCTCTGCTCTGTTAAATCCGTGGGCAAGGCTTGCCTGCTTTTTTCAAAGGTTGAAAAGTGGAATAAAACAATAATAATAACCTGGTTGGTTGATGCAGTTAAGCCATGTCACCCATTATTAGCTGATATGTTGGCTGCAGTTACAGAGGCTGAGACCATAAAAGGCTCTAATACATTGAACACACATCAGGCAACTTTGAATGATGGGATTGTGAAAACAGCTAGTTTTATTGAAGTTGAAATCAATGCAGTTAATAGAGTCTTGCTAATATATAACAAAAATATAACATCCTGGTTAGTAGAAATTAAAATTTTAAGAGAATAGTGATGCTGCAGGCAGCAGGCTGTTTGCCAGTGGATATATTCTCATCCTATCATCTTGCATTTGCAGTCCTTGCACAATTATTTTGATTAACCATGGGTTGTTCAACAGATCATAATTAGCTAAGTTTACAAACTTCACTGAAGCATTTATTCAATTTATAGCCTATCCTATCTGCTGAAATACTCAATACACAAGTACTGAAACTGGGTACAAATCACAATAGTTGGAATCACGTAACATATTCATCCAGGGGAATGAAATTACGGATTGTATCATTGTCAGTTGATTGCTGAGTATGGTCAATTATTCCATAAAGGGGGTGGCAGCTCTTCTAATATTACAACAACATATGTTAGTTAGCAGTTATGAGAGTTGAAGGAGAAAACATTAGGAGAGCACCAGTTTTGGGAAATTTGGATGAGTGCGATTTGGGAATACAATGGTAAGAGAAAGGGTTAGGAGCTAGCATGCTGGGGTAAATTAAAATTGCAAGCTAAAGTGAAAAGCGAGTTGGAAGAGGTTCTGACTACTTAGCAGATACCTTCCATTTCTTTAAGAATTACTGGTACCTTACTTTATATCTGCCTTTATTTTATTAAAAAAAATACTCTTAATTGCAACTCATCCTGCTGTTCCAAGATGAAAACTGAAGAATTAGTGTTCAGGGACTTTGTATTAATTTATTTATACGTTAAGATAGAATACTTGCATTTTTAAAAAGTTAAATTTCAGTTTCATACTAATGAACCAGTTTTTGCTATTAAAGAAGTCTGCTGAAAGGGATAAAATGGTGTTTTAATAGAACTATTTTAAAATATTTGACCATTATTTGATACTTCTGGTTTGTTACTTAGCTGCAGCACTTTCAGCAATCAATTACACAAAATTTTTGGTTTTTGTTTTTTAAGTGAAAAATGCATACTTATGAAATGTGGCTTTCTGCATAACACTTCCTTGTTTCCTAAGAATTGGCCATTTCCTCTGGTTCATAGAAGAACATCTATGAATTAATGCTTTCCTCTGATATATTCATCTTTGTTTTCCATTCCAGTTTCTTAATAATTTATCAGCTGTGCATTCTCCATTCACAGTACCTTTGGATTCCTGCCTTACTTTTTTACCTCCCAGATCCACTTCCCATTATTTGGGTTGCCTTGCAAAATCACTTTGGTCTCTAGGACATGTTTCAGATAGGGGTCTGCAGAGTCTTTGAAAGGGGGACTTCATGGTATCTGGAAGCACTTCTTTTTCAATCAGCGAAGCTGCCACATCTTTTTTCCAAGCTTTTGTGGCTACTTCCTAAGTTGCTGGGTTGTTTTTTTTTTTACTGAAGCTATTGGGCACGCACATGGTTGCGGAGACAGCTGGAAGCATCTTACAAATCAGTTATAGGAATCCACCAAAAGAAGTAGCTTATTTATTGAAAATGAAAAGAGGTGCTGTGTACATGCTTCCATGCAGGGATGTTCACACATTAGAAAGGGGGTGGAGGTTCAATCCGCTAGTTGCACCTGCCATTTGGATGTCATTGACTCTCCCTACAGACACTCCTGCTCCCACTCATTCTGAAGCAACTCTTTCAGAGGATTTGTACAGCCCTAGTAAGACAGTTTTATGATTAGGTTCTAATCCTTGCCTTGAAACCTTTCTCTTGTCTTTCAGAAGATAAAGGCACTGAAACTTACTTTGCATGTTGCATAATTGGGAATATTTATAAATGTTGATATGTGTTGTTTAACATATTCATTACTTTTGTTAATATATAAATCAGCTTAGAATTTGTTTTAGACTAAAAGATTACTTTTAAATTAATGCTATAAATATATAAATTTTATAAATAAATTCTATTTTCATCTGTCTTTAGCACAAGTACAAAGCAATAACGATATCCTTGCTGTTTCCTGACAAAGGCTCTGTTTTACTCTAGATCACAATATTTTCTGCTCTGCTAAAACATCAACCTAATTCTTAACAGAATTGCTGCTGCTTCTAAGACTGCATACCTCAATGTAGCTATGGGAGAAAAAGCTCTGTTGATTAGTGTGGGACTGATTCCTGAGTAAATATATTTCAGTTTGCAGATTACTTTGCATGACGTAGAGGAGTGTTGGCTCCCTGGCATGCAGAAACTGTAAATTTTATATTGATTGCACAGGTAATCTGAAGATAAAACTTTAAAAAAATACTCTGCATAATTCGACATTGCCAGGGCTGACCTGACCTTAAAACAGCTTTCCCAAACCTGATACTCTTGTCTTGAGATGGTTTGAAAGTTTGAAAATCAAGGTACAGCAACCAAGAATGTGCAGCATCTCTGGTATGTCTGAAATGATAGCCCTGCCAATAAAGCATGTACAGTTGATTTCATACTTTTGATAATAAATGTAAGTGAATTTTGATAGAAGAAACAGGTCACTATGTATTAAGGGCTTTATGGATGCAAACTACAAAAAGTTGTTTGGGAATTAAACAGGAAATCAGGGAAGATTTTAGAGTATTGGTATAATGCATTCTGTGGCTAATCCTTCAAGTTGCTTAGGGCTGTATAACAAAGATGTATTTGTTATATGCACTTTTTTTCTTTTGTGCCTTTGAGTCAGTTCTTTGACTCCTGGCGACTGCCTGGACTAGCCCCTGCAGTTTTCTTGGCAAGGTTTTTCAGAAGGGGCTTGCCATTGCCTCCTTCCTAGGACTGAGAGAGGGTGACTGGTCCAAGGTCACTCAGCTTGGCTTCATGCCTAAGGTGGGACTACAACTCACAGTCTCCCGGTTTCTAGCCTGATCCCTTAACCACTACACCGGACTGGCTCTCATTATATGTGTATACTGCTGTTGAAAGGACATCGCTGCTGCTGCCCAGAATTTATATGCTGGGGACAGGAAATATAGTATGTATGTCTGTTTTAAAATCTAAGAAAATATAAAAGGCCTGAGTTTTTGCTAATTCTGCTAATAATAATACAGTATTCTTTTAAATTTTGCTAAAACCTGTGGTTGCAAATAAATGTATGAAATGAAATGAATATTCTTTATGCAGGTAGATCTACATGTATATAGCAGATGCCACAGCAGGAAAAGCAGGGATAGGGGATTATTCTTTCAAAAATATACATGTAAGAAAAGTAGTACTGTGAGGAGATAAATGTACAATGCATCAGCAAGGAAATGTACATCTACTGCCTGGAAAAATAGGAATATGGATAACCCTCACTGGCTAAAATTATTTTAATCTGCTTTTGTTTTGATCTACAGCAACTAGTTCACCCGATAAAACGTTTTGAATGAAGCATGTACCTAGTCTGCAATTCTGTGAACTAAAGGAGGTTTTCTGAAACACTGTTAATTATTCCCTTTGATTTTCCATTTCAAAGATATTTTGTAATATAACTATTTTTTTATTTTAATAAATAATGCCTTATTCTAGAACTTGTCCACTAAGATATCCTAATGATAGAATTTTGAATAAGCTTTATTTTAATGGTGGGACAATTTTAAATCTTATTCTTGAATTCATAACTGTTAGTAGATTTGGGAAAATAAAAATTAGAGATGGTTGTCTTTTTATGTTTGCAACAGAATTGAACAGCATAATTGCTTGCTTTTCCAAAAAAAGGGTTCTAAATCCTATATGAATTCACTTTAAGGAATGAAAGAATCCTGAGTATTCCTTTTTTTCTGAGAAAGGTTCTTACATTGATTTGATGATAATTAAAGCTCTTTGCTATGAGGTTTAGAACAGGAAGAGGAAATAAATGTATTTCTACTAGTAAGGATATTTGGATGTCTAATTATGTATTTTTCAACAGGGTCAGCTTTCGATACTGCAAGAGAAAATAGACCACTTGGAACGGTTGCTGGCAGAAAATAATGAAATTATTTCAAACATTAGAGATTCTGTGATCAATCTGAGTGAATCTGTCAAAGATGGACAACATAGTCCAGAAGTGATAAACTTCAATCAAGGAAATTTTTCAGAAGTATTGCCTCTTGCCACTGCATATCTTTCAGTTGAGCCTGAAGATTGTCAGTTTGCTTCAAAAATTGGAAGCCAAGCTTCAGATGTTCAAGTAAGAATCAGCTGAATATTAGCTATTATCCTTCTTCTGTTTTTAGTCCTTTGCCAAAGAAGTATAGAGATTTTTCTGATAGCCTTTCAGATAGTTATACTTGGATTCCTAAATGATGTGAAATAATTGGCTGGTAAGTTAGTCAAACATACATGCAGATATTGAAATCACTGGGACTTCCAAGAAAATGTAATATGATATGCAAATATGATGATTTAAATAGTTTATATATTTTGTTTAAAGTAATATATTCATTTTGTAATATGTGCAATCTTTGCCTATAAGTGTAAACTGGGTATATTTGCAAATGAATTTCTCCCCTTACTATTTTTATTTTAAAGATTTTTTTAAAATTGTAGTTCAGGACTTTCTTTTCAGATAGATTATCTGTAATTGTTTGATATAGTTGGCCTATAGTGAATGAGAAATTGCAGTTAAGCACAGCATTAATGTTAGAATGACTTTTTCAGAGAATATTTTCTCTCAGTGCTATGAACTGTTGTTTGTTTTTTAAATGGTAGATTACAATTAAAAATAATGCTTTCTCCGTAACAGCAGATCTATTATATTGATATTCACTATTCCAAATGTTAAAGTAGGCTGTGTTTGGGGGATACTGTGGAAATGCTTCTCCCCTTTGAGAAAAGAAATTTGAAAATAAAGTACTACTAGAGGCCAAGAGCCAGTGATTCAACTCTTTATTTCAAATCACTGTGCAAAAATAATCTCTGACTGCTGTGTTGTTTCTGGCTGTGTGTCCTATCTTTCTCTTAGTTCTCCTCCTCCCAGGTTCCTGAAAGTCTGGTCTTGTCTTTTCCCTAGAGTTTCCTCTGCCCATCTTTCCCATTTTCCCCTTGTTTATTGTGGTCCACTAAGTTGCCAGGATCCACCACTAGATCCTTGTTGCTCTGTGATCAAGAGAGCCAGATCATGTTTTATTTATCCTATCTTTTTTTAACATTAGGGAAGCTCAATAAATAACCAACAAAGGCTTGCTCAATACAGTAAAAAGTATTGAGAGTTTTAGAATCTAACGATGAGAGGCCATGTTTGTGTGGAAGCAGGGAGGGAATAGTGTGAAGAAGATAGGACTGAAATTTTCTTGATTTTTTTTCCTGGGTTTCAACTTTCTTTTTTATTTGCCTGCATTGTTTGCGTGTTTGTTTTAGGGCTTACAATATAATTTCCTATTCCAAAAGTATAAGAAACCATGCCACAGAGTTCTGAAATTTGTGGCCAAAGGGACTCTGAAGGCTGCACATCAGCGTGGAGCCTCATATTATTCAGCCATGATCTGTATGATGGCTAGTATTTTATATCATAGAAAGTCTTTGTTTGGAGCAATCATTTAAATTCTTTTGAATCAAATTTATTGAAATGCCAGGCTGGCTTTATATTACCATACTTGTACTTAGTGCCCATAATTAAACAAATTATAATAATTAGGCATTTCCTAGAATAATTTCTTCTGATATGCATTTGTATGATTTGAAGTGCTTTAATGGGATTGCAGTTCATTGCAGTGCCATCAACTTCTAAAATGTGTGTAGATTACAGTGCTACCACTTCATTGTTACAAAGGGAATAGAATAGTTTCTTCCTTGTAGTGTTGGGACTAAAATTCCTCAAACTTCCTGGCCAACTATTGGCTAGGGATTTGGGGAGATGTGATTCAAGTTTATCAGGAGAACACCAAACTGAGTTAGAATTTTGTGTTCTTTGATTATTTGTCTTATTGTGAGATGTAATAGCTGTTTGCATGCTGTTAGGTATTTAATGCAGGATAAGCAACCTGTAAGACTCCAGATTTTACTCATGACTAAGGTTGAAGAATGCTACAAATTGCAAATCAGGTTGCCTGAGCTGATCTAATGTAATTAACTATAGCAGCCACAAGAGATTGTCAGTTTACTTTAATATCTGATTGTCCAATGTTCCATCAGCATCAAGTCTATAACTCTAACAGACTCTTCTAGATATCTTTTTTTGCCAAAAGTAGAATTGGCAAGTAGTTAAATTGCCAGCACCCTTACTGTAACATCTTTTTGCCTGTTAGGCAATATAGGTGTGGTTTGTATGATTGAGTTTGTTGTATGGTACCTTGGTTAATGTACAATGGCTCTTTTAATTCTTTTTTTTTTAATTTATACAGGTTTTATTATATTTTTGTTGATTGTTATTATATTGTTCTTGATGATCATTGTTAGCTCCCTAGAGTTCATATGCAAGATAAGCAGTCATATAACTTTTCTAAATAAATAAATAAATAGCACTGTATGGACAGGTTAAGGAACCTAAGCATTGCAGTTAGTGGTTCTTAGTAGGCCTCTGGATGGGGGCATACAGTATAGTTTACTTATCTGCTGTTCTGGTAGAAGCATGTCAAAAGGAATTCAGAAGGGCCTTGAAATCTTCAAATGGATGCAGCTACTACAAGGAGTAAATTCAGAGGGATTAGAGAAGAAACCTTTTGATAAGAAGATAGCTTTGCAGAATAAGATATGTTTTTCAAAATTGCAATGACAGCCAGTAATACTTTGCTGGTACTTTCTATTTTCTTGATTTTTTTAGAGCTTTGATTGTTCTGTTTGTGCAGCTTTATACCAGTTTCGTTAAACATATCATCTTGAGGGAACAAAGCCTAGGCAGTGAATCCCAGGAGTCTTAGGAACTCCTAAGAAGTTATACCTGCGCACACCAAAAAACTTCAGGAAACCAGCTAGTACTAGCTTAGGGAGAGAATGCTATTAAGGCATGCAGTAATACCATCAATTTTAAATTATAAAATATTACAAAGGGATATTCCTTACAGTTTGATAAAAGTTGTAGGCAAGTCAGATTTTTACTGCCTATTCATCATTTATCTGATTTTGACAGGTCAAATTCTTGAGGTAGTTGTTGAAAAAAATAATGTTCTCCACAATTTGAATTTTTGATTTCTTTCTTGGGTTGGGTTGTAAAAAGGGGTGCAAATTGATGCCAACTCCTTCCTAACAGAATCCTAAAATTTCCTTTAACTCAGGGAATTTGCAACTATAGTAATAGTGTTTTGTAAGTGCGTATATATAGTGGTGATAAATGTAGCAGTGCCAAGTGACAGCAACATCAGGAAGAAGGAGCATGAGAAGCTGGAGAAGTACCAGGGCCTGAAGGAGGAAATAGAGAGGATGTGGAAAGTAAAGGCCAAAGTGGTCCCAGTGGTGGTAGGAGCACTCGAGGCTGTGACTCCTAAGCTGGGAGAATGGCTCCAACAGATCCCAGGAACAACATCAGAGCTCTCTATCCAGAAGAGCGCAGTGCTAGGAACAGCTAAGATACTGTGCAGAACCCTCAAACTCCCAGGCCTCTGGTAGAAGACCCAAGATTGAGGAAGACACATACCACCCATAGGGGTGAAAGGGGAATTTTTTTTATATCTATATCTACACACACACACACACACAGTACTATGCAAAAGCTTTAGGCAGGTGTGAAAAAATGCTGTAAAGTAAGAATGCTTTCAAAATATATATATTGTAATTGTTTATGTTTATCAATTTACAAGATGCAAAGTGAGTGAACAGAAGAGAAATCTAAATCAAATCAATATTTGGTGTGACTACCCTTTGGCTTCAAACCAGGATCAGTTCTTACACTTGCACACTTTGTACACTTGCACAAAGTCAGGGATCTTGTAGGATTAAAATCAGGTGTATGATTAACCAATTATACCAAGTAGGTGCTAATGATCATCAATTTCATATGTAGGTTGAAACACAGTCATTAACTGAAACAGAAACAGCTGTATAGGAGGCTTAAAACTGGGTGAGGAACACCCAAACTCTCCTACTAAGATGAGGTTGTGGAAGACAGTTTCATGTCATATGTCATACATCTTGGCAAGACTGAGCATAGCAACAAGACACAAGGGAGTTCTACTGCATCAGCAAGGTCTCTCCCAGGCAAAAATGTCAAAGCAGATTGGGATTTCAAGATGTGCTGTTCAAGCTCTTTTGAAGAAGCACAAAGAAACCGGCAATGTTGAGGACCATAGATGCAGTGTTCGGCCAAGGAAACTTAATACAACAGATGGAAGACACATCATGCTTACTTCCCTTTGACATCGGAAGATGTCCAGCAGTGCCATCAGCACAGAAGTGGGGGAAACCAGTGGGACCCAGGTACACCGATCTCCTGTCTGGAGTAGTCTGGCCAGAAGTGGTCTTCATGGAAGAATTGCAGCCAAAAAGCCATGCCTCCGATGTGGAAACAAGGCTAAGTGACTCAACTATGCAGAAAAACATAGGTACTGGCGTGCAGAAAAATGGCAGCAGGTGCTCTGGACTGATGAGTCAAAATTTGAAAGATTTGGCTGTAGCAGGAGGCAGTTTGTTCACTGAAGGGCTGGAGAGCTGTATAATAATGAGTGTCTGCAGGCAACAGTGAAGCATCGTGGAGGTTTGGGGCTGCATTTCTGCAAATGGAGTTGGAGATTTGGTCAGGATCAATGGTGTCCTCAATGCTGAGAAATACAGGCAGATCCTTATCCATCATGCCATACCATCAGGGAGGCATGTGATTGGCCCCAAATTTATTCTGCAGCAGGACAACGACCCCAAACATACAGCCAATGTCATTAAGAACTCTCTTCAGCGTAAAGAAGAACAGGGAGTCCTGGAAGTGATGGTTTGGCCCTCACCGAGCCCTGATCTCAACATCATCGAGTTTGTCTGGGATTACATGAAGAGACAGAAGGATTTGAGACAGCCTACATCCACAGCAGATCTGTGGTTAGTTCTCCAAGATGTTTGGAACAACCTACCTGCCAAGTTCCTTCAAAAACTGTGTGGAAGTGTACCTAGAAGAATTGATGCTGTTTTAAAGGCAAAGGGTGGTCACACCAAATATTGATTTGATTTGGATTTCTCTTCTGTTTGCTCACTTTGCATTATGTAAATTGATAAACATAAACAATTACAATATATATTTTTGAAAGCATTCTTACTTTACAGCATTTTTTCACGCCTGCCTAAAACTTTTGCACAGTACTCTATATGAAATATTATATATATATGTACATATATATATATATATATATGTGTATATAAATAAAATACATATAAAAGGCATTAGCCTTTTAGCTTGTTTTAATTCTTTTGCTTCTTTAATTTTTTTCTCCATCAGTTGCAGAAGTTGGGGTATGTGTAGATGTGCATGTGAGAGAGAGGACAATGCAGTTTGGGCAGTAATATACATAAAATAATTGTTTTTCCTCAGAGTATTTTATTTATCAGAATTTCTAAAATTAGCTAAATTAAAGTTTGCTATAAGAAATTATTATTACAGGGTAATCCTTTATACATGTTTAAAAAGTAATTTATGCTGATGTAACTTCCATGAAGAAAGAGAGAATCCCATTTGCTTAGAGCAGGTTTCAGAGAACTTAATTGAACTTAGTTTCTCAGTAGACATGTATAGTATTGGTCTGTTAGTGAAGGTGGAAACTTTGTATTGTCTGTCTTTACTTTGATTTTTTTTTACTTGTAATTCACTTTTATTTGCATTTTAGTGCAAATATGAATTTGCTTAATGCCTGTTTACTTTGCATCTGTTATTGGCAGGAATAAGTTATTACATATGACTTAACTGAAGCTGGATTAAAGACTGAACATTATTTATTCATAATCATTAGTGTTATGTTAAGTGACACTTGAGTATTTTTATGTACACAATGTGTGTGTGTGTGTGTGTGTGAACGACTGCAGGAAGAATTAGTTGCACAATAGGAATCTTGGATATAAAATATGTGTATATTTATAGAAGGTGATGTGTGGCACACTTCAGACTGTTGTGACTGATACCACACATGTGCAAAGTTTAATTTAAGATATCTAAACAAATAGTTTATATAAAATTCTATCAAAAGTATTCTTTGAATGGAGTATTGAAACAGAACTTCAGAATTAGGCTTTTTATTTATTTGTGCCTTTTAGTCTTTACTGACTCCTTGCAACTGCCTGGACAAGTCTGAGTAGTTTTTTTGGCAAGATTTTTCAGAAGTGGTTTGCCCTCGCCTGCTTCCTAGGCCTGAGAGGGAGTGACTGGCTCAAAGTCACCCAGCTGGCTTCGTGCCTAAGGCAAGGCCTTACAGTTTCTAGTCCAGTGCCTTTAATCACCAGATCAAACTGGCTCTCAACAATTTGTTTGAACTTTGTTTAATAGTAAATTAGTGGCAACAACCATGCTTGAAGAACTATGTATTTTACATATCATGGCCTGTTCTTTTTATCCATTTTAGATGCTGAAAGTCTATGACATTCTTCCTTTTGATAATCCAGATGGTGGAGTTTGGAAACAAGGATTTGACATCACTTACGATGAACATGAGTGGGACGATGAACCTCTTCAAGTTTTTGTTGTGCCTCACTCACATAATGACCCAGGTAACATTTCAGAAAGCTTCAAAATGTGTTTGGGGCAATCACATTTGGGTCCTCAGCTCCATGAAACTTCATGTTTTCTCATGATGAAGTCATAACTTGGTTCTCCTTCACTAATGTTTTTTCTTTGATTCCGTTGCTACTAAGAATACTTTATAGGTTACAGAATGAGCAGGTAATCAACTCTAGCTGACTAACTTTTGGTACAAATTGTCCAGAATTAACCAAAAGATTTCTGTATCTGTTGCTCATGGATATGAGCAAAACTGAGAGACCAGTGACATGCTAAGTTGTTATTACAGACTTCACAACAATTTCTGTTTGCAGAAATAGTCTGCTTAATCTTTCAGCCTACCCACCAATAAACAAAGCACTGGACTGGACTCTGCAGTTCAAAACAGAGAAATTGCACAATATGGATTTGCTGGCACTGGTTGCCAGCCAGTATCCAATATATTTGGGATTTTGAAGACAATAGGACCAAATGAGGGTGAATGCTGAAAAGGATATTTTTTTTGTAAATATTAAGAAAATTGCAGGAGAAAAAGAAAAATATACCAAACTGTGTCACCTCAGCCTGTCAGGAACTCCAAAATGATGGCAAATAGGCTCCCTGGAGCTGGCTGGCAACTACATAGTACCTTCCCAGATTGTTAGATCTGTGCCAAGGTTCACAGTATGTGGGAGCTTTTGCCACCTTTTTATACTTTTTCAAGGGACAGAAAATACACAACCACACAACAACTAGGGATGGCTTGATGCACATCTTATCAGTGACTTGGTGAGACAGCTGACCCACTGTACAACGTCCCAGCACACAACATCTAGAAATGGTCTGATGACATAGATTGTCAATAACTGAGGAACCAAGGTATTCTAAGTGAGACATCATTTCTAAAAGTGCCACTATTTCCCCTCTCCTCTCCAGGCATGTGATTAGGGACCTCATGTTGTTCTCTTTATCTTAATTGTTACAAGCAGTAATGCAGATAAAATGTTCAAAGTAAGAGGCATTTCATTCAATTTGCAAAGCTTGTTAAGTAACCCCTTCTGGAGTGTAGAGGAATTTACAGTATAATGATGCTGCTTGCAAAGCTTGTTGAGTAACTCCTTCTAAGCACAAATATGGAGGAATTTCTTTTATATGTGCAAAGAGAGAAAAAAATGGCCCATACCACTACATCTCGCCAGTTCTTCTGTGTTGACACTACAATGGTGCCCTAGGATTGCAGTTCCTAATGAGAAGCTCAGGGGATGTCTTTAAGGAGGTGAACTGAGCTCAGAGTGGGGTGTCCCACAGTATAGAAACTGGCTAAAAACCTTGAATAGTTTCACAGTGTAATTAACATATCCTGGTATGGTACTTTGCATGTCCCATTTTGTTACTTAAATTCTAAGGGGTTAAGTACACTAGGCCCCAGATCACTTAAATAGCACCTAAACAGTTTTTGAGTTAATGTATTTTAGAGCTGTTTACTACTTAGGAGGGCAAGTTAGCTGAACTTGTTTAATGGTTCAGCCAATCAAAAAGTCAAAATGTATGTGTTAAAATTCTGAAAAAGAATACATTGTATATAACATATTTCCTTTTACAATATTTTTAGTCTGAATAATAGAATATCACCTTATAAGTAAACTCTTAATAGAATTGAATTTAGAATTTTGGTTTAGAATTTTGAACACTAGTTTACTTTCTGCTATAAAGTCCCATTTTGTGTTATCTCTTGTGGATGTTCATCCTTGAAACTTCCCATAGTAAAGAGTTGCAAAATACTTTCTTAGTGTCTTGATGTGAAAACCTTGACCATTCACTTGAAATTTCACTGCCTTTTTCTACTTGGGAATAATAATGTACCAAAACCAAAAAAGATTCTGCAATAATGTAACCTGAGACTTGATTTATAGAAGACTCAGGCTATTAGTATACTCCTTATCCATATAAATATTCCATGTCTTTCAGTCTTATTTAAATGTGCTCACATCCTATAATAACCTGTTTGCATGGTACATTAAGAGATATGCCATATTGGCTAAAACCCAATTCCATATTTCAAATTGTTTATTGTATAAAGATTTAAATTGTTTGAAAGAGTAATTAAAATGTTAAATACTGATGCCAACATTCATCAAATTAATAACAGTTATTGCTCTCTCATTACTGTACAAATAGGTCCTTGCATATAATAAATGCATTATGGGACATCTGTGGAAGTTTACATCTGTTGCCTGAATCTTGCATAATTACAGTGACCATATTTTCATGCAAAAAAATAAAGCACAAACCTGAAAAAGAGGCAGATCTGAAAGAGGTCCATAAGGATAAAAAAAATTAATTATGTTTATAACTTTGGTACAAAGGAAAATTCAAGAGGAAAACCAAGGAAATAATTAAATTAAATAAATCTAAATAAAGCTTTCTGAAATAAAGGACTGACCTTTATAATAAAGGATGTGTGATCACTGTATGCATAATCCAAGGTTTAATGGTAATAACCGACACAATTTTCAGGACCTATGCACAATAGTTCTTTGTGTTTTTCTACTTACTTTCTTTTATGTTTGCCTTTAATAGTTGACTTTACCAGAACCTCATGGGGCATATTAAAAAAAGCCCAGTGGCATCTATTTCATTTTTGTTTCTGTTTTGTTATATTAATTCTTCTGCCAGAAAGTCTGAGAAATACTTAATACTTATTTTTTAATTATTTCTTTGATGAAACAGTTACCTGACATCTTGTTGTCCTTTTATCAAATGAGATAAACATTTGTATGTTCTTCTGTTTTTAGAACAATCAAGCCACTATGGGTAGTTCTCGACTTACGACCACAATGGGGATCGAAAAATGCATCATTAAGCGGTGCCGTCATTAAGCAAGGCATCATGTGACTGCACCAGATTTTATAACTTTTTTTGCCGCAGTCATTAAGTGAATCACGCAGTTTCCCATTGACTTTGCTTGTCAGAAGCTGGCTGGGAAGGTCACAAATGGCAATCATGCAACCCTAAGACACTGCAACAGGCATACATATATGCCAGTTGCCAAGCACTCGAATTTTGATCATGTGATCATAGGGACCTTGCGATGGTTGTAAATGTGAGGAATGGTCATAAGTCACTTTTTTCAGTGCCATCATAACTTCGAATGGTTGCTAAATGGATGGTTGTAAGTCAAGGACTACCTGTATTTTTCTTTCTTGACCTGCCCGATCAAAGAAAGATTATTGTACAATTCAGATACTCACAAATATTCTTGTAGACTCTGAAAAGAATCTAACATCATTTTTAGCAATTTAAAGATTGCTTCTATATTTCATTCCTTTTAGTTTAGTATTTTCTATTCCTCTATATGTGCAGTCCTTGGGGTTCTTTGAGCTTGGCTGTTTTCTTGCAAATGTTTCGTTACCTGGCTAGGTAACATCTTCAGTGCTAGCCAAGCTCAGAGAACCCCAAGGACTCCACAGTTCAACTCTGGGCTATACATATTCGCTTCTACTGATTCCTCTATATGTTCAGATTGCAGCCTTCTGACATCTCTGATATTTGGGATCTCATCTATGTCTAAGCACATATTAATTTTAATTGTCCCATTCTTTTCTTTTAGAAAGCTCACAGTGACGTTCAGAAAAATTTTGTTTTGAAGAGATTCATACCTACTTAGTTTCTAGCATAAGAAAATAATTTTCATTTTGATACAAAAGTGAATGAATTTCAGAGACTTAAATTGGCTTCATTTTTCATTCATTAAAATCACATTTATTTTGTTTACTGATTTGTTTATATCACAACTGTTTCCATTTGCATTCACTTTGGGGGAGGTTTTTTTCCCCCCTCCTTTGTTGTCGTTTGTGGTTGCAGAAGTAACAGAATGATTTTGTCTCCTGTTGGCCACCATTTTGTTCCCAGAACTATGAAAGTATTAAGAGCATTTTAGGAATCATTATTATTTTTATGAAAAGTTGTAGAATGACATAGTTTTCAGGAGCATCTGGGAAGATAAAGAGATTGTCTGCATGCATTTGTAGAGAGAATAGTTTGTTGCTTCTCCTCATTGATATAGTTGGAGTAATGAAACAAATCTAAGCTCCACATCCTTATTGCTTAAGTTGTTTACTAACAAAAGGCAACTGAAGTGAAGTGAACCCTCTTGGTTTGTTTTTTTAATATTAAATGAAAATTAATATCTTCTCCCTCTAAAGTTTTAGAGCAATTGGCTTGTTCAGTAAGATATTAGCATTATCACCATAGTTTATGCTTTTGAAATGTTTAAAAGTCACTTTAAATACAGATATATTTCAAAATACTTCTCGTGTTTTCTTACCATTCATTTCACAGTCTAATTTTTGTTAAGTCTAGTTTTTTAGGCACAGTCAAATTTTTGTTATGTAAATGGATATGATGATTGTTTCTGGGAATAAAATTCTGATTTTATCACAATATATTCAGTTTAATTTGTTCAACATGTGATGTTATGTTTAATAGGTTGGCTGAAGACATTTGATGACTACTTCAGAGATCAGACACAACACATTCTCAATAACATGGTTATTAAACTTCAAGAAGACAAAGGAAGGAAATTTATGTGGTCTGAAATCTCTTATTTTTCAAAGTGGTGGGATGGAATAGATAGTCAGAAGAAGGATGCTGTGAAAAGGTCTGGATATTTTATTTCAATATTGTATGCATATATTTTCTTTCAGCCTACCATACACCCACTATAGTATAAAACCACATCAGTATTCACTGTCATTGTAACACAGTTTTTGTATAGGTTTATAAATTACAGTATTCTAATGCATAGCTAGATTTGGGCTTTATTTCTTGAGGCATAATTTAGCTTCATTTCTTTTTAATGTTATGATTAAATTAGCAAGCACCATAAGTATGAGCACTTTGGAGTAGAAATGTTAAGTAATAGCTAAGGTCATTTGTTTTATAAAAATAGTGGTGCTGGTTCAGTTCAAAACAGAAATCTACAGTGAAATGATAATTTGGCTGACTTTTGAAACTCCATTATTAATATTCACCCACTCTAGACATTTGATAAAACAGGCCAGTTTCTCCCAACAGACATAGTATGATAACTAAATCCATATTTCCCTATTGGCAATAACTCACATCATTTTACTTCCAAGTCAGTGGAATAAAATGGAAATAGTGATGGAGCAAAAACAAAATAGAACAAGATAAAGGAACTTTAATAGATGTACCATAAGAACTAATTAATTTAGTTGTAGTCTTTGCATCTCATATCGATATATCTCACTCTATATCTGCATATATGTCTCCATCCATCTATCCATATCTCCTGATCCATGCAATCATGATTCCTGTTCCACTTAAAAAGAGACTAAACTAGCTATTGAAGATGTAAAGCAGCAGCCAGCAACTCAGAGACTACATTCATCCCCCAACCCAACTTTTAAGGCTGCAGAGTTATCCTAAGAGTGTGCTGCTAATTTTTTCCCCCAACCAAATGGTGGCTTTGAGCAGTATTATTTTTCTTCATTAGAATGAAATAATCCACAATGTAGGTATGTAATGTCTCTCTTAGGCTCAGTGCACTTTTTATAGTTACCCCCCCAACTGATATCCTCTGCCTTGCAATTAAAAAAACAGACACATAACTTTGGTCATTCTCTTTATATTCCAGATGACAGTGTTTCTTTTTAATAATATATCATGTATTTATTATTAATTTATGTCAATTGATGTTTCTGGCACTCTGATATTCTTACTATGCATGGCCATTTGTTGCCATTTACCGGCCACTTTCCTAATAAGTGGTCAAGTGTTTGTCATTAGCCAGGATAACATTAGCTCTTGGCATAAGTCAAGACAACTGGCAATTCTAACTGATAGTATCATGAAATAATATTAAATTACATAAATTGGGTGGCAGATATAAATCAAATCTAGTTCTCTAACTCCTCAAAAAGAAAAATTAACTTACCATATATATTTGTGGTAAACCGAGAATTTTAGGTGCCAGAATATACCCCAAAAATTGGATTTGGCTTATTTATAGATGGGCTTGTCCATAAGTATATACAGTAGGGTTTTCCCTCAGCGTTTTTAAAGTACCCGTATATCCCACGTATACTGGCAGATAAGCCCACCTGCAGATAAGTAGACCCTTGAATTTTTAACCAAAATGGTATTTTTCTATGGTATTTTGGTTAAACATTTGATGGTCAGCTGACCCAAAAAGGGGTCTTCACAATCACCCTGCCTAGTAGGCCTAGGAGAATGAGGTCTTCTACAAGTTCCTGAATGACATACAGGTGGGATAAATTACAAAGAAAATAAGAATTGTTTGGAAGAATATGAAGTATGTTGCTTATAATCTTAAAATGAGTTTAATTCATCAAAATATTTTCTTTTATGTTTTTTGAACACTTCAGAAAATATTTTAATAAATATTAAATATTTTAAGAATATTTAAAACCTAATTAACTTGGAAGTGTAGAATAGATGAGGAAATGCATACTCATATAATATGGACTTGTACAACTATTTGGGGATATATGTTTTCATCTGGTGTTATAAAAATCAATACATAATTCTTCAGTATTAGAAAAGCAGTTAATTCCAGATTTAGAGACCTGGAGTGATGAAATATGTTACTTTCTGCCTTTGAACTGGGTCTCTGTTGGTGTAATGGAAAGACTGACCAATAGTCTGTGTAGTCAAGGTTTAACAATTTGTTTAAAAGCTGGACTGTGTGACTTTTTCTGTTTGTAATATGTTTTATCTTTTAGTTTATTTTTGTGATTTTTAAACATAATTTTCTCTTGTTTTTCTTTTCCCCATTCTTTGTAAATTAATTCAATACAAAATTGTATTCATAGCTCTTTTCAATGTATTATAATCAGTCATTAAGTTAATTTTTATGCAGATGTTGTCATAGTTAGAGTAGACCCATTGAATGGAATAAGTGAGATACCCAGTTTTTTTAAACTTCAAATAGTCTTCATACTATCTTGTAAAATAAGGTGTCACATATTTTTCTAGTAAAATACAGGTAGTCCTTGACTTATGACCACAATTGGGACCGGAATTTCCATCACTAAACGATGTGGTCATAAAGCGCAATGTCACATGACCACCTCGCTTAGCGGCGGCAATCCAGGCAGTCCTGGTTGCCATCATAACTCCAAGACATGCAGATCATTAAGTGGGAAGAGGCGGGAGTCCTAGGTAAGGAGCACGAGGGGTGCTGCGGGAGGTTGGGGAAGCCTGGAAAGGCCAGTGTAAGAGCGCACAAGTTGGGGGAGGAGGGTGCTGTGGTGCGGTGTGAGCTCAGGAAGGCTGGAGAAAGAATGCTCTGTGGCTCAGGGGCTTCTTGGCATGCTGTGGCTCTGGGACTGCAAGCTTTTTGCAGCCCCACAGCCACAGTGCGCCAAGTAGCCTCTTTGGGCTGCACTACTGGGCTGGGCTGGAGCTGGACTTTGTGGAATATAAAGGGGCTTCCTGCTGTGCCATGACTCTGGGGCTGCAAAAAGCCCCAGAGCTGCAGTGCGCCAGGAAGCCCCTTTGCACTCTACGAAACCCAGCCCTAGCAAAAAGCCCCAGAGCTGCAGCATGCCAGGAAGCCCCTTTGTGCCGCTCTGCTGGACTGGGCTGGGGCTGGGGTTTGTGTGGTGCAAAGGGGCTTCCTGGTGCACCACGGCTCTGTGGCTGCAAAAAGCTCCAGAGCTGCGGCACGCCAGGAAGCCCCTTTGCACCACATGAAGCCCAGCCCCAGCAAAAAGCCCCAGAGTGCCAGGAAGCTCCTTTGGGCCGCATGAAGCCCCAATCCCAGCCACAGCCCACCCTCGCCACCCTGCACTCTGAGCCCCCTGCCGCCCTGTGCTCTGCCACCCCAGGTGATCGCTGTCTTCTTGCTCCTGCTGATGATGAGGCATGCCCGCTCTGGCCCTTCATGAGGCAGCTGCTGGCCACACGAGGCCATCTTCCCCAGGTCTCGAGGAAACCACCTTGCGCAACCTTTGGAAAAAGTCTTGTGTGGCCAACAGCTGCATTGCAAAGGGCCACACCGGGCATGCTTAGTCAGCAGCGGGAGCAAGAAGACAGCGAAGGTCAGTGTGGCAGGGGCCATCGAGTGCCAAAAGGGCATAGATGGGGGATAGATAGATGGGTATGGGGAGTTGAAGTGCCCCTGCAGTCATAAGTGCGGGTGGGCTGCCAAGTGCCTGAATTTTGATCATGTGACTACAGGGGCGCTGCAGTGGTTGTAACTTTGGGCACTGGCCATATGTCCCCTTGTTCAGTGCTATCGTAACTTTGAATGGTCACTGAACGAATGGTCGTAAGTCAAGGACTATCTGTGCTTCAAAAGATGATACATGTGATTTTATTTTTTGAGAGATGAAATAAATATCAGTATTTAAACATGACTGATTTTATCATTGTGTATAAACAAGTAAAATTACAAATAATGAAAAAATAGTAAACATATTTTTCAGGTTAATAGAAGATGGCCAGTTTGAAATAGTAACAGGAGGTTGGGTCATGCCTGATGAAGCTTCTCCCCATTATTTTGCTTTAATTGACCAGTTGATAGAAGGACACCAGTGGCTAGAGAAAGCTCTAGGTAGGTTCACATAATTTTTGTGTTGTGATTTAAACTTTGCCAACTCTTCCATTTCAGTATAGAAGTTTAAGAAATAAATTGTTACTCATTGAATCAATTATTTTCTTTTACAAATCAATTATTTTCCTTTACAAATTGCCAAACCACAATTGACAATATCAAATATCTATATAATAAAGTATGCTTAGCTAGGTTTATAGTAGAAATAGATGTCAGTAAAAACATTTGGAGAACTCAGCTCTTAAAATGTTATTGCAACAAGTTCAGTACGACTTCTGGATTAGTCTAATAACGTACTGAGTTTTCAGTGCTAGTTTTTTTCTACTGTTGATTATTTCTTAGGTGATAAAAGCTATAAATAAATTCTAAGTATTAAAACTTCCTAGAACAGACTCTGCACATTATGATTTCAGCAAATGACAGGTAGCTTCCAAAAGAGTGGAAGAAAGAGAAAGATTTGTAATGAGAAGGGTGGAAAAGTTACCAATTTCTTAACAATCATTATGAGACTGTAGGTATAATATTCCCAAATATTTATAATATTTGTGATAAAAATTCATTTCAAACATAAACAATTAAGGGAAATGCCCATGTAATTTTTAAAGTAAAATTTACTTTGAAAATAGTTATTTTCATTTGCATAGCCAAAGTGGAAATCATGATAATTTTCAGCCTTAAGGCCCTTGTTTGATTTCCACATAGTCTTTCAATAGATAGAAATCAGATATTGTTGAGGTTATTTAAAATTAATGATGCCCTTCCAAATCCATTGAATGGGTATGTTTATAAATACAGGCTAGCCAAATAGTTTAAGTTGATGAATCTGATAAGTCAATAAAATACCACGTTATCTTTCAAGTTGAAAAGAAGGGAATGGTTTTAAAATTCTGTAAAACATGATATTAACTTTGGAATCCCACCATGTTCACAGGCTATTCCCTAAACTGCTTCATCCTCCTGATTTTTTTTTCATTGATTTTTTTTTAAAATTGAAAGGCTGGTAGGCTGCAGAGTAAAATGCATCACCACCATTTTAATTTCCAAATTAAAGTAAGATGCATATATTTTTATTCTTAGAAAATATAAATGGTAGGAAGTCAAGGCTTAGCATTCATTTTGTATGCCTGTATTTCTTAAGGGTCTCTAATTTCCTGAAAAAGTTGATAATTTGTGTATATATAGAAAAAAATTGTGATTTTACATTTGGGGATTAGATAGCACTTTTGCTTCATACCTGTGTTCTCTGGCCAGTTTCTTTCAACCTCAACAGTATACCTTTTAGGATTTTGTTTTGTTTTGTTTTAGAATTGAGTATTACCTCCCCCCCTGCCCCCATTGCAACCATTCTAATTTGTGCACTAGTTTCCAAATATTGGGGACCCCTGTGTTAATGTGTAAGAAGAAATGTTTTGTGTTTGTATAGTCTGGGATTATGTTACTTTCAACACACATTCTTCTTATTAGGAGTAAAGCCAAAATCTGGCTGGGCAATTGATCCATTTGGACATTCACCAACTATGGCTTATCTTCTGAAACGTGCTGGATTTTCCAATATGCTTATACAGAGAGTTCATTATTCAGTTAAAAAACATCTTGCAGCCCAGAAGGCACTAGAATTTTCTTGGAGACAGAATTGGGGTGAGTATTGCTTTCTCATGAGTCCTTAGTACTCTCTGAGCTTGGTTGTTTGCTTGCAGATGTTTTATTACCCAACCAGGTAACATCATCAGTGTGATAATATTCACTAGCAGTCAGAAGACACGATGAAAATTCCTTAATCTCACAACACATGGACAGACTCAACCATAGTTTCTGTTGGGAAACTATGAGCATCCTAGACCAAGCTAAATCCAAAAACACTAGGGAATTTCTGGAAACTTGGCACTCAGACAAATCAGCCATCAGTAGAAATAGAAATAAACCATATTTACACACCATTCAAAAGAGACAATTAAAAAGCTAAGAAAGAAACAAAAATACCAGAAGACATCCTCTCCAGCATCCAACACCCAGGTAAGCAGGGATTAACACCAGGCAAACAATCAAGCAGAAAACAATAGCCCAATCAAGGAACTACCAAGGAGAAAACCAAACCCCCGCCAAAACTGGTAGGGCAAGCTACTGCATATAAACAGGGAGCAAACCCTATACTCACTAGCACTGATGATGTTATCTAGTCAGGTAATGAAACGTCTGCAAGCAAACAACCAAGCACCAAGGACTCCACAGTTCAACCCTGAGCTATATATATTCTTTTCTATTGGAACAAATACTTCATAGCCACAAATTGTAGTTCTTAGAACATTTAAATCTATATAGCAGTCTTTGAAATTAAGTTACATATTCAAGATAGTATGTTAAAAACAAGTGCGTGAATTAGATTTCTTTGACAGAAGTTTTGTGAAGTATTGCAGGGTCTCTTACCAGTTTTCCTAAAACAGGCAAACTTGCATCTAAACATCTTTGAGAAGGGAAATAAATTCTGGGAAATACCTGAAGAATGTTCAACCTTGGAAAATTGTCCTATGAAATATATTACTCTGCCACCATTTACTAAAGCCCATTAGTTTGTTTTGCCAGGATTTAATAGTGTTGTTAAGCTCTTAGAAAAATAGTGTCCTCCATTTTCTAACAATATGGGTGTAAATTTTAAGGCTGAATACTGGCAATGAGAGTATAGCCTTAATTCGTTAAAATATGTACTTCAGTACTATGAAGATCTTGGTGGTAAATGAATTACAAAATATATAATTATGACTTTTAAAATCTTGCAGGAGTGAACTTTTTGTATTACAATGTCTGTTGCCCAGAGTAATGCAGTGTCAGCTCTGAATAGACCTCTTTGTCAGCATTTTGTGTTGTAGCATAGGTTTATGCTGTCAAATATGTGTTAGCAACATAGCAAGATGGTTGACTTCTTTGTTGTTTTCTGGTGTAGATAAATGAATAAAAATTCTGATTCATCCATCCTCCACTTTTGGAGAATGGGCAGTGTTAATGGACATGATAAAGAACTTTAAGAATGTGTAATTTTAAGGAAGCCTGGAGGAATAGATATATTTACCTTATTTATTTAAAGGGTTTTTTTATCCTTCTCTTTAGCCAAATGTCTCCCAGAGCAAATATAAGTAGTAATATAGGGCCAGCGTTTAGGTTTACAATCAAGACGTAACTCACAATGAGAACAGAACAGGGAGGAAGGAGATGGAGGGAAAGCAGGCTGGATCTAACAATAGCCAACTCAGCTGGAAATAGTCAAAATAGACTAGTAGAATGCTTGCTGGCTAGGTGATGTTTCTGAGGGAGCAAACGTTGGCTAGTTCCTTACCAGAGGCAGGGGAATAACAGCTTTTCTTCTCCTTTTCTCTGCTTTGCAGTCTAATGGAATGGCTGCTGTCTAAATGATAGTTGAAGAAAGCTAAAACTAATCACTTTGGAATAGTCTTTAAAAGAGAAGGCTAGGGGTTGTAGGTTACAATACAAACTTAAGCTGTTCATTTTTTAAAAAGCTTACATGTTTGAACAAGTAAAGGTCAGGCACGGGAACAGCCTTTCAAATCACTATTCCAAAATCAGTTTTTGGCAGTATTGATGAAAGAAGCTCATTCCTACTTATAGTCAGATACCTAATTGAGTAAAGCTTCTAGGTATTTTGATACAGATTTCTCCAAGGCTTACATCTTTGCTTCTTAAACCTGTTTTAGCTGATTTTCTATTTAGTTTGACTTTTTTAGGACATTCTGATACTGCGCAATATGCTTTACTCACCATTACTACATTTCTTTTAAAATTCATAGTATATAGCACCCTTAGATTTCTCTACCCATTGGGCTGTTGAAATACTTTGGCTATTGGGTATTGTATGTTAATTGAGAATCATTTGACTATTTCTGAAATTATAGGAATAGTTTGAAATGCAGTATACAGTGAATAATTTTTGGCATGAATTCTTGGCATACGGATTTCATTGCTAGGTCTGTGAAATCAACAAATTAGTAGGCTTTTGAGATGTATTGATGATTTAATATTAAATTTTATCATCTGATGAGATAAAATATTGGTTTCTTGTGACATGACATGATCAATGCATCTAGCAAACCTTGAGAATGACCAAGAAGAAAGACATACAATGTATATTTTTATTCTATGGCAGATGGCTTATAGTAAAAACAAGAAGAGCATTTTTGGAATTAATTGGTGGTGGAAGAAAAGCTCTCTAAGGTCCTGAATTTAGGAGGTATGGATTCTGAGTAGTCTGGTTTATGATATATGAAAAAGCATTTATTTTTATGCTTATGTTTATCTTGCTATTTTAATTCTAGATTTGGGATCTGATACAGATATTCTCTGTCACATGATGCCTTTCTATAGCTATGACGTTCCTCACACTTGTGGACCAGATCCTAAAATCTGCTGCCAGTTTGATTTTAAACGACTTCCTGGAGGAAGAGTTAGTTGCCCCTGGAGAGTTCCTCCTGAAGCCATTCATACTGGAAACATTCAACACAGGTAAATGTATAAAAATATCAATCAACAACAATAATAATGCACTAAGCATGTAAAATGTGGGCATCTTATAATTAGACAAAAATAAATGTTTTTCACACCAATGCAAATTTGGATTTTTTAACATTATTTCAATCATTCTGTCTGGCTTACAAGCCACAACAAGTTGTCAGGGTAGCTTTCAAGTTAATTAAACAAAGGCAGCCCATATTCTCATGCTTATGATCTAAAAGAATGACACAGAAGGAAAAAGGGGTTAGCAGGGAGATGGAAAAGTTATTTTAAAGAAACCAGCAGTGATCTGAGCTACCTGATTCTTAAAATGTTCAGTTAGAATAGGAGCAGTTTAGGTGAGGTGGAATAAAAAACTGCTGGTCTGTCAGTAGGGCCAAATAATAGCCTTGCTGCTCTTCCCTCCTTTCTGGGTATGGCCTGGTGGAATTGTAGGCATCCATGGCTAGCCAGATCATTATGACATCATGATCTAGTCTCTGCCCCTGAATATCTATGTTGTGGCATCACATAACAATACATAAAGGGTTCAGTTTGCATTATAATTTATATTTTGTCTTTGCCCTTCATGTGGACAACTATGAATGAATGGCTATTATTAGATGACAGCTGAAGGTGAAAGAAGCCTGATGGTGGTCCTTGTTTTTTTTTTATTATTATTATTTCTGAGTGTAACCTGATAAAATGGCATCAGACTTACAGTAGTTGTTTTCTAATAGCCCAGCTTCTTCAAAGTCAAGGTAATTATAGTACAGTAAAAGTGATGAATCTCAGAGATGGGGTACTGCTGCTCAGTCTTAAAGCAGGACATAAATATATAATAATTATATATTATATATAAGCTATATAAATGTGATGAATAAATAACTAAATAAATAAGGTTTGTTTCAGCATGGCAGTCAACTGTACGAGGCCCCATATCTTAAAGTTGTTGTTGTAGAATTAATACCCGAAGGTGAACTGTCACTTTATACAAGGAGAAGAGAAGAATGGATGGTGCTTGTGAACTGTCAGTTGGCCAGTAGTTTGATGACGTTTTACAGTACTTCTGTTGTTTTTAAGCCTTAGTTTTTACTTAGGTGTTGAAATGTATACTTTTACTGTAAATTTATGGTTTTGTTGTGAAAGAGGTAGTTGTTATGAATCTGAAAGTACAGATTCAAATCTGGTATCTGTTAAAGCCAAATGTCTGTTAAATCTGATTAACTTAACAATACGTACTCTGTGTATTATGGTACAAAACCAAGAGTTGAGAAATCTTTTTTGCTAGACATTAAATCAGAGTTTTCTTTTACATGCATATTTGCATCCACAATAGAAGTTGCCTTCTCATCTTCTGAAGGAATATTTCTCAAACTGTTGCCCACCGGATGTGTTGAGATAGATAGATAGATAGATAGATAGATAGATAGATAGATAGATAGATAGATAGATAGATAGATAGATAGATAGATAGATAAAAATTCCCCTCTCACCCCTATAGGTGGTATGTGTCTTCCTCAATCTCGGGTCCTCTACCAGAGGCCTAGGAGTTTGAGGGTTCTGCGCAGTATCATAGCTGTTCCTAGCACTGTATTCTTCTGGACAGAGAGCTTTGATGTTGTTCCTGGGATCTGTTGGAGCCATTCTCCCAGCTTAGGAGTCATGGCCCCGAGTGCTCCTACCACCACTGGGACCACTTTGGCCTTTACTTTCCACATCCTCTCTATTTCCTCCTTCAGGCCCTGGTACTTCTCCAGCTTCTCATGCTCCTTCTTCCTGATGTTGCTGTCACTTGGCACTGCTACATCTATCACTACCGCTGTCTTCTGGTCTTTGTCTACTACCACAATGTCTGGTTGATTGACCAGTACCTGCCTGTCTGTCTGGATCTGGAAGTCCCACAGGATCTTAGCCCTGTTATTCTCCACGACCTTCTGTGGAATCTCCCATCTGGACTTGGGGGGGTCTAGCCCATACACTGCAGATGTTCCTGTACACGATGCCAGCTACTTGGTTGTGCCGTTCAGTATATGCTGTTCCTGCCTGCATCTTACACCCTGCCACTATGTGTTGGATTGTCTCTAAGGGCTCTTTGCACAATCTGCACCTTGGGTCCTGTCTAGTGTGGTAAACCCCTGCTTCTATGGATCTGGTGCTTAGTGCCTGTTCTTGTGTTGCTATGATCAGTGCCTCAGTGCTGTCTTTTAGTCTGGTCCTTTCCAGCCACTGATAGGATTTCCCAATGTCAGCCACCTCAGCTATCTGTCGATGGTACATCCCATGCAGGGGCTTGTCTTGCCATGATATTTCCTCCACTTGAACTTCCTCCCATGTCTGCTGCTGCCTGAGGCATTCTCTCAGCAGCTCATCTTTGGGTGCCATCTTACTGATGTATCCCTGGATACTCCGGGTTTTGTCCAGGATAGTGGCTTTGACACTCATCAGACCCCGCCCGGCCTCTTTGCGGCTGGAGTACAATCTCTGGGTGTTGAACTTGGGGTGGAAACCTCTGTACATTGTGAGGAGCTTCCGGGTCTTCACATCGGCAGCCTCCATGTCCTCCTTTGGCCAGCTCACTATACCGCCAGGGTATCTGATGACTGGCAGGGCGTACATGTCGATGGCATGGATCTTGTTCTTCCCATTGAGCTGGCTCTTCAGGACCTGTCTTATCCTTTGGTGGTACTTGGATGTTGCTGTCTTCCTTGCCTCGTCCTCATGGTTCCCCGTGACTGTGGGACACCAAGGTATTTATAGCTGGTCTCTATGTCTGCTATGTGGCCCACTGGTAGTTCCACTCCATTGGTCTTAACTACCTTCCCTCTCTTTACTATCATCCTGCCACACTTCTCTAGTCCGAATGACATCCCAATATCCTTGCTGCAGATCCGTGTCAGGTGGATCAGTGAGTCGATGCCTCGTTCACTCTTAGCATACAGCTTATGTCATCCATGTAGAGAAGGTGGCTGATGGTGATTCCACTCTTGAACTTGTACCCATATCCAGTCCTCATGATTATCTGCCTGAGGGGGTTTAAGCCTATGCAGAACAGCAGTGGGGGTAGTGCATCACCTTGGTAAATGCCGCACTTGATGGCCACTTGTGCGAGCTGTCTTGAGCTGACTTCCAGTGTTGTCTGCCACAGTCCCATTGAGTTCTTGAGGAAGGTCCTTAGTGTCCTGTTGACTTTGTATAGCACCAGGCATTCACAGATCCATGTGTGTGGCATTGAGTTATAGGCTTTCCTGTAGTCAGGAAATTTATATAGTCAGGAAATTTATATAATTTATATAGTCGCCCATATATAGTTGCCATCTCACACAAAGCAACTCTGGTTGATGTACAACAATTGAATAAAATAACAAATGGATAAAAACAATCATTATAAAAGATAGAAAAGTGATTATTAAAATGCAAATATTATCAAAAAGTTTAAAAATTTAAAAATGTAAAATATACAAACCCCACAGGGAGCAGAATATTAAACATAGTGAAGCTATCTAAGAATGTCTCCAGTTCCCAAAGATCCCCAGGCCTGATGACATAACCATGTTTTGAGGGACTTCCTAAATGACAGCAGGGAAGGGATGAGCCTAACTACAGAGGAGAGAATGTTCCACAAGGAGGGAGCCATGGCAGAGAAGGCCCACCTCCTGTGACCCACCAAATCCAGGTCCCTGGCCATGTGTAGCATACTTTCCTTGCCAGATCTAATGTGAACAGGGAGAAGCGGTCCCTTAGATAACCCAGCCGCATGCCATGAAGGGCTTTAAAGGTCAAAACCAGCACCTTGAATTGGACCTGGAAGCAAACTGGCAGCCAATACAGCTTGCGAAGCAGAGGTGTAATATATGCTTCCTATTCTAGGAGTACACATAACTGCCTGCACCATTGTATTCTGCACCAGTTGAAGCTTCCGGACACTCTTCAAAGACAGCCCCATGTAGAGTGCATTACAGTAGTCAAATCTGGAAGTGACCATGGCATGAGTGACTGTGAACAGAGCCTCCTGATCCAGGAAGGGGTGCAGTTGGCACACAACATGAAGCTGTGCAAAGGCTGTCCTAACCACAACTGTCACCTGCTCTTTGAGCAGGAGTTGCGAGTCAAGGAAGACCCCCAGATTGTGCACCAGATCTGGACAGTGCCACCCCATCCAGCACCAAAGGTGGTATAGTCCCAGAACCTGCAGGACCCCAAACCCAAAGCCGCTCAGTCTTGCCAGGGTTCACTTGAAGCCTATTGTGCATCTTCAGATTCCGAGCCAGAATTCAGAATTCTTGACTGCATCTTCAGAATTTCGAGCCAGTTTGAATGTTGCAGACCCGACATATTTGGAAAATGCCAGAAAGATGGCAAGTGAGGAGGCGGGTGACTGGAGAAGAGACCACTGTGAATAGAATGCCCTCCTGAGAAAGTCACTAAGTTGAATGTCTTCTCAGTATTTCTAACATGCTAATTAAGCTTGTTTTAATTGGATGGTTTATATTGGTGGCATGAAAAATTGGTGCAGGTAATCCTCAACTTATGACCATTCATTCAGCAACTGTTCGAAGTTACAAACGTATTGAAAAAAGTGACTTACGACTGGTGCCCAAAGTTATGGCCGTTGCAGTGCCCCGCGGTTACGTGATCAAAATTTGGGTGCTTGGCAGCCCGCCTGCATTTACGACTACAGGAGTGCTGCAACTTCCCCACCTGCCTATCTCCCCCTTCTATGCCCTCTTGGCCCCCCGCCACCCTGCATTCCATTCCCCCAGCTGACCTTCGCTGTCTTCTTCCTACAAAAAGCCCCTTTTCAAAAAGCTCCTGGAGCATGGTATGCCAAAACCCTCGTTTGCAAAAAGCCCAACCCACCCCGCTCAGGGCTTTTGCTTCGTGTTCTGGGGGAAAAAAAGCAGCAACCCCTTCTTTTCTCCCTCTCTTTTTTTTTTTCCTTCCCCTGTGAGTAGACTGGCCTGCTCCTGGGAATTTTGGTCCTCCAGCTATGATAGGCAGGTAGACCAGGCCCTCACAGCCCCCTTCAACTCTCTTGCTTCCATTTTCTGTGGATAGACTCTCAGGAATGTGAGTAGACTGGGCCCACCTTCAAACACTGGGTAGACTGAGCCCACCTTAGCCCTCTAGAGCTAAAGTTTTTTTGCATACCCTCAAAAAGCCAAAAGAAGCACCTGAGCAGCAGCGTGCCAAAATGCCTCTTTGCAAAAAAACTCCTGGGCAGGGCAGAGCTGGGCTTTTGGCTTTTTTTTTTTTTTAACAGCATGAAGCAAAAGCCCAGCCAAGCCCAGCCCAGCTCCACCCAGGAACCTTTTGCAAAGGGACTTTTTGGAGCAAGACAGAGGAGGTCAGCTGGGTGGCAGAGCACAGGGTGGCAAGGGTTTCAGAATGCAGGCTGGCAAGGGCGACTGGGACTGGGCTGGGGCAGCTGTGGCTTCCCGGGGCATAGCAAGCAGCCCCAGAGCTGCGAGTTCTGGGACTGCTTGCTGCCCTGCAGGGCAGGGTCCAGGGCAGCCAGATGGGCACAGATGGGGGGAAATAAGCAGTGGGGGGAGTTGGAGGCAGTCCCTTACCTTACTGAGGCTTGGAGCTGGGAGGGACCAAGCCCAGAATGGCTTGGATTGGGTGAGTACTCACTTAACAACCTGTGATTCTCAGGACTAACAGGATTGCGGTTGCTAAGTGATATAGTCACATGACATTTCGCTTTACGACTACATCGCTTAGTGACAGAAATTCCAGTCCCAATTGTGGCCGTAAGTCAAGGACTTACCTGTACTTTTCTTCTTTACCATTTAAATTACTGGATCCGGTTTTATGCTGTGAGCCACTCTGGCAGTTTCTTAAACAGAAGTGCTGCTAGAGCAGTTTCCTTTTCTGTTCTGTGACAAAAGCTCTTGGTTTATTGCAACAGTGTTGATAAAGCAGAAGAATATAGGAAATCCTTCGTTGCATAGACATTGAAGTTTGCATACCAGAATAGTAATGAGAAGTGAACCCTTGTTTTTGTTTTTTCATTATTTTGTTTTGAATGTTCCTTGGGTGCTGGGGTTATTGTATTTGTACTTTAATTATTGTTTCACTGTTTTGATCCTAACCTTCCTATAGGAGGTTCTGTGAACCTATTCTTTTGAGAGTTGAGTAGCACATAAGCACAAGTAAATAAAATAAATCAATATTCAACAGGTTTTTGTTGATTGTGGAGTACCTGGGAAAATTTGTGGGTATTGTAGAATAATGAGCTATGAATACATTTAGCCATGGATGAACAGTGGAACTGTTGAATCTGTAGTGTTTTATTACTGTGATTTATTAGTTATATGCAACTTGAATTAAAAAAGAATCTTGATTGGTGAAATTGATGAGTACACTGGATTTTTGGTGTTCCCATTTCGTTGACCCAGGTTTTCTAAATCTGTTTGCTCAAATAATGGTACTCTTATGTTTGTCATATTGATTAAATACAAATAAGTTAAGGCTGTAGTCATTTTATACTCTTAGGAGTAAATTGCAGTGAATGTTGATAAACCTTCATAGGATTGCATGTTCAGCTAGAAGGAGTAGATTTTAAATATTCACATTATGAGCTCAGGAATCAAATTTGGTTGCATAAATCTTCCTTTTAAAAACTCTAGTAATTAGTTCAATCAAGTGAAATTTTGCAGACCCATTCTCCTTTTATCTTTAAGGGCATGGATGATTTTGGATCAGTACAGAAAGAAGTCAAAGCTTTTTCGGACCAAAATTTTATTGGCTCCACTAGGAGATGATTTTCGCTATACTGAAAGTTCAGAATGGGATCAGCAATATCAGAATTATCAGAAGCTATTTGATTATATGAATTCTCATCCTGAATTCCATGTCAAGGTAAGGAGTAATGATCCTAAGATAGCCATTATTTGATTTCCTTGCTACTAATTCTGTTAAAGCTTTATACTTGCTTCTGGACTGTGGTAGCAAGAGCTCAGTAAATATGCATGTCTTTCCAAAAGTGATTCCTCTGAGTTCTGGTGAGGTATTCTTCCAGTGTATAGGATTGTATAATATGTGGGTTTGCAGTCTTTGGCTAACAGTTTTATCCGTGCCTATTTAGAAGTAAGAAAGTTTTCCTCCATAATACATCATAGGATTGTACTATATATGGTTTATATATAAGTCACATACTTTATTTCTTCCTCTAAGAAAATTAAACTCAGCTGTCAGGTAACCTCATAAAATGTTAAACTAATAGATTCAGCAAACTTAACAATTTATCACTTTATCTTCTCCCAATGGAATCTGAAAAACCCCAAATCTTCACTAAGCTCCAGAAAGCATATTGTAGCAAGTCATATGGCTCTCTCTTAAAAGAGTTTTCCAGAGTACTAGCACCATGGTCTAAGACTTTTAAAGATGAACACGTTATGCTGGCTTTCCACACAAGTATTGGGAATATAAATGTGTCTAGATGTCATAGATTATATTTATTTAACTGGAATCGAAATAGAATTCACCCTACAGTGAGAAATGGCATTTTAAAAAGTAGATTAAAAACAACACACTATATATATATATATGTTTTAAGTTTCAGATCTCCCAAAGTAAAGATTTATGATGGTAATAGTTCCTCTGGTACGGTGCAAAATGCTTTATTTCCAAAATATTTTGAAATTTCAGAACAATTATCTGGTCACCACTTCAAAGCTAAAAAATTGTGATACAAAGTAGTCCTATGTTAAATTTATATAACCTTGAAATAATATAGACTTAAATTAAAAATCATTAGATTAACTGCCTCATGAAATTTGCTATCTCTCAAATTCAAATTTAGGAAATTTTCCTTTATATTTGTAAACACTTCTCTTCTATGTAAAATAACTGAAATTCTTTGAAAATTCACAGATTTAAATGATTTCATTGAAATTATTATTATTTATAGATTTGCTTTGAAATTATAATATTTGTTATAATTTTTGTTACCTGGAGTTTAAGAAATTTAGTCATATCTGTGTGGCATCTCCAAGAATATAGTCATACAGGAAGCATGTTATTTATGCTCAACCATAATGTAGAGCTATGTACAGATATTGTACTGGGCCTTTTTAGTTTAGGCTTGTACAACTCTCATTCCCTTCTCCTTCTTCCATGCAAAAGAGAGGGATTTTGGCAATATAGATATTATTCCCCAAGATTTTGATATCATTTTAAGTAAAAACTGGATATGATGGTTTAAGACAAACTCACATCATTTTATACTAAGTGAGCTTCAAAACATGGGATTGTAAGATGGGATAGTAAACTAACTGCAACTTGTTTAAATATGCACAGATATATACAACTTTTGTTGCATGCAAAATCATGATGTTCCAAATTTTTGGTATGTAATTCAGGAATACATTCAAATCTTTAAGACATATTTAACGTTTAATGCCATATTAACAATTGTTTGCATATTGTCCATTTTACATTTTATACAGAAGGATTCTGTGTTTTATTTCACCCCATGTATGATGGGGCCCTGAAATCCTGAAAAAGTTTTCATAATCAGGTTACCTTCATGACAAAGCCTACCTTAAATCATCAGATAGTAAATGTAATCTTCATGTAATGAAGTAAATGTAATCTACATGTAATCTTCATGTAATGAAAATTTTGAAATCCTTGAGAAATAATTCAAAATTAAATTCTAACAAACGTATGAATGTTAAATCAAAATAGAACAAAAATGGGGAAAACTCATGTGAATTAGGGGTAGGGGTACCCTATCCTCTTGGCTATTTCATATTTTCATTACAGTATAGCAAGGCTGACAGCCAACCCTTTTTAAACATTCCCTGGGGTGATTGGTAAATGCGGAAAAGAGCTTTTTGTTGAATCAGTGACAAATTAAGTTCATAAGAAATATAGTTAAATTCTTATCCATTGAATGGAATTTGGGATATTACAACTCTTCCATTGAATGGAATGAGTGATATTCCAATTTGTGTTATTTGCAAGTATGTTGAACTAAAAATAGCTAATATCAATGCTTAGCGACAATTTTTAATTGTTTATTTTTAAAAAAATACCATAGACTTAAAATCAGCCAAAGCACATTCCAATACTGATAGTAATTGGGTGTTTTAGATGCTGCCAAGGCATGTTGACCAAATTGTGAAATCAAGAAATATTTCAATTAACTATAAGCTGGTCTACTACCCTTACTTGTCCATGAGTTTCTCCCCAAAAGATTTATCTGCAATTTTCAAACTGGGATAGTCCCAGAGTGTAATTTATTCATGGGAAGGAGGGTTAAAATTACACTTCTGTCCCAAAATATTTCAAATATGCCTTGTAGTCTTTAATGAGATTATTGTTGATAGTCCTATGAGTATGGTATTATAAAAATCAAATCAGTCAATCAAGCAATCAGTAATGGAGCCAAGTCTCTACCATGTCACAAGATCTTATAATATATTAGTAATTGTGTTCAGAGTTGCTTCCTGACTAGGTCACTTTCATTCTATAGAAAAATTGAAGTCAACATATATGTCCAGCCATAAACCTAAAGGTCTGGGAAGTTTAAACTCCTGTTGTCATATGATAGCTATACCTTAGGTAAAGAAAGTCTAGGGATTTGTCTTTCTCATAAAACTTTAATATTTTATCATTCTGCTTAAAATAACAATGTTTAATGCAGGAATCTATTTTAGTAAATATACCAATATTAACTAATACCACTAATAGTTATTTTTACAACATCTATCTTTCCCCCCAAATTCAAGGATGTTTAACTATCTTTCATACTGATTTTTATCCAAGAGTTACAAAATTGATATAGTTACTTCCACAAATGAAAGAAGTTTCTTTGAAATAACTGTTCTCATGCACACACACATACAAACAAAAACACATTAATAAAAGGAAAAAAATAGATAAATTTAACAAGAATTAAAATACCCAAAAACAATTTTTAAAAATGGAAAAAGAAAAAGAATTATTGGGTTTCTGTTTTCCCCCTTTTTGTATATCTGCTAATTTACAATAGTGTAGACATTTAAGCCCCCTTAGAAGCTAGACTGTAAGTGATTATATTTGCCATGCTGCATGATGTTTTGTATGTATGAGAATTGTTCTTGCTTAAATTTGGTTAAATTTTTATTGTGTGTGTGTGTTTGTGTGTGTGTACACAAACACACACACACACACAGTTTTGCCATGGGAATCCTACTTTTTTTGTATCTTGTGCATGTGATTTACTATCTGATGATTTAAAGTAGGCTTTGTCATGAAGGTAACCTGATTATGAAAACTTTTTCAGGAAATTTAAGATTGGTTCCCATGTGCTGGGTTGTAGAAAACATAAAGACATACTTGCTTTCCAGACTTTAGATAAACAGTTTGTATTTGAGTAATCCATGTTCTATATGTTCTACTTCTGTAATCTGTATTCTGTATTTTAATGTTATATGTATATTTTTAATTAATTTAGATAAGTGGGGCTGCTTTATTATGCTAAGCACTGCTTTGGGTATCTTTGGGAACAAGAATGGTAAATAAAATTAATAGCAACATTAATAGCAATAAACCACAATGCAAACCTGGTCAGTGCATTTTTCTAAAATTATATCAGGAATGCAAAGTACTCCTGCAACAGCTACATGTGGTTAAGGGCAGGGAGTAATAGGAAAACTGTTCAGGTTTTATCAGGAAAATTCATATTATTCTTTCATAGGCAAGATTTTCTATGAGTTTTTAACTAACGTTTAAAAGATATAAGGTGACTACAAATACTAAACAGCCTCACGTACAAAGAAACAATTCCTACTTTATCTGTCTCATCTACATTTTGATGATTCATGATTTGCGTGCAAAATCAGTCTTCCCATCTCATCTGTTCACCTTAGGAATTAACAAGATATAGTAGCAAAGGAAAGGAAAAATTGAAGTGGAGATGGGAGGGAACAAATAATTTTAATACAAAGAAAAATGAGAAACAAAAACTAGAATAGGCCAACCTAGAACAATAATGGGAAAATCTCAGCTTCAGCAGTGAAACAGTATAGATTTCTCAAAGTTTGCTTTAAGAACAAAAATTGCTCCAACTGAATGCAGGGTAAAGAATTTATACCACATTTTAATTTACTTTAGGCTCAGTTTGGAACATTATCAGATTATTTTGAGGCGCTGCATAAAGCTGGTAAATTGGATGAAAAGAGCAGTAATTCAGTGTTCCCTGTTTTGAGTGGAGATTTCTTCACCTATGCAGACAGAGATCATCATTACTGGAGTGGATATTTTACATCACGACCTTTCTACAAGCGCTTAGATAGAGTTCTAGAATCATATTTAAGGTAAGTAGTATAATTTTGAATATTTGTGCTCTCATGCTGTCATGTAACACATGCTTCTGTAATTATATTGCTATATTTCTAGGTAAATAGAATCTAGCAGCATTTTTTTACTTATGATAAAAAATGCAATTCTGGGCCTAAATGTTAACTACTGTAGTATATTATAAAAGCTGTTACATAATTAATATCTTCTATTGCAATAATGAACTACTTTACTTTGTTTACCTTTTGGTGAAAGAAGGGGATATGTGCTGCTTGAATGCTTTGCTTCAGTTTTCCAGACCCTCTGTTCTACCATGCTCTCAGCTATAGTTAAATTAGCACTCCACATTTAGTCAGTCCTCATTAGTCACATCTCATCTGAAGATTTTTCTACAGATTTTTTATATCTCTGCAAACCTTGGGGTTTTGCTATGCTTGCTGACATTTTGTAAATTGATGGTTACATTTTTATTATATATAGATAGCATTTATAGAATTGGGATGGTAACTAATATTTAGAAGGTGACTTCTTTAACAATTTATTTTATTGTGTTGTGCTTCTATTCAGGAACTATTCCCTCCACAGTCTCTTCCTTTCCCCAGAATTTTATTATTTTGTTAACATTTCATGCTTTCCCCAATAATTATCTTTGGTTTATATTAAAATCCTGGAATTTTCTCTTGATTTCTGTTTGACTTTTTGTTTCTTGGGGTAGTTCAATAGCTTCCCTACTGAATCAGGAAATAATCTATCCAGACAATGAAATATTTCTCTTTGTCAAGCAATGAATACTATAAAGTCTAGTGGATTTTTTAAAGAATTTCAGATCACAGCTTAAGAATTGTAAGACAGGTACATCTTCCAAAGTACATTTCCAGCAGTCTGGTGATTGCAGTTAAATCTACTAAATATTCTCTGATGTGCCCAACAATATGATAAACCTGTTTTTGTTAACTTAATTGCATCATGAATTCTAAGTGTTTAAAATAATCATTCTTATTAAAGTAAATTTATACTGCTTCTCATTGTAATCAATCCTGAAGCAGTTCACAAACCCAATAGAGCCGAATAAAAACACTCCATTAAAAAGTTTAGGGGGATATAATAGTTAGAGACAGCCAAACTACAAAAGTGTTTTTTTTTTAAACCTACCTCTTTTTTAAAAGGATAAGACATTCAAACCCATAATTTCAAAAGATATATAAACAATATCAATTTCTTTTATTTTTCCCATTTCTGATTATAACAGGTTCTAAGTTAGCAACATTCAATAAAAATTCTCAGACTTTAGGAAACTTTTGTGGCTGCAATAGGAAAACTTCTGTAGCTGCAATAGTATCAGAGTCAAAAAGTACATGCAAAGCATTCAGAAAGGCATTTCCCAAAGTATGTTGGCATGGGCAAAATACTACTTCATCAAGCATCAAAGCAGCTGCCTCTTCCTGAAGACTCAGATTAGCTGATCTGAAGGATTTCCCAAGTTGTGAACATACAGAAGTAATATATTTGTTGTGACCCCCAGGAAATAGAAGTGCAGAGATAACCAAAGGAAATGATGTCTCATTATTTTGGGATTTTCAAATGCTTCACACATAGCTCTACCCCAAAAGATGATGATGATATGATGATGATGATGATGATGATGATGATGATAACAACAACAACAACAACAACAAATGCTTAACTTATATGCATTACCAAAAAGCACTGTGAAGTAAATCAAATCCAGTTTTAGGTTCAACAGAGTTTGTTTGTTTGTTTATTAAATGTTTACATTGCCTGACTCCCAGTGACTTCACTTAGCCAAGTGAAGAATATTATAGAAGGCCCAAGCTACCAATAGATAGATTTATGTATGCACATAAATGTGTACATCTCAAACTTTGTTTTTCAAACTATGATTTTTCTGTAAGGATGAGTTTTCATGTGTAAAAGGATTAAAATAATGCCTCTAATAAAATATTTTTCTAATCCATCTTATAGCACTGAGTGATGGTAATGAAATGTAAGTCAAAATTGCAAATGTTGTTCAACTGCACAATAGAAATCACTTTTAAGAGTATATTTGTTTAGCTAATAATACTAATAATAAGCATTCTCTTTTATTTCAGGGCTGCAGAAATTCTGTATTCTTTGGCTGTGGTACAATCCAGAAAGTTTGAGAAAACAAAAATATTTCCTTCAGTCGAATACTACAGATTGCTGACAGAGGCTAGAAGAAATCTGGGACTTTTTCAGCATCATGATGCCATCACAGGAACTTCGAAAGATTGGGTGGTTGTAGATTATGGTACAAGGTGAGGATTAAAAGTGTTAAAGTGTCTCAAAAAGTTTTATTCTTTAAAATGAATCTGATTATCTGGAGTCTTGTTTTAGATCACACAAGATGGTTTGCTTGTTTTAAATTTAAGTAGTCTAATTAATACTTGCATGTCAATAAGTACTTGGCAGCTCTTTTTTCCTAGTCCTTTAATACAAACATGTTTGAATTTAGCCTTCCATAGTTGCTGTATTTATTTTATTCACAGGCTTTTCCATTCATTAATGAACTTGAAGATGATCATCACTGAATCTGCTCACATTCTTATTCTAAAGGACCAAGAAATGTACAACTACAACACAGCAATACCGTTCTTTACAATGGTGGGTTTCACAAAACAGTTAATGTGATCATGGTGACTGTAACAGAGGCCATAAATTGTGCTGATAAAAAGATAGGTTTTCAGTGCAAGATGGCTAGGATAGATGATAAAAAGTTAATTTTAAACTTGAATTGGTCCTTTAATCACAAAATAAAACAGCAGAATAGAATCCCACACCTTTATGCATATAGGAGACATGCATATAGGTAGTTCCCAGGTTAAGAACACCCAGGTTACAGACAACCCAAAGTTAAGAACAGAGCCTATGGCAGCAAAATTCAAGTTAAAAACACAATGATTCGAGTTAAATACTGAATGTTTCAAGTTCATTACACAATACTACTTATATAGTATTATACAATAATGCTGTTCAGATTTATACACAAAGTCTACTTAGGAATTTGTTCTTAAACTGGGGACTACCTGCATATGCAAAATATGCCCTGCAACACTCCCAGGATCTCCTCTCATAACTTCCCTGTTTTCACACTAGTCTTTTTTTGTGGGGGGGAGGGGAGGTGTCAGTTGCAGTATTTGAAAGCAAAGCACTGGGTTCCAACTGCCTGTTCTATTTTTTAAGAATATTTCTATGTCTTTGTGAGTCTAATACTTGTTCATGGGAAATAAAGGTGATAATGAAAGGAATCCCTTGTTTTGCTTTGAAGCAGAACTAGCTGATCATTTTTCTAAAATCATCTGAGATAGAACACCAAGGAAGATACTCTGGAAGCACTGGTGCCCCATGGGTGCTGCACTGTGAACTACTAGAGATGGCATTTCCACTGAATAAAAAAAAAGATTGATTAAATACTCAACAATAAATAGTCAATGAAATTAAAGGTATTTTTAACATGAACATTATAATTAATGTATCTGAGTTTGAAATAACTCAGTCTGAAAGAATGGGGTAACACTTTGGGTTATAATCTATTCAGTCTAAGTTTCTGAAAATCATACTTTGTCTTTCTCTCTCTCTCTCCCTCTCAGTTCAAATGACCTTGTTTGGTTAGAGCTTGGCTGCATTTCTCTTGGGGCCCACCTGAGACTTTGCATCTCAGATTTTGGCTGAGATAAAATTTTTTGGTGTGAGTCTCCCCTTACCTTACTAGATAGGTTTTCCTCATTCCTGAGGAAGAAGATTGATTCTTGTCTGGCATATTGTGGCCTCTTTCTCCCAGCAACATCATCACTCAGCCCAGATAAAGCCTTACGAGAACTTAAACAGAAGATTTGGGATTTAGACCTACAAAATGACAGGACCAAAATCACCCATCCTCATTATAGCACAGTTGCAGGCTCTCTTGGACTATTCCTAGCTCTGTTTGTTTCATATGTTGCATCAGTAAGTAACCAAAAATACTTTCCCTGCTGGTAGGATGTTACTCAGTCTTCACAAGACTCTTTGCCACATAAGACTGTCATACAGCTGGGAAAACAGCCAAGGTAAATATTTGGTTCTTTAATATTTGAAAATATCTAAAAATGTTAGATGATGTTTCTATGTTGTGTATGTGTGAATGAGAGAGCATGCACTATTCAGCACAATCACTGTTTGCTCTAGTTTATCCACTCCCAGCATGTGCCCCTCCCAGCATGTGCCCCAACCCAGATTACCAGTGCAAATGTTACTTCTGATTAACAACAGACCAATTTCTATTATAAATGGTAAGTTAACTATGTCATTACTAAAGAACCCTGGATATGAAATAATGCTTCTTGAATAAATAAATGATTAGATCCATATAAAAATAATTTGGGTTGGATCTACAGTTCAGTAAAGCAGAACTCTACAAAAACAAGGTTTTATCACATCTAGAAAAGATGCAATTTTTGCTTCTGGGGAATTGGGATACTTTCCAAGAGAATATTCAAGGTTTCACTGGGGACTGTAAATGGAGAAGACTGGTGGATTTCCATTCTCTTTTCCAATAAAAAGAATCTTTCTCATTTGCGCACTGTCAACCATTGAACTTCTTTATTTTAATTATAAAGGTGTGTGCTTTAATGTATCTTGCTTTGGCAGCCCATCAGTTGATTATAATAATACAAAGTAATGCAATTCAAATGTATGTTGCATTTGAACTACCTCTTGTATAAAACAGACATAAGCAGGAAACAAAGGAAATGAATAAGAAAAATAATTACAGCACAAACATCTTTTATCAGTTGTGAGATAGTAACAAAGGCACATTTAGAGGTCATTAGGGCAAAACAAATAATCATTTGTTTAAAAAACTTTGAAGTGATATTAAAACAATATTTATTAAATATCTAGCAGAATGTCTGACTTTTTTAACCATCTTTCAGTCTTAACTTTTCTACTGATTTTATTTTTTAAGTAAAGATTGATTACCATAGTGTTCCAGAAAATCTACTTGATGTTATTGGTTTTGTACTAAGCTGCAGTTGATTTCAAGAAGAAACAGTAGCAACATCAAATGAATAAGGTTACAGATGTCTTTTTTAGCCAGTTGATACAACATGATAAGCCAAAATATGAGCTGCATGCTGTGCATTGCTTGCATTGCATCCCATGTCTCGTTCTGCAAGTAGTCTTGGGTAACAAAACCACATACTGCTTTCTTCTCAAAAGAGCTGTCTACAATTTGTTAGCTTTGCCTACTCATGTGAAAAGCAAGTAGTGCAATCAGAGCATTGTGCACCAACTTGTAGCATGTTCACAAAGCTTTATATCAGTTTAGTCAGTCATAAACAGGCTAAGATATATGCACTGCACTTTGTATAGGGAAAGCTGTATAAGGTAAAAGTTGTTTTGAATAAGCTTGACTATTGAAAGTTAATAATTGCTAGCAATGAAAGTTGAAATCAAACATTTTAACTCATAAGGGCCACAAGTAATGACAATAAAATCATAAGAGTTAATTTCATAATCCTATTTTAGTAAAGTAGGACCATGAAACCCTGCTCGCAACCCATCATCACCATCATCATCATCTAAATTTATATGTCACCCAAATCCCAGCAACTCTGGAAGCAGAGGTTTAAAAATATTTGCTTCTGCTAATATTGCTCATGGCTTATGGCTCAATGCAATGAAAACTCTATGTGTCTAACGTACTGTACATATTATAACCTATTCTATTATAGGGTTCCCAACTTTTATGGTCAGTGGACATATTTTGACAACATAGTTCTGGGCATGATAGCTTCTTTGCATGAGGGGCTTGTCCATTCACAGAATGACATGGTCAAATACAAACAAGGGGACATTAAACTGAAAAGGCACCTAGGTAAAGGGTTGCAGGCACAATAACAGAACAGTAGATCTAGTTGGTTCCAAAAGGTAAACATACTTGGATGTATCCTTTATTACAGTGTTATTTAGATATTAACAGCAGAGGTGTGAGCAAATAGTTTTAGGTAGAGTGATAATGAAAAAGATACCAATTGCATTGTAGCCAAAGACAAGCTAACTCTGAAACAAACTTCTTTGCATATTTGTTCAAAGTAAGTACTAAATAGATCTGTGATTTCATTATTTAAGGTGAATATTACCCTAGGAATTAGGTTGTGGTTTTTTTTATTACAAGCGTTATGCCCTAAACATTGGCAAAAGCAGTAATATACTGGGAATTTTTTTAAAATGGAAAATATATTATATGCAGTTACAAAGCTTTAAAGGTTTGTTAGTCATTCATAAGTTTTAGGTAAAAATTTGCTATCTGTTTTTGATTGATACTGCAAGATCCAGAAAGGTGCTGAATTTTGCTGAAGCACACATATTCTTTTGAGATTTCTTCCAGCGTTCTCTTGCTTTGTTACTACTTTCAAACATGTATTCAATCATTTACTGTTTAGAGATTGTTCATTATTATTTTTCCAGAGAGCAATATGTGTGTGTTGTTTTGACACAATAGATTTTTTTTAGGTTTCCAGGCTGTATTAAGATCTTAATTTCTTTTGCTGCCATTTACAGATAGTATTTATGGATGGTACTATAATTGGTGAAATACTTCATATACTTTTATGATGATCTGTGGATTTTGCCAATTGTTTTATCAGGAGAAGGGAAGCAAACTGCCTCTCCTTGGAGTTTTTGCTCATCTGCCAGTTACATATTTATGCTATTTGAAGAGAATATGTTTTGTCATTGAGGGTTTTGCATTCGGTTATGCTGCAATGCATATTTGATGCAGTTCAGTTTTCCTGGTTAAAAGTTGTATGACATAATGTTTAGGCATATTGGTATGAATTTTTCATGGAAGTATCTTTGATACTAGAGGTAAGTAATTTGTTTTCCTTGTAAAGGTTAACAGTTGCAGTTGTCTGTTTCTGGAAAATTACTTAGGGTATTTTTGAAAATATCTTTGTTACTCTTGTTTGTATACAATCAATACAACAGTTCCATCAAATTTTTATAGCCTTCCTGAAAGTTCATAAAGGGAGGTGGTATTTTTGCAAATGAAAATTCTAATGGATGCACCATTGATTTAAGTGCACCATCCCATTGCTTAGGAACATATCAAAGTAGATTTTTTTCCCATAGCTGCTAGAGTGGCAGTAAGAATAAAATACAATTTAATTGGTTCTAGAATGAAATTGGAATTTTGGAGAGCACTTTAATGCTGGAATAGGCCAAGCCACACTTCTAATTCTAGGAAAAAAAATGTTCTGACTGGAAATTTTTTTCTTCAGGGTCTTTCTGGCTGATCGAAACAGGAGAGCAATTTTAAATTTTTGAAGGAAGAATCAATTCCAGCATAGACCCAGAGGCCAGTGCCACAAAGAAGTGCTCTGAATGGTGAGAGCAGCATAGCTGCCTATTGCCTCTAAAACAGAGGTAGTTGTTCAGTTTTTCCAAGTTCTCCAGGAATTTAAATGGGAGCAAACTTCCTTCAATAAACCTGCCACTTTGCTTCAGGGTTTTTTTTTTTAATTTTTTCTTTTTTTATTTATTTGTGATGAGTTATATCTGGTCTCTGTCTTCCACATGAGTGTTGTTCTGTGCTACACAGAATGAGTAGAGTCTGTTGTGAGTGTGATGTCTTGATTATTGTAACTATGATATTATAGGTGGCATAATATACTAATAATAAACATTGCTCTAAGATAGTATGGTAGTCATATTAGTCATAGCTGCAATGTGCATACTGTTGTATATCTGAAATGCAAACTTATTAACTGGAAACTTTGTATGCAAATTTTGTAGTTTTTTTCCTTTCCAAAATTGCAAACCTGTATTTTTATTAAAAAGATGTGTTCCTTCTGCTTATAGGGCCGTTCTTAGCTTTTAATTTTTCTCTGTTCCCCAAAGATTTCTTTTCATGATAAATTAGATTCCCCCAATTAATCTATGTACAGGTATCATTAATTCAGTGACATTTTTTCCTGATGGTTCTGTTGAAAATAGAATATTATATTGCCCTTCTTATTTTTCCGTACCATTATTAAAGTTTTCACATCTCCTCAATTTGGGTGATATGCAGACTGTTTTTGCATTAGCAGTTTGCATATCTCCTAGGTGACAGAGATATATACATTCTAGTTTGCATCAGTGACAAGATGTTGGAGAATATATCCGAGTTGATATAATCAGTAGTGATATGAATTACAATTTTAAATCAGCAAATAAAATTAATCTTCTTTATTTTAGAATGTAAGTTTCTTTGGGTAGGGAACTGTATAATAAGAGTCCTGATGGATTCCAGCATTCTGTTCTCATAATGGCCAGCCACATTCTTTCAGAAGCTTTAAAACAGGATATTAATTTAATAGTACTCTTCTCATTTAATTTTAAAGATTTTATTTTCTTCTTCTAAATTTCCCAACATTCAACTGTATTTGATCCTGAATTCTAATATTATATGAAAGATTCTCCTTGTCTACTTTTGTAAATATAGAGTATTAAAAAATCTTAAAGGTTGAAATTAATTATACAGTAGTGCTTGATGAGCACTAGGAGAACCATCCGTGGGCCTCATATTACCTACTCTGGTATAAAATATTTACATGGGCAGAGTACAGAATAGAAAATCTGTGTGAAGGATTTCTGTGTAGATTTTTGTATTATCTTGATGTTATGTCTCATAACAAAATTGTGTAGTTCTGAAGGTTGATAGAACATTTGGTGATAGAGGTTCAGTACCAATCAAAATGCTACTTGGAGTTACCCCGTTTGCTAGTGAATATATAGCACTGTTTATTATTCTGGAGGTACTTCAGAAGAATACATAGCAATGCAGGTGTTTTCTTCTTTATGGTATGGCCAGTTTGATTTTATAGGTATATCAATTTTGTGAAACTTATCTTACTCATATTTTGTTTCCAGCTTGTTACTTAGTTGCTTTTAACCTTTTGCTTTCTGTAAGTATAGAATACACACAAACACACAAACAATTTCCATGTATTCATTTTGAACTTTGCAGCTGGTACTTATACAAATTTACAGAGGAAGTATCTCAGTAACATAACCAGTTGTGGAGTGTGCTAAAGACATGAGAATGGGGCCAGAAATGCCATGTCTAGATATATCATTCTAAGAGTAAAATGTAGATTTTTTTGTAATTTGCATAAAGATAGATTTGAGTTTACAGTTTTAGTGTCCATTGATATATTAATTATGGTTTTAGCAATGAAATAGCATTTCTGTAGCTGTCTTTAGATTCAGCCAGATTTGTTGGTTCAGTTTGGATAATTCCCAGAATTTAAGTTTTAGCCCCAATATATCTGGATGCTGCCAAGTCAGCAAGCTGCTAAATATCATTTAAAAAGAAAAAGAAAAAAAAACCTGGGTTGAATCTGGCAAGTTTCCTTCACTGGAAGATGTTTCCTTTGGAAGAAGCTTAATTTCATCCAATCCAATGCTATGAAGTTATTTCATTTTAAAAAACAGCAGTACATTTAGGCATTGCAATTTTTTTTTTTAATTGGAATAGTATGTAAGTCCATTGACATATATTACACAACAGGATTACTGATTTATCTTGGGCAGGGACTTAATTTATATATCCTCAAAATATATGAAACTATGGTTCCTTTGAGATTAAAAAATAGGTTGGGTTCATACATCATGTTAAGCCATAATATGATTGGTTTTTATTTCATGTATGTAAATGGGATTAGTAAGTAAACTGTAGATTATTTTTGGACAATAAACAACCATTTGAAATTGTTTATGCAGTTGCTATTTAGCAATGTGTATTAACAAGAACTCATTTTTTATACTTTAGGTGCCCTCCCCAACCCTTTATACAATCAATAGAAGTGCGTAGAAGAGCTAAAAGTGGTGGAAAAAAATCATAAATTGGCCAAACAATTGATGACTGCTTTGTTTCTCTGCAAGATTGAATCTGATTAATTTCTGGCTTGTTCAACAAACAATACGTAAAATAAATTATGGCTTAGTGCAGTCATGAACCCAGTCATGAATATATCTGACCCTATTTCTAATGATTTCTCATATCTGTAGAATTATTTTTAGTGAAGCAGAATTATTTGACCAAATTACTTTGATTTTATAAAGGTTTATCAACTTTCTTGCAGGTACCTTTTGATTTATAATCCTGTAGAACAAGAACGTTCGTCAGTGGTTTCAGTCTATGTGAATACACCTAGAGTTAAAGTACTCTCTCCATCTGGAAGAGCAGTTATGGTCCAACTTAGTGCAGTATGGGATGGAACATCTAAAATCTCCTATGATGCATACCAGGCAAGCTATTTTAATATATATGTGTACATATTCTGAACAAACTTAATTTTGGAAAATGTCCTACTAATTGCAAAATAAAAAATATTACATTTCAATCAGTGATTTATTATTGTTGATGCAGAATGCCTTCTGGATTGTATTTTAAAAATTCCAGTTACAAAAAATTCCTCAGTGTCTCCATTCTGAGGCCTTGAAAATGCTGGAACTTTTAAAGTAAAATCCTAAGCACCTTTACTTAGAAATAAACCTTACTGGGATTAATGGGGTTTATTCCCAAATAAATAACTCAAAATCAGATTATAGTTTTTTAAAAAATACTATTGTAATGCATAACTGATAAATTATAACATTTTTATTTTAACAGTTTAAATTTGAATTTGGCAAGGAAGATTAGAACACAATACAGATTAACTTGAGCAGAGGGTTGTTTTTTTTTAACTAGATGTTTTATATAGAAGTATGCAAGTAACTTCCCTTTCTTTCTGTTTTGTGGTATGAGAAAATAACCTTAATTTCACTTTGATTAAATTGTTAGCCAAATGAATGTAGTTTAAGGCAATCAGATATTCACACCTGCTGGTGTATATGCTTTGTACCTATTATGTTACAGTCATGTAAAGTAAATGTGATGAATTTTGTCTTCTTGAAGCATACAAGTAAGGGTCTAAAACATAAACCAGTGTAGACTATTAAGTATCATATTTTGAATTTGATTCATAACTCCTTTTTACCAGATGAATTGATCATATTTCATTGTATCAATCTATTTTACTTTGATTCTTAAAATGGGAAAAAATAGGAAGATCCATTTTAGTGATATCTGTGACAAAAGGCTTCTCAGGAAGTGGCAGCGGTTGGCTTGGAAGATAAGCAGGGTCAGGCATGGTTACGACCTTGATGAGAAATGTCCACAAAATCCTGGTGGGGAGGTGGGGGGGCTACATTGGTTTTGTTCTTTTTTTTTAATCCTCAAATAAGGCAGTACCACTTCAATATCTTCATCACAAAAACTACTGGGTGTGTCCATGGAGTCATGAGGAACTGATCTCAACTGATGATGTGTTTACTTTAGGAGGAAAGGCATAGCTACTGTTGATATTCTTTCCAAGCTACTACTTTAATTTAGGTAAAGCCATAGATATAATGAAGCAGAAAGTACAGCTAATATGAGAAATAATTCTGAATAAAATTTGTTTTCATTTGACTGTTTCCCTTATAAAATAATTTCTAGTGTTGAGTTTAAGATCCTAACAATTGGTTGTTTCGAGAGCCAGAAAAAATTGTTGACACTTGGGTGTCTGTTCTTGACATCAGAAATGTAATATTTTCTTTCTTTTATTCAACAGATCTCTTTCTTGGCTCATCTACCTCCTTTGGGTTTTGGAGTTTATGAGCTTCTAGAGGGATTGAATTCAGAAACTGCACTGGCTGATTATAATCTGTATCATAATGATAAAGCTAAGTTAGTCAAGCCATACAGAATTTTTACTGTTAAAGAGGTACAGAATGCTTTGGATGAGATCATGTTAGAGAACTTTTACATGAAAATCTGGTTCTCTGGGAATTCTGGACTTGTTGAGGTATGAATGTAAACTATTTTGAAAATACTTTTGAAACTGAAATTATGAGGAAAATTAACCTCATTAATTGCTTTCCCTTTAGAAAGTAAATACGAAAGAAGATAATAAAAATTATCGGGTAAAGTTGGACTTTGCTTGGTATGGAACTACAAGCAACAGAGACAAAAGTGGAGCTTATCTCTTCTTGCCAGATGGAGAGGGCAAGGTAATATTACTACATTTGCAGTAGGTTTTCTTTTAGGGTTTATGGAGGAGGGGAGAGAAGTTAGTGTGGATATATTGGCTTGGAATCAAAGTTGACTCCTTCGTACTAAAAAAATAATTCAACTTAGTAAAATAATGTTGATAAGAAAAGTGATTCCATACTAATTAAAAGAAGGTGGAGGAGGAATGGTTGCTGAAATAATTCAGGAGTATTTCTTGCAAGTAGTATGCCTGTTCTTTGTTTTGAGAAATAATCAAGAAAATTAAATAAGATGTTATATACGATACACTATCATCTCTTTTATTATATTACTAGTTTAGGCTTGGATTTAGAATTTCAGATTTAATTTTTTGCTGATTTCCCCTGTTCCCATTTAGAAGTTGTCAGATCTGCTAGAATAAAGTAACCGGGAGCTAAAAGGTGAAAGGGGGAATTGACAAAAATTACTTTGTTAGTGAATAGTGACACGGAGAAATAAAATTAGTCTTAATTTTTACCTCATGGTAAAATATTTGACTGTTTTAAACATCTGGAGGAGCTAATTGAAAAAGAAGTGATGATAGGTTCCCCCCATTCCTCCCTTTCAAGCAGGACTATGAAACTTGAAACTAGAAGGTACAAATTTGTTTATCTTTGTCTTCTTGCAGCCTTATATTTATTCTGATCCACCTATCATACGAGTGACACATGGGAGAATTTTTTCTGAAGTTACTACTTTTTTCAGTCATGTGACTCACACTGTACGACTTTATAAAGTTCATGGTAAGGTAAAATTAACAAATGTAGTTAACTCTACTATTGTTCTGTTTAAAGATGAGAATACTGATTTTTTGCTAGAGTATATGTGATTATAACTGACTGTAACTGACTATTCGTTTGACTTGCTAAGCTATTGACCATCAAAATTGGTCAGTGGTTTACAATAAGACCAAATTTCAAGTCAAGGCATTAAAAACAATTTGACTAACAATAAAACAAGTAAAATCAAATGTTGAAATTAACAATTAATCAACAGCCTCTCCAAAAAGATGTTGTAAAGGTATAAAGCTGTAAAGGTGTTTCTAAAAGCTAATAAATATGCTAGCTCATTCAGTTGTATGGGAAGTGCATTCCAGAGAACTGAGGCACCATTAGAAAAGATGCAATCCCAAGTCACTGCCAGATGAACTCACAGCCTCTGTAGCAAGCTTTGTCCCTGAGCATGGAAGTTCCTGTAAAATGAGATGTTCCCTTAATCATCCTGGACCTATGTCATGTAGGGGTTTAACCATAACAATCAGCATTTTGTTTTTTGCCCTGAAATGAATTGGCAGCCAGTGCAGTGCATGAAGGATAGGTGTAATATGATCTCTCTGCATTCTCCCTGAGACCAATGCAGCTTCTGAGTTTTGCAGCAGCTGAATTTCTGGATTAACCACAAAGGCAAGCCCCATTTAGAGTGCGTTAATATAGTCAAGCCTGGAGGTTATTAAGCACTAGTGCTCCAGATTTAAGATCATTTTCTTCTAGAAAGAAATGCAGTTAGCATATTAACTGAAGCTGATGAAAAAGTTGACCCTGCATGTGGGAAACCAGAGAGAAATTCAAGGAGCCCCACCTCATATACCTGCTCCTTCTAAAAGAGTGTTATTCCATTCAGGATAGGCAGATCTATCACCTGAAATTATAGCCCCTAACAATAAACATTTAATCTTATCTGGATTCAGTTTCAATTTATTATTCTTCATCCAGCCCATTACTGACTGTTCAGGGGAGTTCTAGTTTAGTTTAAACTGCAGTAGAGGTTAATGCGCTCAATTTATGCAGCGTACTTGAGGCTAGACTATTGTAATAAATTGCATGTGAAACTGCCTTTGAAAAATGTTCAAGCTCTGGTGACTTTGATCTTTGAAAGTCTGAACTATCAGGCAAGGTCATCTTAAAGATATAGCAAGTCCAAATGTTAACTATGTGTTAATATTTGAAAAGAATATTTCCTTCATGATGTAAAACTGCAGTTGTTTCTGTGAGAAAATATAGAAAATAAAACATGTATAACATTTATTTGGAAAGGTTTTTAGCTTTCTGAAACAGCTGAACTATATTGCATAGTTAGCTTTTGCTTCTGTGAGTACAATGGATAAATAAAAAATCCATGTTATATCTGCAAGTCAGAGAAGGGCAATAAAATGTATGTGTGCATATGTACATATGTTTTCCTAAAGGTGCGTGTACTCCAGATGTGTGAAATCTGACTCCCAAAATTCTCTGCAGTGGCCATGTTGATGGATAATTCTAGGAGTTGAAGTTCACAGTGCTGGAGGGCATTCAGATGTGGAAAGCTTGGATGGATGGATGGTTGGTTAGTTAGTTAATGCTTGCTTACTAATTTCTGTCCTTTGACCTACTGTTCCAGAGTAGTGCTTGAACATGGTAGTGGTAAGGAATCAACAATTATGCAGGGAGAACAATACAGGCATCTAAAAAAAGTAATCTTTTCATTATTCCAATTTTATCAAAATACAGGTAGTCCCTGAGTTAAGAACACCCTGGGTTACAGACGACCTGTAGTTAAGAACAGCGCCTATTATAGCAAAAGTGGAGTTAAATACACAGTGATTCAAGTTAAATACACAATGGTTTGAGTTCATTACACAATACTACTTATACAGTATTATACAGTAATACTGTTCCGGCTTACATACAAATTCAACTTAAGGACAGACCTTGGGAATGGAACTTGTTCTTTAAACTGGGGATGACCTGTAGGAGATGATGAGACACTTGTACCAGCTAAGTTCATGGGTTTAACTAACCACTATTGTGAAATGTCATGGTCAGTGTATTATGAAATACCTTTTATATTTAGGATTAGAAGGTCAGTCTCTTGAGATATCCAATATTGTGGACATAAGAGGAGAATACAACCGTGAGATTGCAATGAGAATTTCATCTGATACAGAAAGCCAAAACAAATTTTATACTGACCTCAATGGATACCAGGTAATTCTCATGAACTAATTTAATGAGTACTGTATGCATATATTAAGTTCATAAGTTCCTTTTATTTATTATTATTTATTAAGCCAATTTATATACCTGCCCACCTCACCACAGGTGACTCTGTAAAAGTAATTATAATAAACTGCATAATATTTAATCTGAATTTTGGGTCACAAAGTTTTATATAAAATTAGCAACTTCTTTTAAACACTTTTGGTGACATCCAATAGAGCATATGTGCAATATTGTTCACCCAATGCCTCTTTTCCTTCCTCTTCTCCTTCTTGCAGTCCCCTGTACCCCAAATAAGCCCCTTCAAAATGTTGGAGGGAGAGATCTATATAATATTGTGAATTGTCCATCAGGCTGTAGTGGGAGGGGAAAGCATCCAAATCAGGTAGAAGAATCTTTCACAGCTCATGGTTTTGATACCTCTGTCCTCCTTCAGAAACTTAGCAACGCACAGTGCACAGTGTTTCTAGACCTTTTAAATAAAGTATTTAGCATTTTAAAGATGCTTGGGGCAGAGGGGTTTGTATTTTGTTAGTGTTTTATAGTTCTTACATTGTTAGCCATCTTTGGGATTCCTTTAGTATGGAAGAATATAAAAACAACAAATGAATAATTATAATTGTGATGAAAAGATACATTTCTTTGTCATTGAACGTGAAGAAAAAAGTATTCACTTTATTCTAGGGAAATAATATTTGAGAAAGTTTGACAGATAACTTTAAGTGTCTGTGTTTATGTGTGAGCCAGCATAACAACAACAGTTGAGTAAAAAAAAAATTCTTTTCTTACAAACTCTTAATTTTTTATAAGTTTATGGGCATTTCTTACATAAACAGTGTTTACTGTTCAGACTTTCAAAAAAATATATAATTAAAAAAACATAGTTTCTTCAGCTGATATAAATAGCACCTTTGCCTGGTCTTATTGTGACTGGATTTTGCAGAAATATTTTTTAACAGTCATTTTGGTAACATCTAAGAAGTAGCATTGTCTTCTTATTAGTGTCAACTGACATGTCTCATGTTAATAAAAACATGATTGAAATAGCCACATAATATTGGGTTGAGCCATATACTTTTATATTTTATATAAATATAAATTTTATATTTTCATTACTGTATGAAAAATAGTAAGTGTGAGTACTATTTTATAAAATTATATAAAGTAATATTCACAATTACTATTTTTCATGAAGCAGAAGCAGTTTTTCTATTTGTATTTTTAAATTCTCAACATTCACTGAAGTCACATTTGATAATTTAGATCCAGCCTAGACAGACAATGAGCAAATTGCCTCTTCAAGCAAATTTTTATCCAATGGCTACAATGGCTTATATCCAAGATAGCAAGATTCGAATGACCCTTCATTCCGCTCAGTCTCTTGGAGTTGCAAGTTTAAAAAGTGGTAAGAAATGGTAGAAACTTACAGTATGACTGTGATGAAAATCACGAATTTCTTATCTTGATAATGCCAACATACACTATCATCTAAAAGTCCGTTTTGTGTCTCGAGGATTTGTGACTGTTTATTTTGACTCTGACAATTTATAACTATATTAATTTAGAGAAGCTCTAAATCTGCTATTCTGTAAATATCTCTTATCCTGGATTACTTCTTCAGATACTTAAAAAGGTGTATGTCTGTGGGAAGTATAATGCAGTTTATATTTTTTTAGGTCAGTTAGAGGTTATCATGGATCGTCGACTTATGCAGGATGACAATCGAGGTTTAGGTCAAGGTGTACAGGACAACAAAATAACAGCTAATCTGTTTCGACTTCTGTTGGAGAAAAGAAGTGAAGTAAATACGGTAGGAGGCAATCACTATTTTATCATCTTGTTATATTGTTAGCTTTTAAATATATTCATTCACGTATCATAAATTTTATTCTATTTTAACTAATATTTATTTGTTTTTTTTACTGTAAACCACCCAGTCACTTCTTTGTGAGATGGGCAGTACCTAAATTTGAAATATAAATAAATAAATAAATAAATAAATTCCACAGTGTTTTATAATCATAAATTCAGCAGTCATCTTCAGTGTTCAAGTTATAGTTAATTTTAGCCTTATACCATCCTTCTAGACCTTTCTCCCAGAGCCCTAATTTTATGATGTAAATGGTAGTGCCTGAAAATGCAACTGTTTCTTGACTGCTCAGTGCTTCCTTTGAAAAAGAAAAATGTCGGGTTGATCAAAAACAAGTAGAGCCATGCACGCAGACACCTCAGCTGCATCACTGAAAATGCATGGCTGTTTCAGGGAAATGCTATTTCAAAGTTCTCCTGTTGCTTTGAAGGAACTCCTCATAAAACCAAATAACTTCACTGCAAGCAGGGATTGAGTTTGCACCACTATAAATGACATCATTTGACTACTGCTAGATAACTAGGAAAGGATCTGAACCATATGTTTGATTTTGTTCCCTACTCCTGATTTAAGTTACAGTACATGAATTGTCATAAATATCATGTTTGCCCTCTTTAGGACATACATATTTGAATTTCTGATGCTATATAATTTCATATGCTTAGGAAATGCAACAGTGTGGGTTTTTTTCTCGGAAAGGGCCCAATGTTTCTGGAGCGATGAACAGAATAAGGGGAACAAGTAGGAAAAACTAGAAGTCTTAATGCAGTCAAGAGAATTTGGCTAAGACTACAGGTAGTCCTCATTTAATGACCATTCGTTCAGTGACTGTGCAAAGTTACGATGGCACTGAACAAATGATAGTTATGACCCATCCTCAAAGTTACAGCCATTGCAGCATCCCTGCAGTCACATGATCAAAATTCGGGCGCTTGGCAGCCCATCTGCATTTACAATCACAGAATGCACTTCAATTCTCCCCCAACTGCCAATCTCCCCCCATTTCTGCCTTTTTGACTGCCCTGCACTTTGTCGCCTACCCCTGCCGCCCCCAGCTGAACTTTGCCATCTTCTTCCTGCTGCTGGTGAAGCACACTGGACTAAGGCAGCTGCTGGCCCTTCACAAGGCCTTTGTGAGGCCTTTGCAACCCCCCCATCTCTGTCCTTTTGGCCTTCCTGCACTTCACTGCTGCTGTCTATCCACTGCCACCCCTGCTGCCCCCGCTGACCTTCGCCTTCCTCCTCCTCCTCCTCCTCGGTGTGGGGGCTCTGTCAGCACTGGGCTTCCTGCCACTGCCCCAGCTATGAGTCTCTTGATGGACCTGTCCCGCTTCAGCAGTCTTAGCCTGCTACACATTCCCACGTGCACACCCAGTCTGCTTGTTGGGGCTCCACACATGGTTCACTGCCTCCTCTTGGCTGCTGGCTGTGGTGTTGCAAAGCAGCTGCTTGTTCCACAGGGGTTGGTGCCTCCCAGGAGGCAAGTAAAAGCAAGGCAGGCGCGGGCTGCAGATCGTGACCTGGAGCAGCCATGGCCCGACTGGCAGCCCTCTGCTCGGCGCAGGTTATACCCCTCTCCTCTCCCGATGCCCCTGCCTAGCTCATGATGGGACTGCGGTGCTCCCCACTCCACCCCCATCCCACTTCTGTCTCTGCCTTTTCCATTTGTGTTGCTAAAGAAGGAAGTCAGCGATAAACACTGTACAGTTTTGTTTATTAAGAAGTTTGAAGCAAGGAAGAATCACATTATTCCATTAAGTATAGTCCTCCCATGTCAGGCCTAGCCCAAGGAATTCCAGGAGACCATGCAGATTCAGTTCAGCAATGTTTATTAGCTATAACCTCTATCAAGAATCTTCCCAGACTGAAACTCTGTTCCTACCGTAGCTATGAAAACAGAGTGAATTCCTCAGGGAGGTGCCAGCCTCATCCTCTTATCTCTTCCTCACCCTTCTGGAGACGAAAGAGGATGCTTGCCTCCCTGATTGTGGCCTTCATAATTCCATTCCATCACATCCCTGCTGCAGACCCCACTTCAGCAGTCTTAGCCCACTGCCAGCCAAGGGTCATGCATGCACGTTTGCCTCCGCCCCTCGCCACCACTGCTCTCTAGCCACCGGGCTCCTGACGGGCCTGCAGCAGAGAGGACTGTTCTTAATGAAATAACGTGTTTCTTGTAAACAAAACTTTGTATTCATCACTGACTTCCTTCTTTACCAACACAAATCCTCCCGCATCTAGGTGGAAAAGGTGGAGGGAGGGAGGGAGAAAGGTAGGTAGGTGGGTTGGGCAGGCCCCTCACCTCTCCAGACGCTGCTGCCTGGCTCATTACAGGGCTGCTCCCCACCCCTTTCCCCATCCTGCCTCTGTCTCTGCCTTTTCTATTTGTGTTGTAGAGATGGGGGGGGTCACAGAGGCCTCTCAAAGGCCTTGCAAAAGGTGTACCTCTTCAGCAGCAGGAGGAAGAAGACGGCAAAGATCAGCTGGGGGTGAGTGCAGGGCAGCCAAAAGAGGCAGGTGGGTGGAGTTGAAGCAGAGACAAATGTGGCAGGGCAGAAGAAGCGTGAAGTCCTTACCTAACAGCAGTGTGGTCCTGGGACGACTGCAGCTGGAACTGCTGTCACTAAGTGGTGCAGTCACGTGATGTTTTGCCTAATGACCACTTCATTTAATGATGAAAATTCCAGTCCCAATTAGGGTCGTTAAGTGAGGACTACCTGTATAATGGAGTGGAAACAACAGAGATATTGCAGAGGTGGTATAGGCTATCAAGTTAGGTAGAAGACCTGGATAATGCCCTCTTGAACCAGATTACAGAACTTTCAGGGAAGTGAAGCATAGTAATAATGGGACACTTTAACTGCCTATACATCTGTAAGAAAGCCAACTTGGGCAAGACTGCAAGGTCCCAAAAATTCCTCTATGGTCTTGCCAATTGTTTAACTTTCCAGAAGATTGAAAAAGAGGCAATAGACTCCTAGAACTGATTTTAATGATATGAAACAGCTGGTTGAAGAGATAAAATCAGTAGCAACTTTGGGAGGAAGTAACCATGTCATCTGCAAAAGGAAAAATTGGAGTAGTACACGTTATATTTCAAGGGAACGTATTTCAGCAAACCCAGAGATATGTCAGGCAGGTTTTCATGGACAGAAATCCTCAGGCCAAAGGGAACATAGGAAAGATGGGAACTTCTTAAAAATAAGATGCTAGAGATACAGATATACACCATTTCAGTGAGGGGGGAAAAAGGACGGCTTAGGAAACCAATGTAAATCAATAGGGAGCTTTTGACTGAGGAAATTTTTAGAAAACAGAAGATAGAGATAATCACCCAGGAGTTATACAAGGAAACAATATCTGCAGAAAGAAGGCTAGGCTAAAATGCAAAAGAAATTTGGGCTTTTGTTAAAAGAAAAAAATCTTGAAGAAGCTTGTGGAGTTCATTTTAGAGCCTCTTTCAGCGACCTTTGAGATGCTGTGGAATATGGGCGCGTGTTAGAGAATTGGAGAAGACCTAATGTTCCTCTCTTCAAAAAGGGGGAAAAAGATGACCTGGATAACTACAGACTGTTTTGATATTGGACAAAACTGTGGAACAGTTTATTAAGCAGTTCAGTTTCTGAGTATTTAGAAAATAACTCACTGGTTGGCAGGAGTCAGCATAGGTTTATCTGGAATAAATTATGCCAACCAACCTGATCTCTTTTTTTGATACAGTGACCAGTTTAGTTGACGATGGGAATATGGTGGATGTACTATACTTTGACTTAAGCAAGCATTCAATAAAGTCTCCCACTAAATTATAGTAGAGATGGCAATGTCTTATACTTGGGTTGGAAAAATCAGCAGTACAATTATAGCTTTGCAGAAGGGACCATACTCAACTTGAATTGATGTGAAAAGGATTTGGATGTCCTGATGGATCACAAGCTGAACCTGAGCCAACAGTACTTCCTCTCTTAGATGTGTTGATCAGATTTCACCTAGAATATTATGTTCTGGGCATCACATTTTAGGAAAGTTAAACTGGAGGATGTCCATAGGAGGGCAGCCTTAGGGAACCATGATAGCTATGTTCAAGTATTTGAAGTTCTGTTATGTAGAAGGCAGGGTAGAATTGTTCAGAGCTGTTCCAAAAGACAGGGCAAGAATCAGTGGATTTAAATTACAATGAAGTATATTTTGATTCGACATCAGGAAAAAAATCTGAATGGTTAGACTGTTCAACATCTTGGGAAATGATGGGCTTTCCTTCACTACAAGTGTTTAAAAGGAGCAGGATGGCCATCTCTCAGAGGTGCTGTAATAGTAGATTGATACATAGGGTAAGGGTCGGACTAAATGATTTTTAAAGTCCTTCTCAACCTTTATATTCTATGTTTTCTCTATCTGCTAAATGGAATGTATTATGACTATTGTAAGTAACTTAGTTAAGAAATAATTCAGTATTGTTCCACTGTGATATTTACAATCACAATGTAGATTCCAGGGATATAGTGCTGTTATTTTGCTGCAGCAGAAATACTAGTGTTCTGTGCTAGCCCAGATTTAAGTTTTGGCACAAATGTTATGAGATAGAGACCATGTTATCAGATGTATGAAATGACAATGTTTCTGATACCTATAGTGAGGAATTGACCTGATTCACATGTCTCATTAACCATTCTTTTGAATTCCTGCTTATTAGGATTAAGTAAGCAAGCAAGTGTACATAAGCAAGCTACTGCACACTGTCCATTTGCTTCTTCTTGACTTCTGTTGTCATCAGAAGTGGCTAAACAAACAAAAAAACCTCTGTTCATGGTTTGTTTAGTATTAAATCTGAACCAGGATCCCTCACTTGTTGAACTTTATGCAAATTAGGTCTAGCCAGAGTTTATTCCTGACTTATTCTGGCTTGTTAGGCAAGCAATAAACCAAGGCTGAGGTACAGCACTAGCAAGCGTACTTCTCCCAGTGACTGTGTTTGGGGAGAATTGTTTTTATAGACAGGAGGAGCTGTAGGCATGGAATATTATTGCAAGTATTTGAAGTGGTGGAGGGCATATGGTGCCTTAGTAATTCCTTAGTTTTGTATATTTATACTACTTTCAGTCTGTAGAAAGACAGCAGGTAGGTATATGCAAAACATATCATTCTAGGGAACACCAGAAGTTCACTGGTGTTCACTGTTCTGGGATTGGTCTAGACATTTTCTGGAAGTGAATCATGCAGAATAGAAAGGGGATTATGGTGTTATGGTCAAGCACTGAAACAGCCTTATTTGGGGGCCAAACAATATCTGAAACATGCAAACCACTTCCTGTTCTGAAATATTTACTTTTTCAAAATTACTGGACCAGCTCTGGAACACTCAGATGTGGTGATCCAGAAAGAAAATAAAAATAAAATAATAAAATAAAGGGATGCTTTGATCTTTCCCATAATGTTCCATCCCTTAAGTGTTGTGTTTTGCATATCTCTAGTAGAAGGAGTTGGAAATAGAAGCAGTGAACAGTTATGGAACTGGAACTGGGTTTTTTGTTTGTTTTCTTTTAATATTAAGAACCAGTTGTTAGTCTGTTGAAAAAGAGAGCAGCAGCAGTACATCTAACTAAGAAAATGGTATGATAAGTCTTATTAAAATATTTTAGCAGCATATTTTCTCTTATCCATTACAGTATAGAATGAGAAGTAACTTGGGTAGAAAGTTAATATCTTTTTTCAGAAAGCTTGCAAACAGTATTAAATCTGCTAGTCATAGCTAATAAAGTTTTAGGGAACATAAATATTACCCTGATATTTGGATTAGTGGTTGGTTGCTATATTAAAATACAAGTAAAGTCTGAAGTAATGGAATTTATATTTAAAAGATTTATTAACACTGAATACAATATTGTAAATGCCAAAGAAATTTATCAGATATAGGCAAAGTATTATATCCCATTTTTTAAAGAACCAAAGATAGATGTTATAAATCAAGGAAAAGTATTTCATTTTGCTACCGTAAAGAGAAAAAAAAAGTCCTCAACCTGCAGCAACTGTCTGAAGATGCAGTTATGACAGAGATTATGAACTTTTACCTTGGCACATAATTAATTAGCTAAGTTAATTAATTAGTGTAAATTCTGAGTATGTTTGACCCAATGCTTAGTGCCCAGGTTCTAGAGATCAGCATAATATAGACACCAGAGCAGGGGTAAATATGCCAACAATTAATGCCCTAAATGTGCTGTAGTAAAAGAAGAAAGCAGAATAAAGTACTAGTGCTGCATTCTTTAGGTACTGCTGACTTTAAATTACAGTCAGAATTTTTGCTGCCATTATTCTTATATAAGCATAACTAAGTCTGAGAGGGGCAGAAAGCAAGTTGATAAGGGGAAAATTTAAGTACTGTAACACTTCACCCAGGATCCAAGTAGTAGATATATAAACAGATATTACTGTGACATCTGGGCACACATAACAATTTGCACACATTTAGTTTTATTCCTAGGCTCATGTATCAGTATGAATAGATCCAAAATGTCCAGTGTACCACATGGGTAAATAGCTAACTATTTTCTTTTTGCTTTTTAATAGAAAGAAGAAAAGTCACCTGTCAGCTATCCTTCTATACTTAGCCACATAACATCATCTTTTATAAATCATCCTGTGATTCCAATGATTACTTCTGCAGGCACTGTTATCCCTTCACTTTTGAATACTTTTTCTCCTTTAATTTCATCTATGCCATGTGATATGCATGTAGTTAACCTAAGGACAATACAGTCAAAGGTGAGTTCATAATGCACACTCTCACAAAACTCCAGTATTCCTGAAAATGTAAAATGTGTGTAAAATATTATTGATAAGAGTTATCCAGGTGGTATTCTCCAGAATAGTGGAGAACTGGCATGGTATGCTTGCACAGGAGATCCACAGTTTCTTACTATGTATAACAAGCATAATGTAGTATAGCTGTCTCCTCTTAATGTTCATTGATTTATAGATGCATTTCTTTTTACTCCTATAACGCAAACAGTACTTCACATTGAAATTAATTTGTTGTATGACTAGGCTGCTATTTTGTGAAACTGCTGAAGAAGAGAGTGAAAAATGTCTTGTGTCCGGTAAACCACAAACTACCATTTTTGTATCAGTAACAATAATACTATGAAGTTATCTGGCTAATAATGTATGTTACTGAAACAGTAAGATTTTTAAAATGTCCTCAAATTGCAAATTAGTGAGATCATGAATTAGTACAGTGGTATCTCGGGTCACGAACGCTTCTGTTCACGACCAATTCGGGTCACGAACAGCTCCATTCGCAAAATTTTGCTTCCGTTCGCGAACGCCGGATCAGGTGATGAACAGGATCCGCGACCATTTTCCCTCCCGTGACACGTGGTCGTGGCTTCCTGTAGGGAGGGGGACTCTCCCTCCAAGCAGTAACCGCCTCCCCACCCGCCTTCCTGTCCTCCACGCCAGAAGTCGCGTCGAGCAAGGTTAGCGTTCTCTCTTTTCGTACAGTACTTTGTTTCATATTTTTGTGGTTTAAAAAACAAAAAAACATGGTTCAGAATGGATTAACCGTAATTACATTGAACCTTATGGGAAAATTTGATTCGGGTCGTGACCAATTTGGGTCGCGACCAGAGTCACAGAACGAATTAAATTCGTGAACCGAGGTACCACTGTAATATTAAAATACTAAGTCTGACAAAATATGTCATATATTTCAGTAACTAGGAAGGAGTGGTAAACATTTCCAACAGTATATCTCATGACATAAACATTCTATTCACACTTCTTTAAATTAAGAGTAGAATACTCCTGCTGTTGTGGCATAAGCATATTCCTTTTGACAGCTTTGAATAAACTGGAAGGTTGGCTGGAGACATTCTTCAAAATAGTAATAATTAAAAAGAAAAATACTATTCTTTTGTGAGTAGCAGGCAGCCAAGGTGGAATTTTACTTGTAAGGATTGCTATCAGGTCTGTAAAGGCATATTTTTGTCTTAGGAATGACATTAACTTAATTTGGATTAGTTGTGATGTCTCTATGGAATTTCCAGTTTCATGCCTTGTGGGCTTCCTGCAATCAGCTCGACATGAGAGACCAAATGTTGGATTTGATGAATGTTGGTCTGATTTACCACAGCTCTCATGTACAGCAGCAGAGAATGCAATCTTCAAGGAGATTTTGCTTGACAATGTCTGCAATGTTTTTTTCTTCCAGTTGTCAATTGAAACGTTTTTCACCATTCTTTAGTTACAATTTCTTATATATATATTATATGTACAATATACACAAACACGTATGCACAAACTTTTAGGGAAAGTCATTCCCTGACTTTTAACCATTTTAAAGGATAAGTGAAAATTTCTAACCTCTTGGTTAATAGTATCATTATGTGTGCGTTAACAGTATTGAAGGTTGCTAAATCATTAATACATTTGGATAATTTTATTTTAACTGGATTTACTGTTTTATTATTTGGTGAGGATATTTTAGTTAAATTTTCCATATCATCAAGCTTCACTTAAAGGATATTTTACCCTTTCTTTTTTGAGCTATTTGAATTATTAATTCATAACCAATTTTGGATAATATCCGTATTACTTTGTGCATACATTTTGGGATCTTAACTGCTATATCAACCACTTAAACTTTCTAAATGTGACTCAGCATATAATAAAATACTTACCCTTAAATATGTATCTACAGTACTGTGCAAAAGTTTTAGGCAGGTGTGAAAAAATGCCGTAAAGTAAGAATGCTTTCAAAAATATATATTGTAATTGTTTATGTTTATCAATGTTTGCGGCTGCATTTCTGCAAATGGAGTTGGAGATCTGGTCAGGATCAATGGTGTCCTCAATGCTGAGAAATACAGGCAGATCCTTATCCATCATGCCATACCATCAGGGAGGCGGGTGATTGGCTCCAAATTTATTCTGGAGCAGGACAACGACCCCAAACATACAGCCAATGTCATTAAGAACTCTCTTCAGCATAAAGAAGAACAAGGAGTCCTGGAAGTGATGGTTTGGCCCCTACAGAGCCCTGATCTCAACATCATCAAGTCTGTCTGGGATTACATGAAGAGACAGAAGGATTTGAGACAGCCTACATCCACAGGAGATCTGTGGTTAGTTCTCCAAGATGTTTGGAACAACCTACCTGCGAAGTTCCTTCAAAAACTGTGTGGAAGTGTACCTAGAAGAATTGATGCTGTTTTGAAGGCAAAGGGTGGTCACACCAAATATTGATTTGATTTGGATTTCTCTTGTTTGCTCACTTTGCATTATGTAAATTGATAGACATAAACAATTACAATATATATTTTTGAAAGCATTCTTATTTTACAGCATTTTTTCACACCTGCCTAACACTTTTGCACGGTACTGTATATGTCAGTCTAGCATTATAAAGATTAGACTACACAGTGTTAGGCTATAGAATACCATGTAAGTTACCTAAACCCTACTAATTAAGTAAGGTAAGTTGCCTAAACTTTGCTAATTTTCTTCCAAATTTGATTTCAGGCAGATTCAGGGCCATCTCATGAAGCTGCCTTGATTCTTCACCGAAAGGGATTTGATTGTAGGTTCACAAACACCGACTTAGGGCTCCTCTGTTCTACCACTCAGGGAAAGGTAAGATAAAATATTTTAATAAGGTCTGTATATTGGTGGAACTGGTTGCCTGGTTTCCAGTTGGGTGTGCTCAGTGGAATTGTTAATATTTCTTTTAAGCAGTAGAGCTGCATGCTATTACCACAAATCAAAAGCTGAATTGCCTTTGGATGACCAGATTTATAGTGGACTTTGTGGTCTTTTTACATATTACGTTATGTTATGGTACATATTTTGATATGCCTTAATATAAGCTATAGAAAGAAAAAAAAATCAACTTCAGGTTCACCCTGAACATATGCTGTGAATTAAGGATGTTTTTTCTTTCCATAGTACCTGATATTAGTTAATTAGCTTTTTTATTACTTTTTGCTATCAGTAGTTCATCACATTTTTGAAATTCTGTAAGGAACAATATAAATTTAGTTTACTGAATGCATTTAAAATTCCATGGAATTCTCTAGATTTAAATTTGTCAGAATAGCATTCAGTTTTCCTTTACAGTTTCAGTTCCTTCCATGGTCTATCTGCTGCCTGCAAAAGCAATTATACATGTACATCAATTACTGCCTTATATAGTGTGGGATTATTTATCACTTTTATTGCATCTGTTCCCTGTACCCAATAAAGTGTGGCTTCTAGGGCTATATGAAGCTTTGGCTAAGGTTCATGTAAAGTACCTATCTGAGCTGCTCCATGAAAAATGTGGACTTTCCATATTTATTTATCAATCAATCATATTTATATAGCCACCCATCTCACATGAAAGTGATTCTGGATGGTGTACAGCACTTAACAACAATAAAAACATAAAAACAGTCACAATTAAAAAATAACTATAAGAAGCACACAAACAGAGGATGATATTAACCACAATAAGGGAGCCATTGCAAAATCTCCCCAGTCCCCTGTGACCCTGAGCCCTGATAATGTAGCCAGGTCTTGAGGGACTTGCAGAATGTTGAGAGGGACAGAGCTAATCTCGCTTCTGGGGGGAGAAGATTCCACAAGGTGGGCTTCACAGCACAGAAGGCCCCTGGGACCCACCAAATGTAATTCCCTGGCAGACAGGACCTGCAGCATGCTTTCTTTGCCAGACCTGTTGAGGCGGGCAGATGTAATTGGGGAGAGGCAGTCCCTCAGATAACCCAGCCCCATGCCATGAAGGGCTTTAAAAGTCAAAACCAGCACCTTGAATTGGACCCAGAAACAAACCGACAACCAATGTAGTTCATGGAGCAGAGGTTAACATGTACCATTCCAGGGGCACAGATAACTGCTTGTGCTGCTGCATTTTGCACCAGCTGAAGCTTCTGGTACTCTTCAAGAGCAGCCCCATGTAGAGTGCATTACAGAAATCCAAACAGGAGTTGACTAGGGCATGAGTGACAGTAAGCAGAGCCCTCTGATCTAGGAACGGGCACAACTGGTACACAACCCAAAGCTGTGCAAAGGCCCTCCTAGCCGTGACTGCCACCTGCTTTTTGAGCAGGAGTTGTGAGTCCAGGAGGACCCCCCCAGATTGCACACAGGGTCTTTTTGGAGCAGTGCCACCCCATTCAGGACAAAAGACGGCATAGTCCTAGGACCGGAAGTTCCGAAACTCAAAGCCACTCAGTCTTGCCAGGGATCAGCTGAAGCCTGTTGTTCCCCATTCAGACCCTCATAGCCTCCAGGCACCCGGATAAGACATTCACAGCATTGCTTAATTTGCCAGGGGCAGAGATGTATAATTGGGTATCATCAGCATACTGATGATACTTTACCCCATGGCGATGGATGAGCTCACCCAGCGGTCTCATGTAGATGTTAAATAGGAGGGGAAAGAGTACCAAACCCTGCAGCACCCCACATAACGGGCTGAGAGCAGGATCTATCCTCCCCAACCACCACCAACTAGAATCGGCCCTCGAGGAAGGAGGCGAACCAGCACAACACTCTGCTACCCACCCCCAGTCCTCTGAGCCGATCCAGAAGGATGGTATCAAAAGCCGCAGAGAGGTCAATTAGATCAAGGATGGATGCATAACCTCTATCCCACCCTCCCCAGAGATCATCCAAAAGCATGACCAGTGCTGTTTCAGTCCCATACCCAGGCCTGAATCCCGACTGAAAAGGATCCAGATAATCTGCTTCATCCAAGGTCCTCTGAAGCTGCTGTGCAACCACTTTCTCAATCACCTTCCCCAAAAAGGGGAAGTTAGATACTGGATGGAAATTATACAGTATGGTGGGGTCCAGCGATGGCTTGAGGAGTGGGCGAACCAAAGCTTCAAGAGGTGAAGAAACAACCCCCTCACTCAAGGAAGCATTAACCATCGCTAGAACCCACTCACACGACACCCCCCGAGTTGCTTTAACCAGCCAGGAGGGGCATGATTCTAAAGAGCAGGTGGCTGAGCTTACAGCCCTAAGGACCCTGTCCACTTCCTCAGGTCCAAAAGGTTCAAACCGTTCCCAGATAACAAGATTCCTCCCTAGGCATCTCCACCAGACCTGCAACAAAGCCAGCATCCAACTGAGAACGAATCCGAGCAATTTTATCTGACAGATGCTGAGAAAATTCCTCCACACACCCCTGCAGAAGGTTCTCCAAGCCATCCTTACCCAGGAGGGCTCATGTCAGATAGCGGGGCAGCTATCTGTGGATACAATAAGAACAGAGGAGCAATGACACTTTGCTGCCCTTATCACCACTAGGTAGGCCTTAATAGCAGCTTGAACCCATGTTCGGTCAAGTTCGTCCCTTGTCGAGCACCAGTGATGGTCTAGACATCTTGCCTTACTTCTTCTCCCTCAGCTCTTCTATAAACCAGAGAGAGTGCCGGGATCTCCGAGAGGAGAGTGGTCACATGGGTGCGATCCAATCCAAAGCCTTAGCTGCCTCTTTATTCCAAGCGGCAATCAAGGCTTCAGATGACCATGCAGCAGGTCAGCAGGAACAACCCCCAGCTCCCTCTGGAACCCATCCAGGTCCATTAGTTGCTAAGGACGGACCGACGTAATGGGTACAGCCTCCCTGCAGTGGATAGCGGTGCTAGAGGATCCCATTGTAATCAGGGAGTGATCTGACCATGACAACGGGGACATCAAAAGTTCCCCCAATTTCAGATCACATAGCCACTGCTCTGACAGGAACACCAAATCCAGTGTATGGCCGCTGTCCTGTGTCGGGCTCTGGATGTTTGGGATAGGCCCATGGCCATCATGGTGGCCATGAACTCCCGAGCCACCTCAGACCCCATCCCTAGAGAAGGCAGATTGAAATCTCTCAAGACCATAAGTCTAGGGAACTCCATCGCCAACCCAGAAATGGCATCAAGGAGCTTAGGCAGGGAAGTTACTGTACAGCAGGGAGGCTGGTACAACAGCAGCAAACCCAACTGATTCCTAGAGCCCAACTTAATGAACAGGGTCTCACATCCAGTGACCTGTGGTAGTGCCCATGAAAGACCTAAGAGATTCCTGGATGACAATTGCCACACCTCCACCTCTGCCCCAGGATCTCGGCTGATGCCACACTCAAAGCCCAGCTGGGCATAACTCTGAGACGGACTCCCCACCCCAGATCTCAGTGATACATGCCAGGTTGGCCCTCTCATCAGTAATTAAATCACTAATGAGGGAGGCCTTATTACAGACTGACCTAGCATTCAGAAGCAGCAGCCGGAAACCAAAGCCTCTGAAGGTCCGCTGACGAGGTACAGGGGCTGAGACTGAGAAGCTGGAACACAAGGCTGGTAACAAACAACAGTCCTGCGGTCCCTGGGAATGGCCCACTCCCCATCTCCCACCATATCTCCCCAGGCCTGTTACCACCATAATACTTTGGCCTGCCCTTACCCCCCAACAACATCCCCATCTCCAAGTCCCTCAGCTCCCAAGACATCTGCTGTCCTTACCAGCTGTACTTGGGAGGGGAAGCACTTTAACACTGGGCACTCAAAGCACTTTAACTTTGCCAGTTCTCAGCACCATCAGAACCTAGCAACCACCTCCCACTTCACTACAATAATCTCACACACAAACATATACAGGCATCTCTCCCTTGCTGCTCCCTGCCCACTCACTCTCCGTCAATTCCTCCTCCGACTCTCACCCAGAGAGAGGAATCAACACACTCACACCCACTTACATCCAAGACCCCCTACCGTGCTGCTCCCACCAGTTGGCAGAGGCTCCCAACCCATTCACCTCCCCCCAGCCAAGCCCACTTCTGGCTCTCACTCAGAGAAGCTTCACTTCTTTTCTGAGGCCACCTCTAGCAGTTCCAGTGGGTAGAAAAGACTCTGAAATGATATGAAGTGCCTTGATGAGACTAAGTGTATCACGTCTGTACTTGATGAAGTACACAAAAAGTACATCACATAATTCTTGGGCTGCAAATTGCCTAATTGAGGTGAGTTATCTCACACATCCTGACATGGTGTCTTGTCATATGTATCTACACTGCGTGCACAATTATTAGGCAAGTTGTATTTTTGAGGATGAATTTCATTATTGAACAACTACAGTGCTCTCAGTCAATCCAAAATGTTAATAAACCTCAAATCTGAATATTTAAGAAAGTAAAAGTGAGGTTTTAGCTTTCTTAGGAGCATATCTATGTGTGCACAATTATTGGGCAACTATTAGTGTGCAGAATTATTATGCAACTAAATGAAAAACAAAGATTCCCCTATCTCACTTGTTTATTTTCATCTGTTAAAGTGAGAATAATGAACAAACAACTCAAAATTTACAAATAAACACTTCTGACATTTCAAACAAAAAATCAGTGACCAATATAGCCACCCTTCTTTGCAATAACAGTCATAAGCCTTCCATTCATGGAGTCTGTCAGTTTCTTGATCTGTTGACAATCAACCTTTTGTGCAGCAGCAACCACAGCCTCCCAGACACTGTTCAGAGAGGTGTACTGTTTTCCTTCACTGTAAATCTCCCGTTTGAGAAGGGCCCACAAGTTCTCAATAGGGTTTAGGTCAGGTGAGGAAGGGGGCCATGTCATTAGTCTTTCATCTTTGAGGCCTGTATTGGCTAGCCACACAGTGGAGTACTTCGATGCATGCGATGGAGCATTGTCCTGCATAAACATCATGGTCTTTTTGAAAGATGCAGACTTTTTCCTGTACCACTGCTTGAAGAAAGTGTCTTCTAAAAACTGGCAGTAGGTTTGGGAGTTGATTTTGAGTCCAGCTTCAACCTGAAAAGATCCAATTTGCTCATCTGTAATAATACCAGCCCATACCAGTACCCCACCTCCACCTTGCTGGCGTCTGAGTTGAAGTGGAGCTCTATGCCCATTACTGATCCAGCCACAGGCCCATCTATCTGGTCTGTCAAGAGTCACTCTCATCTCATCAGTCCACATAAAACCTTTGAAAAATCTGTCTTCAGATATTTCTTGGCCCAGTCTTGCTATTTCAACTTATGTGTCTTGTTCAGTGGTGGTCGAGTTTCAGCCTTCCTTACCTTGGCCATGTCTCTGAGTACTGAACACCTTGTACTTCTGGGCACTCCAGGTAGGTTGCAATTCTGGAATATGATAGCACTGGAGGATAATGGGTTCCTGGTAGCTTCACGTTTGATTCTTCTCAAATCTTTGGCAGTTAATTTGCGTCTTTTTTTCTCAACATATTTCTTGTGACCCTGTTGACTATTTGCAACAAAACGTTTGATGGTTCTGTGGTCACGCCTCAATATCTTAGCAATTTCAAGAGTGCTGCATCCCTCTGAAAGACTTTTTACAATTTTTGACTTTTCAGAGTCAGTTACATCTCTTTTTTGGCCCATTTTGCCTGACGAAAAGAAGCTGCCTAATAATTATGCACACCTTGATATAGGGTGTTGATCTTCTTAAGCCACACCCTCCCTCATTACACAAATGCACATCACCTGATATGCTTATATCCAATAAGCATTCAGGTTTATAAAGCTTGGAGGTGGAAAATATGCATAAAAATGATGATATGGTCAAAATACTCACTTGCCTAATAATTGTGCACATGGTGTATATATTTCACTCTCTAAGATTAGTTTGACAACAGTGAGGTTCAAGGAGGTGCCTAAAAAGAAGCCCAGGAAACCTATGTAAGATTTTTTTTCTGACAATTTCAAATCTTTCCCAGAAATTGAATTGGGCTGAAATATAGACTGCAGGTTCTGCATATCTTTGTTTTATGTAGGGTCAGTAACTCTGTGGATAGATTCCTCTGCTTGATTAGACAGGCTAGAGGATAACAATATTTTTGACACAATTAGGGACATCATTATTGTCAATTGTAGTATAAAACCTATGGTTAGACAGTAAGATTTATTTTCAATTTAAAACATTCTAATTCTTTCCTTCTGTATTAGTATCAGCTTAAATGTCAAAATCCAAAGAGCAGAGTTTTTTAATTCTCTAATTAGATCTCAAGTTAGTTCTCAATCTTAAGTATACCTGTGAGGATAGAGGAACAGAAAAAATGCTTCATTTTAAAATTATAAAATCAGCACTTAGTCACTGAGATACAGTGGACTTTCTAGGATCAGGCTTTACTAGGTTTAGTTCAGGATTGTGTTGGTACCTTTGTGTTGTGCATGGATAAAGGTGCAAATGGCACTCAGTTAAAATGCAAAATCTGGCAGTTAACTAGCCTGAAATGAAAACAAAACAAAAAAAATCTTTGTGAGGTAACTAAGTGTGGCAGTTTTTATGAAAGTTAGGCTCTAATTTGGCTAGGATTACAAAACTGGGAAAAGTAAGTTTCTGCCCCCTGAAAAAGCTTACTGGTATGGAGACTTAAATTACTTAGTTTATAATGCCATTGGGTGCCACCGATTCACTAATGTACCTTAGATTTAGATCAGTTGCTTTCAGACTAACCACACTGAGGAACTCCCTTTCCATGTCCAGCCTGACTACCAACGGGAAAGTGTATGTCTGCTTGTGTGGCATAGAGTTGGGGACCATATTCCAAGTTCAGGGTGTTTTCTGTCCAGGCTGGATAATAGATGGGCATTTTGTGTCTTGATTACTATTTGGCAAACTGTATATTTGCTTTTAGGGAAGCATGCATAAGTTCACTAGCCCTGTTTCAAGGGCCTGAAGTAGAGAGTTTCTTCTATCCAGGGAGGCTCTGCATGCAGTTTAGAGACTTTGGAAGAATATTCTTAAAGAATGAAATAAAATTTGCATTGTATAGGATGCTGATAGTAATTAAATTTTTGTCTTTTTCAATTTTCAGCTAAGGGTGCACAAACTCTTTAACAAGTTCCATGTGGAAAGTCTAATACCTACTTCCCTGTCTTTGATGTATTCATCTTCAGATGCCAGAAATATCAGTGAAATTAGTATGAGTCCTATGGAAATTAACACATACAGAATTCAGTTAAGATGAAACTTGGCTTTTGGACTTGGATACTAAGGAAAATCTATAACTCTGTGTCTTCTCAAAGATTGATGTGCAATAAGAAGCACATTTTTATTCCAGCTTCTTGATACTGTGACAGTACATTCATTTTAGAATCTATTTGATCTTAAATGCCATAAAAGCCATGATGCAAAGAATTTTTCTTATTCTCTAATAAAATGCCAACACCAGTATACATGAATACAAGAACTGAGGGAGAAACAAAGGATATTATCTCTCATCAACAAAGTGAATCTCAGGTTAAATATTAGTTTATGACTTCTAAGTTCATAATTTGTATCTGAAAGGGAGCTAACACTGAATTTAAATTGTTTTCTGATCCCTAGCTGGCTCTTAAATACATACATTGTTGAAATCACAGTATGAGATTGAACCTGAAAATTCTCTGGTGAAGCTATTGTCCAAATACTTGTAAAGACTTCTATAAATGACTATTTCAGCTTTTCCACATGGAGTCTGCATTTATCCCACTCTATCTAACTCTAGAGTGAAATCCAAGAACCTTTGAGAAATGTGGAAGATTTTAATTATATTAGCCAACCATCTTGAACTGCAGAACTTAAAATTCTGGAATTATACATCTTTCTTGGAAAATATTTTAAATCTGTTTTGTTACTTGACACATTGGGATACGTGCAATTACTCCACTATACAGAAAAAGGAAGATGGAAGTCTGAGTACAAGTTTTTTTTTACCGAATACTTGGATACTAATGCTCTCTGAAATGTGTTTTCTATTTCAATTTAACCTTATCAAAATAAATGTGCCTTATTTTTTTGTATAAGTGTTGTTACTTTTTATGTGTCCATACAAGTGTTTTGTTTTTTAAGAAACAGGGCAATGTGGGGGTTAGCAACTAAAAGAATCTGTACCTTTTATTTGACAGTAATGGCCACATTCTGATCTCCTGCAGCAAATGTGACCTAATGGTGCTCTGAACACTATGAATGTAGAAAAATAAGTTTATAAAACAAATAAAAGACTAAAAATAATCATTTGCTGGCAAAGAAGCAGACATTTGAAGGCTGGCAGAAACTTGTCATGTGCATTACAATATCATGTGCCTCTCTTTAAAATACTATTGTACAAACTCAGTGTTCATGGTTATGTAGTCAATTTGGTTTCTTTGCATCAAGCATTTTAAGTTCTTGAAGCCTTGTGGGTTTAACATTTTCACCTAAATAAAGCTTTTGTTTACAATTTCAATTATTTAAGACTGCAGTCCTATAAAAACCATTGAAAAGGTGAGCAGTCTGATACCTTCTGGGTATTTCAGACTTCAGCTGCTGTCAATCCCACTGAACAAAGCAAATAAAAAGTGTGGAAGTTGTAGTCCAGATTATCTGTAGGGCATCAGGTTGCTGCCTTTTGCTGTATGAACCTTAAGTCCCATTGAGCTTAATGGACTTCAGTCAAGAGATGTATAAGCTTGCGCAATAAATTGTAGTTCAGTGTGATTCCAGTTAATTTTTTAAGGTTTCTTTAAAACAAATAACTGGAGAATTGCTTTTGGGCTCATATATTTTGTACTCTATTCAACTGATCTGTGTATTTATTAAACAAATTTCGCCACAGCTCCAATCTTTAATATATATATCATATTCAAATGTTGAAGGCCCTCTATACGTTATATAGTTCCTCTCCTTCAGTAATAGGATAGTGTCATCTGTATTATTAAAAAGCGGGAGCATAAGGAAGTGAAAATGAATAAATTTATGCAATAAGTGTATACTTTTGAATACTTTCATTTAACTGGAATTTTAAGTGCAGAACATTTCTGTAACTGCTATTTTAATTTTATAATTATTACAGAATTATATGGCTTATAGGTTGATGATAGTTCTCTGCCCCTCCCAAAATTATTCAACATATTATACCAGTAACACCATAACCATTTCATCAGTGTTTACTTTTTCACTGTATAACAACATTTTAAAATTTTTACTTTATTTATAGGCCACCCAAAGTTGTTTAAGACAGTCTATAAATTAAGTAATAAATAAATGTTAAATAGTAAAATAAGCACTGATGAAATGATTATAGTGTAACCCTCTTCCCCAACCCAGTTCCCTCCAGATACTTAGTTGAATTCCTATAGTCTTTGATATGTGGGTGTTGTAATCCAGCACATCTAGAAGGCATTGGATTAGAAAGGATTGTAACTGAATAGGAATGGAACCTATATTTTGCATATATTACCTGAATCTTTCTCTGCCCTACAGAAAACAACCGAATGACAAAAGATTTGTTCAGTATACTGAGAAATACCTAGCATACTTTTAAAATGTTAAAAATACAACTCTGCAAATTTTCCTCCCCTGTAGTGGTTTTTTATTACACTACAACGCTGCCCACATCCAATTCTTGGCTGCCAAAACTTAATTTTAAAAAACTGCACTGAAAATTTGGCCACCCCTTTTGGAGAACTTGGTCACAAAGGGGATCTGCAGTCCTGCCCTAAACATGCCTAATAATTATTGAATCTAATGTATCTTTCTAGTAGTTTTTGTTTTATGACTTTAAAAGTCTTAAACTGTACAATCATGCCTAAATTAACAAACTTTTGCTTTAGTTCATAGTAATAATATGGCCTTTTGCAATAATGGTAATTGTATACATTCTGAGGTTTGTCAAAACAGTCCAATTTAAAGTGATTTATTTCTCTAGGAAACTGATAACTTCTCAGTTTTTAGTGGTATAATTTCTAGTACCTATACAGATAGGATCCAGAGTTTGCCTCCCAAGAGTGAAATTCTTTCACAGAAGGCATCTGATCCAAAAGAAGGAACTTGCTAATGGATTGAGAGATCATTTTTGTTGATTTCCCCTTGCAACCTCTTTAAATCTGCTCCAGAAAGATTGGGAGCCTTTAGAATAGTTTGGGTGGAATAACTGGGACTGATAGGGAAGGGAATTGATGAAAATTGCTTCTCTTCGTATCTTTGCAAATGATGCAAATGTCATGAGCAATAGTCTGTTCAAGGAATGCTACTGCTGGTAAATTCTGGATCCTGTCTTGTATGTTCTAAGATCGATCTGTATGCCATATAGTCAACAGTTAAAATATTGTGTCTGCTGCTCTTGGTAAAGCTGAAACCAAATTTCTTCTGCAGGAATTCCATGGATTTTGAACATTCCTTTATATTTTGATTTCTTGGTGTCTTTTGAAACCAACTGATTTAATTTGAAGGTTTTCATATCTTTATTTTCATAGATTTTCTTTTTTCTTTTTGCCAGGGGGAGTGTAATGTGATTGCCAATAAAAAATTCTATTATGATAACCATGTGTAATGCTGTCTTGTTAGCGATTTCAGATAAACTAATGTCTCAAAACAAGCCGCCTGTTCTCAAGAGAAATGCTTCACTAGTAAATAAGACCCATCCATTGTATACAAGTTAGGTTTATAAATATATCAATAGATATGAAAAATTGGGGTGGGGGGGGACAGTTTTCCAGTAGAATATGCTGCTTTGCATTTTGAGGAAAATGTATCTATTGAACTGCTTATGACAGTGTTTAATTATCAAAGAGTTTCTGGACTTCCTATGGATGTCCTATGGAGTTTCCTACTTCCTATGGATATTTTTCCTTGTAATCTGGAATATATGTGTCACTTTAAGTGTTAAAGCTCCTTGTGAAGTCTGAAGAATAAAGTCTTATATCCTCCACATCTTTTATCCTGACCTCTTAACGTAAATGCCCAAGTCCAACACTCATTCTGGCTTCCACAGCCAGAGAACTCTATGCCAGCAAGTCAGCCTCCAGTGACTAACTTACACTGCAGAAAGAGCTGCTGGTGATGTTTTTCACACAAAAGGATGGGAGACACATTTAATTATTAAAAATTACAACTATTGTGAATCACAAAAGCGATATTTTTAAAAAGTGAAAGAGGAAGCATGGAGGGGCTAACAAAAACAAATGATGGGTATCATTTTGTGATTCCTTAAATGTGTTCTGTAAGTGGCGTGAATTTTTTTTTTAGGTATTTTATTATACAAAATAAGACACGTCATTAAGCCCCCTCAGAATCCTAGATTCCTCCCACCACCCTCCTGTTAAATCTGTGTTGCCTCTCTGCCCCTTTCTACTTCAAAACCAAATTAAAATGCAGCCTCTAATCAAATGAAGTGGCTGCCCTGATTTAATGTGGTCACTTTACCCAAGCAGTCCAACCATTAGCTGCCCTAATACTATTACACCAAGGAGGAGATAGATAGATAGATAGATAGATAGATAGATAGATAGATAGATAGATAGATAGATAGATATAAAATATATCTTCATTTTGACTAGAAATAACACTTGATAGAACCAAAATGCTTGCCTAAGTTTTGATACTGTCCCAATCTATGAAATTTCACTTACCCACTGATAACCATTCCTATCTTTTTGCAGTTGCTATGGCAATGGCTCTATTCTCTCCTCGATATTTCATAATCCTGGCTCTGCCTGTACATTGGCTGACTTGATTTTGCATCCAAATTGTCATTATAAAAGCAAAGATACAGCTAATAGAAGATTAACAACACATAATAAGCAACACCTGTTGTGTGTGGCAAACCTCTATTTGAGGAAAATGGAAACTGGATAGTCCAAATACAAAATAGCTTGATATTGGGGTTATGTGGATATCCAAATAGCAATAATTAGTTCCCCATGGATGGCATATTCTCTGAAGTGGTAGGATTCTTAGGTTTGGTGTTTGGATCTATTAGATCTTTAACCTACAGTTCACATGAAAAATATATAATTAATGGGGATTAATGACTCCAGAAACACAAAGGCCTTATTTAGCCTTCCAATCACCAACATGATTTTATTCGCATTGCAGTTGGGGTGTATATGTTAAAAGCTATTTGTACCGCTCATTCCACAATTATTGTGCGTTCTCCTTTCCAAAGTAATGAAATGGGTTCAGGGGCTGCAGCCTGTCCACCCTTGTTGGAAAGGTTTCTTGCATGCTATTGAGTCTTTGCATACAAAGACCACACAAGTATGGCGAGTTCATCACTACAGCCCCTGACCCCCCACCTCAAGTGGAATGAAGGAAGGAAAGCTAGCTAGCATACCCACCCTCTTCTTTCTGTGACTGAAACCACGAAGGAGGCTTAGGTATGTGCGTAAGGGAGGAATATCTATAACTCTATCTAAAACTCTTATTGTGTTCAATTTTTCTAGATCATACTACAACCTACATTAATAAGCAGAAAACTGTTTGGAAAAACTTAAATTATCTTTGGGATAAACACCATTCATGTCTTATAAGTACAGTGACCATATGTCCTTTATTATAAAGGACACTCCTTTATTTCAGAAAGCTGTCCTTTAGATTTATTTAGTTTTCAAAAACTCACTTTTGACCTTTATTTTGGTCATTTAACTTTTACCTTACAAATGGTACCATTTAATGCCCAGTCTTTCACAGTCTAAGGAAACTGAATTGTCATTTTAAAATAAATTTACTTATACTGTTTGATTTTAGATATTTTTATTAGAATACACATTTTTGTAAATTTTTCTTTTGCTCTTGAATTTTCCTTTGTAAAGCAAAGTTACAAACATAAACAATTAAAATGTTTTATCCTTATGAACCTCTTTAAGATTTGCCCCTTTTTCGGGTTTGTCCTTTACCTTTTTCAAGAAAATATGGTCACCATACTTACAAGCCAGCTGAAACAAAAATGTTTGTGCTATTGTGTTCATACATTAATGTAAACCTGGCTGTAGTTAGCTGAATAAGCCATAACTGGCTGAATTCTGAGGTCACACTAAGCTAGAAATGATTATTCATTACCAAATGACTGGGTATCATACTAAGCCAAACCACTATATAATGCTTTTATAAAAATTGAAAAAACACAAAGCCAGAAAATGCATATACTGGCCTAGTGAGCAGTGTTCACCTGAGGAACCAGGATTCTCTCTTTGTGGCCCCCTGAACCACCCCAGACCTTATTTGGTAAAACAGGATGGCATTTTCCCCCTCCATTTTGAAGCTGGAAACACATAAAACATCCTGAAAGCTCAACATAATTTTTAAAACAAAGGTTACCTTCAAATTCCAAGAAAACCTTTTTAAAAAACCCTGAGCCTGCCTGCTCTGCAGCTTCTGCCCACTGTGGCATGTTGCCCCCCCCCCACTGCAAATGTTAAGGACTCCCTGTGGCCATAAAAAGGGCCCCCTCAAGCATGATCTTTAAATGTTAGCAGGAATTTATATAGGATCTCAAGTGATTTAGGTTTAGTTTCATTCTATTTATAACCCTGTGTTGGGGTGATTTCATTTTCCACTAAGAATGGAATGGGGTAAGGAAGGAATTATTATCTCTTAGATTTATATCCTACTTTTCATTCAGGAGCTCAAGGTAGCATACATGACATTCCCTCTTATTTTTTACCACAACAACCCTGTGAGATAGGCTGGACTGAGAGAAGGTGACTGGCCCAAAATCATCCAATGAGCTCCTGTGGCCACATGTGGACCAGAACCTGGCTGTCCCCATTCCTAGTCCAACTCCTTAACTATTAGATCACACCAGCTCTTTTAAAAACATTTCTGTGGGTTTTCAACTGACATCTTTCTGCATGTCAAGCAAATCACTAAGCCACTGAAAGAGAATTGCCTAGTTAAATACTTCAATTTTAAGTTTAGATTTTTCTTTTTAGCATATAAAATATTACAGATTTCTATATTAAAATAATAAATGGATTAATACATAAGTAGGCAAAAAGGTTAGTTAAACAACAACTGGGTGCTTCTGAAAGAAAATAAAATCTGATGAGGTCAGTTTTACCAGTTATTCTATACAGTGGAACCTTGGGTTACGAATTTAATTCGTTCCGTGACTCTGGTCACACCCTGAATTGGTCACAACCCGAAGGAAATTTCCCCATAAGGTTCAATGTAATTACCGTTAATCCGTTCTGGCGTGGAGGACAGGGAGGCGGCTATTGCTTGGAGGGAGAGTCCCCCTCCCTACGACCACGTGTCAGGGCAGAAAATGGCCACGGACCACGTGTCGGGCGGAAAAATGGCCGCGGACCGTGTCACGGGAGGGAAAACGGCCGCGTATCCTGCTCGTACCCTGAGGCGGAGTTCGCAAATCGAGGTAAATTTTTGCGGCCGGAGCTGGTCGTAACCCGAAAAGTTCGTTAACAGAGGCATTCGTAACCTGAGGTACCACTGTATATCTTTTTAGCACTTAACTAAAATAGTAAATAGACTTTGAATATTTCTGGTAGGCAAATGCTTCTAATGGTTTATATACTACTCACTCAGACTCTCCAAAGCTATTCCAGATAATTAAAGAGCCTTCTGAAATAGTATGAGACCATGATGCCTAATGCTTGAGCAGGTGTGGCCAATATTTGGTTCAGTGGTCAAGAGCTGCCAAGGGCCTGACAGTGATGTCACATTATCAATGGCTGGGAAGGAACTAAAAATATCAGCCCTTTGGGGGAGTTTGGGTATATTTATAAAATTGGTGTATTAATCAGGTGGCTCACTGTGAGGTCCTTTACATGAAGTTGGATGCCAGAGACAAGCTGGGGTCTTGCTGGTATACTATTCCCCCCTGCTGCCCAGCTAACTCCCTATCTGAATTTCTCAATCTCATCACCAGGTTGGTGATGAATCCCCCCAGGTTTCATGTACTGATAGATTTTAACTTCCATGTCTTGGGAGTGGGGGTGGGTGCAAGATCTCATGGTTACCAATGACAACTAGGGGCTTATCCAAAACCATCACAACTCTGTCTTATGTGGTAGAGACACATACTGGATCTGATTTTTACCTCAATACAAGAATGTGAACTGACAGTAGAGGAGATGAACTTCAGTCCATTATCATGGCACACTGCTATCTAATTGCCTTGAGATTTGCAGCCCCCAATAACCATCTTAGAAGAACAGGCTCATTAAGTTGGTGCACCTCAAACAGCTTATAGATCTACTTGGGCACTTGGGGAATTTCCCAGTAACCTAGCAGAAGCTCTGTAGCTCTTAAGTTATGGTGCAGCTACAGTGCTCAACTGGGTTGTTCCCAGGCAGTCTTCATGGTGCTTCTTATTTATTGATAACTTCCAAAAGATGAAGCACTAAATGAGATGCCAGGAGTAATGCTGATGTAGGACAAGGATCGAAGATAACTGGAGATAGTTATAAGTCCATACTTAGGCATATACCATGATGGCAGAGTGCCAATATTTTTCCAAAATTATTCCATCTACAAAGTGCCAACTAGCAGTGTTATTTGGGTGACCCATTCCATTCTGGGCTTTGGGAACCTAGAAGATCCTCCTCCTGACCTTTTGGAGCAGTTTGCCTAGCTCTTTAAGGACAAAATCACTCATATTTGCTCTGAAGTGGATACTGAATGGGCAGAATCTTATGAGATGATTTGCAACTTCTTGCATGGTCAACTGGGCTCTTTCGAGTTTGTGATAGCTGAGACAGTGGACATGATCATCTGTGGGATGAGTCCAATCATCTGCAAATTAGATCATAGCCCCATAATATGCAGACAAGAAGAGAAAATACAATGGCATGGGTATAATTAGTGAATTCATCTTTGTGGAAGAGGCAATGCCTAGTACCTCGAAGGAAGCAGTGGTGTTCTCCCTCCTCCTTTACCCAGCTAATTATCATCTAGTCTCCTACCTACCATTTCTTGGTATGGTTGAAAAACTGATTGGGCTTCTATACAGAAGGTCCTGATTATCTAGATCCCTTCCTGTTAGGATTCAGGCCTGGGCATGGGACAGAGACTGCAGTGGTTGCTCTCATGGATGACCTGCAGTGGGACTTGAAGGGGAATGAAGTGCCCCGCATTGTCCTGTGAGACCTCTCAGCAGCATTCAATACAATTGATGATGATTCTTTCAGGCTAGTTGCAAAGATCAGAGGTATGGTGGCTCTACTCTTTCCTAAATGGATAGTTCCAATCAGTACAGGAAGTCCTCTTTTAGTGACCACAATTGGGACCAGTAACTCAGTTGTTAAGCAAAGTGGTTGTTAAGTGAAACTGCGACTGTGCTTACAATCTTACTTCAGCTTTCCTTTGCTTTACAGACCTATGAAGGTTGTAAATGTGAGGATTGATCATAAAGTTACTTTTTCATCACCATTGTAATTGTGAATGGTTGCTAAACAAGGGAGTTGTTAAACAAGGACTACCTCTACTGCTGGGGGAGGAGAGATTGAGCTTTTGGCCACTGTGGGGTGCTCCTGGGCTTTCTCCCCCAATGTATATGAAAATGTTAGGGGAGATGATCCATCAGTTTGGGATTAGGTATCCTCAATATGCTGATTATATCCAGTTCTCTACCCCAGTTTAAGTAAAAGATGTGCTAGATGCCCTGACCCAGTATCCAGAAACTGTAAGGGAGAGACTGAAGCTGAATCCTAGCATGATGGGGTTACTGCTGGTACAAAAACTACTTGGTTCATGGATATTCTATCCATCGCTCTTTGTGAGGATGGCTGGGACCCAGTATATAACATTCACTGTGGGACAGCCTGCCACCTGAAGTCAGGTTGGCCCCAATTCTTTTGTCCTTCAGAAAAATGGTGAAGACAGTGTTCTTCCATAGGACTTCAGAAAGGAAGATTTTACTTACAACAAAAACATATATTATTGTAATGGTGGAATGTTTTTATGGATGTTTTTATATCTGTATATTGTAGGCTCTCTAGAATTACATGAGTAAGTAGCCTGTAAACTGAAATGAATAAAATATATTCCTAAACATCTGGATTCCTTTTCTTCCCACTTCCATTTCTTTCTTTCTTTTTAATAGTAGAAAATAGTCATTTGGCAGATTACTAATAAATTTCATAGGGTGAATGTGAGAGATTCTAGGGACCACAGATTTAAGTGGGTCAAAGTCTGCATGTATCCAGGCTGTGGTCTGATCACCCTGTTCTTGAATTAAGCCTTGAAGTTGAAAATTTCTTCAATTTTATATACATTGTTTAAAAATACAGTAGCTGACAACTACAATTTATCAGTTTCATGCAGGAAAGAAATGTTTATCTTTAGCTTGCTGTGATGGTAACAGAAACTGCTTTTCTGTAATTTCTGTTCCTATTGTCATTTTAAGATTTTTGCCAGGACTCTTGCAAGACCAGTTAAGGTTAAATAAATCTTCCTTCCTTCTGTGATCCCAATAATTCTCAGGACTGTTTTTGTAGTTACTATGTGTACTTTTAAAAAACATACAAAGTTGCATTTAACAGCACCTCCAATTTAACGTTTGCAAGAATACGACCATGGTAATCTGAAGAAGCTCTAAAAAAATATAGAAGCTTGCAGAATTGACACCTAAAAATGTAGAAACAATCACATTTTTAATTATCTTGAGCCCCACCTTCTGAAGAATAATTTGAACTTACTGTTGGGGGTTGTGAAATGTTATTACAAAAACCATGAGGAGGAGAGAGGATTCATTCCTATCTCGTGGAGAGCCATGAGGAGAAGAGACGGAAAATGAAGGAAACAGGAAAAAAGGCGGGCTCCAAGCCTCTCCCACACAAAGCAGCAAAGCTAGGCCGCAGCGAAGCAGCTCCTGCCTGTGCACTCCTGTGAGACAGGCTTGGTTGAAACCCCATATTTTCCGACACTTTAGTTTGGTTTGGTTTGGTTTGGTTTGGTTTGGTTTAGTGCACTAAGGTTTTCTTTTCTTTTTTTTCTTTTTTTTTTGGTGCCGTTGAGTTTTAAAATTAGCCTTATTCATGCTTTTGTTATATCTAATCTAGGAAACTGGTTCAAAGAGGCTGATTTTACATACGAAGTGTGCTTATTCTGCTCTGCTTCTACTAATGTTTTAGCTAGACATACTATTCTTGCTTCTTCACTCATATATGGACAGTTGCAACTGCTGGAGCAACACACTTTCAAATGATATGTTGAAGGTGACTTCAAATGATGTATGGAAAATGGCCTGTTCTTGTAAATCTGTTATCTTTTATTTTCACTGCAATTATGCTATTTGCAACAGCACTGATATAGAAGCCAAGAGTTGCAATAGTTAAGGTTTCTCTAATCAACTTTGTAAATGACAAATGCTTAATGTCTGTGTCTGGCAGTAATACTATTCAGCTATTCTTATATTAAAAGATGTTGCATATAGAAACCTTTGATTTAGATTAACTAAGCATGGCTTAATTTAGTCAAAGGACATTCAAAGGTCTTGATATTTGGAGCCATAATTTTCCCCACTCCTTTAAATCAACAGTGGGACATCTTCAGGTTTGCAGGATTAACTTTGCCTTTTATTGGAATCTTGATATGCACTCAGCAAAGCTTGGCTCAAAAGGAATGTGCTTAGAAAAAAAGAGTTCCAAGCCTAGACATGTGGAGTCCTTGGGGTTCTCTGAGCTTGGTTCTTTTCTTGCAAATGTTTCATTACCCTGCTAGGTAACATCTTCAGTGCTAAAATGGGATGGGGTTTACTCTCTATGTGCTGTGGCCTGCCTTGCGAGTGCTGGTAAGGGTGGGGTTTTTTTTTTGTTTTGCTCCTCTGGTAGTTTGATTGGCATGTGTTTGCTGCTTGATTGTGTGCCTGGGGTAACCTTTGCTTATCTGGGTGATGATTGCAGGTGAGGCAATCTTCTGGTCTTTTGTCTCTTTTGAATAGTATGTAGATGCTGTTAATCTCTATGTGTCTGTTAATTGCTGCCTTGTCTGAATGCCAGGCTTCCAAGAATTCTCTTGCATATTTGGATTTAGCTTGGTGTAAAATGTTGACAGTTTCCCAGTTAAAACTATGGTTGAGTCTGTCCATGTGTTGTGAGATTAAGGAATTTTCATGATGTCTTCTGACTGCTAGTTGGTGCTCGTGGATGCGTTCTGCTAGTCTTCTGCCTGTCTGTCCTACGTAGTGTTTGTTACAGTCCTTACACTGTATGTTGTAGATGACTCCTGCTTTTTCTTCTTGGGCTACTGGGTCTTTTGGTTTACTTAGGGTATTTTGGAGTGATTTTGTTGGTTTATGTGCTACAGAGATGACATAATCTATCAGTGCATGCTGATTTACCCTCTTCAATCTCTGTTCTGAATAGATGTTTTCCTGAAAGCTTGTGAAATTTTCTTTGTATTGACAGCATCTGAGCTAATAAGAGGTATAAAAATCATGTGACCAATGAATCGCAAAAGACCCCCAATTCTTACAACTGAAGATCAGTCAGCCAAAATAATTTGAGATCCTACTAGGACGTTGCAAGCCATTGACATCACTGAAGGAGGACGATGGTTAGAAGGAAACTTTGACAATGCTATTGGCCTGTAACATTACTGACTCTTAACTATTATTGCAGCAGAAAAAAAAGTGGGATGTGGTAAGTATATCACTATATACTACATCCATCTACAAAACATTCTGCACAATTTAATGATTCATGTTAAACTTCCTTGCAAAAGGGTCTGCATAAGTGCTTCTGTTAGCTCATCTGAATGGCTATTAATCTGAAAAGCTTTGAAAAACAATATTTCTGTGTATAGTTCATTCTTCATCCTCACCCATTAGATACTTAATTAGCTGCAGCAAAGTTTAAATCATGTGCCAGAAGCTTAATTTAATTTGCCCAGTCTAAGCAGCTAACCATAGCAGTTAAGTTTGCATTTGAAAGAAATTACTATAGGTTACTCAACCAAAAACGTATTAAACACCAGAAAGCTATCATCATGCTAAAATTTTACTGCTCAAGTTCCTTAAAGCAAAAAGGCACTTTGAGAATATTTCTGAAAACATTGGGCATAATCCACTAGACATTTCTGCTCCAAAAATCTTGCTAAACCCTGATGCTGTTTATTCCTTCACCCTTACATCTATGTTATTCCATCTCAGGCTAGTATTCTCCAGTTATGTAGGACTTCAACTTCCTCATTCCATATGAACATGTGAAGTGATGGTCATGCAGGGTGGAAATTATGAGTTCAACAAAGACTTAGATGCATTCTAGAGCAACTGTTAAATTAATCACCAAAATGATAGCATGAGTCATTCAGAGTAGTAATCCATATTAGTCTTTTGGACAACCCATTTGTATTAATAATGTATCTAAAGACTTCAGTTTTCTAAATTGGTGTCTGTTGGCAACACTGAATTCCAAATGTCCTTATTCCCCCAAAACATCTTATGTGGCTTGGTGCCATGGTAACTTGTATAACAAGGCTTCCCTTCCAAGAAAAGCCATGCCCTTGGGTTTTATGACTAAACTGCTACTACCATGAAAACTTGTAAAGAATGGTGAGAAAGATGGCCAGAGAAATAAGTGATAATTAAGCTGAACCTCCATGCCTTGCATTGTGCCTACCCTATCATCCTCTACTATAATTTCAAAATTACATTGCCATTTTACAATAGATGCATTGGGCTAGCTAATGAAGTCATGAAAATCTAAAATCAAGAAAAGACTGTTACATATATTTAGCTGGTGGGGGAGGGTTTTTTTGTAAGCATCCAGAAGAGTGACTTTTGTGCTAAAGAAATATCAGTTGCCTTTAAAGTCTCTGAAACTATTCTGATTAATTTTTTGCTAACGTTCACATCCATCTGTGAAGAAAATGTTCTTCAAATTTCATACAGGGGGCATGGGAGAGCCTAGTAGGGCTGATATATAATAAAAGATGTAAACACAACATCAGAGATTTAAACAACTAATTATGCCTCTTAAAATCTATAGAACTTGCCACAAAGTTCTGAAAATACAAAGAATAACTGGTTTGAGTGAACAGTCAGAAATATTTGCTCGATGCTGAATTTCTAAAGTGTTTCTCCTTCCAATGGCAGTTTTCTCATTAAAACCCATCCAATCTCATTCAGCACAATAGTAGAAATAATGACAATCTGGAGGTTCCTGGTACCTCACCTCTGCCTGGCTTTAGCAGAAATAGACAGGTCTGCTTTGTCTATTTTTCTGTTGTCAGAAAGCTATGTCTGCTTTGTGTAGTTCTGTAGTTTTGATGAGAAGAAGCTATTTTGCTAAACAGCTGATGACTCTGAAAACTCACTAAATCACTCTTTATTTTTAACTAAATAGTTTAGTTAAATACTATAAGTAATAGTATTTATAAATTACATATTCCTGGTACAACCTTTCTAGATTTTAGACATTTTTAGACATTAGGAGGTACTACCCCAAGACAGCTTTCTGACTTCCTCAGCCAGCATGGTCATTGCTGAAAAATTTGGAAGTTGAAGTCCATACCTTTAGAAGGCACCCAGATACAGGGAGGCTGCCTCAGGCCTACTTACCAAAAGCTTAGCTCTCAAAATTAACAGTAAGAAACATGCAGTAATCAGGATTTTTCTTTCTTCCAAACAGTGGCTTGCTCAGAAAATAATTTATGCCATTGCATCCTCTCCAGTAACTGGTGAATCTGAAATCCCAATCTCCTGAGTAGGAGGCCTCCTCAGAGGCCTTACGCTGGGTATTCTCCCCTGTGTGATACATCTAACTAGAAGGCTGAGCATGTAGTGGCTGGTTATCAGTGGTAGCTCCTCAACTTTGGAATAACCCTTCTGGTGAAGGATACCTGGTGCCTACTTTTTATTATATAATAGTGATCTTAAATGTATATGCTACATAGAAATGTTTAAACTTATCTGCTGTTATGCTTTTATAGGTAGTCCTCATTTGGTGACCACAATTGGGACCAGCGACTCAGTCATTAAGTGAAGCAGTCGCTAAGTCAAACCATAACTCTGCTTTTGATCTTACTTCAGCTTTCCTTTGCTTTATAGACCTGCGAAGGTCATAAATGTGAGGATTGGTTGCAAAGTTACTTTTTCATCACTGTTGTAACTGCAAATGGTCGCTAAATGAGGCAGTCATTAAACAAGGACTACCTGTATTTTAATTTTTTTTTCATTTTTACAAAAAGTTATATTGTGGTTCATTCAGGGTAATTCAACCCAACACTCAGGCAAGTAAGTATCTAAATGGGAACAAATGCAAGGAATGGACAATGAGAATCAGATGAACAAAAGGAATGGAACTTTCCAGAATGCATCAGAAATAAATCTCCTGATTGTTTTGAATGGAAATCAGAACATTAATGTTCCCTAAATGACCTTCTGATGTATTGGCCATGTCTCCTGAAATCTTTTGGAAGTTGTAGTCCAAGCATACCTGCAGATTTGGAAACAGCTAGTCTAAATAATTAAACTCATTACAAACTGGTTTACTTCACATGATAAACTCATGATATTAAAACAAGGCCAACCAGTTTTAAAGATTTGAACAATGAAGAGACCAGAATGAGCTCTGATATGAACAACAGAGCAAATATCTCAATCAATATATGCCAACTTGAGCCAGGGCCACCCACAAAGAATCTGACTCAGCTGTAAAGGATCACTCACTAAAAATATGGAATTGAAAATAAAGCAATTATGGATAAAGCTGGCCTAAGAGATTTTGGTGTGTCAATTGAAAATATTCCAAACAGAATTTCTCCTGCTAAAACAAGAATAAAGGATTTTTTTTCTCTATGAGTATCTTTGAACTGCCATGCAAGAAATGTTCTGTTTTTTCCCTTAAGCTTCAATTTATTTCATGAGAATTGTGCCTTTTAGGGAATTGTGGGTCTTAAATCAAAACAGGAATTCTGTACATGTATATGCTCAGTAAGCTTTCAATATGGTGAGAAACCTGTTGCCCTTTTGATATTGATGAACTCTATGTCTCAGCATCCCTCACCAGCAGTTATATTGTAATTTAGCAACATCTGGAGAAGGAGCACAATTCCCCATCCAGAATTTCAGAAGACTATTGACCAACCATGGTAATTTTCAAATAGTGGATTATATCCTCAGACTTCTCAGCAATGACCATGCTGGTTGAGGGAATCTGAGGGTTGAAGTCCACATATCAGGGGAATGCCCAAGCTGGGAAACACTGCTTTAATAGGCAAGTAGCATAACCAACTGCAGATATGAGAGTTAATTGGCTAAGGGATCTAATAAATTCATGGCAGTGAGGCAGGATTTTAACTGGAAGCCAATTAGTTTACAGCTCAGTTCCTTAGCTAGTCTATTACACACTAAACATCTATAAGTTGGAAAGGAAAGAGATAGATGCCATTTTGAAAAAAAGAATAGTAGTAATAGTTACTTTTCCTGTAGTAGGAAAAGTAATTTTTGTAGCTAGCAAGGTAGCTCTTCCATATGACATATTCTGAGAAGTATGAGCATAGAATTGCAACCTAAAACAGCAATGATGGTCCTTAGAGGGGATATACCAAGTTATTAAGCAGATAAATTAAATCTTCTATAGTTTAAGACAAACTCTTTGAAGTTATGATTAAAGAACATATATGGGACATAGAAACATCTGTTCAAATTGCTTCTTTTCAGTTTGACACTGAAGGTCAAGGAAAGGACATATTTTTAAAAGCAAGTTAACTTTTTTTCCCCTTTTAACTCCTTTTATAATGTTTTAAAACTTCATAGAGGATTTTAGAGGGTAAGAACAAACCTAAACCTCTATAAACACAACATAAAAATTGCTCCTTTCCCCCTTGAGAGACTTGAAAAACACAGCATGAAATTCTGTCTCTACTTAATATTTAACAAAACAATAATCACTTTGGTAGTCAGCTTATTTCTTATTTTTAATTCCACTCCCCACCCTTTTAAAAGAGAATACTAATACCAACTTCCACCCCTAGGACAAGCAGCTTTTCTTTTCTTTTCTTTTCTTTTTTTTTCTTTTCTTTTCTCTATTAGATCTTAATTTTTGATGATGATCATGATGATCATGATGAATGTCAGTGAACAGCTGAATATTAATTAGCTGAGTGGCATGCAATGCTTCTCTATGTATGCTTTGTTTCTGAAAAATAAATTTCACTATGCTCAATGAGATTTACTTGCAGTTAAATATATGCAGAATTGCACTCCAAAGCCTAAAAATAAAGCCTACATTAGCATGAACTGTGAATCAGAGGTTGAGAACATGTCACATAAAGCAGAAGGTGACAAACTGGTGGGCACATTTGGAATTTCAAGAGCAATTGAGAATGGATGGTCTTATAAAATGGGCTTGACTATTCAGAAAATGCATGTCATAGTGGCCTAGTTCCCCCCTCTCCCCGTACTGCTCTTTCCCATCCTAGCTGACTTTGCCTACTTTGGGAACACACTGTTCCAATATGTAAACAAACAAAATAAAACAAAATACTGGTGATGCAGGGGCCTTATTGGTGCCAAGGCTACTGCCTGTGGACATATTGGCACCTTTAACTATCACATCACCTACACTGACATTGAGGATACTGAAAAAAATCTGACATTTACATATCAGACTATTATCTGGCTACTTACATCAAGCATGATTATGGCTGTTAGGCACTGTATTTGCTAAGAAGATGGTAACATTTACATAGAATATGTACCCCATCAGTCCAGAGGTATGCACAAGGAATTTTGCTTTTCTACACAGAATGGTCAGGAAAGGCAACATTTTGTGATATAAAATGAACATTAAGCAATGTACTACATCTATGCATACTAACAGCAATGCAAAGAAAATTTGCCAAATCAATACAAAAATATCTATCAGATTTTGATGTTATAAAGGTCAATCTAAGTCAGAAATGTGATCTGATTTGGTAGCCAACTTATGTATCTGAAAAGGAATTAAGTACCAATAGAGGCGAATATGTGGGGCTCATGGTTGAACTGTGGAGTCCTTGGGGTTCTCTGAGCTTGGTTCTTTTCTTGCAAATGTTTCATTACCTGGCTAGGTAACATCTTCAGTGCTAGAATGGGAAGGGGTTTGCTCTCTATTTATATACTAGTCGCCCAGAGTCCCCCATTGTGAGGGAGATGGGTGGGGGAGAAATCCAACAAATAAATAAAATACTGTGGCACACCATGCCACAGTATATAAATAGAGAGTAAACCCCATCCCATTTTAGCAGTGAAGATGTTACCTAGCCGGGTAATGAAACATTTGCAAGAAAAGAACCAAGCTCAGAGAACCCTAAGGACTCCACAAGGAATTAAGTCTTTTCTCTGTGAAATGCCATTATAGAACATCAAATATCAAAATCAGCTATTGCTTTGTTTAATTTTGAGAGAAAAATTAAACTGTCTGTGTACTGTATGGTTTGTAATAAAAAGATGTCTCAGAAATAGTTTTAAAAGGTTAAAAAGAGACTGCTGAAGACAATGATCTATCCCAAATCTTGCTATGACTAGCCAAGACCGTGAACAAAATCCAAGGCTTGCTGCCAAGCCTTTAGGCAGAACAGGAGGTTGGAGGGCTTTATTAAAGAAATTAAGCCATGATAACAACTTCAATAGAGGAACTTGAATTTTGACTAATTTAAAACTCAGTGGGGAGATGATCCTTTCAGTTTTGAAGAAAGGCTGCCTATCCTGCTGGTAAGAAGAGCAACTGCATTTGGAGACTTTAGACCCAATGCTGCAATCAGCCTATTGTGGTCTATCAGGAAAATATCCATTTGGTTTCATTCATTAGGTTTATATTTTGCCTTTCCTTCAGGAGCCCAGTGTGTTATACACAGTACTCCCTTTTCCATTTTTCCCACAACAGCAACTCTGGGATAACTAGCAGCCCAAAGGTATCAGTGAATTTCCATAGCTGAAGGTAGACTTGAATTTGAGCCTCCCCAGATCCAGTACAACAGTTAAGCACTGCACCATGCTGAACTGGAACTTGGATTCTTCCTTGAACACCATTAGGTATCTTCTTTCATGGTTGAGTTACTTTGGAACACCAAATTAGAACTGGGAATTGGGGGAAGACCTCAAATACATATGAATAATTTCATTTCTGTTTAAATTTCTGTCCATCTCTGACCTCCTTTCTAGTTATGTCTTTAAACAGAATTATTACTTGATTAAATTAAAGCTGAGAGTCAGTCTGGTGTAGTGGTTAAGGCACCAGGCTAGAAACTGGGAGATGCTGAGTTCTAGTCCTGTCTTAGGCATGAAGACAACTGGGTGACCTTGGGCCAGTCACTTTCTCTCAGCCTAGGAAGGCAATGGCAAACCACTTCAGAAATTCTTGCCAAGAAAATTACAGGGATTAGTCCAAGAGTCAATACTCGAAGGAACACACACACCAACAAAAAGTTAAAGCTAGTTGTACACACATGCCTGCATATGTATCTTAGAATTAAGGCTAGACTTTTATGGTAAAAGAGACAGTGAAGTAGGGTGTTGGAACTGGCTCCCTGAATGAAAGGCAAGGAATAAAGAGGAGGGCCCCCTTGAAGTGAGAAGATGGAGAGGAGGCTCCTCTCACCTCCATGAGTGAGAGTAATGTCAATGACAGTTCCCAAGTTGATTGGTTGGGCGAGTGTGGGTAGTGTATATATGGCCAGACTGCAATCTCCAAGGTATATGGAGGGGGTGTGTGTAGGGAGGGGAAATAATGTCAACCCATGTGGAGCCTCGAAGAGGACCAGGAAATCTGGGCATTATAGGAGAAGATGGAGTAAGCAATATGCTGTAAAGCTCTACGTCTAGATCAATGGTGCCTTCCCTTGGATGGCCAATGGAATCTGGAAGGACAATTACTGGGCTTCTTGGCCTCAGTTGCTGCTGGTGAGTGCCAGGTTTCTACATAATAAGACGTCAGTCATCTGTGACTTGGTGATGGATGAGTGTGAAGACCTGCCATGTGTTATTGAAACTTGGTTTGGAGAGGATGGGTATATAGCCTTGTCTGAAATATGCCCTCCTGGGTTATAAAACCTGCAGCAAGGCTGGGGCAGTGCATGATTGGCAGCGGTAGTGATGATCATTCAAGAGACATTAGCAGTAAGCACATGCACCAGTCCTTACCCAAAAATTTCTGATCTATTGAGCAATATAATCCCTGAGCTCCAACCTCATCCCATCCCAATGTCTGAAGGAAAAGCCAGCTCTTTCTATATTCCTCCATCCCTTCCAGTTTGCATGGAAGGGTTCTGTTTGGGGAGGAAAAAAACCTTAGAAGCTTTGCTAAAATATTTGATTTGGCTTGGCCCTACTAGTAGGTTACTGCCTCAGGTGGGAGAATATTAAGAGGTGGGAAGTGGTAGAAAGATGTGGGAGTGAGACATCCTACTGGCTGCTGCTGCTGTCCAATATGGTGAAGGTTGCTATCCTGTTATCAGTGTTGCAGTTGCATTCAACTTCTAGTCTGAACTCACTTCACTAAGTAAATGGAGAGGTGCTATTTGGTCCTTCAAGTGGCCAAATGTCTTGGCCATCCTTGATTTGAAGACTGAACAATCATTCTGTCTCCTCCAATATGTTCTCTTTACCACCTTCGTGTATCTTATTTATTTGTTTATATGCAGCCATTCCCAAAGGCTCAGAGTGACTAACAGTCAAAATCAACATAAAGTAACAAAATCCCCTAAAAAATAATAACTAAACCCGCCCATAAAATAAACAAAATAATCAATGATATGCAATTGTGCAAAAAAGAGGAAAATACACAAAGTCATGCTTTTGCTAAATTCACTGCATCAGTCACAGGCAGTCCTCCTCCTGCATTTGATGGACTAGGCAGGATTTAACTGTCGTCCTGAAACCCAGGAGGGAAGAAGCAGACCAGATCTCTGTAGGGAGTGAATTCCAGATTATGGGGGTGGTTACTGAAGCAGCAGCTTCTGAAGTCCCATCAGACAGCATTCTCGTAGAGACAGAACCTGGAGGGAGTTGACCCTACTCTTCTTATCCTTGAACAAACTATATTGGCTGGTTGTTAGGCAAAACTGACAGAATTCTGAATAACTAATAAATGGGGTAACACTATGAACTATATGACACTCAGAACTTATCCATGACTGGCATTTATTTTTTTACAAGTAGCAAAGATTCATTTTTCATGCATTATGAAATGAACAAACAGGGACCTGACAGTATGGTCAAAGGTCATTCATTAAACCTGCCCTATGGAGATATAATGTCCTCTAGGAAAAAACGCTATTCATTGTTCTCCCCTTGGGAGCTGTAATGCGTAAATCAACCTGAACCATGGCCTCTTTTGCTTGATCAGTTGCTATTCCCAATACTTCCTACTTATCATTAAATAGACCTATCCAATGAGCATGCTTGCTCCCTCCTGTAGCACTGGGCAATTTGCCCATTGCTTTTTTTATAACCAACATTACAATCTTCTTTTTTATTGCAATGGCCAGAAGAAACAATAAATCAGAATCTCCAGGATATCATGGCAGGAAGCTTTAAATATTTTCTGGTGTGACATGCAAGTACAGTAAAGAGTTTGTCAGGCAGACTAACTTTCAAATTGTTACAGACTTCCCCATTTTAACACACTCAATCTGGTTATCAGACATCTTAAGTACTGGGAGACTTATAAGGATGGAAATATTCCTTGAAATACAAGTAAATTAGTTGAGTAGAAATCATTTGCTCAGCTAAATACGTCCCATATTCTATACAACTGCAGTTATTGTAATGTAAGTTTTTATGCTACCTAGCCTCTCTTGGACAAAACAATACATTTGATTCTGAAGCAGGAAAGAGCTACAGTAGATGCGCAATATGCTGGACAGGTTGAAAGGTGGCAGGGTCATATTTTTTCTGTTTCCCTTCCTTTTTAATCTACTGCCTTGTGCTTGTGTGTGTTTGGTTTTGCTCTTAGCAAAAAAAAAAAAAAAAAAATTCACGCTTGTCAATTAGTCTGGGGTATGTTCAGGAAATGAACTGACCTTAAAGTTGTCAGATCCTAGGTACCCCATGCTACCTTTATACAGTCCTTATCACCATCTATCTCAGTGGGTGAAGGAGACATTTAGTATTTAGTAACCTCTTAATGACCCTAACCCATGACTGGTCTCTCGAAGAGGCATTGCTGACCACCAATACTACCTTATACCAGAGGCTAGACAGCATTTTGTGGTATCAGCATCTATAATATGAAAGCAAAGTATGTGTTTCTTATTCAGAATTGCACAATTTTTTATTCTTATGTACATTTATCCATATAATTAACTAATTAATCAAAATTGAAATTAATTAAGATTCCAGAGATGGATGACAGCCCTAAAGAAAATAAACAGATCCAGGCTCCCGTAATATAATTTCTCAGCTCAAATTATATAGCTATGAATGAATTGATGTGATCAGTACAACTTGTCTAGATTAAGTACAGGTAATCCTCGGGTTACGACAACAATTGGGACTAGGATTGCTGTCGCTATGTGATGCAGTCGTAAAGTGTGATGTCACCTGACCATATTGCTTAGCAATGGCAATCCAGGCATTCCCAGTTGCCATCGTAACCCCAAGATGTGCAGGTCATTAAGCAGGAACTGGTGGGAGTCCCAGGTAAGAAGCATGGGGGTATTGCAGGGAGGTAGGGGAGGCCTTGGGAGGCCCCGTGCAGGCCACACATGAGTTGGGAGAATGGGGTGCTACAGTGCAGCACAAGTGCAGGAAGGCCGAGGGAAGGAGGGTGCAGCACGGTGTGCAGGAAGGCCAGGGGAGGACTTACCAGAGCAACCTGCAACCTTCCCTGCTGACTTCCCCATTGATTTTGCTTGTGGGAAGCCGGCAGGGAAAGTTGCAAATAGCGATCATGTGACCACAGGATGCTGCAGTTGTCATAAGTTCGAGTTGGTTGCCAATCACCTGAATTGTGATCATGTGACCGGTGGAACTTTGAGGACTGGTCATAAGTACCACTCATTCAGCGCCATTACAACTTCGAACAGTCACTGAACAAGTGGTCAGTAAGCAGGGACTACCTGTAATTAATAATCCATTGTTTTCAATTATTGATTATATTATTGTCTTGAAGAAAAGGAAGCCAAAGCATTCTATAAGTTCTGATATTTATTTATTTTTTTAACATGCAGTGAATAAAGTTGCTAGCAAGGTGGCTGCTGCTAATTCCATAATTCTCCCTTCATTGAGAGCTGAACAAGATTTAGTGCTAGCAATTTTAAAGGGACAAGCTTTTAGGCATGGAAGTGTGCATGCATATAAATAAAATTGTTATTTCTGCTTCATTGCTAATGAAAGAAAAATGATCCACGTACTCTATTAGGATAACAGAATCCTGAAATCCATTTAACTCATGATTTAGATAGTCCACAAATTGTCAACAAATTATTCAATACCCATTAATGAGCTTTCATACATGCCTAGTGAACTTATTAACTGCCAGTTACCTAGGCTTCTATGCTGCACATGAGAAACAAGTTCCAGGACTTTGGAAATGCACGCACACACACACACACACACACACGTCAGCCCTATAAGGTAGACCAGACTAAGAAAACCAATGCCATATACGTCAGGACTACTTTTTTTGTAACAATATAGTAACAGAACCTTGCAAGTCTAAATGTGCTTCCCCCCACCCCTCACTTTGTGTGTACTGGGGGATTGGGGAACTGAGATGTTTTCTCAAATTAGTTTCTTGGAATGGGCTCAAATTCCGCTTATCTGACCATTGCCTTGGTAGCAGCTCTTCCTCCTGTCCATCCTATACAAATAGAGGAAAATTAGAATTAGAAATGTTGTGGGATGTAACTTCCTTCCTTCCAATACCCATTTAAAACTGCACAGTACTGCTGGATAGTAATGTATCCAGTGAACTTCCCTATAGTGTGCACTCTGCAGAGTTTTTTTCAAATAGCAATGAAAGCATTCTATCTTCCCATCACTTTTGGGACAGGGAGGAGAAGCATGAATATGTTGAATGCCAAAAGACTGGGAAAATATTGAAGCAAGGTGACCCATGTACTGTTGGCACTATTTATAATTACTTCAGAAGGAATAATTTGCAGAGCACTGACAGTGACTTCAGCTGAAATATGTTTCTGCGTAGGAAGAAGGAGAAGAAATGTTTATAAGCACATATTCTTGTTATATGGCTCTAACAATATCAATGCCTAATTTGGTCATTGATCAGTTTGGTGGAAGAGGGCATAATTGTCAGCACAACTACAGATGAGGAAATAAATTCCACATGAAGGCTAAAATTATTTTTATTGAGGTTGGCTATAATAACAGAATCTTGCAAGTCTGATTGTGCTGTACCTCCTCCTCCTTATACTCCAGTGAATTAGGGAGGTGTCTGCCTGAGCCATTTTCAAATGTTATCTTATTGTTTGGGAATTTAAAAAATGTTTCAATCCTTTTGCCTAGGTAACAATTCCTGCATATTTCTGTCATGGTAATCTTTATTCTCTATTGATCAAGTTGTAAAAGTTGAGTTTGTACACAAACAGCACTGTTCTTGAAAAAATATTCCACATCTGAGTTAATATTTGTCACCTGTTGTGAGATGGGCAGCTATGTAAATTTGAACAAATAAATAAATAAATATTTGGCTGGTAAAACAGCACACAAAAGCTGTTTATTTTACACCACACCTTGGTGCATCGTATCAGTCACAAAAGTGATGTTGCCTGATAGAGTCATTTTGTGTGAGATGGGTGACCATATATATTTGACAAATAAATAAATAAACAAATCAGTTAACTTTAATATTTTGAACACTTTAGATTGAGGTATAGCTCACCCCACAAGAGAACATTGTATATTCAGGTTTCAGCAGTGAGATGCTTAAATGGTTGTGATAGAACAAGAATTGCTTGTGGCCAATTGCAGATTCAATGATATGTTGAAGTCTTGAAAGCAAGGCATCTTGCTGAAAAGCCAGGGAAGTTCTTTTAATGATAATGCCTCAAAATCCAGCAAATATAAATCAACAGCCTGATGAACATATTCCTCCAGCATTTAGTTTGATCCTGAATCAAGGAATGGAAGATGTGGTATGGAATCAGCTATGTTCATTTTTACATACAGTTGTAATTTCCAAGATGCAGGACATGAGGTAGGAAATTGGTACTTTTATATAGTTGAAACATGTATATGAATTATTTGTGATTCATCAACAGCACATATTCAGTCTGAATAGCCCCTCTAGAGAAGAAGTGACAGGCTGGCATAGGCAACAGGCTTCTTTGATCTGCCTTCCTGTGTCTCTAACAAGATTCTAGTTAGTGCCACAGGACTGCCATCAGTCACCACAAAAGTTGAGGCATTCAGATTTTAATAAGCCAAACAACATTCTTTAGTTGAAATGCAGAGTCAATTACTGCAGACCAGGGCCAGGCAACTCCTTTTCTAATTAGCCAGTGCAGTGGAACAAAATATTGGCATAGTTAGGAATACATTTCATGAGACAGCCACAGTTGCTAGAAAAGAACACAGCAAATCCAGATTCTCAGGAATTGGAACTTGCAAAATAGCTTCTACCTACTTTGGATCATGTGTAAGTCCTTTAGCTGAGACATGCCCTAGTATAGCAATCTCTTCAAAACCAGTGTGGTATTTGCATTTGCTTAGTTTCAGGCCACTTTATGAAATCTCTCAAAATCTGCTGTCAGACTATCTCAGAGCTCTTCAATAATTGCCACATAGACAATAATATCATCCATATAGCAGAAAACACCAGGAAGACTGCAGGATAAAGTCCATTGCCATTTCATAAGCCTCGAGAACATTCAAGAGTGTGAATGGAACTTTACAGAATCTGTAACAACCACTGTGTGTTATAAAGGTTGTCAAATGGTAAGATTCTGGTGCTAATTCTATTTGCCATAATAATTAATTACATTACTGTTCCAAGCAAATTGTGCTGTGAGTCAAACACGTAACAATGGACAATTTTTTTTTAGTTGACAATAACTTTGCTTGCTTGCTTGTAAATATTGCATAATAAAGTTTGCTGCAAATAAAGTTCTGTGGACTCCCACTATCAATCACCATCTCTAATTGTTTCCTATTAATACTCCCAATGTCTTTTTCTTCAGAATCCACAAACTCTTTCCCCTCCTGTTTAACTTTCATCTATCCAAACCTAACAAACTTGCTCCTTCTTACAAGATGTGTCTTGGCTTTCTTCTAACAAACTTGAGCTAAATGTCTTTTCTCTTTTCTTTTTTCTTTTCTTTTCTTTTCTTTTTTCTCCCTTCCCTTCCCTTCCCTTCCCTTCCTTCCTTCCTTCCTTCCTTCCTTCCTTCCTTCCTTCCTTCCTTCCTTCCTTCCTTCCTTCCTTCCTTCCTTCCTTCCTTCCTTCCTTTCTACATGAATATGAACAGTGTTCAATGAACTACATTGTTTTCTGGAATGGTGTGATAATCCAGTGATAATAAAGAATTTCTGCTTGTGACAGACTTTAATGCCAGACCACTGTGTCCCAGATACTGTTTGATTGCATTTTGCTGATGAACAATATTAAAGGAGGTGCCTATAGAAATTCTGCTCATTGCTGTCTTTAAGTGATTTTCTTATTGAGCATTTTATTATTATCTGGTCAATGTCAGATATTCTTGCTGCAGATATTTTTCATGCAATGTTTTGTGAATGCATTTTCCCACCACTTGTTCTCCAATCTTATCTCCATAAGTCTCCATATGCACATAATTTGGCTAATTCTATAATTGCATTAACATTTGCATCAGTAGATTCATTAGGTGCTTATATTCTATTTTCAGATTTAAACTGCTCCATCAGAACATTTCTGCACAGAGTGAAATATTTATTCAAAGGAGCTTTAGCTTATGAAAAGTTACTGCTGGTAAGTTTGAAAACAACAACAACATTGTACTGGAGTGTCCATAAAATGCACCACCCTTTGAACAGCATCTTCTTCTTTGTCCAAGTTTATAGCAATTCCATAGGTTCCATCCACACTTTATAGTTTATATATAGGTCATCTGTATTCATATTTAGAGGTTAGAAAGCAGCAAGACTAGAGTGAGACATGCTTATGTAATGATCCAGGATTCTCCCTTCATTACCAATTGTTCTTCTTTTTTCTTAGAAGGTTCTTAGCACAAATTTCAGAATAAATTATAACCTGGACACCATTACATAATAGTTTTGTACATGGCATTCTAATGGCTCTCCATTTTGTTTTCTTCTCTCTATTCCTCTCCTTAGTCCCTCCTCTTGCTATTATACTGCAGCATCTCCTGGGACTTTAGTACTATGCTACCATTACAAAAATGCAGTTTTTATTATAAAAAGAGAAAGACTTTCTTATTTACAATTAGTAGGGCCTTTGCAGAAATACATCCTGTGCACCACTTGCAATATTCCTAGATCAGGAGGCACTGTTCACAATCACTAAAGCCTTAGTCACCTCCTGATTGGACTATTACAATGCCCTCTATATGGGTCTGCCTTGAAAAGCATTTGGAAGTTTCTGCAATCAGAATGAAGTGGCACATGCAGTATTGAGCACACTGCACACTACAACCATGTAACACCATTGCTACATGAGTTGTACTGGCTCCCAATAGGCTTTTGGGAACAATTCAAGGTACTAGTTGTTACCTTTAAAGCCCTGCATAATATGGAGCCAGATGGGACTACCTCTCCACAATGGTCCCCTCAGTGAGTCAATGGCACCTGGTGGGTTCCAGGAAGTGTTCCTTCTCTGTCATGGCACCTACCCTATGGAACTGTAATGGGCTGTGAGAATAACCTTGAGGTTATTCGGATGCCAGAGAGGGTCAAGTCTAAGATGCTTTCTGAAATTACATTTGTATTTTGGACTCAGATTTCTCTTACCTGACCAATGTCTTGGTTGTGGCTCTTCTTCCTGTTCCTCAAGGTTTTTCTCACAGCCCATTACAGGAACAGCCTCTTCCCAGAGATACAGATGGCCCTGACCTTACCAGCCTTTTGGAAGGCTGTGATGTGTCTCTTCCCCCAGGCACTGGGGACAGGCTGTTAGTTCTCTTTCTCCCAATCTTATCTCTTTCTTCTGCTGAGCTCTTTTGAGCTCTGCTCCCTCTCTCTAACCACTTAAGGTGGCTGGTGTAGCTAGCTTCTACTGGTATGGCTTTCTTTTGGCTCTGGCTAACCATGGTTATACTATCATCAGCCCAGCCTTCCAGATCCCTCCAAGGGTGGTTCTTCTAAGCTCTGGGTCTTTTCTGCATTGACTACTTGGCACTCCAGAGGTAGGAAGACTACATACATTCTTCTCCCATTCTTCTTCTTCTGGCTTAGTGCTCTCTTTAAGGGCACAACCTGTTGCTACTGGGCTTTCCTTTGCTTTACAACCTTCAGGGAATGTATCCCTCCCAGGCATCCCCTGCCTGGGCTGTTGCTTTTTCTTTTTCTCCTCCTGGCTTGGCTATAGTCTACTGCTGCCAAGACCCTCTGGAATATCCCTTCCAGGTGCCAAGGCCTTCCTCTCCTCCCCTCACCTGATACAGAGAAATTACTTTGCTGCCTTGCGCAGTTCACGGGCACCCATTACACTGCCAGCAGTAGGTTCCTTTCTCCTATGATGTCTTTGGGCTACTTCCTTCCTTCCTAATCCTATTCATCCCATTTTTCTTTTTGGTTTTTTAATTTCCAGCTCCTTTTTTCTTCAATGTTTCTTCTTCTGTTTTCTACACTCTGAGTTTCAGCTCCACTCCTTGAATTTTCTTGGTGAATTCAGCAAGATCTCTACTGAGGCAGCTGCATTCCTCTTAAAGGAAATAGTTCTCATTTATTTAACAATTTTTATAACCCAACTGAATCTTGAGGGACTCTGGGTGGTATACAGGTAAAAACCAATAAAAAAGCAGCTTATAACATTCCAGGTAAATTCATTGTATTAGGTGTCACCACTCAATCTCCTGTGTGGGCCCCTTCTATCAAGGGAAAGGAAGTGAGAGGAAATTATATGGGTTATTTTTGCCCCCACAGCCATTCTCTAATAACAACCAAGGGTTAATCACACATCTTCTCTTACTCCTTCCTCAATGTTGAACCATTCACTAAGCACTCCGTTTATTCTTGTGTGTGCTTTACTTCCATTATACACTACTCATCTCACTTTCAGCAGCCAGTCTTAAACTCAATATTCTTGCAAAAGCATTATATAATTCAATTATTTATATAAATTACAATTTTCACATACGTAACTTTCTCAATAACCTACCAAAAAGCAAAAATCTGGTGTGTATATCCCTGCTCTATAGAGCCATGTGTGCACCGCATATTCATTCTAGCTGGTGGGATGTGGGCAACAGCATGTTGACATGAATGGAGGGTTGGGAATGAAACAAGAGATTACAGAAAAACTGACTAGACCATCCAGAAACCTAACAGGAATAGTGATGAGTATCTGCTTAGAAAAAGCTCTGTTTAAGGACAAGTCTACTCATCTGCACACATGCCAAATGTATGAATATACATCTAAAAACAAAATTGACTTGATTATTTATGATGAAAAGTTGAGAAATTAGTGAAAGATATAAGATAGATTAAAAGTTCTGAATATGGGAAAGAGTATTTTGATGGTATTAGGAGGTATATTGGGAAAAAAATAGAAGAAAATGAAACAAGTAAAAGAAACAATAGTGAAAATGGAGTCAGTACAAGGACATGAAATACAAGTCCTATACGGAAAAAAATATAAGATAAATTACTCTCCCAACAGAATGAATGGAAAGCCAACATGAAGAATGAGGGTCTGAAAGCTGCTTGGAACATAGTGAAAAGAATTATGTTAGAGAGGACCCCAAAAGTGTGTGGAGTTATGTTAGTGGGAAATATGAAAAAGAATGCTTGAAGGGAAAGGATGTGAAGTGAAAGAGGCTATGGATGAGAAAAAATTACTATAAAGGAATGATTGCTGCAAAAAATGAGGATGAGAAAAGAATACTATAAAATGCATAGAGAGATAAAAGACTAGTTGCAGGGAATGTAATCAAAGAGCAAGGAATGGTTAAGATGAAATGAGGCAGAGAAAATCAGAGCAGTTTTGATGGAAATAAAAAGTTGTTTTGGAAGTGGGTAAAGAAATTTAAGCAAGGACTTCCAGCAGAGTGAATGGAATTAAAATAAGTGTGATTAAATGGTTGGGATGAAACTGAAGCCATGGAATGCTGAAACAAATATTTTCAGAGATTTGTAGGGGACTGATAGTATTATGTTAAAGACTGGAATTGAATGAATGCCAATAGTGTCCAGGAAAAAAGATATGAAAAGCAGTAATAAATGCTATGAGAATGTTGGAAAATGGTAAGACTACTAGAGACTTGTAAAATATGAATGTGGTTTGTTTATGGAGTGGCTTTGTAACTTGTTTAAAGTATATGTGAAGAATGCATCTGTGTCTGATGACTGGAGGAATGCCATTATTGCTCCACTACACAAGGGAAAGAACCAGGAATAAGTGCAAGAATTACAAGGGGTTAGTTTGTTAAGAGTGCCTGGGAAGGTGTTTGGCAGAATTCTGATTGAAAAGGTACAATAAGTGATAAGCAAAATTTAGTGCAGCAGGCAAGAGTAAATGTCATTACATACAGTAGTTGAGCATAATCATGGAAAATATTTACTTATTAGATGTATAGCCAGCCTTCCCCTTCAGAATGTCACTCATGGGTTAACAATTCCTTGATCTGTCTTCTGACTGATCAGCAGCGCCCCTGTCTGATCTGCATTAAAATCAGCTATTTGTTCATGTGGTTCATGGAACGTTGAGGATTTTAGACACAGGTGGAAGATATTCTTCCGATCCAGGTTTACTCTCTGGAATAGAAACAGTAGTTCTAGTATACCAGTTTCTCAAGGTGAAGCCAATCTCTCTTTATAAACTTACTTCCTCAGTTGCTATCTATTATATTATTGTACTACTACTACTATTATATATATTAGTAATAGTATATCTGGGATGCTTTTAAAGCATTTATATGAGGCAGAACTATATTATATACTTTATGCAAGAAGAAGAAATTGTGATCATAGTAACCTGGAAAGAAAAGATAAGGAAACTATGCATATTTATGCAAGAAACCATACTTTGGAAGTTTGTAACGCTTCCAGGTCTGCAAAGCTGGAACTTGATCAATTGTATGTTTCAGAAATAGACCATCAAACCATATTAACCAGACTGATTTGGAACAGAGAGGGAAAAAAGGAAAATTGTTGACTTCTTGATTGAAGTAATTGAAACAATGTAATATAATATCTGCAATTAAATATCACATATATATATAATACTTAATGGTTCAGGGTGAATTAATTTTCAAGTTTTGATTTCTATATTCATCTATATAGTTCTAAGGTAGAGAAACTAGATGAGCAAATTGAATGTTTTAAAAATAGATAAATGTTTCAGAGACTTCATAAACTCATCTGAAAAATTTAGAAGATTTTATACTGGAGGAAATATTAGATACAATTCATTCTATGAAATCCAGGAAGGGTCTTGGGCCAGTTGGGAACACTATAGAGTAGTATAAAAAAGACAAAGAAAACTTTGCCCTTATACTGTTAGAGATGTACAATAAATCTTCTGAAATGAAATCCTTCTCTTATCAATGTATGAGGCCTTCATCACATTGTTCTGAAACTGGATAATTGACTGCAACTTTAGCACCTAGGCTACAGGACATGATACCATCAATAATATGTTATCCACAATCTGGAATGACCTCACTTTTTATAACAATAGCTTACTTGTGGACATTTTATTTATTTATATAGCTACCCATCTCACAAAATGTGACTCTGGGCAGTGTACAATACATAAAAAATAATAAACATAATAAAACACTAAGTAAAAACAGAAAAACAAAAAAAACAAAAAAATAAAAATAAAAATAAAAATAAAAACTCAAGATAGCGGGAGAGACAACCATCACTTAACATCACACAACCTTCTTGTAGGCTAACCCTGGGACCCCCATCTCCAAGGTTGATGGAAAAAACGAAGGCTTTCCAGAAGGCAAGTAGGGATGGAACCAATCTCACCTCAGGGGGAAAGATATTCCATAGGGTGGGGGCCACAGCAGAAAAGGCATGCTGCCTGGGTCCTACCAGATGTAACCCCTTAGTAGATGGGTCCCACAGCATACCCCTCCTGCCTGACCTGATGGAACAGGAAGATGTAACTGGGAAGAGGCAGTCCATCAAATAACCTTGTCCCATGCCATGTAGGGTTTTAAAGGTCGAAGCCAGCACCTTGAATTGCACCTGGAAGCAAACTGACAACCAATGCAGCTTGTGGAACAGAGATGTAAAGTGTGCCATCCTAGAGGCACACCTAATTGTCCATGCAGCCACATTCTGCACCGGCTGAAGCTTCCAGATACTCTTCAAGGGCAGCCTCATGTAAAGTGCATTACAATAATCCATTCTAGAGGTGACTAGGGCATGAGTAATTGTGAATAGAGCATCCTAGTCCAGGAAAAGGTGCAACTGGTGCATAACACCAAGTTGCGCAAAGGCCCTCCTAGCCATGATTGCCACCTACTCCTTGAGATTGTGCATTGGGTCTGTCTGGGGCAGTGCCATCCCATTCAGGACCAAAGTTGGTAAAATCCCCGATCCAGAAGGCCCCAAAACCCAGAGCCACTCAGTCTTCCAGGGTTCAGCTGAAGCCTGTTCCCCATCCAGACCCCTACACCCTCCAGGCACCAGGACAGGATGTCAACAGCATCGCTTACTTTGCCCAGGGCAGAGATACATAACTGGGTATCATCAGCATACTGATGTAAATATATCTAATTTCTCTACCTGGTCCTTCTAGATCTTTTTATTACCCAACTGCAATAAACCCAAGTCTCTGTAAGAATCATCTGCTGCATTGCATGGCACAGAGAAGAGGGCAGAAGAGAGCCTTTCTCTCTCTCTCATTCTCTCTCTTTTGAGTATGCAGCCAGCTATTTTCTTTGACATTTGATAGTGCCAAAGAAGTCACAACAATAGTTCCTGGGGACAAACTCTGCAGTTGCATGTATTTTAACTAGTAAGAATGTGCAATTCTTGAAAAACCTCTCAGAAAAATAGAGCAAACCAATACAGCAAAAATGAGTGATAGACAGGCATTCTTAACCAGAAATGTCGTAGAACATCAATGTACTCTTGCCAGTCCATTTTGGATGCTGGTGATGGGACAGGGACAATCAAACTATAGTTATCGTTTGGAAACGCTGAGAATCCTGAAGCTACTCCATTCAAAAGAAGCACAGCCTTAAGACTTTTGTATGTGTGCAAATTATTCTATGCCACAGGGAAGCTGATCTGCAAGTGAATGATATTTATAAAAAAGAAGCCAAAGCAGGAAGTACATAAAAATAACCTGTTCTACTAATTGTAGCTATGTTTCCTTGTTGTGTTTTATTGTTATTGTTCTAGACCTATGAAGCATAATAAATCAGTTGACTATTCAATAAACATATAAATAACAAGTTAATAGCATCATTTCACTGTATAATAATTAGTGCAGGACTCTCAGTAGGCTAACTCTCTCAAGAGATTTAGATTTTATGCCTCCAACTTCAGCTGCTAAAAGCAAATGTTTGACCTTAATTTACATCAAAAGACCTGCCCTCCCCCCTCTAGCGTCACAGCTAAAAATATAGTTTTGTGAGCAGGAGATTAATCCTTAATGATCTGAGAAAATAATCTTATTGCAGAGAAAGGGAGATTATGAAACTTCCATAAATTAAGAAAAGGTTATCAAAGAGTTATCAAAGAGTGAGAACAATTTAGAGTTCTGTGATCCCAAGAGGTGTGGATACTTCCATCCTTTGTGATTTCAGGGTCAAGGAGCCTCTGAAGACATTCACTCTTTTTTCTATGCTGTCATTTGTACTGTAAAACTATTAGTACAATATTTTTCAACTCTTTTTCCAAAATACAGATAGCAGGCATAACAAATCTGGAGTTGTATAGGGACCAGTATACAATGCAGCTACTGTAATTCCCTAGCCATGTATAAGATGGTCATGAAAATAATATTGCCAAAAGCAAAATCCAGAGGGGGTCTTAGAGTATACGGAGCGGAACTATAGGTGTCTAATCAGAATTTCTTTTCTTTTCTGTACTGTATTTCTCATTTTTTGGCACAGGATTCAACAGTGGCTTGCAGTGTGTTTCATCTTACCACTTGCTCATCAGATATAGCATTCCTTTCACTTCACGAAGGGTCAGGACCCCCAGCAGCCCTTCTGGAAATGAGTGCACAGGACAGGCCAAATCTTGCAATTTTGACAGTAAAGGAGAATCCAAGTCATAAATCACAACAATGTGTAGTACTGCTGTTTGAGAATCAAATCATTGCTTTGGCATGCCCAAATAATTTGCCTGCATTTTTTTGCATCATAGATTAGGACTTGATATAAATTGCACTGTAATTTGTAGAGTCAGTTATGCTTGTTTGTTAATATCCTCATCAAGGGCAGCTGTCAGTTTTCCTGCAGCTATTCTTTGTTGCCGTATCAGGTGACACAGTCCCATTTGACATCATACTCCAGCAAGAAGCCCTTGTGAGCTGCAGAATAAGATAAAGGAAGAAGGAACAATGCTTCCTGCCCTCCATTTGATTTCTTCTGTTACTTAAAGGGAGGGATGAGATGTGCCAGCTACGTTAGGAATTCCAAGCAGGTGAAAAGGAGCTGTTACTATGCTGTGGCAGCTTGCTTGCTAGTACATATACTGTTGCACTCCGTTCTAAATCTACAGTTTAGAGTTTTTAATCAATTAATTGTTTAACTGAGTTATGCAACATCATTAACAACTCAAAAGTTGGTAATCTGTTGATGGCCTTAATTCATTATGCATAGATTAGTTATTTACCCAAGCCTTAAATATTGCTTATACAGGGGCATCCTAACATCTATTTATTTAGAGCAGATTTTCAAACTTTGCAATTCCATGATGCTCTAAACTGGTAGATGAGACTTTCTGATCCAGCTTCCATGAATCAAACTAGTTATTTAATAGGGTTATGGTTGGACAAGAAATAAATATACTATAAAGAAATATATAAATATAATAAAACAATTCCAGAATCTTTACAAGTTTATCAAATAAAAAAATGAAAACAGTAATGAACTTTACTAACATGTATACTTCTACACTGTGAAGAACATGGGTATAAGTCAACACATAATGCCCACAGAGATGCCAGGGGCACAAAAATGTTTCTGAGAGAAGTCTAATGCAACTATTTGTGGTTAGTGTCAATTGATCACCAATACCTAGAAATAATTTGTCACATACTCAGTGTGTTTCAGTTGTTCTACCCTGTAGAAATTAGAGTTTTGGCCATTTAAATATCGATCCATGAAATATATTAAAAACTGTGACCTCCCTCCAAGTTCCTCATTACCTTCAGGGGATCATGAACCACAGCATGAGTAAATCAGCTTCTGATTCAGAGGAAGGAAACATTGATCTTGCCTGCAGTTTGTTCCTGTTCAGGAAGGGGAAATGGGATGCAGGGAAAAAGGTTATGTTCTGTACTAACACCCCTCCCAAATCAACCTTTGAAGATGGCATCTAAAAGGGGAAGGTCATCTTTCCATTTCCTTCAGATGAATTTCCAACAGGGAAAAATCCAGAAATGATTGCCTTTTCCTTACATAGCTGAGAAGAACACTCCCAGGTTGACAGTTTAATTCCCTATCAATTTTCACTGGAAAACAAAACAAAGTAGGACATGAAACCTTGAATAAATTTAATGTGCTTCAGACTTTAAAAAATCATTTTGAAAAGCTCTTTGACTTCACTGTCAGCTTCTCACAAAGCTAAAATGTACTTCCCAGGATTATTGTGTGGATGAACTAGAAAAAACACATGAACTCATCCATGTTTTGGAGGGCGGGGTGGGGAAGACATTATGACTATATGACTAAATAAATAAACAAACAAACAAATAAATAAATAAAAGAAGACTTTTCTAAGATCTGTACTTACTACATCCTTGATTCTATTTCTTGGGCGTTTTTCACTCCTGGCTCTGATAATCTGCCCTCCAAGGCCATTGCTAGTTTAAGATTTGCATAATACAAGTCTTTACAGTGGTGATGCAAAAGGAACAAACAAATAAAAATGGAGAAATGTCAACCCAATTCAAAGCACCACATTTTCTGTCCCATTGTGTGGGCACCAAGTCTTCTTTTTTCTGCAAGGTAATTATTTTTTTTAAAAAAGTAGCACCAGGTTAAAAGAAAGGGAATGCTTCGCTTCTATTTTGCCCAGGTAATGGAAGAGATGCTGAGATGAATATTATCAGTTTCATCTTTTAATATCCTACAGCATACACTTTTTAATGTGGAAAAATATGTTGCATGCAATAGCAATGATTATTGGAATGGAACAAAATGTTTCAACTTTCAATACCATCAACTATGGTGTTCCTTTGGACTGGCATTGGAGGCTGGAAATTGCAGTGGCTCTCCTCTATCCTCTGTGGCTGGTTCTAGTTGGTGTTGGTAACATGGGAGAGGTTCAATCCTAGGCCTCTTTTATACGGGATGCCTCAGGGCTCTGGTTTCTCCACTCACCTATTTAGCATCTACATGAGGTCACTGGGTGAGATCATTTGCCAGCATGGGGTGCAGTATCATCAGTATGCAGAAGATATCCAGTTATACAGTACATCTTCAGCCCAGGCTGGGTAGGTGATGCCATCCAGGTGCTTGAGGCTGTGTGGGCCCGGATGGGGAGGAACCAGCTTAGATTCTACTGTGGCAAGACAGAGTGGCTTTGTGTTTTTGGTTCCTGGGGGTCCAGTGAGTTGTCATCCTTGACTCTTGAAGCAGTAGCACTCCCCTGGATAGAACTTGTGTGTAATTTGGAGCTCCCCTTGGACTCGTGGCTCCTGCTCAAGGAGCACGTGACAGCTGTGGCTAGGGGAGTCTTTAGAAGGGTTTGTCTTGTGTTCCAATTGCACCCTTACCTGGCCTGTGAGGCCTTGCTCACTGTCATGCATGCCTTAGTCACATCGTAGCTGGATTACTATAACATGCTCTACATGGGGCTGCCCTTGAAGACCACCTGGAAATTACAACTGGTACATGCAGCAGCATGCACATTTTTGGGACCTTTGCATTTTGCCTGTGTTGCACCTGCTGCTGCTCAAGCTGCACTGGCTTCTAGCTGCTTTTCAGATGCAATCCAAGATGCTTGTTATCACCTTTAAAGCCCTAAATGGCATGGGGTCAGGTTATTTATAGGATCAGTGAGGTTATCTGCCCATCCCACTAAGTTAGATAGTATGGGCATGCTCTATATCCCTTCCCTTTAATGTTGCCCTCTGGTGGGACCTCAGAGATGTGCCTTGTCCATGGTTGCCTCATCCCTTTGGAATGGCTTCCTCTCTGACATTTGGAACCACCACCTTACTAGCCTTCCAGAGAATTGTGAAGACCTGGCTTTTTAACCAGCCATTGGGCTAGGATGGAAGTGAACTGAGCAAATGTAAATGTAGAGTCAGTGGGATGTTGTGGCATTGCGATGGGACATGATGTAGTTGTGGAGTTTTGTGTGTTACATTTATTTTAGTTTTATAGAATGTTGTTGTGAGCCACCTAGGATTATCATGCATAAGATAGGTGGCCATAAAAGTTTTCTAAATAAATAAAATAAACGAAGAAAAGCCTTTATTAGAATCTTAAGAAGCTCTGATGAATCATCAGAGTACTTCTGGGTGTAAGCACTGTGATTCAAAGTAAGGAGTGGGTTAGGTTTTATTACCCTCTGTTATTATTTTGTTTTTCCAGTTTGCAGAGAATGTAAATGTGGCATACTGAACATTTTGGCAGCTTTTCACATGAAAAATAAAATAGCAGAGACAATAACTGTTAATTTATCCAGGACCAGAAACAATGTCTTTCTAGAGTGGAGACTATTAAACTGTATGCTACTTTTTTATGGAATGGCCTTCAGAAATGTGTAAATTGTAAGCCTTCTTCAAGAACCCTATTAAGGAGAAGATAATAGAGTGATGTTCACTAGGCATGATTCCTGCCATTGATGACTCTAGTAGATTTGTGTTGTGGGATGATATAAATGGGAGGAACATGAATTCAAGAGTATTCATGGAGATTTCATTCACAGAAGTGACAACTGAGTTTTCCACTCACCTGACTGAGATATATAATTATACCTGTGTAGAACCATCTTCCAACAGCAGCATAGTTCAGTTGTAGGGAAACTAGTGGAAGAATTTGGTGGCATCAGCAGCAAGGAGAAGATGGCTGTAGCCAGCCAATCAGCCACCTAGAACTGAGGGTGATGCATTTGGTACTGATAGATAAAGGATCTACTGAACAGAAGGATGTACTGATAAGAACAGCAATATACAACAAAGGCCTAAATCAAGTGTTAGTGAGGGGGAAGGCCAAAAGAGTTCCAAACAGAGGTGGACTACATGATGAGGAAGGGAGAGGAACATCTGAGTTCCACAGTAGAAGATAGTAAGGGGATCACTGAACAAAAGAGCAGATTGGCTAAACTGCCAGTATGTTTTGCAGGGAGAGAACACTGCAATCAAAGCTCTTCTGAGCATTTGAAAAAATGAGAACACCTCCGCCTCCTGGCTGACCTGTTAATAACAGTAGAAAACAGGCAAGTGAGCCTCCCCCCCCCCCCCCCCCCAGTTTTCCACAACACCAGGGAGGGAGTTGAGGCGCTGGCAGCACTCTGGCTACAGAGCCTTCTCTGGGTGTTCCTGCCATCACGAACCTTATCCTAAGTGAGACAGAAGGAGAAGTTCCTCAGGGTATGAATAAATTGTGATCACCTCCTGCTGGCCCAGGATGATGTGATTCTCCACAGTGATAGAAATAGGTAAGGAACCTCCATGGTGTTTTCCCCTAAAAGCAAACTTTCTGAGCCTGGAACCAGTTCTTCACCTAGATCCAGAGTGGCTACAAATCTGTGCCTGGAGATTAAATGGGGATATCTGCTAAGCACTGACCTGCCAGATTTAGTGGTATACATCATCATGGCATCTAAATGTTCATTTACCATGAAGAAGACTTGGTAGGTGTTTGAACAGTGATGCAGGAGAAGGAACTGGCAATGGCAACAGGTGAGCCAGAACCTCTGGGGTTCCTATAAGACAGACTAGACAAAGTGTTGGTGACAAAAACCTGCATAAATAGGACATCACCTTGGGATCCATCTGTCTGGAGAGAAAGGGAGAGTCTCTCATGGGACATACTTATGTGTGCCATTTGCTCAAGGGTATGACTCTAATTTCCCTGCTGGTCATTCCCCATTTCTCATCATGAGATCTAACAGTAGCCCTCAGAACCCTGAACATAGCCCCCTGAGCCCATTAAGCAGGTTCCAATTAGCATTCTTACCTGGATTTCTTTTTTCTATTGGCGTAACCTCAGCTATAAGAGTTGGTTATTTAGGGGCCCTAGCAGCAAGGGAAAGTGTTTCACTAGGATAAGGTATGGTTAAGATCATTTAATTTAATTTAATTTAATTTCATTTCATTTCATTTAATTTCATTTCATTTCTTTATTTTTTTTATTTTTTTATTTATTTTTATTTCAAATTTAGATACCACCCATCTCACGAAAAAGTGACTCTGGGCAGTTCACAATAAAACAACAATAAATATTAATTAAAATACAATAAAAACAATATAAAATACAGTAAAAATAGAATAAAACCAAACAAATATGGAAATATCTTCCAAGATGTTGATGATCAGTAAGATGTTAACATATAGGAGCATCTTCAAGGTGTCCAAGATAAATTAAAATTTCACACAGCACAGGAGACAATTCTTCCCAATTTCTGTTCAAATCCTTCCCATCCCAGTGTATTTGACATAAATTTGATAGACAAAGGACCCTAAGAATCTATCTCAAGCATACTCAAGTGGACAGGAAAGCAAAAAAAAATTATTTTTTTTTTATTGCTATAGGACAATAATTTAGAGGGACAAGATGTGTTTCTTCCTCCATCAGAAGATAGATTAAGGTATGCATGACACTGGCCTATTCATGAGCAACAGAGAGCTATCTAGGGATGTCACAGCTCCTTTGATCACAGGAAGTGCTGCTCCCTCAGTCTTACCAGCAGAAATTTCCTTGATAGACATTTGTAGGGCTGAAATCATAGTCATTCACCCTCACTAAACATTGTAGGATAGACAAAATTAGAGGGTGCTATTAATCATCCCAACCCTTCTTTGGGATCCTGAACAGAAGATCCCATTTCATGTCGACTTCATTTTCAGGTGACTGAAAATGATACTCAGACTTACTGTGAGGTACCTTTTTAGTCATTAAAGATGGACCTGAGAATCCTCTATCAAGGGCTTCATTGGACTTTTACAGGCACCCACCAAAATGTTTTAATGAATACTGAGCCATGTGTTTTTTTCAGTCTCCTTACTGATCCCTTTGTATTGTACATGTGTATCTGGCTTTGAAAAATAAAGCATTCTTTAGGCTACCTTTCAGCTGAAATCAATTCTTGTGAGTGAGGAGGAGGAGTTAGCCTCCATCAGATAATGAAAAAGTTAATCCCTTCCTAGCCACTGTTAACTCTGTCTTATCAGGTCCATCTTCAGTAAGAGAAGGACACTTCACAGTAAGTCCAAGTGCCACTTCCATCTTATGATGGGTTCAACACTGAGCATAAATTCACTTAAACAGTTATGCCTTTAGATTTGCCCAAATAGTTTGACTGAAAATGGGACAGCCAGCCTGCCCTATAGTGGCGTCCTCTGTGTGTGTTGAGTTCAACTCAAACAACTGCTTTGGCCAGGCTGTCTGAGAATTGGGGGAGCTGAAATCCAATATCTCTGGAAGAAATCACTGAGTTGAGATCATTGTAATTTGTTCAGATATGGGGGATGTCTAGGCTGTCTAGCCTCTGAGGGGAGTGGAGTGACAAGAACAATATCTTACTCCCATCAGAAAAAAAGGGACATGAAAATAGCTTCTTTTCATTCCAATCTCAAAAGACTAGTGACAGCTGATAATAACAATCTGCTAGTAGAACAAGGCCTGAATTTAGTCCAGATTCAATATGCATTTCCCTGGTCTGTCATCTCCCACAGGTTGCTACGTTTCCCTGCACCAATGTGGAAACTTTCCAAATGTCATGCAAGCTTCTCTGGTTTAAATCTAACACTGACTTGTGCCATTTAAAATGATTGGAGGTTTTTTGATCTTACTTTAAAGTTGTGGGTACTTAATCATGACTCGCATATGAATGAGCCAAATGAATTCATTACTGGAAAGCTAAATTAAGTTCTGCAGCTGTTCTGCTCCAAGACTTTGTTCAGAGTGTGGCCAGAGCAGCTGAAAAAGATTTCCTTTCCCTATTGAGGCTGCATTTTGGGAGGGAGGCTAAGGTAGAGAGTAGCATTAAAAATGCTTGATGGAAAGGGAATTGAACATGACATGCCTACTTACAGTGCCCAAGTTCCGCAGAACAGCAGGTAAACAGTAACAGAAATATGAGGCGTTGCATCCCAGCTGCCTGACCTTGAGTGTGCTAATTTTGGTCTTTAGTGCAGTTTTGGCAGCCACAGCAAGTATTCACATTCAACAAGTCAAAGGACCTTTACAGACTGTAAACCAAATGCAGGATGCTAGTAGCAATAACAGAACAAAACAAAAACCCAAGGGGAGCAGGTGTGCATGTGGTTCTGCACATGAGTGCATAAGCAAAAGCTACATCCTATTTTTCAACCACTTTGTGTGTGTGTGTATGTGCTCTTCTCTACCGAATTTCTTTTTCCCCACCCCCATCTTCTTCCTGATGTGGATATTATTGCCTAAAAGAAAACAAACAGGGACCATTTTCCTCATATGATATAATCGTAGGAAGGAGTTTTCTTGGTAATTGCTTTATTTCAGGTATATTATTTCTTGGAGCAGCTACAGATGCAACCTAGATGCAAAGGGAACAGGGAACAGAAGTGCCTTGGGCTTCCTGACATCTTTCCCTCACCTTAAATAGAATTGTCACATTTCTTTTGAAGGGAGCAAAGGTTTAAACTAGATAATACATGATTTATGCAATCCTTCAGTTGTTCCAATGAATGCTTTTCATCAAAGCAAAGCGTTTTGAAGTAAAAAGGACAGGCAATAAGTATTAAGACTGCAGTGAGAGGCAAAGGGTTAAATTATTCAAAGCCTGAAATCAGGGTACAGTGCCTGCTATTGCCTCTGAAAAAAAATCGTGCACATTTTAATTACATTTATGTTGTCACATCCAGTTTCACCCAGAGGCTCCATTTAGATACTACACCATCAGTTTACAAAGCCATAGTTCAAGGTATGATTGGGTTCCTGGTTTGTAAACTAATATTAACTCTCATTTTCCTACTTTAATAAAAGGGAACTTTATCTTAATCCAATCATGATCATCATGCAGAAAATGATACAAAAAAGTCCATCTTGGGGTTATGTGGGGGAATTTATGGAAACAATACACATTCCAATCTTGTTAAACAAACCTGGTTTGCAGACTGGTACTCTTCTTAGCATTCCAAAAGACTGTTCTTCCAATGTTTTTTTTAAAAAGATGAAAACAAACTATAACATTTTGACAAAGAAGAGTTGAGGAAAACCCACGTCCAAGGAAGAAATACAGGATTCTTTCTGGTCAGGCCAATGTAGGCAGTGAATGTCAGCATTTTAGTATTTTAATTTGCGTGGGGAAGTATTTGTGTCCATTGGGGAGGATGCCCACCTCTGATCTCCCAATATCCCAGTACAGGTGGTCCCCGGGTTAAGAATGCCTGGGTTACAGATGACCCATAGTTAAGAACGGAACCTATTGTAGCAAAATTTGAGTTAAATACACAGTGATTCAAGTTAAATACACAATGGTTTGAGTTCATTACACAATACTACTTATACAGTATTATACAATAATACTGTTCTGGCTTAGATACAAATTCGACTTAAGGACAGACTTTGAGAACAGAACTCATTCTTAAATTGGAGACTATCTGCATTATAACTAATGTAAGATCAGTTTAAGGACTCCAAATACAGGGCACAGTTGGTGTCTTAGGGGGTTACCATCGTGAAAAGCACCCAGAATAATTTTCTAAACTGTTTTTCCATAAAAGTTTCCAAAAAATATATGAAAATAAGTATGAGCTGATAAGTACCCCTGGCTGGCTAGCAGATAAGCACTGATTGGTTGAACCATCTGTGTGCTCTTCTATTGGCCAGGAAGGGTAACCTATCACTGTGTGTTGGTTTTCCAAAAGAACCGTAGATTCACAAAGAAGTATATACTTAAATGTTAAACTTCATATCTTCTGTTCTATTACTTATGCAAAACTCAGAACAAAGCAAAAACAAAATCCTGTGGATAATGATAGCTTATTCTTTTTATAGTTGAAGTTGGCATTAGTAATAGGCACTAATACCTGCTCTTTCTTTATACCAAATACCAACTTTGATACAAGGGGACATTTTGCACTAGGATTATGGATGAGGAGAAAAGGTTCCAGTTCTGTTTCCTCTCCCATGCAGCTGATAATTAAAATGGGAGAAATAAGCATGTACTGTCTGACAACACATTTAATGTAACATGTAGTTTGGACCTCAGGAGGCTGCTTTTCCCTGTTGTCTTAATAACATAGTACTCTAACTAATGTGCTGATTGTGATGCAGGATGCCTCCCCTATATATTTTGTTCATGAATACGCTTTGTTAATTCATTTCATAGATCGCAATAAACAAAAGCAATTTCCTCTGTGATAAATTTGACATAAGTGCAGGATGAGAGATAATTGATGATTCTAGACCATGTATGTGTGTAGGGATAATGACATATTTCTCCAACGTGCTGCTCATTCATGTGAAGCTGTCTTGAGTGAAGGATTCTTATACTTTAAGAAATGCACAGCCAATGTATCCCCTATCTACATATCACAACTGCCACTGTGACCAAGGAATGCAGAGACGGCTTCCAACTACCCTTTTGTAAAAATAAATGAAGCAGGCCCACCTCTGGCACTACAGGTATCAGGATGTGACATATAATTTAATCTGAAATTAAACTAGAAATACCCAATAATTTTAGCTGCAGCACACTCTGAGGTGAATCCTCAGCCGAAGAAATACAATGCTCTCCAGAATGTATAATTTTGAAAGCAGGGGGACAAAAATGACAACACCTCACAGATACAGTGTTTTGCATGCACTATTTTTAGCTGTCCATATTCAAAGCTGTTTGTTTGATATTACTTTCTTGTCTCTGTGGATGACTTTAAAGAAGCTGTACTGATTAAACAATAGCACGCTGAAGATACCTCCTTGGACTGCTGCAACTGTAAATATAGAAACTTCTCTGCAATGAAAAGAACCAATCATTTCCCATGTATTTTAAATTGCAAATAGGACGGGCAATCTGAAGTTGAAATCTGATGAAATGGAAAAAAAAAAGAATGGTGACTGTAGAACAGAAAGAATAGAAACTTTGAAGTTCTTTTAGACACTTGCAGTTTAAATCAATCTTTTCCAAGCTAGTGTTTTTTTAATGTTTTAAATTATTATCTAGATCATTATTGGTGGTTTGTGATTTTGATGACAGGCTAGCTCCTCGCTGGGTCTTCTAAAAACTTTAAGAGGACTTGAGGCATTTTTTTTTTTTTATAATTTGAGATCTCTACCTCTACCTTTTCATTACATCTTATAACTGTGGTATTTTTTCTCTATTGTTTTTTGTTGATTAAAGTTATTTGCCAATAAATTAAAATAATGCCTGGCATTATATTTTAATTTATTAGCTTTGCTGCCTTGACTTAAACAATTTATCCAGCTGATCATTTTAAAAACAGAATTATACGTTGCCTCTCTGCCTCCCCAAAAGCACAGTCTCTCCTACTTTAGAGAATTCCTTGATATCTTGATTAATGTATCTGAGAGCCAACTGTGACTTTCATTAAATTAATAAGAATACTCTATGCATGTAGAAGTCCTATAATTAGGTAGCTGTGATGCTGCTATTGATGACATACTGAATGCTATAGTTGATGCAGAACATGGTGGCATGTTGAAGGACTGAAAGGATACTTAGACAACAGCAGATCACAGAAGTTGGAGCTCCGTTGTCTCCTTAGCTTAAAATGCAGCTGGAGAATGTGCAGCCCACAGACCCATTCAGTCCATGGCCACAAAAAATACAACCCATATAGTCATAGAACATCTGCCGGCATTTCCTTATTATATATTGATTAGGTTCAACACATGTTTATTTCAGCTCTGATAAAGCATCATCCCAAATTGCAAGAAATATTCTGTTTTCATTCAGATGAATGTGCATAGATCTCTCCACATTCAGCCAGGTATGGTGGGGAACCTAAAAAATGGGACAATACCCACAGAGATAGAGAATGCAGATCTAACCCCACTGCACCTGCCCTGCTTTTAGGCTACGTATTTTCAAGCAAGTGCACAAAAAGAGCTAGAGTTTAACCCTGAGCTACACATATTCTCTTCTAGAGCTAGAGTTTTTACAAGAATATTTGTCTTTTGTCTCATATATTTTTAGCACAATTTTTATAGTGTCCCAGTCTTACAACTCTGCTATTGTGTTTGCAAACACTGAGGATGGGGAGCAGAATTACACCTGCAGGGTCTGAATGTGAGTGAAGCTAAACAGCTGATGTTGTCTCTATTGCGCATCTATGGATTCTGTTCAGTGGTTTGATTGAATGCAAGTTCAGGAAACACAAACATGTTGCCTGATTAAAGAAGTCTGATAATTTGCTAGTATGATATGTTTAACAGTTCACTCAGATTTGTTTTCTTCTGGAATAATGCAATGTAAATTCTCTAAACAAACAAGAGGCACACAGGGAACCAGCAACTGTTGTCTTTTCTCTCCTCATGGATTTCATTTAAAAATGAAGACAGCCCTCCTTTCTTCAGATAATGCCCAATAAGAGTGCTGTATCAAAATGGAATAAGTATGGCTTGAATCAGCTTTTTCAACACAGAAAAACCTTCAAATGTCCCTTTCATCTTTTTCGCTTTGAGAAAGATTCTGGCAGTCCTTTCAGAACTCGGTGTTATAATTTTTATTAAGGATTTTAAACAGAAAATAAAAAACTAACAAGGAGTAATATAACGTAAAAAGAAAAGAGAAAGAAGAACAAAGAAAAAGCCAAAAGTGCAAAAAAAAAAGATAGAAAGAAATAGAAGAAAGTTACTTCTGATTTCCTTTAAAGCAAAAATAATTACAAATACAAAATTACCTCTTACTCTATGGTTAAAAAACAAAGTCTCTTTTTTCTATTGTCTATTTTTTTCTAATCATCAAAACCATAACTCATAACTTCATTTTTTGTTTGTTTGTTTGTTTCATGCAAAAGTCTATAAGGGGCTTCCAATCAACAATAAACATAGATGCTGTCTTTTCTCTAATAAAGGAAGTCAATTTAGCCATCTCTGCAAGTTCCATCATCTTCACCAACTATTCCTCCATTGTGGATAATATCGAGCCTTTCCACTTTTGTACATATAATAATCTGGTTGCAGTTGTCATATATAAAAACAAAGTTCCATGACGTTTTTTCAGCTGTTTATCCATCAGTCCCAAAAGGAAAGTCTCTATTTAGCTTGGTCTAAATTTAGGGAATTCCTGGAAGCTTGGTATTCAGACAAGTCAGCCATCAAAAGGCACATAGAGGTAAGCAACATACACACCATTCAAAAGAGACAATAAAAAGCTGAAAAGGAAGCAAAAAGACCAGAACACCTCCTTGTCAGCAATCAACACCCAGATAAGCAGGGATTAATGCCAGGATTAACACCAGACAAACAATCAAGCAGCAAACAGCAGCCTAATCAAGGTACTACCAAGAAGAAAACAACACCCCCACCAACACTGACAGGACAAGCCAAGGTATATAAACAGAGAACAGACCCCATTTCCTTCCAGCACTGATGATGTTACCTAGTCAGGTAATTAAATGTCTGCAAAAAACAACCACGCTCAGAGAACACCAAGGACTCCATACATATATTCTCTTCTATTGTTTTATATTTCTTTTTCTCTCTTTTTTTCCCCTCTTTCTTTCCCCAAACTTGATTTTAAAAGTTGTTGCTGTTGTTGTTTCAAATGACTACTCTCCTTTTACTCACAACAAATAATTTATCATCTGGATCTTACAGGACCACTGGACAGCATTTTTCTAAATGAAATAGTTCAGAAAACGTAAAGAAACCTAACAACATTAATTTTGTATTTTTTATGACTTGGTGTACATGGGTTCCAAACCTTGTGAGTTCATAATATATATAAGCATAAAAAATTCATGAGAAAGTAATTTGGCCCTGCATGCCAGCCTCTGTGATTGATCTCAAACCTACTTTCGTGCTCTCTCACTATATCGCCCTTTATTACTGTTTGCTCCAAAATTGCTTAGTGTTGCAGCTTCAAATCCAATTACTGGGAACCTCTTCTTGCAGTCTTTTGTTTGAAAAGTTCTGCCTCATTTCTTGGCTCAATATTTTTTATCTTAATTCAATGGTCACGATCCTGATTTGCCAAAGCTTTTATCAACATTAGCACCTCAGAATTCTTTTCCTAGAAAACACAGATGATTCTTCAGTTTATAAAGCTTCCCTGGACCCTAACCACTTCTGTGTTTGTGTCTCAAAGGAGAGAATACTCTCCAGAGTATTGCCAATTCTGCATTTAGAACAAATTATGTTTCTTCCTTCCTTTTCCGTATACAAATACATATAGATGAAATTGAATAAAACCCACATGATCAGGTTGCCATCTGGTGTATACTTATTTGTGAGTAAATCCCTTAAACAGAGTGAAAGCCTACTTTTGCCAGATTTTTATGTGTAGATAAGAACATACATGGAGCTATGAATTCGAGGCACTTATGTATATATATTTCTATGTTAAGGTTTGTTAAACCAAAATCAAAGTAATTTCAGACAGGTATGTGGTCTGATTTACAATTACATTGCTTATCAAGTTTTCTATTACTCTAATAACATCCAGAAGTGGAGTTAGGGTCAGAAACCCTAACACAAATTATACTACATAAAGAAACTTCATTTTCTACTGCAACTAAATTTTTTATTACTTCCCCAAGCACAAAACTGACTGTGTCACATTCACTTCTGATCACGTGATTTGAAGAGGAAGAGTTACCAATATATATTCATATATTACATTTCTAAACTTTTGTACCTTTTTACAATAAAGCTATAAAACATGGGCACTTCTGGGAGATAAGGTGAGGTTGGCTACTTTCAATCCTAACATAAATATAATCTATTTTTTCCCAAACTTATTAAACTTTTATTTTTCAATTTACAAGTACACTTGCAGAAAAACTGTACTAATGTACAAACTTCCCCAGGAGGAATTGAACTTCTGTCTACATAAGATTGTTTTATAAGCATGATTGTGCTATTTTATATGCTAATCCCAGAGTTCATTCAGAGATGTAATGATTCCAGCCAAGAAGAACATAGTCCTCTTGTCTCCATATCTGTTCTGGCCGGTGAAATAGAGTAATACACATACACACATGTGGATTCAGCTTGGCTTATTCATTCCTTTTTATATTTGATTTTGGAAATATAACAGTGCTTGGACTAAAAATATGAAGTCTTTCAAGCCAACCCTTTTTATTCAATTTGCAAAGAAATTAATCCTGTTACCAAAGAGCTATATCAATGTAACAGACAACAAATTACAAGATGGAGTATCAAGACCATCTCAGGGATGATTCAATCACTTTTATCCATTTTTGTTATGGCTCTAGAATATATTTGTGTGTGAGCGTTTGTATAGGAATGTATTGTTTTAATCAGATCTGTCAGATTCTTCTTACAGTTCTTGATTATTTCTGAATACAAAATTAGCACCTCATAATGAAGTAGAATAAATATATTTGGATGATGCAAACACATGCACAAAAAGTTTGTACCAGGTATTACAAGTGAATGCCTGATAGAACAGCTTTTAGTCACTGTGAGAATGGATCCAATCAGATATATATTATCAATTTTGTAGATATTTTCTTGGCTCTTGACTCGCAGTTCATTATGATAGTATTCAGTTGCTAATAGAAACTGTTTAATTAATAAAGCCATTCAAATTGGTTAACAAGTGCCTCTATGCTTGGCACACTTTACACTGGTGCTCAAAGAAGATAAGGAGCAACAGCAGAAAATACAGCTTTATGCCATTGTGCAATTTTCACATACTAAAACGTATAACCTTTAACTTTCTTGGACTGAGTCAGGAGTACATAGAGATAGAAACAAGCTTGGGAAAACATGCAAAGCATGGGTTCTTTCCAACTCCTTCAACATAGCTTTGTTCTAGGCCATGTGACAGGCATGGAAGTGGGCAGGTCTTGAAACAGAACAGTTGCCATCATTCCAAATTGCTGCCCTGCTGCTCTTCTCATAGGAATAAATTGGGGGATTTTTTTTTCCTGTAGCCCCCAGCCAGATCCAGCTTATTTCTTTTGCTGGATTCTCTACCCACACCAAATGGGTTCCAGTTCAGTCAATCTCAGGGACTTCTGAGACTCTTTACATATTTTCTTTCCAACATTCTGTTGGACATGAAAGAACAAAAATGAACAAGAATGCACTAGGAACAAAGGCAGTTTTACCAGTCCCTTTCAAAGAAAAAAACCTTCTCGACTCACAAGTAAATCTGTACAGAATTTGCAGTCTTAATACTCCAGTAAAATACAGATGGTAACTATTATCCACAGAATAATGAAACCATAGGACCCCCCCCAAAAAAATCATACTTTAGAAATATGTAAAAATTCATCTGCCATATTGTGTATGGGTAATATAACAAAAAAAATGCAGATTTACAAAAAAAAGTTTCATTGTGTATATTAAGATTTTATCGCTTTTTAGTAATTGCAGATGTATGAAATAGCAGGTAGTTGAATTGTGGTAACAAAAGCTACTCCTCAGAACTAACGGACTCAAAACTAATCTTAATTTGTATAAAACCAACTGTTGACTCAATTCCCAGTCTCAACTATCAATAGTTTTTTTCATTTTTAAAAATCAAATTAATTTGATTTTTCTCATTAACATTTTAACTGGGAATAAAATGTATTGGAATCTGTTTTTCTTCTGAGTAAGCATGTGAATTTTATTTATTGTTAGAATTAGATTACATTCGTCTCCAAAATGACTCTGGATGGCTTACATAATTAGAAGAGGAAACAATCAGAAAAGAAAAAAAAAACCCACCATATACCCAGAATTTTTTTAAAAAAATCACACACTACCTAAAACACTGCTCCAACACTGACAGATGCTCATGAACAACCTAATCCTAGGCAAAGCCATATTTTTTAAAGACTTGTAGGACCCTTGCATGGTGGAAACCATACAAGTCATGTGGGGGAGGGGATGCTGTTCCAGAGAGCAGGCACTGCAATATAGAAGGCAAGCTTCTGGGGTCCCACTAGATTAATAGAGAGAACCTAGAGCATCTCACTCTGCCTGATCTGACTGGATGAGCAAAAACAATTGGAGACCAGCAGTCACTCAAATAACCATGAAGGGCTTTATGGTGACAAACAGCACTTTGAACTGTACCCAGAAGTCAGTGTATTTCACAGGGAAGTGATGACACATGGGCCCATTACTGCCCACACAATAAGCACAAATATAGACACACTACCACCATCCCAGTTCCACCAAAGGTCATCAACAAACATGACCATTGCTGTCTCTGTACCCTGGCCTGAAACCTGACTGAAATGGGTCCAGATAATCTGTTTCTTCCAAGAGCTTTTGCAACTATTATCTGATCACCTTCTCAACAACCTTCCCAAGAAAGCAAAGGTTGAAGACTAGATGATAACTATCCAGAAGAGTTGGGTCCAGCGATGGCTTCTTAAGGATGGAGCACACCACCACTACCTTCAAGGCTGGAGGGACCATCCCCTCTCTCAAAATGATTAACATTATTGCATGGACTCAACTACAAGTCATCTCCCAGGCTGCCTTAAAAACCCAGGAGGGACTGAGATTTTATAAACTGGTGGCCAAACTCATAGTTTGGATGACTTTGTCCACTTCTTCAGGAATGGCAGGTTCAAACATCATCCAGATAACCCCTTAAGATGGTGCCTCTCACTTGGAACTGCCCAGCCTGAAGCCACCTCTGAGCAAATCTGAGCAGCTTTATCTGCCAAATAGCATGAATATTCCTCCCAGTAGCCCTGTAGAAGGTCCTGTGGCTCATCCCTCCCCAGCAGGGAAGAGATCACCCTAAACAGGACTGCTGGACTGCTATTGGCAGATGGAATAAAGTCAGAGAAATAATGGTATTTCACCACCCTTATTGCTACAATGTAATCCTAAATATGGGCTGAATCCCATCAGATTTGCTCTTTGTCTTCCTCCAACAATGCTTTAGACATTTCTTTTGGCATTCCACTACCCAGAGTTGCTCAGATAACCAAGGTGCACCCCAGACTCAGTGCACAGGAAGAGTTGCATAAAAGTAATGCAGTCCAAGGCTTCTGTCACATGCCTAATCTAGACTGCAACTGAAACCTCAGCTGAACTGCTCACCAGATCCTCAGGGAAAATCCCAAGCTCCCTCTGGAACCCAAATGGGTCCATCACTTGCCTGTGGTGGGCAGATCTAACATGCCCTATCCCCCCACAGTGGTGCTTGGTATCAACAAGTTGGACGGCAATCAAGAGCGATCTGTCCATGACAATGGACTCATGGTAATATGCTTTGGTACCTGATCATGTTGCAATTGCTCCAAGATGACTGATGAATCCTGTCTAGAATAGCCCTGTTTAAAAAAATATACCTCTGAAACAAGGTTAGCAGGACATTATTTCTCAAGGTTTCAAGTGGGGTAAATATTCAATCTTTGTAGCTCTATCTAGATTTAATCCTCAACCTTTATTTTAAAAGATTTGATGTCACACATAGAAACAATTTTGGAAATGGTGCCATTGTTAATTTGTCTTTTCTTTTTTACATTTTCTAAATTATAGGATTATATCTGCTTGCCAGAAATGAGCCTATATCTAGTGTATAAATATTCTCAGACGAATAATTATTTTTGTTGTTTAGTGAACTGAGTATTTTCTGTAGATATTCTGGATACGGAAATGATTATAGCTTCTGTGTCTTGCATGCACATCTATACTGACTTAATCTTACATTACATACAAATAAAAGCATTTTGATACAGTATTTAAGGTTACAGTGTACAAGGAAAAATCTTGAGAGAGTTTTCTATCTGAACAGGAAGCTTTCATATTCTAAATGGATCTTAAAATATCTCTGGCTCTAAATTTTACAGTTTTTTATGTGTAATTGTTTTTATGTATTTATTCTTTTCAATTGTTGTGCCCCGCCCAGAGTCATCTTGTGTGAGATGGGCAGCTATATAAATATGATTGAAAGGAAAAAAATTATCAGCATCCTCTGTCTGTGAACTTGACCGAACCTACTGTCATTGGAATTAAATAAGTTAATAAAATAGGAGGGAATGCTATTGGCTCTTTCCTTGGAGATTTTCGAGGAGAGACTTAGCAAAATCTATCAGTAATAATTAAGGCCCAGATTCATAACAACATAGAGCAGGACTTTCAGAGTTATATATTGGTTGGTTCTTTTTCAATTCTACAAAATTATCTCTAGCCGTTTTTAAATGTTCAACATACACATCTATTACTTCTATTAACTGCATCTCTGACAAATGTACAGAACAAATAAGTGATGAGAACATTCTATTGGTTTGATACATCTATTTTGGTACTTAAAAAAAATAAAAAAGTAATATAATTTAGAGTTTTTAGGGGTTGCAAAAAAGTGGGGAGCATATCTAGCACTCCTGATTTGGAGGATAGCCCATCATTTAATTTTTCTCTGGTATATGGCATAAAGATTGGGACAGTTCTAACATAACTACTGTCATGGACAACCCGTCAGTTAGTACCTGTAGCACATGTGTTTAACATCTCAGCTGTTAATTGTTCCATTGGTAGTGTAGGGTTGTTGTTTTTTTGAGTTTTAAAGATGTAATGATTTGTCATCTACACAAATGAATTAGTGACACTGACCGTCCATAGAGAAGTAGTAATCTGTCAAAATGAATCTTTTAATATCAATGATTGCTGAATTACCGCCTAAATATACTGATCTTCTGTATGTTAATTACTGTGCAAACCTGGTTGCAAATGTTGTTAATAAATGGGAACTGCAGCATATCCTCCTCCTATGAAGCTGGAGAAAGCAATTCCAGCTCCCTGAAATTCCATTTTTCATTTCCAATTGTTGCTCCATATTCTGTTCTTCCTGTGTTTGCTCAGTTCTGACTGGGTTCCTATTTGGAAATTTTCTCTTTAATACTTCTGCAGTCCCTGGGACTCTTCCAGGTAGATTGATATTTTCCATTTGTTTCTCAGCAGTTCAATTTTGGCTTTGTCAGTACTTGCCACCTGAGTTTGCTGCTGAAAGTAATTTTGCAGTTGTTCTATGAAAATGCTTCCCAATCCAAACACTCCCACTCAAAATACCAGCCATTTTCAAACACAGCTAAAGTAGTCTAACATAATACTTATTTGTTTTTTACATAAGTGAGAGACACCTAGGATTATTGTCCAGAGCATACGACAACGATGGTAAGTTTTAATAAAAAATTGTCACCTGTGATGGAATTTATCTATGAGGAGGAGAATGATGTGGGAGATCAAGGCTATCAGGAGGGAGGGGGGTGCATTCCAGAAGGGGAAAGGAGATAAGAGACAACACAGTCCTCAAGGGGAGTGTGGGAAGCAAAAGAGGTTCAGGATAGCCACTCCCTAGAATCTCCCAGGGTATATTCACTAGTTGCTGTAGTATAGATTTAGCTTGGCAAGATTGATGTCAGGCCCAGCCCAAGAACAATGGTGAAGCAGTCCAGTTGACCATAGTTCCTTTATTTGCTTACACCTTATAGACAGAATCTTGCCAAACTAAATCTATACTACAGCAACTAGTGAATATACCCTGGGTGATTCTAGGGAGTGGCTATCCTGAACCTCTTTTGCTTTCTACACTCCCCTTGAGGACTGCGTTGTCTCTTACCTCCTTTCCCTTTCTGGAATGCACCCCCTCCCTCCTGATAGCCTTGATCTCCCACATCACTCTTCTCCTCGTTGATACATTTCATCACATCACCTTAGGCTAGCTGATAGGACAGATGAAGTAATTGTTAAGATAATCATTTATATTATGAACATTAGTCTGGAAGTGCTTATCATTTAATCTACGATAGGTAATGGGTGGTAATCAAAATCATAAGTGCAAGGAAAGGAACATTGCATATTATCTCCTTCTGACTTCCAGTGGTATCCTATGTTAATGATTAGAAGGAAACTTCTCATGGAGGATTCAGATATCAGAATTTATGAAATATTTCTTCTGCTGATGAATCAACTGTTCCAGATAGATAAGGGATTTACAGATTATGACTGGTTCACACATTACACATACCTTAACATTATTAATGAAGGATATACACACTACAGAAACACAAATAATCAGATGACTGGTCTCTATCTATATCTATCTACCTATCACAAAGTGTTTGGGGATTTTAAGATTATTTTTACCTTCTGGAATTGTATTATATAATACATTGGAGAAATATAATCCCATAAAATCAACTCCATCAAAGGCATATGATTCCATCTTGCATACAAACCATTGTATCCCTTACATTTAGACATATTTAACCATAGTTTGTTAAATAAATCAAAGTTGAGTAAACAGGCCATGTTAAGTTACACAACCATGCATGAAAATAAATAGATAAATACCACAACCATCGATTCACAGAACATGATAAAGCATAATCAAATCACATTGAGGCTTAGGACAATATGTGAGTCCAGTTAGTTTGTAAGAATGCCAAATTCATTCATTTTAATTATTAACTGTTTCATTCTTCTCAGAAAACTTCAATAACTATACTTAATGCATGCCTTACTACTCCCAGTTTACTTCTCTCACATCATCTGTTTGTTCATATGACCTCTTTTGAAATTAATAGATCACAAATACCACGCGTAGTCCTTGTTCTGAGTGTAATTGCTTTTATAAATGTTAGCAGCTATACTGTATCAGTTTTTTTTTAAATTTACCTGGTGATATATCTGTTCAACCCTGCACTGTATCTGACATTGACTTGATACTGATACAATTTAAATGGTGATAACTTTGATTCAGTAACTAGGGCATACACAGTAATTCAGAAAAGGGTGACCAACTTGACGTATAGTGGCTACACATTAAAAGTTCATCCAGTTTTGAAATATTCTGCATGTTTGAAACAAGTATGTAAATTAAAAGAGGGGCAAGGAAAAGGATGGAGCAGATGGGAGACACCATTCTAATTGGAAGTACCAACCAAAGCAGAAATGAATTTTTTGGAGGTGGGTGTGATGTATGATATACCCAGTGTGATGAATATTCAGCTCCTAGTACTATAAGAAGTGGAGAGCTTAACATTTAAATCAGCATCATATTTTATATGAGATAGGGTAGGATTTCTAATATGAATGTTAAGATGGTGGCACTAGGAATGTGTAGTTGAATTGCATACATAATTCATGTATTGAGGTGCCATTCTAAGCTGAAAAGTGACTGTAAAACTGCTGTTAAGGGGCTTCCTGTTTGTGTTGCATTAATGTCATTCATATCTATCTATACAAACACACATGCACTACTAAAAATTCATTTTCATTAAACGTGGGTAGATTGAGTGCTTCTTTCCACTGCCAGCTTCAGCAACAGAATACATACATTTACATATATTTTGCAAGGCAAATTGTATTTATTGCTGTTCATTTTCCACAACAAATATACCCAGTGTCTTTCATGCAAACATAATCGCAGTGACTTATGTGGGCTTGTTTGGCTATGGAACTTTAAAAAGAGGAAGCACACATTATGGAATCAGAGCTATTTTGTTTATTTTATTTATTAATCAAATTTGTATAGCCGCCCATCTCACAGAAAAGTGACTCTGGGAGGCTTACAACAATCCAATAAAAACAACACATACATAAACAATCAGTATAAAAATATAAAAATCAACATTAAAAGATAAATACGGTTAAAAAACAAATATACAGACCTTAGGAAAGAGAGAATAAGGATAGTTAACTCAGCAATGGAGCCATCTAAGCATGTCTGATTTCCTAGGAGCCCCAGGCCTGGTGACATTGCTACCTCAATGGAGTTGGAAGTGATCTGGGATTTTAAAGAAAAAAAACTGCACTGTTTTCAGCCACAACAGAGCTCTAATCTGAGCTGGGATCTTTTGAGTGAGGAGCCATTGTTTGTGTTTAGTCAATTTCAGAGAGTTAATGCTAATTAGGAATCACAAAATATCAACACTACGAAAACCATATAGTAAAATAATAACAAAGATAATTCAAGGCTAAAAGCTTTAACAGTTCAGTCTTTAGGGTTCTGCAAAATCAATAAGAGTTGGGGCCCCATGTACCTCCAGGGAAAGAGTATTCCAGAGTGAAAGTGGTGGTGGGACTACCTCTGAAAAGGCCTGCCATCTGGCCCACACTCCATGGGCCTCTCAAAGCAGACCTTCTTTTGATGTTCAGACTGGCTGAACAGACTCACATTGGACAAATTGTTTCCCGATGTATTCCAGTGCCTTACAGAGCTTTAAAGGAAATCATCAGCACTTTAAATTAGGGTGGAAAGTCTACTAACAACTGATACAGTGTCCTAAACACTGGTGTTACACTGCTATAGCATACACCAACAGTCTGACTATCACATTCTGTACCAGCTAGAGTTTGAGTATTTTCAGAGGTAGCCCTCTATATATTGCAATGCAATAGTCCAGCCAAAAGATTATCATAAATGTAACTGGCATACTGCCCAGACCTGGACAAGGCATCCATGCCCCGCCCTGGCCATGACTTCCACTTTCTGCTTGAGCAGGAGCCATGAGTCCAGGAAGGCCACCAAGTCACAGAACACGTTTCAGGGGAAATGCCACCCCAACCAGGATAATTATCAGGACCTATGTTACTGGATGACCCAGATATTTACTAACGAATAGCAACTCTGTCTTGGTAGGATTTAATCTGAGCTTGTTTCTCTCCATCTGGTCCTTCATTACCTCAAGTAACCTCTTCAGGACTTCTACAGCATCTCTGGCACTACCTGGGGTAATGATGTACAGTTCAGAGTGCCATCCACATACTGATGACACCTCACCCAAACCAATGGACTACATCCCACAGTTGTTGAATAACAGATGGGACAGCCCAAACCTCATGGCAGTCCACACTGGAAGAGCCAAAGGCTCCTCCCCCACATACCCATCACTACTGCCTGGAACAGCCTACTCAGGTAACAGGAGAACCACTATAAAGCACCCCCTCCACTCAACCATTGCAAGTGATCCAACAGGATATCATTGTAGATAGTATCATATGATTCCAAGACATCTAATAGGACCAAGAGGCAAGAAGCAGATGATCATCCATCTGAGTGACCAATGTTTCAATCCTATGATCCTTGAACTCTGACTGGAAGGGATAAAAATTATTTGTTTAGAATTCTCTATAGCAGACTCCTCATAATCCTTTCAACAAACTTTCCTAAGAAGTAGGGAAGGAAGTTGGAGATAAGGCAAAAATTGTCTACTGTGGCCAGATTATGTGTTGGCTTCTTCAAGAGAGGGTGCCATACTGCCTCATTCAAAGCATAATGCTTTCTATAAAGGAAGCATTATCACCTCCCAAATCCAGTCACCCCCATCTCATATGATTACCCAAAGGAGGCAAGAGGGGCATGGATTTAGCTTACAGGTGTCAGAGCTCCTATTACAGAGAATGCTATCTACTTTCTCAAGTTCCACAAGCACAGAAGAATCCCAGATTGTGAAACAAAACAATGCTGTGCTCATGACAGTGGAGTCTAGCCAACTGATGTCCAAACTAGAGTGAATATGAATGATTTTTTCCCATGAAAAAATATGCAACCCACCCAGCAAACCTGCAGAATGAGTCCCAACTATCCTTCCCTAGGCCTGGGTGACTCTGAAGAGTGCTGCTGCATGAAAATCCATAGATGCACTTAGAGCAGAGAAGAGTTGACACTTCATCACTACATCATATTGCTACTGCATAGTTTGAAGTTGAGATTCTGTACTCTTAAACTTGAGTTCATTACCAGTGCTTGTTTATATCCACTTTCCATTTGGTGTCTAGGCGTCATTTCAGTTGTTTCAGCTCCTCAGTAAACCATGTAGGAGGAAGGCCACATTAATCTATACTAGCCAAAAGTCAGAAAGAGTTTGGAGTTTTCCTACTAACAAATTTTATGAAAAAGTGTAAGCTTTCATGAGCTGCAGATCAGTTCATCAAATACATAGCTAAATTGATGTAAGATTTAAATTGAATTTTGACAATTTAATTTAAATGTTAATTGATAATGTACTTTTAATATGTCTCATATATAACCTGCATCTGCCTAACCAACCTGTTTTCCCCTCCCTTCCCCCCACCCCTCATCCCAATTTAAATCATACATCTATTGAGCCACCAATGAAAGCATCTCAGGAAAGCTTATGTTTTTTCATAAAATTTGTTAGTTGGAAAGGGCGCTACCACTCTCCTGTTGTACTGTAAACCAAGGAGCCCCTTGTAATTGACCACTGGGAAGAGGCCTTGCAGGCACAATCACATTCAGCAATTCTGAGTAATCTTTGAGTTCCAGAGGTCAACCAAATGCAAGATGGAAGTTCCCACCAAATTGTTGGGGCAATCCCCAAGAGCCCTCTGGAAACTCTCTGCTCACTGCCATTATTACACTAAGAGTCATGCTCCCTCAATTCACCTACAGCAGTGTTGTCCAAACTTGGCCACTTTAAGATGAGTGGACTTCAACTCCCAGAATTCCCCAGCCACCATGGCTGGCTGGGGAATTCTGGGAGTTGAAGTCCACTCATCTTAAAGTGGCCAAGTTTGGACAACACTGACCTAGAGTGCCATCTAACTAACCTAACACTGTCCCTTGTTACCACACATTCTGTCACCTACATAGTTTTCCCTGCACCCTTCTGCTCCATAATTCTCCATGCCTACAAGTGCACTGGCAGGGACAGTTTCTCCCCACCCCCATTTCTTCAGCATTCTCCAGCTCTTACCAAAGGACTTTATATAATGAATTCTTAGAAATCCTGACTTGAGTTCTTTTGACTAATTTCTTAGTGGCTCCAACATGGTTCTTAGGCCACTTCCCTTTAACCTCTGGAGGTTGTGGTTCATTGTGATGTTCTTCCTTCCTTTCCTTTTTCTTTGCTGTTCTCCAGAAGCTTGTCTTCTTACCAACTGCTTTAAAATCTGAGGCTCTGTTCCTGCTTCTCTTACTAGCCTCTGCAGAGCTAGCTAGTTCAGGAAGTCTGAACTGGGGTCTAGTCTTCAAGCTCAATTCCACTCATTGCCTCTCACTTGAATGGCAATCCCCACATTTCTATGCCATCCTCCAGTGGCTGTTCATATAGGGGGCACGAAGCACACAGCACACTCCCCAGTAATATCTCTGCTGCTGTGTGGAAATGGCTACCTCTCAGCTGCAATTTTCTTGGGATCCAGAGCCAAGTCTAGTAATGTATATCTGTTGTTTTTTTCTCAACTCCCGACTGACTTCTCATTCCTTTCCCAATTCCATTCCTCTCCAATTCAGAACAAGCTATCTCGTTTCCATAGTTATCAATCACTTTCACTCTCCCCACTCTTCTTACTTTTCCTAATAATCTTCTTTCATTTAAAACAGTCTGCTAACCCCCAGACTAAAATCCTATAGTAACATACTAAAACTGATACTATATGACATCTAAACCAAGGGCCATTTTAAAAGGGAAAAAAAAAATTTAAAGTAAAAGAGCAATGCAGATATTTGATAAAGGCCATATGTACTCTTCCACCTCACTTTTACCTATTTTGTGAAGGTCCCCTCTTTTTTTTTTTTGTAATTTAAGGCATCACTATTAGGGTGCTAGTAAAGGGCTGGATTTTTAATTTAATGGACACTTCATACTGAAGTTCCATGAGAGTCACCTAGAATACAGTTAAAATGGAGTGATTCTTGACTGCATGAGTAGAAACTCCTATGATTGCTTCCTTACTCCTTGCAATTTACTTTTCTTACATAAGAAAATTTGGTTGCAATCAGTATTCATCTTGAAAGTTACAATTTGCTAATCTAGCCTTGCTGAAGCTTGTGTCCAGAAGTTTTCAACCAACACCCATAATCCCACTGATTGTGCTTGCTAAGGATTATGAGAATCCAAATCAAACATACCTGGAGGGTAGTAGCTTTGGTTATGATTGCCCTAAAAAAACCCCATTTTTAAGGTTTGCAAACATGCAATGGCAAATATCTAACCATTTAATACCTCACTTACCTTGTGAGGTAAATGAAGCAGTGAATCCATTGTAGAAAAAAAATTTTTTTTCATCATTTTTCATATCCTTTGGATTTCTTTAGCAACTCTCATAGTGGAGTGTATTCATTAGTTTGTCTCTTCATTTCATATAGTATGCTATAGTCTTCATGCCAACCAGAAATTTTATATATTGAGAAACCTATTTTAATTTTTTTAATGAGTGAAAAGCAGATCATCCATTAACATGTGATTTTGCATTTATTCTTTCTTGAATTGTCTTGATTTCAATAGCCTTGCAGGGATGTGTTCAGTGATTACATTCTCTCAGCCTTTAAAAAAATCAATGTACCTTTTGTTAAAAGTTTATATCCACCAAAGACCAAAGATACATTCTCTCTTCATTGAACAAATACTGCACAAATAGCAGCAATTTAAACCACTGTAACACCTCACTAAAGTGTTTCATTATGGACTGGATTGACAATCTCTAGACATCAAACAGTATTTCAGCGAACTTGTGGCCTTGCCTACAAGTTTCCCAAATATGACAATGAAGGAGAGGGCTGTTTTGTCCTGCTGTGTGTGTGCCTGTGTCTCAGAGAGATTACTGTTAAACATTTGTCTATAAAGTGTCCAACATAACAGTACTTAGCTGTAAACATTTCACACCTGGGGAAAAAAAAGATGCCGCCTACTGCTCTAGAATGGGACTTGCTTTTTAATGATAGAAATGGATAGTAAAGTTGGGAAAACAAAATTACCCATGGAATTTGCTGCTATTACAGTAAAGTTATTTCCAGCTAGTCATTTAGGCAATCATAGTTATTGTTACTACTGTATGCTGAATTTTAACTGGCACTGCAGGAATACCACTTAGCAGTTGAAGTATACATGTCCTCCAAGGCCTCACAGAATGAACTCAGTAGAAGAACTTTTGAAAAGGTACAATATAACACCAGTTTTAAAAAGGAGACCTGAAGCAGGAACATAGAATTGCATTCCCAGCTAATATCAGATCTGTATCAATTGTATACAGCATCAAAGATAAGTCTTGATGAAGAAGACTCAACATGAATTCAGGAAAAAAGAAAAAAGGCTATCTTACTAACCTTATAGAGTTCTTTGAGACTATCACCAAGTATATGGATAGATGGAACTGTCAGATGTATTCTGAAAGTCCAAATGAATAAAGTTCTTCACCAAAGAGTCCCAAGAGGAAAATTTAATATTCATGGGATAAGAAGAGGGCCCCTTTTCTTATAAACCCCTTCTCTTATGAACTGGTAATTGAAAGGAACTAAAGAGCAGCTAGATAGTTCTTACAACGGAGAAATGAAACTGTAGAGTAGGGGAAGGGAGGAAACATGGAATTGAAGTTTGTTGACTGAAGGCCTAATCAGTACCATTTGTCTTTTATCACAGGTTTATCATGAAAAAAGGCTTAGGCTTCTTATGGTATAGTCACAAGACTTGCAAATTTTTAAGTAGGTGGGTTTTTTGAAAAATTGAAATAACCATATATCTGATAGAAGTCGGAAGTCTTTGGACATTCTCACAGAAATCAATTGTGATAACATATACTTGTGAATTTTCTTCATCTATTTTCACAGAAGACATTTAATAGAGTATATAGGTGGGAAGATCAGCAAGTACAAACTGAAACAGATTCAAATAAAAGCACCAGGGATGATTAGGGGTGTAGATGTTAAGTCCTGTGTAGGGAAGTTGAAGGAACTGGGAATGTTTAGCCTTGAGAAGAGAAAACTAGAATAGTATGGATTATATAATGCTCTTCAAATATTTGAAATAATGGTGCATGCTACATCTCATTCCAGAGTGCAGGAAATGCTATAATGGATTTAAGTAACAGGAATGTTTATTAATGTTCGAAATTCTTTCAAATAAGAAGAGCTGTTTTACAGTGGAACCAATTACTCAGAGAAATGATGGGCTCCTTTTGCTGGATGTGTGCAACCAAGAAGGCTAGATTGTCATGGATGCTTTAATTTGGATTCCTTCACTGAACAGGGGTTAGATTTGAGAATTTAAACAGCTTGTTCCAATTCTATGGTTCTACAAGAGGAGCTTTTCAATAATTACAGACCCTATTTAGAGATGTCTGTCAGTCCTTTCCTACTTTTTGTTTTATGCTACTGTAGTTATTATTTTTCTAGTGCTGTAGATGTTTCTCTTGGCCCTCTAAGACTTAAGTTAAAAGAAAAAAGGAGCAGAAATACCTTCTGTGCTAAGTCTTTACTGGTCATTTGGGTTGCTCTACAGTAGAAATGGACAATCAGAGCCCCCATCCCCACATGTAGTATCCCTGAATCCCCCCCTTTTTTTTGTAACCCCGAAGGAAGACTCATCATTATGAAGCAGGAAATATATAAAAATGATGGTATACGTTTTAGTATACAGTTAAAATAGACTTAATATCTATAAGGTTTTACCCAAGTTCCCAATTAAATGGAAAAAAATATTGATCCCACATGAATGTGATATGGCCTTACACAGAATGCACCATCACCCTAACTACTGAGGCTCTTACCCTCCAACAAAATGTTAGGCATCGCTCTTGGACCCCAAAACATTGCTTTCCCCTATCCTACAGAATATATATATATATGAGAAACTGGCTGAGGAGAGAAATATATAACTCCTGATATATATCTGACAGGTTACTTTGATCATCAGGAGAGGCCTTCTGAAGATGTCCCCAGTGCTAGAACCTTAACTATCACATAATCAGGAAAGGGCCTTCTCTGGTGAGACTCTAGGCTGTGGAACTCACTTCATAAAGAAATGCTTTTGGCTCCCACTCTTCTGGTATTTAGGAAGATCATAAAAACACCTCTTTCACCGAGTTTTAGTTGTTAATTATTTTAATGACTGATTTTGATTTTAATGGCATTAACTTTGTTCTATCCTTTGTGTCAGGCCTAGCCCAAGGAACTCCAAGAGACAATGCAAATTCAGTTCAGCTATGTTTATTAGCTACAACCTCTAGCAAGAATCTTCCCAGACTGAAACCCCAGTTCCCAAGTCAGCCAGCCACAACATTGTGAATTCCTCAGGGAGGTCCCAGTCTCATCCTCTTGTATCTCCCACACTCCTCCGGCAAGCTAAGAAAATGTTTTTCTCCCTGAGCCTGGCCTTCATAATTCCATTCCATCACATCTGTATCTTATTGTTGTAAGTCTTGCATGTTGGAATGGGCAAATAAGTGGGGTACAAATAAATAAATAAATAGCCAGTCATTGTTTCTACCTCAGATGGAAGTACTGAAATAAAGTCTTCTATAAATGACCTAAAAGGATTGGTAGGTTCAAAAGGGAGTACAAAATCCTTGACAAGTTCAGTCTGTGTTATATTACAGATTGGTACTTATATAAAAAATAAAATGGTCAACACATTCATAGAACAATGGGCTCTCTTGGTAAATTACTTGTAATTCTGATTTTAAAAATATGAGATATAGATAGATCATTATGTGAGCGTCCTCCAGAATACAGAAAAGTTGTCCTGCACAATGTATACAGTATGGGAAGCAACATACAAATAATGAAACCTGTACCATATTCTAGTACTGTGTACACAGGGTTAAAAATTCCTAAAAAAGATTTGTAAACTCAAACTAATTTTCAAGATGTTTGAACTGACCCATTATTAGTTGTAGAATAGAAAAAAAAATGAATTTCTAGGTTTTTGCAGGAGAGGATAGTTTAAATAATTGATGTATGTATATCAACAGTATCAATGGGGAAAACGTTATTTGAGAGATACATTGGCAGGTGTTTGGTATATTTTCATCACTCTAAAATCATCTAGATTGATAGTTTAATGCATAACATCTGTTGACTTTTGGAAATAGAATTAATCACTTTTGTGAAGACAATGTAATAGGCAAGGGCATTAACGTTATTTATTTCAGGCCCTTGTTCTTATCAGACAGACAAGGACACATTGTCTCTGGTTCAAAGAGTTTGTAAATTATTGAAATCAAATGGACAAGGAAGGGCAAAAAATGCTCGACCTTATAAAGAGACCTTCTAAAGAGCACCTTTGAGTTTATAGTTTTGAATAATGGTTTGCAATATTGTAGGCATCTGCCATGGAAACTGGTTAATTGATCATAATTTTACAATCTCATCTTCCAAGGAGTTATTTCCCTCTCACAATTTGAAGAGTTCCAGTAGAAAAACACAACAGGCAGTAGGAGTTGAGAGAGGGAAAGAAGTGGTGAGTCAATATAGGCTGGATCCCAATTAAAACTATTCTTCCTTTTTCCTCTTACAAGTATCATTGACAATGGGAACCAAATAATTGTTGGATTTGGCTTTTAACCTATATTTAGCCTGTATTTTTCTTGATATTCCTACTGACTTTTCTTATTGTGTTACTTACAGACTGATTTACTTAATTGTAGTAGAGATTATTTTAAGAATGCATCATCTTATTATTTAGGGCTACCATATCTGGGCTGCAAAAATCCAAAATACCGTAAGATGGCAGCAAGAACTAAACTAGTTAATTATCTGGATACCAAGTGTGGTAGACCTACTTTTGTCATCCTGTCACAGATATGAAATAGAGTTAACCCATGTATTTTATAATCAGAAGGGCAGGGCAGTCCTATGATTCCTTTAGACTGAGCAGCTCTTCCTTCAATCCCATATGTATTGTAACTCTTTCCAGGAGATGACTGGTACACTAGAATAATGGTGGTAGATACTGTTTTAACAGGAAGGTTGTTCTCCATTATAAATTTCCTGAGGAACTTATTTGATAGGCTTCCAAAACACAGTTTGAATGGATGGTTATGTCTAATTATGAAATTCTAAGAATTGGGGGGTTTTTTGGTGCAGCAAAAATATTTGTTACTGTGAACTCTGCAGCCATAATGTCAATCCTTTGGGGAGATTACTGAGCAGCATAACAAAACTTTATATTCCTAGGTATCTTCCCACCTTATCTCAATTAATGGTGAGACCTAAAGCTTTTATAGTGGCCCAAAGATCCCAAGAAGCAGTAGGACATACTTTGAGATGCTGTGGTCCCATGTCCCTCAAAAGCTTTGAAGGTCAAAGCTATTTCAGCATTTCAGACTAGGCCTTCAAGCAAACTGGTAATTAGTTATGCAGGGGTCATGTGTGTATGTGTGTGTGTTGTGCACGTGCACCTTTCACCAGCTTGGTATTATATTGTTGAGTAGCTTGGTCATAATTTTCTTGGGTTTCTTTTTGTTGTTTATGTTTGTGAATACACTGATGTGAAAAGCAATTGACAATAAATAAAAAGCAAGTGCAAACGTTCAAATAATTAATGTTTTCAAATATGCCAGTTGTCTTGCTTTGACAAGAGGGATAGCTCTGTTATTCTAAAGGCCACATTAAATTCTGCCAGGGTATGTACAGGGACAGTGTTCACCAATGTGTGCTCAACAGATAGCCAAATTGCCTCATTCAGAGTATCAGGAAACATATTCTCCCCATTGGAGTTAGCAAGCTTAACATTGTTTGCCTATTCATTGTGCTTCTTGGCTGCAATCCGGGCTGCATATCAATCATGGGCACCTCTGCTTGCATTAAATGTTTTGTGGTCTTTCTTCTGTGACAAGTGAATTATTGTCATGTTTGGCAAAGCTGCTGCTAGTGTCATGTCAACTGTGGTCAAAAAACTTTTGTGAAATACAGCAAAGACTGAAGCCTTGTTAGTTAACCCCTTGTTTATCCCTTGACTTTCCAGTGTTCTGTGCTGTCCTGTGTTTCAGCAGCAGCAAATGAAATTACAGCTCTTCAAACAATCAAATGTGAAGAAATACTAGCAAAAAAGGCTATTTCTCTGGAAACAATGAAGAGTTTGTTAGGGGTGATAAAAGTGATGGAAGACTGTCAAATTATTATGTAGCACCTGTTAAACATTTTACCCTTATTCATTTCAAATTAGGAAGGAACCAATCTTACAGGAATTCTAGAAAAAGCTGTCATTCACTTAATTTGCTGTTTGTTAGGCTGTATAAAGGTTTGCTGTTAAATTTCTGTAGCAAGAGCAGAATTTCTATATCATAAAAAGAAGATGTACCGAATGGGAAAATGATAGGGAACTTACAATATGCAGTCAGCAAAGAAGATAAGGAAAGGGGCTGGATGTTAAAGATTACTCCAAGTGGCAGGGGCATCCACAGGGGTGGGGACAATAAAATGATGCACAGGTGGACTTAAAAAAAAGGCCAGCAGAAAAGTACTGCAGGTAGCTCAGAGAAAGAAAAATGATTATGAAAAACAGCCATGTTTTTGCTGTGTTTTGAAGCAAGGACTTTCTGCATGTTAGGAACATGTTATAACCACTATGCTGTCAGGAACAGCTTTTATAATGGTTGCAGCAGACATTCTTGAGCAAAAGGTGAGAAAATTAAGTCAGGGGGCATGCCTGCCTCTGCAGAGGTGCCAGTCAAAATGCAGGGCTTTGCCTGGAAGAAAGTGAAGTGCAGCAAACAGACAAGACAGCAAGGTTAAGGCCAGCACAAGGAGGAAAGAAACAACCTTCAACTCAGAGCAGGAAAACATGGGTGGAGGTCACATTTGCAGTGGGCTGAAGGTTAGTATAAGATAACGTCATCTGTTTCTGCCTTCAGACACTGTTATTGGACCCTATTCACGACGAGGCAACCTGGCAGTGCAGATATGCCCTAAGACAGTGAGATGGAAAGCTGGGAGAAAAGAAAGCAATTCTCAAAAGTGAGCAGAGAAGCAGAATATTTGCATGAGATACATGTTTCTGGAAGGTATCATTTCAAACTATGAGGGAGGGATAATTTAAATGGCATGGATATTTGCAAATGAAAGTGCCACTAATTGAATGAAAACATCAAAACTGTGTTCATCCAACTTCCACTGCATGCTAGTGTAATTTCCATGCAACCACTACTATTGGACCTATTTCCTGTAGCCTTTGTTATAAAGCCTATTTCCAGGAAGCAGGTGTGAGTCCTGCATACACTGTTGACCTTAAGTATTCCCAACAATGTACGTAGATACAGATCAATGCAAAGCTGTACTAATTAGAAAAAAGTATTCTCTGATGTTATATTCTATGCAAAGTTATACTTACATTCCCTAGTTATAGTCACCATAAATATTGGATGTAGAATTGTATGTGTAAACACATTTGTGTCTGTAGGGTCCAATTATCAGATCAGTGCTCAAAGCTTTCTTTATCCAAAGACTGAACTTCTCATTCGACTCAAAAGGATCCTTACAGTTCTGTAGGGAATATAGTACGCATCTCGTTCTTAGGGCTTATACTCAAGTTTCTCATTCTTCAGCATGTTTCAGGAAGCCCATACATATGAAAATGCCTAAGCCACCTTTTTGAAGCCCTCTCTTCAATATGGGAAAATACTTCTAGTTTCTCCTTTTTTTTTGTCTGCGCTCAGTCATTGCTGACCCTGCAGTGACTGCTTGGACGAGTCCTTGCAGTTTTCAAGGCAACTGTTTTTCGGAAGTGGTTTGCCAGAGCCTCCTTCCTAGAGCAGAGCCCAGCTGGCGAGCGCAGGAGGCGGGGTTTCCGTTGCTTCGCACCCTTTTCGGGTGCGCGTGTTTTTTGTGCTTACCGGCAACTGCTCCCAACTCCTTTTTGCAAGGCGCCGCCAGCATTTTTCCTCCCACCGGAGTGAGAGTACCCATTTATCTATTCACGTGAGTTTTCGACCTGTTGAGTTGACAGGAACTGGGGAGGAAACAGGAGCTCACCCTGTTTAACACGAAGGCTGGACTCGAACCACTGAAGCGTCGACCATTTCTGGCCGGCAACTTTCAGCGTCATTAAGCCACTGCGCCACCGCGTCCCCCTAGTTTCTCCTTACCTGCCCTCAAATCACTTCAAAATATCTGTTTGGAACGTATTATTTGCTGAATCCAAGGAAAACTGGAATTTTGACATGTACTAGTGCTCTCTTGAAATATCCTGCTGCCTATGAACAGGGAAAAATGGAAGTAAATGAAGTTTGACAGTCTCCATGCTAGCTTGCAGAGTTGAGCCACAGGAACAGGAAAACCACACAATGGCAAAAATCATACAACCAAGGATGATAATGTGCCTAGTTGTGGCAAAGCGTACCAATATCATGAAGTTTAAGAGGTGCCCATGAAGTTATAACTTCTGCAAGCTCAGTAGTCCCAGGATTATATGGCCAATTTATGTTAAGCCAAGTCTCCATTGTTTCCAAAAACAATTTCTCCTTTATTTTCCTATACATGGAGAAGAAAAGGCCTTACCTTGTGACCACCCCTAATTCCCCATGGTTCCTAGCAAAAAACAAAAAAGGTTCATATTTTCATCCAGAGTTCATAGGGATGGCAATATGGCCCTCATACAGCCCAGAAGCTTCTTTTTTCAGAAATGGGGTGAGGGGAGGAAGAGTCTGGTTCACTTCCCCCTCTAGGAAGCCGTCAGAGTAATGTGTTACTTATTCTGCTTTCCCATGTGAGCGTTCCCCTAAAGAGGATGGAGGCAGGCATGGGCACCTGGGGAGTTTCCTCAGGCAACTGCTGAAGGGTGTCAATAATCCAAGCAGAATGCTTAAAGGATCCAAATCGTTTTTGGAAGAAAGCTTAAAGTCACTGCTCCCTTCCCACTCATATTCACAAAATCTATTCCCTATTCATGCAAAAGTAGTATACTGGACAGTTGTTTTTATGCTAAAACTATTTCAAACAAGAGTACACAGCCTGGGACTCTGGTCTTGGCTGTGGCCTCCAGGTACCCTCTGAATACTGCCATCAAATTGTAATTATTGATATTACAGAAATGGGGGGAACGACTGTAATCATCCCAGTTATATTTAATGTATATTAAAATGGTAAATTTAAATATAAATTATATTTAGGTTTTGTCTCTCCTTTCTTCATCCTGACCTTCCCTATTTATCAGTATTTACTATCATGGAGGCTCTGTTTTAATTGACTATTGCTCCTTCAACAAAGCAACCCAGCTACATCCTTTGCTGTTGTTCTCTGTGACAGGGCCAAAAATTATGTTAGATTATGTTTCACTTCAGTTGTTTGGATTAATTTGTACTGTGTTTTTAAACAAAAGCACTCCCTCATCCCAGCAATATATAAGCAGAATGAAAGCTGAGAAAATGGTAGCATGGACAATAAAAGAACAAAAAGAGACTTTGGAAAAGAACCCTCGTGGTACAAACATTCCTTAAAAGAGTTGCCATTATATGTCATCTCAGCTCCCTGAAACCTTTTAAATTATGGCCTTTTGAAGGCTTCCATCAACCTTTTTTCTTGTTTTTCCTCCCAGCATTTTGCCTTAGCCATTCTACATCAGAAAAGCTCAATATCTGATACAAAGGGAGCTTTTTAATTCGTAAGCTCACAGGCAGGGGGTGGTTTATTTCGGTCTATATTTGATGTTTTTTTTTAAAAAAAAACAGTCCTTTTAAATGCACTTGGTATAGTACCTAGTGATTTTTGCTGCTTAATAATAAATATTATGATATTATTGAATGGAGAAAGGCTTGGAGCTTGCAGTAGGTTCCTTTTTTTATATAGTAATTTTATTAAAGATTACAATTACAATAGTAAAAACTAAGACAAATTAAAAAAAAGAAAAAAAAGAAAAAATAGAAGGTATAGAAAAGAAAGAAAAAATAGAAACAGAAATAGAAACAGAAAAGAAAAAAAAGAATATAGTAAAGAAAGAGAAAGGTGCCGAGCATGGTTTGAGCAAGATGGCTATTCCCTCATCTCCTAGAGCTCTAAACCCGCTGGAGACCGCTGTCTTGTGGTCTCCTTGCAAAGAGCAGCTGTCTGGAGCACTTGTGGGTGATCTCAAGTCTTCCCCTTGTCCAGAGGGGAATTATTGAAGAACCGGTCCACTCACTGACTCTTCATTCCACCGTGGTCATCAGCCCCGCTTTTTGCAGAGCTGTCTTCAAGTCCGTCATTTCTTCCCCTGTAGTCAGTGCACTTGTAGTAGGTTCCTAATATTGCCTGTGATCCTTGAAACTTCCTATTTCATGCTGCAGTGAGAAAATATGCTAAAATTGGATTGAGCTTCTTTCCATAATGCAAATCTAGTTCTTTCTTTTTCCCCATAAAAATGCTGTGCTATGCTTTGAGCTGAAGCAACTAACATGCATTTATCAGCAGCCCCACAAGGATTCTGAAAAGTTCAGTCACCTTTTCTATCTGTCCTGTTCTGTTTTATTTCTGTGTACATTTCTTTTGCTGAAAGTGGAAATATCTCCTAAGGGTGTAAAATAAATCCATCATGGATTTCAGTAGGAGTGAAATGACGTAAACCTCCAACACAGACTCTGTTGTGGCACGGACGGGTGCCAGTGGAGTCAACTAGCACCTGTCATTCTCCATTTAACCATCCACACAAAGAACCACAGGATTAGGAATATGTCTAAAGAATGTAAATTCAGGAAAGTTGTGCAGAAAAATGAATACACCGGGAACAGTGGAATGTTCAGAAAGAAAAGAAAATCAGTAGTTCTGCATTAAATCTGGGGAAGTTATATGCAAAACTCGATAGATCAGGAGAAATGATACATGACAATAATGTATATACCTCTTTTATTATCAGTAAACCAACCTTCTTTTACTGTATAAATTTTCTTTTCTTTTTCATTAACCTTTTCCAATATGGTCCCTTTATCCCTAACCATCATCGGCACTGAGATGGTGTCACTCATAATTTAATATATCTAGACAGCATTATGTTAGGAAAGGCTGATCTATGGTATGTTTCCTGCTCTACAAACCATTTAACAACAACAAAAACAGAAATCTAACAACATTGTATAAGGAAAATTATATTATTTCATGATAATACCTTCTCTGCGGTAGCCCCCGCTCTTTGGAACATTCTGCCCCCGGAGGTGCGATTGGCCCCCTCACTCCTGGCCTTCCGAAGGGCCTTGAAGACCTGGTTCTGCCACTTGGCCTGGGGTGGGGAGGGAATACTTCAAGCAGGGGGATGGCTAGCCCCGTAGTGGCCAGCTCTCCGCAGCCTGATTTTCCATCTGCTTGGATCTTCCTTTCTTTAGTATTGTTTTAAATTTTGGATGTTTTATGTGTATTGTTTTAAATTTTGGATGTATTTATAATTTTAATGTTTTTTGTGAGTCGCCCAGAGTCCTCTATTATGGGGAAGATGGGCGGTGGAGAAATCCAGTGAAATAAATAAATAAATAAAATAATGATCCCATCTGTAACCTGGAAAAGAGGCTGAAAAGCCAACAATAATGTTAGTATAAGGAGAATAGTTACAGTTGTCTGCTATTATTGTTGTTGATATTTCTTAATTAACACATTAGTGTATTCAAGGTATGTCAAAGAAATTCTTTTCAGAGGAGTCTAGTTATGATCAAAGGATGCCTTGGAAGCTATAATATGACCATCAACGGGAAAGGGAGATAGCAGGTAAGACAGGAATGCTATTGAAAACATAAAGAGCTTGAAATGCAGGACAGATTAAATCATAAGGATCTGTAGCCAAATTAGGACCTTGGAAGCCAGTTGTATATGGAGGTATTTTCAGACAAAGTGGAAATATGGATGTATGACAGATTAGCTGGATATAAAATAGAATAGAGGTTCCAGAATTTAAATAATTGACAAACTACATCTCCATAAACAGCTCAAAATACAGGACCTTGTCTCTTTTTTGCATCTGGCTAGTAGGGGTTAGTCTACAATAAAAATTAATGATCAGTTGTGCATGGAGATTTATACTATACACAAAATGCACAGTCTTGGATTAGCCATCTCAAGTTTCAGTTGGAGAAGTCCTGAATACAATCCTTATGGACATTCACTGGGCTATTGTAATTTAAACAGACAATTAATTCTACCTATATACTGTAGATGTCCTATAAATTTAGATATGTGTAGAATTTTTCTGTCTTTAACATTTCTTTGTTTTATGTTATCTGCTAAGGACAATGACAAAACTTCACCTTCAGTATCTATTCTATTCCAATACACATTATTTCCTGGAAGATACTTATCATATAACAAATAGTTAAATGGACAGAACACTATTACAGAGCAATGGAATCCGAGTGACAATTAATACCAATGAAGCTTATTTATATATATTCCCACTGTTTGTTCAGCTGGAATCTTTAGTTTTATTTCTATTATTTTATTTTGTTTTCCTACTACAGTTTTTCTCTTATCATGCCACAATCACCTGTTTAGCCACCGGCAGACAGGAAATAAAGATAATTCAAATGTTCCATGATAAAAATATGCATGGTTCTAAAGTAAAAAAAAAAAATGTCCTAGTCAAATGGCAATGTTGTCTTGGCACTGGAAATGCTAACATGGGAATACTACTATTGCCTAACTGTCATTATTTTGTCTCTGTCATAAGGCAGTTTTAGGGCTGAGCCAATTCTTTGATCTCTCTTTCTCATACTACTCCCACCAGGTGGATAAATGATTTACAGGACATTTTCCCAGCAGATTAAAATCTACATTCCAGACCCCCTTTAATTGCCTTGGTAGCATAGTAAGTTTTTAGGCATGGGAGGAGTATCCAAATACACCAGTCTTTAGTAATTAAACCAAACGTTAATTTAGATTAGGACACTAAACAATTCTATTTGCACAGGATATATTTTAGATTAAAAGCAATAGTCTGAATGAGCAACAAAAAAGAAAAGAAAAGAAAATGTAGGGGAAGAGGAGAAATACATTCTGTAGCATGCTTATTCACTTGTTTTCTAGCCTAAATTGTGTAAAGCAGCCCATTTCTTTCTTGTTGCTATTCCTACAACTTTCCTTCAGAAATTTCAGCTTGCTCCTTCTCAAAACCTGTTTCCTTTAGTTCCTTTTTTTCCAGTTCACGCTGCTCTCAGAGTCTCTGCTATCCCATCCTGTGACCTTCATTTTCTTAGGTCTGCCTGTCCCTTTTTGTGCTTTAAAAACCTAGGCCTACTTCAAGCTCCACCTTCTCATCTTAATTCTCGGGAGTCCTAGAAATTAAGAAGAGTATTGTTGTTGGCGCATTTTGATATATTGCCAACCAAAATGATGGAAGGTACTTCCAGAAAATACCAATCTGCTCTTTTAAGTTTGATCAAATAGAATTCCTAGTGAGCATCTTTTTATATAGCTGTTATGGCTATCAAGGCTTCATATCTGCTATGGCAATTAAATTCTCTCCCTGCTCTATAGTCCCAAGAAGACACAAGATGGAGAGACAAGTACATTTATTGCACCTATGGAATTAGGTCGCCATACATATGAAGCAATTCTACAGCTACAGCTTCCCAGAATCCTACCTTCTATATATATTAGTCCCTAAGTTTAATCCTGGACCTCTCATTTCTGCCTTTTCACATCAATGGCTATATGCCTGCTTGTTTTCTGGTTTTGAAAGTTTCTGTCACCCACCACTTGTTTAACAATGACTTTCTTTGAGGTGTGAAACAGAAGTTTCTGCCTCACTGCTACAATTTACAATTATCGTTTATCCATTTACAATTTTATTTTATCCATTGCAATTACAATGATAGTAGGCCTACTCTTATTGTTCTTCTACAGTTTGAACTCTAGGGGTGCACTGATGACTTTTATGTATTTTATTTGTTAGCTGATAGAAACGTCGGTCAGATATCTATGGTTCCTAAGTTTTATTACCCATTGAAGGTTAACTTAGCTCATAGCTCATAGGATTATGATAATAAAGCAAATGGCATAGCATGCATTCATGTATTTATTTCAATTTATTTATTACTTTGATGAAATCCCCAAAAAGAGAGAGATGGAAGTTTAAACTAGATGTAATCTAGATAGTGTAAACTAAATTTAGGTTTCCTTTCTTTGTCTTTTAATTCCAGTCTATTCATTACTTCTTATTCTTTCTCTGCGCTTTGGAGAATGTTGTTACTCTGGAAAGGAATAGCATGGTGGCCACATATGTATGTATTTACTATTCTTTGTCTATCAAGGCAATATAAATGGGGAATCTAGGTGATCTGATCCAGATTTGCTTAGCTTGAGCAAGATACCACATTATATTTCTTGGATGAATAATGAAATAAAACGTTGTCTCTTTTCTTTCCTCTAGAAGAAGCCACACATTTCCAAGCAGCCCTGTTTAACAGCTTTCCTTTGAGACATAGCAAAACAGTATGCATCCTGTTTCCTTTTCATCTTATGACATCTGGAGCTGCTGTGAGAATTTTTTTCCACAATTGAATATTCTGTAATGTTTTCCCCCTTAAGCTGACAGCATCCAAGGAGAGCTGTGAGGTATGTAAAATCTGTTAGGCTTCATCTTTTATAGCCCAGATGGAAGAATAACATAACAATGGGATATGTTTGAAGATAAGTACAAAGGATTGTGAGGTTCCACTTGTGTTCTTCCATTTCAGACTCTTGTTCTCACAGAGCTTACAGACAGACAACAGTGGGCTATAACCAGCATTATGTGACCAATCTTCTACTTGTTAATGGAGCTTTCCCCCTATTCTCCCTGCTCTGCCACTTGATACACCTCCTAAATCCACCCCCGATCCTTTCATCGTCCAGAGCAGGCTTGGGAGGTACACAGGAGACAGGGAAATTTAGTCAGTTGGCAGATGCTGTTTTGTCAGCAGAAAGACGCTATTGGAAACAACTTGTGCTTTTAGTCTCCTGCACAGTATGCTTTGTATTTCCCTTTTTCTTTTCAAAATGTCAACACTTCGAGTCATTAATGTTCCTTTGTTTAAACACTTAATCAATTCTGCTTAACTTTATCTTGTTTACCTGTTACACTGTAGGACATATAATTACTGATCTAATGAAGGGGAGGAATTGGAGCAAAATAATCTACAATCAACAAATAAAAGCACTATTTTCATTCATGTGTCACTGGCATTATTAGCTGAACCTTCCCTTTGATTAGCTCTGCAACTGCATAATCCCTGCATCATTATTTATCTCTACATTTATTGCCTTTGCTAATCTACCTATGAGTCTCCAGATGTTGCTGAACTGGAAGCTGAAAGAGGCTGCTGGGAATTGTAGTTCAGCAACTTTGGGGGTGGGATGAGGTTCTATACTTGGGCATTACAGAGTCGATCATTCTAGATTATGTGGTAAAAGTCACATCCATTAGCTCAGCCATCTGCATTCTGGTGCCCTCCAGGCCATAAAACCGACAAGATTCCCATCAACCAAGGCCAGTCCTTTCAACAGCTCTGTAAGAGAAGTCAGTATTACTATAACTGCCCAACTATGAAGTTTAAGAGAAAGTACCTTGCTAAGGCCACCTGATAGATTTGTGGCGGGATGCATGTTTCAGGTGGAGAACTTTCACTTCCTTAGCCACTATGCTGTATATCTCAGTTAATAGCTTCATCCATATCTTATGGACATTCACATGTGTTTCAGGCACAAGCAGTTCAGAAACAGACTTCGTAGTGGGTTTTTAACTGGTAACAAGAGCGAAACAAAGCATTGGGTGTCACCTGAACAGGTTTGCTCTTATTTTTACTGCAGTATGGTTTGGGTTTTTTTTAAACGTAAAAGTACCTGGTCAGAATGGAGATTGATACAATTAAATCATGAAAGGGAAAGAGGGGATTGTATCTTTTTCTTAACAAGTTCTCTATGCATGATAGCTACTAATAATTTGTTAATGGGTGGGAAGAACAGCTTACTTAGATACATCCATTTAGCAAAAATTGGTCAAATATTTCTGTTCAAAGAAAGATCCCAATTTTCCCATCTGCTAGAAAGATGTTGACCAGGAGCCAAAAGGAAACAAAGAAAACAAGGATACTCCCTCAGACACTTTTCAAAATGTGTGCTTTTTGCATAATCTATTTTTGGACCCCTACTTCAGCATTACTTAAGTAGCAATATTTACTATTAATTCACAGTGATGAACTAAATATCTTCACTTACACCCAAAAATGGTGCAATCCTATCCTGGCAGTATCTTTATTCTGCGATGACATTGCCTTCATCTCATGTCCAGCCCACAAGTAAAACAGTCTTAATCTTTCTTAACTGTACCAATGTAAAAATACTGTTTTCCCCTGTAAGCTATCGGCATCCAAGGTCAGTCACAAGGTATGTAAACTCTTATGTTTTCCCATTGGCTGGTGGGGCAGGGAGAACAAAACAGCCAGAGGGATCAACCAATCACTTTGCTTAGAATATGTAGAATATGCAACTCAGGACAGCACTATTCAGCAATTCATCAGAACACAGGCAAAAGAGAAAGGACAGGGAGAACCAAGAGGGACAGCATCTTTTGTGCCAATATAATATTCTACCAACTCCAGGATGGATGGATAGGCCTTTAATTCAGCACAGAGGAAAGGCCTTAAGCCACCAGCTTATATTGTCCTATTATAAATATTAGAGATACTTTACTTTTAATTGTGCGATTGCAATCAGGATATGCTATTAAAAATAAAAATTGCATTTGGATTAAGAAGAACGTTTTAGTCTGTGATTAAGATACATTTTCCACGTGATAGATTTTTTAAACCTGCACATCCACCTACCTTTTATCAAGTGAATACTGAGTGGGGCACAGGAAAGAAAAGGGGTTAATTTGCAGCCTTTCATTTGTGAAAGATAACTGTGATCTAATTTGAAATGAAATACGTCTATTCATATCAGGAAAAACTGTCAGAACAGGCTTATATGCCTGCTCAGATGGGTGCCTGGAGGGTAACTGTTGGTGGGCAACTCCAAGGGGTCCACTGCTCCTTCTTGTGACTGTATAGCTTCCCATTTAATTTGGTCTGGACAGTGCTTTACACAGAAGCTGCTTTCAAAAAGACAAGTTTTTAAAAGTAAGGAAACAGGGCTACCCTAGGGTCTTTTGGCTAGAATTGTCCAGCCTCTGGAACACCCCTTCAAGAGAGTCTTGTCTCAGCTCGTCACTAATAATATTTTAAGGAAGTTGGATCCTGTCACTTGCCTTTTAAAAATCAACTGCTTTGGGTCTTGCTCTTGTGTGTTTGTTTCTTCCTGCTGCTGTTTTGTGTTCTATATTTTGTGCTTAGTGGAATGTTAATATTTAATTGTTGTGAGCTGCCTGGAGGATAGTTTAAAATAATAAATAATAGCTTGACCCCCTCATGTTTTAAAGACACATTATTGCTTTGGTGTGATCAGCATCATTCTACTTCCTACTCTGTTTAAATTCTATTTTGATATCTAGCAAACAGCATGGCTTATACTGAAGAAAAGGAAATAGCAGGCCTGGGAAACAAGGGCCAGGGACCATAATTCATAACGGCACAGATGCATTGCACACAAAAGGTCTCAGGTTCAATTCTCACCAGTTCCAGATAAGGTGAAAATTCCTTGCATGACAACCTGGAAAACTAGCAAGAAGGCCACATATGGTCTGCCAGCACCACCTCTGACAGAGTGGATAAGACCAAAATGTTGTGAGGGGGTGCATTTATTTGGCAGTTGAGAGGAATTAAGCAGAAAATTGGTATTTTAAGCCTTGTGGGAACATAAGAGACAAATCTCATCCCTTAAATTCTTGAACACTCCCTGTGCCCAAAAGAGATCCTATCACTACTTTATAAACAACCCTCAACATGCAGCACAAGCCTGCTGCAGCCCTCAAGATGGTGAAAGTCATGCCCTCTTAGTGTAAATGCCACTTGGTTAAATGGTCTGATTCATAGGTTGAGGTAGCGCATAGTTCTAAGCCATGGATTGTTTAGCTATTATTTACTGAATAAAACACAGTTGGTTGGGTTCACATAGGGAGAACATGCCTTCCTTTTTGTCCTCATGTCCTCCATCTGGCAGGCATAGCCTTGTCTGGCTTTTTGAGGGTCTTGGGGATTTTTGGACTGTTTTCACAACAGTAGTCATTCATATTTTTGTGTATTGTGACCTTGTAAATTGTCTGCTTCTTTCTTCATCCTCTGACATACTAGATTTATGTTATTTAATTGATTTCCTGATTCCAGCAATCGGCTTCATTCCAGCCCCTTCAAATCTATAATCACTGTAGTCTGTAAATCACATGACTCATCATACATTTCTATAGTGAAATTTGAAAAGCACATCATTGTCAATTCTATATTATCACTAGCATGTGTTCTTGAAAATAAAGGTTTGTTGGAAAAGTATTGCAATTGAAAAACCAGTCTTTCCAGATGTTAGAAAAAGTAATTTCATATACACGTAGGTCTAAGTACATTTTTTGCAGCTTTTTGCTGTAATTTTTGTTGCGGATGTCAAGAAAGTTAAACAGTGTGTCCACCTTTTCCCCACCCCCATTTGTCCTCCTTTCCAATTGTCCATGTCCTCCTTTGCCTGTTCTGGTAATCTTGGGTAATCCTAGGTTCACATGGCATAATAAACTGTAATCCATGCTTCAGAAATCTCTGTGACTTGGTTCACACAATAATTAATACTAAAATCAAATTTGTCATATTATGGTTTACTATTTCCAGGGAATGTAAGGCAGCTTCTTTTGTTCTTAAATATGAATGGGGGTTTCATAATGAGCAACAATCAGCAGTAGCCCAAGACTAAGCTACAGCCTTTATCTTTATCCATTCACACTATATACATTATCCTATTAGGTGGGCATTTTGCATTTATGATAATGAAAATTGAGCTGGGTATGAAAGATGGCTCTATACTGCTTTTCCAAAGCTTACCTGCCAGAGATATCTTTTGTTTGTAATGCATGTCTGTAAATCATGTTTGCTCCTATTTATGTGTGCACACACTCACTCACAAATGGACTGATTTTATGGCACCTATTTTTATTCTGAGGCACAGACATATTTTGCCTTTTTTTTCCTTGGCAAACTTGGCAGCTATGCCTGTTTAATAACAGAAATACTGGATGCTACACTCTATCAATTGTTTGGGATTACAATATTTTATTACAACATAGAGTTCCAGTTTGGATGGTAAAATCTCATACTTTTGCTCTAATCCTGGAACCAATTCCTTTGATGTTATATATTTCCAGACAGTGTTTCAGTGTTTATATGTGTGTGTGTGTGTGTGTGTGTGTGTGTCTGTGTGTGTGTGTGTGTGTGTGAGAGAGAGAGAGAGAGATTTTTTTAAAAGGGGGATATAAGCTGATACAAAGTAATATAAAGTAAGAAAAAGAAAGAAACCAAGGAGAAACCTAGAAGTGCAAGAAAGGAAAAAAAGAGTAAAAGAATAATAGAAAAGAAAGGAAAAAGATACAAGCATGTAACTTCTTCTTTACAGCAATTATAAGTACAATTATAAATTTACCTCTTGCTCTATGGTTACAACATAGCTCTCTTCTTTCTATAATCTATCCTGTCAAATCATCAAAACCATAAACCATACGTTCATTTTTTTTTCTTTTTTCCACAATAAGTCCATAAAGGGTTTCCAGACAGCAATAAATGTAGATACAGTCTTTTCTCCGATCAGAGAAATCAATTTAGCCATCTCAGCAAGTTCCATCATCTTCACAACCATTCCTCCATTTTGGGTAGTGCCGAATCTTTCCATCTTTGTGCATCCAATAATCCTGCTGCAGTTATCATGTACAAAACAAAGTTCCATGACACTCCCAGATAGTTTTTCTCAATCTTGGCAACTCTAAGAACTGTGGATTTCAACTCCCAGAATTTCCCAGCCAACTTCCATTTGCATTTCTTCCAATTCCCCTTTAAACCTTTCTAGAAATTCTGTTGTTTTTTGGACTGAGTTCAGTCAACCTCTGTTGTTTAAAAGGGAAGATCACTCCTTCCAATTTATCCCACTGAAATTATATCTTTTTCTGTTTGAACTTGTCAGTAAAAAAACAGTACTCTTTTCGTTTGTGCAGTATTCTAATCGGGATTTCTTTAAGTACAATCACATTTGCATTATTAATCTTCAGTCTGGTAGTAAAATACTGCTGCTAAACTTGATCTCTGGTCTTCTTTCTGACAAAGTGCCCAAGAATATCCCTTGGTACTTTTCTTAATTTTGCAAATTGTTTTTGCTTCTATAGACTTGGTCAATTTCTACCTCCATATCACCTTCATCCCATTCCAGAAAGTTTGTTAAAGATTGTACAACCTTTTCTTCTCCACGATCCTCTGGAAGTGCGCTGAGTCTGAAGCAGAATTCTTTTTCTCTCAATTCCAGTGATGCCAGATTGTCTAAGTCTGCTTCCATCTCTCTATTTTTCATTTCTGTTTTACTTTCTAAAATTTCCACTTTGTCATTAATTTGTTTAACTTCTCCCATAGGTTGTCTATTCTTCAATTTTTTTAAACATCTTCTTTCATCTCCTCTTTCACCTTTACAAACCTTTCTTCCATTCTCGCATCAAAAGCAACCAACTCACTTTTAACAAATTTGACAGAATCAGATACTTACTTTCCCATCTCTTCAAACATTTTTTGTAATATTTCTGGAGTAATTCCCTTTTCTATTGGTTGTTCTAATGACTCTCTCCTTCCCTCACCAGGCTTTGCAGCTTTTCTGTTGGTCGCCATTCTTTTATTTATAATCCAAAAGTAAGTCAATTACAAAGATAAAAATAAAAGACAGGCTTCTCCCTTTCCCCCCCTCTTTTGCCTTCTCTATACCCTTAAGCCTTTATTCCAATTTGTCTTTGTAGTTTTAGTGACACAATCCATCTCCTATTACACTTATCTCCTTGTTTTGCAAATTCCACTAATCACCCACCCAGAGTCACTTCCTCGTGAGATGGGTGATGACCAAATTTGAAATATAAATAAAATAAATAAAAGTCAATCAACATTCCCAGGATGGGAATTATTTGGCTTGATTATTTGATTAATTCCAAATAATGCCAAAATCACTTTTGCAAAATATTAATCTTTCAAATTTATACAATCCCCTTTATCTGTTTATAACTTTCTTGGTCAAAATCTTGTTAAGCTCTCTGCTATCATTTTAAAGTCTTTTAAAAGTATTATTTCCTCTTTATTTTACTTTCTGTAATTCAGAAGGAAGTCTAACTCTCCCAGAGGTTGTTTTTAAAGACCTATTTTGAAATGTAAATGGATTGTATCCAAAAGCTATTAAGAAAGTGAGGTCTCGGTCGAACTTAGTGTCCTTTAAAAGGCTACACTTGCATTTGTGAATAAGCTTTTTCTCCCTTGACCCCCGTCGCTCTACTCCTGAGAAAACCACAAAACTTCAATCCTGGATCTCCTCACAAGAAGCAGCAGTCCAGGGTGCAGGTAGGCAATCTCTCAGTCTCTCCTTTATCCAGAAAGACTTTGCCAGCCCAAAATCACCACTTGCTGCCATTCCCTGCTGCAGCATCATCTCCACTTCTTCAGAGGTGTCTAGTCCACCATAGAACCTCACCTGGAAGGCCACAAAAGTCACATTATGGGCCTAAAATAGCTGGATTACTAGAATATGATCATAGTTACAGCAAATTAAAAAAAATAGGGTCCTAGCAATATTAGATAAATGTAGATTTTTTTTCAGTTGAAGTAGTAGGGCATACCAGAACCCTGGAGAAAGTCTATTCACATCTCTTGCTCTCTGTTCCATTATAAAAATGTTATGTGGTCTAACATGTTCAGGTACTTAATGGGCTATGCAAAGTATTTGTACAAATGTGGAAAGTATGTAGGCTTAAGCAAAGCACATTTTTTCAAAGTGCTGACAGTGTCACATCCTTTAGAAGGCACAGAGAGCTATTTCAGAAGCTGTTTACAGTTGTGTGCATTACACACAGATGCTTTAAAATTTTGGGCAGGGGTATTTGCTCATATTATTTGCCAAGCATCTATTTTGTATGCTTTGTATATCCCTAGTATTAGTATACATAGAGGAAGAGGAATTCAAATCCAAAGAATTCTTAAATGCAGGTTGCAGCTGCAGGGTGTTATGATTATTCAAAGGCAGCCATTCCATGCCGCTTACCTCCATATCTCTAACTTTTTACATGTTTTCTTCCAGCAGTTTGCATCCATCATTAACCATGATTCCTTCTGCTCCTATCAGTTATTTTACCCATTCATATATGTTAGAGTGGATTATTGCCTGGTTCACACATAGCTCAAGGCATAATATGGTTTATTTGCTTTCAGTTAAGTGTGAGTGAAGGGGAGAAAAGTAATTCAAGGTTTAAATATTTGTATCAAGCTCTCTACAAAACTCTTGATATCCTTGAAATCTTTTTGTTTTACTATGTATTCAGTAAAGAGAAATTGCATGCTGTAAATCCCCTTTCCAATGTATGAAATTTAATACATGCTATAGACCTCTGCCCAGTCTATTCTGTTATTACATTTGGAAGTTTTTGTTATGACTAAATGATTACTTCTACCTTCTTCCTTCTCCACTCATATGGGTAGCAGGGTGAAAGCTGGAAGGATTTGTGATCTTATCTGATGATAACTACAGTTTAGGGGTCCCAGGTATAATCTACAGCTTTACATTTACAAGAACCTCGTGAGCAGGAGCTGAGGGAATTAGATAAATTTGTAGAAGATAGTTCTAGTAATGGCTCTGCGGTTTGTTTGCTAAATAGATTTCTATATTTATCCCAAATGCCTGGAAATATATAGATGATGGCCATCATATACCATGAGTATGGGAATCTGTCACCCTCCAGTTGTAGCTGAATTACAACTCCCAGCAGTTCCAGCCAGCATTGCTGGTGAAAGATGCAAGGAGTTATATGCAGGGGGTCACAGTTTTGCCAGCTCCATTATACTTACAATATCTCAGAAGCAACTAATTGTTTGTTGTCTGGCCTTTTTTGGCAACAAAGTATTAGTTGTCTTATCTAATTGATGGGCTTTGTCTGATCTAGCAAACTAATGACTGGATTTGGATGAAAAGAGAAGGAAAGTTTATCTTGTACAAAGCTTGAGAAACAGGCAAGGAGAATGTTGAAGCAACAGTAAACATTCATCTATATTTTCAGCCTGCAGCTTTTTTGTCAGAATGTGTTGAGGAAAACAGAAACCAAAAATCCAATAACACACTGCAAGCAATGTTCTGGGGTGATGATTGAAAGCAATCTTATTTAACCTCCAAGAAAAGTAAAAACAATCAATTATATTCCACCAAAATCCTATGAAACTCCAGAATTGAGTCATCAACATCCAGTCCAAGCTGAATAGCTAAATAGAAGTGAGGCAAAACTATATATGATTTTGTTCCATATATTATTTAATTTAATATGGATTTTGTATACTGTCCTTGAAAAAAAAGACCCTTCAAGTGCTTTATAACATTTACATGCGATACTATCATTTTAGTTGTTACTGATCTATTGCCAAATACTGATTTGGATCTGAGTTACTCCTGCACTCAACTCAAAGTGTGATCTAAAATATAGTTATACCATAATATACCCAGAAGTAAATTTAATTAAGTTACATCAGTTTTACCCTGAGATGATTGGGATTGCTAACTATATTAAATTCTGTCTTTGGTGTTTGATCTATGACTTCACATATTCAAGGAATCACCTGGAGAGATCCTCCACACGTCAGAATTGGTTTTATTCTATTTAGTACCTCCTGTGCTCAGAATTACATATGTACAACCCTTAATAACAGCCAATACGAATGTATCAAAAGAATCATATAAATGGCTGTGTATCTCTAGATACAACCTGGTTCATATCAAGACTTTCCCATACATTTGTACTTAATCATACAATAGAAGGGTGGGTTACAATAATGAATTGTCCCTTAATTACAATGAATGAATGACCCAAAAATACACTTGGAGTAGCATGGTCAATGTGGAGGTCAGGTGTACAAGGTTTTCAAACAGTGTCAATGTAGCTGATGAAATGGTATATTCCTCTTAACTTTTAAATTCTTGGTTTGGCTTATTTAATTCTCTTCTTTACAGCCACTGGTTTTTGTGAATTTCTCCTCAGTCAGTCGCTCCACTGCCTTACTCTCTCTTACATACACAAAAAGGAAGCAGAGCTATTCTGGGATGACCCTATTAACCTCACTAGTATCCGTGCTCATGAGCAGATAATGCGTACAGATATTTTATGCATAACGGACTGAATAGTTGTCTGATGAGGTGAATTTAGGAGCCTTGCTCCTGCTGAATAACATTTTTCAAAAGTGCAGGGGCACTGTTTTGCTTCAAGAATGCCAATTGTCTTATCAAGTCAGTGAGGCTTTCCTGTGTAAGGAAGCTGGGTGGTTGGTTCCCCCCCACAATTTTTTTTCCTTCTCCCTGAGTATAACTGCTGACACAACATAACAATAGGATGCATAGCTTTAAAACAGAAAACAATAGTGAAAGCCCCATGTTATGTGCTCCTGACCCTTTCATTTGCTGTGTCGCACAGTATCTGCACTATTGATGCTACAGGATTTATCACTGAGCCAATAAATATAAGATTCCATGGGTTTCCCTGCCTTTCTAATAGGTCAATTTGCATCTGCAGAAATGGCTATTAGTAGAAGAAAATAAATAAAGCTAGGTTATTCTTTGGACTGATCTCATGGGAACTTACAGGGGTTATATACACTGTGTAATGGGACAAGGATTCAGACTGAGGGACAGGAAAGAGTCTTGCTAAAGTACACAGCTCTCCTGAGAGGCAGTCTTACATCACACTTCATTTGTTGCTTGCCATTCCATGCTGGGAAAAACAGGGAACTACACACAGAAACTTTGAACCTTCCATGTTTTGACCGATCCCTTCTTGTCGCTAGCTTTGTTATTAACAACTCATTTTGCAGATAGCTCTTCAAATGCATATCTTTTCTATTACTGAAGAGAATCAAGCAAATTAACCTCCTGGGGCCTGTGAACAAAGCAAGACAGATGTTATTTCTTGTAACAAGATTATGTATTTAATTCAGACTAGAGTTTGTTTTTATCATGTAATTGCTGAAGCAACCTGCAAAAGACTGTGCTTACATTGAGGGTGGATTATTACACAGAGCCTTGTTATCTCTTCATCTTTGGCAGTTTTGCAAAAGACACACGCATCATAATTGAACCCCCCCACACAGGTGGCTCTTTATGCAAACTTTATGATTTATTATGCTGGCTGAATCTGAAACAGCTGCTATTTTGGGATTCCAAAAATCAGGACTTGTAACCTATGAAGAATAAACCCTGCTTTCTATAAAGACAAAATGGCAGCCATTTTGAGTTGAGGGAGTAAACCACAAAACATGATTAAAGAGCCATATGCAATGGGAGAGAAACACAGTGCAGGAACAGAGGGGGTAGGGGAAATGACAATGAACATGCATGTCCCAGCATGTTTTTAACTCAACTCTTTCTATACTTTCAGAAAACCCACTTCAACTGGTCAAGGATGGGGTGTTGCCTAAAAGTTATTTACATTTGAGTCCTTACACTACCAGAAAAGTAAGAATTATAATTGTAAGGAAATAGGAATTAGAAGGGCATTTCTGTTACTTCCCAATTCTATCTCTTCAGCACAAAGTTATTTCAACAACAAGCATGGAAGAAAACAACATGCATGGAAGGCAAACATCCATGGACATGGGGGAGGCAAGTGATGTCATGTGTCATGATGTCATTGTTCAGATGATTTAATGTATATAATCTGAGTCAATAAAATGACATAATTTGCATCATTTATGTAATGATGTCCTGAGGTGTGTGGCCTCATTCTCCTTAAAAGTCTAAAGGGTTGGGAAGTATTTCCATCACCATCCATAGCAACTCTATGTAACAGCATCAGATGACAGAAAGAATCTGCATCATTGCTGGGAGAAGCAATCATGCATTAAGCTGATTCTTCCCTGGGGTTTTTAATATTTGATTCTGCTACCTTGGCTTGCTCCGGTCTCATGCTGTCTATCCATAAGAACTGCTCAAGCCTTCTCATAAGACACCTGGGGAGATAATACAGGAAATGAAAGCCTCTGAGAGAAGGGATATAATGACAATGGGCTTCAGCTGAAGAGAGCAGGAAGCTTTTTGATTAGGATCAGCTGGCATCACACTGATGTGTTGTACTTTAAAACAGACAGAAGGCAAGGGAATGAGTTACTGATTAGGTGCTATTTTGATTGGGAAGGCAGAGAACACAGCCATTTGGAGCAGGAAGAGGCAGAAGAGGGGGAGGTAATGAAAAATAAATCAAAATCAAGAAGGAGAAAGGTAAGGGGGGAGTCTCAGAATATCACTTCACCCATCTCCTCCACCTCCGAGTTGACAAAATTAATGTCTGTTTATTATTTACAAGAGAAGGCTAATAGAAGAATTTAATGTTTTTTATGCTGTTGGGAAAGGATTGCGCTGTGCTTACTTACTATACTAAGTTATAAACTAGTTTATTGATGCAACATGCTTGCCCCAAATCAGACAACTGCATTACAGTTATTATGTTGCATTATCTATGTCTCAGTGCTGTCCAGCTTGGCATTTGGTCTTTTGACTACAGCTGGAAAGATACCAGAGGATGCAAGTTGGATATAATAATTAGAATTGGCTCCAGCACCTAGAACTAGAGCATTTCCACAATATATGATATAACAAAATATAGTTGGAACAGGCCATTTAGGTTATGGAATCCAACTTACTCCTCAGGACAGTGATTCAGATTAAAGCATCCATGATGGACAGCCATCTTGCTTCTGCTTAAACTCACCCAGCGAAGGGTAGACCACCTATTCTTTGACTAATTGGTTCTACTGCAGAACTGCTCTTAATGTTGATTTTTCTAACATTCAGTGGGAATCTGCCTTCCAGGAACTTAAATCTACTCTTATGCGTCCTGAATGCGGAAGTGATAGAAAGCAAGCCTTGACCTTCTGTGTAATGTACTTTTAAGAATTTTCCTTTTTTTCCCCCCTGAATCTTTTATGAAGTGGTGCCCAGAACTGGACACAGTCCTTGAGGACAAGTCTGTCCAATATAGAATAAAATAGAATCTAACATATGTGCACTGTGTGTATCCTACAATCTGAAAGGAATGTATTTTATTATTTGGCCAATATATCAGCCTTTCAGACCCAGGTATCCACAAGTTGTGGTGGAGTTCACTTCCTATAACTGACCATGCTAATTGAAGAATCACTTATCTTCTTTTTATGAAATGAATTGCAATTCTGCCTCATTACTGAATAAACAGTACTGTTACACTAAGTAGCTACTTGTAATGAAATGAGCCAGTTTTTTCATGTAATGTCCTATTCCAATTAAAGGAAGCAAACATGAATCATGATGTATACTTACCACAGTTATTTGCTGACTCCCTATATTTTACACACTTCATACAGAAATGAAATGCATACCAGAATGAACACATTTAATGTATAACTAGCTATAGATTCCCACAAGAGACAAACCTATCTAACTGGAAACTGACTCAGACCTGATGGAGGCCAAATATGACATTGATGCAAGATGATGCTACTGTCAGATTCAGCTGGCGTGGCATGGCTAGTTTTTGCCCAGCCGCGCTGAGTCAGTTCTACCGCCCGCATGCAAGCCGGGGAAAAAAGAGGAAGTGGAAGCCGCGGCTGATTAATGACCCACCTGAGACCACTTAAGAAAAAAACGCAAAACGGATATTTTGTATCGACGCTGATTAGCCATGAGTACCGAGACAAAGGGTTGAGCAGCACCTCGCGGAAAAGCGATCAGCGCCAATTGGAAAACCCCGGCTTTGCGCGCAACTGAAAGAACCAAGAGGAACCATGACCACGCCAGCGGGGCAGAGCAATCAAGGGGCAAAAAGAACTGAACTGAATCTGCCATTTCGGCGGAAGGGGGGATTACACCAACAGATTTGTAACATAGCAACGGGGCAAAGCACGGGAAGGGGAGAGCTATAAATTGTATCACAAGATGTGCCAAGCCAGTCCTGGCTTTGTTTGTAATTACGTATGTTATGCTCGAGTAAACTACTTTGTTGAACACACGTGTCACGAGAGTTTCTCTAGACGAACGGGGTAAACCTTACAGCTACAATGTTTCACTGCTGTCATCATCTCAGTAGGCCTAGGATAAAGTTTTGATGGCTATCAAGCAGGGATGATAGTTGCTTTACAATATTTGAATACATTCTACCTCCACCTTAAATCATCAAGTACTATCCATGGTGTGGGAGAGAAAGGGCAATAAAAAACCCTTTTCAAAGCAATCACTGCTGACGTTTGGAGGGAAAATAGCGCTGTCCAAAGAAAAGTCTATTATAAAACAACAGTGGAAAATCTAATGCCTTCCAACTGTTGCTGAACCACAATTCCTAGGATTCCTCAATACTAACCATGTAGCCGGAACTAGCATTGTGGTTCAGGAACACCTGGAGAGGCACAGGATTGTTATCCTTGTGCTAGAGAACCCATAATTATTTGGCAATATTAATTGGTGATTATGACATTCATGACCATCACCTCTAGACTGTATCAGAGTGGAAAATCTATTAATTTTCTATAGTCTGAGATTCGGGTTTGGCAGCTTGTGGAATATCTATCCCTATATGCTGCTCAAGACAGAAGAATTTAAAGGAAAAACATAGGTGCAATACATAAAAATATAATACATAGATACTCGGGACAAACATGGGGGACAGTTGTTCCTATTATGACTTGTTTTCCACCATCTCTGGGCATCAAGATCATTGCAGTTGGAGAGCTGGACTGACAGAATGGATTAATCTAGACTTCACTTTCTCATAATGCAAATCCATTCTCTTACTTCAAGTAAATTTATTCTCTAATTATTTCAGAGGATGGAGTAAACCCTGATTCAGAACTACTGAATGCTGATTGACCCACAAGATTCAAAGAGCTATAATCTTGTTTACAACAGTGCTGTGCTGAGAGCTGGTAAATTGATCTGCTCCCTGATTTTATGTAAGTGTATAAGTTAAAACTTAGAAGTTAAACATAATCCCAAATTAGCAGACAGTACTAATTGCTGTACTAATTACAACAACTTCAGGAGGAAGAGCATGCTTTGTCCTCTGAATATATACCAAAGCTACTTCAAATTTAAGCCATGGGAAGTAGGTTGTTGACCAATCCAGGTGGACAGTATTGCTATCATTTTTATTATTGTACTCTGGCCATATAATTATGCTAATGCTTCAGAAGAAGGATTACTTAATTTCAATTATGCATATTCTTTTTCTGTGCCATTGAATATTTTCCTGGGATAAGGTTAAGTACTGTAGCCTGTAAACCTTTAGTTTGCATGCCACATCTTTGGAAATAGTTGTTAGCATTGCTAAAGTGAAGAATAGCTATAGATGTGTAGAACAGAATGGTTCATGTCTGGGGCTGCTTGTTTTTTTTAAAAAAAAAGTCAAGAGAGAATAAACACAGTGGGATTTGCTTTGGGATAAACATGTATAGTAGACAGCTACAAATTCAATCAGATCCATACTTCAGTAAGAACATTTGCATAAATAGCATTTTTAGGTTTAAAAATACAAGTAATACAACTATATTGAATTAACAGGGCTATGGCAAGGTCCATTATGGTGACATAAATTAGTACTATGTAATCTTTATTTATATACAGGTAAGAGTTTTCTTAGCATATTTATTTTCTTGTGATGCTTTTGAAGATTTATTTGTGCTACAGGCTGTGACTTTGTATGTATATATTGTATGTTTGTATATAATCTAAACATAGAATATATACATAAATATTTTATGTTTCATTATATAGTCAATATAATGAGAGCTCTTGAAATCTAAAAAAAAAAATTCAGATTTTTTTTAATGATGGGGGAAAAAGGCCATCAGGAGACTAGAAAGGAAGTTTCAAGGTATGAGGATCAGGAAACAGGAAAAAGATATAAGAGTACGGAAGTTGTCTTTCAGCTTTAATATTTAAACCCCAACTACCTACATCAGCTTTCAGGAATCAATCAGATCTCCAACATTTTGCCTTTTTTTGTATGTAACCTTTCACCTTTTCTTTCCCATTCATTTCCATCCACAACCTTAAAGTGCAATGTGAGAAAGAGTGAAAAATATCTGCACGGGCTGCTGGCTTTCACAGTGCCTTCATGGCCCATCTGACCACAGTGCTTTCATGGTAGATAGGCAGTGATGTTCTAAGATCAACATCTTGTTCATCTGCTATTTGAGCCAGGGTAACATTTGTTATATCTAGCAGCACCTGCAGCAAAACACAATGATGCCAACATCATATTTACCAATTTGTTACAAATTGTTTGTTATTTGTTTCTCCCTTACAACTTTTAAGTGCAACAGAAGAATGACAATAAGGCAACTGGGAAGATATTGGAGGATTTCAATACTTTTAGTTATATTTTTAATATTGTAGTCAACTTTCTTCACCTGGCTTCCCATCAAAGCAACCTTTTGGGTTTTTGATATCCAAACCACCACACAAATGCACCTAAATATGTGTACTGAAAAATGTGGATGAACACTAGCAATTTATTATAACTCCTTTCTGTATGGTGTGATGAGATTTTATTAACTCTATAGCTGGCAGTTACTCATGGGGCATGGAACTGATTGGATTACATTCTTTGCAGATTTGTATTAGTCAGCTAGAAGGAAAGAATGTGACAATTGCTTGCTCCATAGTTGTTTGTTTTTTAAATGTATTCTCTACATTTCAAAGCTGGAAAAAATGAAGATGGTTGCACATTGGTTTCAAACTGCTTTGTGAGGGGTTTGGAGAATGGAAATGCTGGTGGTGTAGAAATGCCCTGAGTTCAAATGTTATAAGCAGCAAGCTAGTTCTGGAAACTTTGTGATGGAACAAGGGAAATTCCACAAGCCTACTCCTTCTCTGATATGCACAGTCTAAGGGAACATATATGGCATAAGGTACAACTCAATTGATACCCAAAGGAATGATAATGCCCAAGAAATACAGTTAATTGTGAATGTTATTTATTATTCCATTTTTACATCACCTTCTCTTAAGCCTCAGAGCAATGTACAAGCAATCAATAATAATAAAATACATCATAAATTCCTCATAATAGAGTAGAATAAAATCCATATATGAAATATTACTAAAAGCCACCCAATAAAAAGTCTTCTAAGGCATTGCAGCTTAAAGATGTGTGATTAGTAGTTCCAGTCCTCCCTTCCCCTTTTGAGAGATAAATCACTCTCACAAGAGATAAACAAAACCAAACTTTATTTTTTTAAAAAACTCAAAATGTATGATATTTGAAGCTTGAATTACAAAAATGCATGCTGTGCTCTTGGCAGACCACAAAATAATACTGGCCTCCTGTAATTAGCAATTCTAGGAGAGAGAGAGCTTTCAAGTTATAAAGCAGCTCCCAAGAAATTAATAAAAAAAAAGTAAATCTTGATCTTAGTTTGATATTACATTGCCTACTTGGCAGAGAAAAAGTACAAATGAGAGACTAAGGCTTCCAAAACAGACAAAAGAAATTAACTACTCTAGTTAAATGTTGGATTAAGTTTATCTATTCCTTAGAGAAAACCTAAATCCTGAAGCAAAATGCCCTCTTTCTTTGTCCCTGGACCTTCTCCAACCTCTGGGGGAAATCCAGCAATTTATCAGAGTTGTTAGGAAATTGACACTCCCCAATTCAGGCACAGATACCTTTTTCTCTGTGTTGCTGGAGTTCTGTGTTTGTCAAGTGTCTTAAATCTGGAGGTTGGAAGAATCTGCCTTTTGTGTATGTGATAGAGCAATTTTCCCTCTGAATATTGAATGAAATTCAGATGCTGTTTTGAATTTAGACTGGCAGAGACTGCAATATTGTGAATACAGACTGGCTATTCCCAATGAATAGTTTAAACAAAATAAAATAGTTTAAACAGAACTAAGCAGTTTAACATAACTAAAACAATGAGTCTTAAGTTGGCTCATCAAATATAGATTTCATGTCCTTATACGATACTTTTTGAGACTTTCAAGGGACCTTGTTATATTTGATATAAGAATTTAATAATATACTGAAGAGGATTCTTTGATTTTAAATAAAGTGGTATTAAATATTCTGATGTTACTGACTATAATGATGAGGACTGGTAAACTTAAAAATAAATGATTGCTCCTGCCTCATTTAAAATTAGGTTGAAAATTGTGCCAGTTCTACAAAAGATATTCAGAGAGAATTGTTTTAAGTGGAAAATATGAAAATAATGTTTTGTATACCTCACACACACATACACCCATGCTCCATGTTTCTGCTTATATTGTTTGGCTTCCTAATCATCTTTTTATTGGTATATAAATGAAAAAAAATTCAGATTCTTTGACTACTCTGATGTTTAGAAAACCATTCAATAAGTCAGCCAAATGCATTTTCTGTAGAAGTGAGTTTTACACTAATAAGAGGACTATATCTCTCATATCTAGAATCTTCCTGAGCTTTGCTAGCTCTTCCATGGCCAATCTTAAATGTCAGACTTTGATAATGCCCTTTCCCAAATCAAAGCAGGAGTATCCTAGATTATTTTTAAATTTCAGGCAGAACTGACTTCCGGGGAAGAAGTGGCAAGCTGAAGACAGCTCCACGAAAAGCAAAGCCAACAACCACAGCAGAATGAAGAGCTGATGAGTAGACCGGCCCTTTGTAATTCCTC